>NC_056695.1:69511068-70178568 GCF_018350215.1 Panthera leo | reverse complement strand
AAATAAAACTCCTTGCTATCAATAACGCAATTTCTGACTAGGGTCACTTTCATCGTTTGTAAATTTAGAGGAAAAAACACAAACCCCACTAGCTTGGAAGTCAGACAGACCCAGGTTTGAAAAGGGCTCTACCACTTACTGACTGTGTGATCTTAGGCAAATTACTTAACCTTTCTGAGTTTCAGTTACCTCATCAGTAAAATAGCTCTGAAGTGAGATCACTTCATGGCAAACATAGATTTCTGGAACAGATTACATGGAAAGGAAAGGAGGCTACAGACTGTGAAACTTCCCTGCTGTGCACAGCCGGCACATTGTAGGTGCTCAATAAAGGCCATTCTGAATTCATTAGAGGCCAAGCCTCCAAGTTCATGGGCCAGACAAGTCTCGGAAGAGATGTCAATTCTAGAACCACCTAAAAGCACCTACCAGACATCTCCATCTAAAGCCCAAGAAGGGAAAATACCACAGGATTTGGAGAGGTCTGAAATAGGGCTCGGAGACAAGACTGGGAGGTCCCGGTGATGGGCGGCTGGGAGGGAGGTTGAGGAGGAGGGTAAGTGCGAAAGAACTTGTATTTTTGGAGGTGTTTCTTCTATTTAAGGTGTTGCTAACCCCCTGGTTAAACTCATTTTTGATTCTTGGCAGGAAAACACATTCAGGCTAAGCAGTGAGAACAGACCCTAGCTGGGAAAGTACTCACCGACTCTCAAGTCTCTCTTGTTTTACTGCAACTGACTTGGGTTGAACAACTCGATTTGAATAATTGCACTTTGAGGATTTCTAGGGGAAGTACCCAGGGTCATCTTCTGACTGGAGATTCTATGACACGAACTAATTCTGTAAGTCTGGAAGATTCCCCTGGACTGCAATGCATGCGTCCTACAAATACTTTATTGCCCACCCAGTGTGTGCAGATGCTGTGTTAGAGACTGAGGACACGCAGGGAGCAATATGGACACGGCAGAGGGCTTATGAGCACCAGGGGAAGCTTGCAAAACAGAATCACACACGGTAATAAGCACCTGATGGAAGAATGGTAAAATGTGCCCCGGGTGGGTAACTCAACAAAGAGGTGACACTGAGGAGGAGACTGAAGGGTGGAGGGGAGTGTGTGGGTCTCCTGGGGTGGCCAAAGCTCCACAGACTGGGAGGCTTAAAACCATAGAACTTTATTCTGTCGCAGTTCCGGAGGATGAAGGTCTTGAATCAAGGTGTCCATGGGGCCATGCTCCCTCTGACACCTGAAAGGCAAGGTCCTTCCTGGCCTCCCCTAGCCTTTGTGGTGGGCCAGCAACCTTACACACCACATGGCTTGCAGAAGCTTCCCCACCCATGTCTGCCCCTGCTTTCACACGGCCTTCTCCCCATCTGTCCATCTCTCTTACAAAGACACCATGACTGGATTGGAGGCCATCTTGATCCAGAATGACTTCATCTAAACTGGATTATGTCCGCACAGACCCTATTTCCAAATAAGGTCACACTCACAGTTGCTGTGGGTCAGGACTCCAATATGTCTTCCTGGAGGACCCAGTTCTATGTAGTACAGAAAACAGCACAGGTAGGTGAGGAGTCAGCAAAGCCACGAGCTGGAGATGAGCTGGAGGGGCAGGAGATGGCCCCTTGGGGGACACAAAGAAGCCACTGTGAAGAGGGGAAAGTGGGTCCAGGAGACAGAGAGAAACTGTGGGGACTTCGCCAGCTCTTCACGCTCTGAGACGGGCACGCCTCTTCCAGCTCATGCGCAAGTGGGCGTCGAAGACCTTGACATACAGGCAGGGAATCACGGCCCCTGCATCTCCATTGTCTGAGGTACCACGCCGGTGACTGGCAGGCCACCCTGGGGAACTAAGAGTGAGGCAGAAACTTCCTGGCAATGATGTGCTCTCCAGTCTGGAAAACCAGAGGCGAAAAGTACCCCGTTGACTGTACATCACGGCTTGAGTGCATCTTGGCAGGCAGCCAGGGAAGCCAGAAAGTGTCCTCCTTTGCAAAAAACATGGCACCTCGGTTATATATATAAAATATATTTTGGTCTTTGAGAGATATATATACACACACGAACTTTTTATATATATCTTGATATACATGCTATGTCTATATATGATATACATGCTTGAAACTTTCAGCCATATATAAATATATAAAACACATATATTTTATCATATATATATTTACATATATATATGTATGTGTATATATATACACATACATATATATATATACGTATATATATATGTGTATATATATATATAAAACCAAAAGGCTTTTGCTTGAAATAGAGGTTTATTTTCTGTGCCGGCTGTCTTTGGTCTAAGATCATTCATTCATTCCACAAATATTTACAGAGTGCTACCATGTCACAGGTGGGGTTCTCAGTGGGGGCTAAGACAGAAATCCCTGCTCCCCCCACCCTGGAATTGAATCTCCAGCGAGATAAGGGGCACTAATGGATCAACTCACACAATCATGAGGCACGGTACAAGGTGCCAAGAACAACGGAGAAAAATAAAGGCAGGAAAGAGAAGAATGAGAGTTGCAGAGTGGTGGGGGGCGGGGGGGGGGGTACGACGGTGAATGTGAAATAGTGGCCAGGGGAGGCCTGGCTGAGGTGGTAAGGCCAGAAAAAAGGCCCGGAAGAGCTAAGGGAGTGAGCGGTGATGAGGGAGTCCAGCAAGAGCAAGCTGCTGAGCGGAGCTCGAGTGTCTGCGAGAGGGCAGGGGCAGGATGGCAGGTGGGATGAACAGGACAGAAGGAACGAGGGCACGGTCAGGGTAGCGGGGCTGGTTCACATGGGCCTCCCAGACCGTTGCAAGGCCCGTGGCTTTTACTCTGAACAGGATGGGAAGCCTGCGGGGGGGTTTGGAGCAGAAAGGTCATGTGCCCCGGCTTGATTTCCAAGGGTGACTCTGGCTGTTGCTGTGAGAACAGATTGTAGAGGGGCAAAGGGCAGACGCAGAGACCCGTCAGGGGCTGTCGTACTAATGCAGGCAAGAAATGATGGCGGCTGGGACCCAGGTAGGGGCTTTGGGGTGGTGAGAGGGCATGATATTCTGGGTATGGTTTGCTGATGGTCTGGATAGGATAGGTGAGTGATGGGGAGACCAAGGTTAACTGACTCCAAGGCTGAGCGACTGAAGAGTTGGCGTTGTCATTAACAAGGATGGAGAAGACCACAGAAAGGTGGACACGAAGCCAGGGGAATCAGAAGTCTGAGACGCTGGCGAGACTCTCCAGTCTGGAGAGTGTCTGCCTCTGCAGCCTCAGCAAGAGAAACACAGCATGTTGGTCGGGCCCTTGAGAGGCCTCTCCTGCCAGCCTTGACCTAGGGGCCTCCTGTACATCCTCAATTGCAGAGCGTTCTTGAGAGCATCCTTCCCAGGATGACCTGGGAAGAGCTCACAATTCAGCATCCCCCGGGGGAGTCATTCTCACACTCAGCACCTACTAAGTGCCAGGAGCATGTGATCTATGAATAAGACCCTACCACGTACTTACCACCATCACCATCTGAAAAAAAAGAGGAATGTAAGGTACAGAGCGCTAAGTAACCTGTCCACGGTCACACTAGAAGATGGCCGCTGTCTTCACTCTGCACACAGTGATTTCCAGCCAAGGTGGAGGGACTACTACCGGAAGGGCGGGTTTTGTCAAAGCCGGGCTGGTGCTGTGGGGAGGAGACCGGCTGGGGGTGATTTGAGAAGCTCTCTGTTCCTCTTGGCAGCTGTCTTTCCATTCTTACCCCTCCTGTGCCCCTGCGCTTAGGCTGTTGATCGAAAGGCACCACTCCACCTGCACAGCCCTGAAGTGCAATGTTTCCCCGGGGTTGCAACCCCACCTCTGGGCTGTCCTCCATGTTACTCTGAACCCAGGGGCTTCTTCTCCCCTTTCTCCCAGGAGGGGAGGATCTCAGCCGCAGTCCTTGGGCTACAAAGGGTCCAGGCCCGGTACCAGGAGTTAACTGCACCTCCCACGTGTGCACTCTTGACCCGAGGCCACGAATCCAGTTCCTCATGGGAGGGACAAGATGAGTGGAAGGAAGCAGAGACAAGAGGGCACAGGGATGCCCCAGGAAGAGAGACTCAGTGGGAACAACTTCAGATCCAGCTCATGGAAAAGCGTCAGGACTCAGGGAGCAGGACAGAATAGGGTTCCAGGCCACTGCATGGGGCAGACAGAGGCAGCACAGCCTTGTCAGCCACACAGGAGATGAACTGTCTTGGGGGGTGGCCGGGAGGGGAGAGGAGGCGGGGGTACCAAACACCTGGTCACTGACTGTGGGTCAGAGGAAGACAGAAACTCATGCTGGCAGAGGGCGGTGTTTTCTGAAGTTCATCTCTGCGACAAGGGGTCCGGAATGGGATAGAGTATGGGCGAGTCCTAAAGCTTGTGCTAGGCAGTGTCCAGAAGAAAAATGGCACCATGAT
Source organism: Panthera leo (assembly GCF_018350215.1). Classification (NCBI taxonomy): domain Eukaryota; kingdom Metazoa; phylum Chordata; class Mammalia; order Carnivora; family Felidae; genus Panthera; species Panthera leo. The sequence continues at coordinate 70,174,138 of NC_056695.1, read as the reverse complement.
TAAAAAACCTGCCTGTCTGGGTTTGAATCCTGGCTCTGCCATTTATTTAGATTCTCAGGCAAGTGAATTAACCTCTTATGCCTCAATTTCCCCCATCTCTACAAGGGACGAGAACCCCACCTGCCTCGGGGTTGGTAAGTGGCAAGAAATAACTCCAAGCCTGAAGCCCTGACACGGGGCCTGGTTCACACAGTTGGTCTTCCCGGCTAGTGTATCAGAGGACTATCTGGGCCAGGAGTCAGCAAGCCTTTTCTATAAAGGACCAGAGAGTCAGTGTTTTGGGCTTCGTCAGCCATATAGTCTCTGTTGTGCATTCGTTTTAAAATTTTCAACCCTTTGGAAATGTAAACACCATTCTCAGTCCAAGGTCCTTACAAAAACCGACCACTGACCAGATCTGGCCTGCAGACTGTAATTTCACATTCCCCGGTATAGATGGAGATTGAGCCTGGAGATCCAGATGTGGCTGGGGCCAGGGTCCTGTTGGCTGGTTTCCTGTACCTTACAGGGCTGGGCTAGGGGCAATGGTGGGAAGAGCCCTGGGCACAGGGGGAACAGCAGACTCAGTGATGAGAAGCCTGGACAGGTGATACAGAGGAAATGTGGTAGGACCGGGGACACGGGGAGGGCCAGGCAGGGCTGCTGTGTGCTCTCACTCTGAGCTTGGACCTCACCTGTTGGCATCATGGCATCACAGTCTAAGAGACACAGGAAGCCAGAGCCTCTGAGGACAGCAGGCACTGTGACATTCACAAGAGGGGACTGTTTATCCTCCCCAACATTTATGAACCATTTACCATGTTCCAGGCGCTGTTCTAAGCCATGAACAAGACAGAAGTGACCAGGCTCCACGCCTGGAAGTCCTGGCTGACTTTCTGCACCTTTACTTGCAAGGATGTACTTGTCTCATTGAACCCAGCCTTCATGGGTTCCTGGTCAGTCTCTTCCTTGGGGCATAGGGACCTGGAAGCCTGTTATTCTGTCTTTGTAGAGGGAAAGGAAGAAAAAGATCTGCTGACCATGAAGTGGTAACTAGACAATGACCCCGCCTTGTTCAGCTGGCACCGTGGACAGGGAGCCCTTAGTATGTGGTACCCAGGAAGATCCTTCTCACTGCCCCCAAAATCAAAGTTGTAAGAGGCTCCTAACCGTGGGCCCTGACCATCTAAGGGAGCGGCAACATGTAGCAAAAAGCTGTTGACTATCTCTCTCCCAAACTGAGAAATAAAGGACTTATTATAAAAATAGCTGAGTAGTTACTATGTTTCAGGCGCTTGATCTCATTTAGTCTTCAGAACAACCTGATGTGGTGAAGTATCATTGTTGCCATTTTACAGATTGGAAAATTGACTCCAAGTGAAGGTCACTTGTTATTATGACGCCATAGTGAAGGTGTCCAAGGTCCCTCCATTCACAACAATGAAAAACCTATGCACTCTGTGCCCCAGACACAGTGACCTTCCTTTGGCTCCTGGCCAGCACTTCATCCCTTGGAACCAAGTAGTAAGTTGCATCTAGCACATTATCCTTATTTTATCTTGACTCTCCTCCTGTGAGGAGGCCTAGACTCATTGCAGGACACGTGGCCGATCCCTAATGAATACACCAGCAATTGATGGGTGGCTTGAGTTTCTTCTTACCCAGAAATGAGAGTAACACCACCTTACCCGTGAGAGCTGCAGGGCATTGAGAAGTCTATTCTGAGCATGCTGCAATAGCGTGGCAGAATTAAGGTGTCAAAGGAAAAACGAAGTACTTCAGAGAGGGCATGAAGAAAATGTATTTGAAGCCGGCTGCTGGTTTTCAACTTGTAACTGCCCACACGCCTGCAATCGGGGGGAAATGAAATCCAGCGGACAGGGTGGCCTCGACGTTCAGAGCAGGGGCCACAAGGATTTTCTGTAAAAAGCCAGATAGGATGTAGTTTAGCTTTCGCAAGGCCACAGGTTTCTCTCACAACGATGGAGCTCCATCGCTGCTGCGGGAGATCAGCTCTGGACAACAGGTAAGTGAATGGGTGTGGCCGCGTTCCAATAAAACTTTATTTACAACATCAGGCAGTGGGCCAGATTTGGCTTGTGGGCTGTAGCGTGCTGATTCCTGGTTCAGAGCAGACACAGCGTGTGACTATTTCATGCGAGCCGATGATGCGACAGGCACGCCACATACTTTCTCTCTTTTGAGTGGATGTCTTTTCAATAACAGGTGTTTGCTGTGTGCTCACCACAGGCCAGCCGCTGTTCTCGGCATAGGGTTTCAGTGCAGAAAAAGGCAAAACCCTGCTTACGTGATGAAAACCCTGTCTATGCCCCTCCCCAGGAGAAACCATCACCCCAACTTTCCAGAGGAAGGAAAGAAGCCCAGTGGGGACATCCCAGAGCTTGTGAGGAGCAGAGCTGGGCTTCCAGACCAGATCCCAAACCTCGGGTCTGGCCACGACTTTGTGCCATCCTGCAGTTCGGGACCAAGACCCTGGATTCCAGCCCAGAGGCTGCATCTGCTGAGCACTCTTCCCAAGCTGAGCTAACGTGTGGCTGTGGGCACCTATTGTGGGGCACTGGCCCAGCTTCCAGAAATGCCCCAAAGCAGAAACGATGGGGTGGAAACCACCAGCCTCTGGAAAATGCAAGAGAGGCAGCTCCCTAGGGCACCCCTACACGATGGCCCAGACGTCCCTGAGGACACAGGGGGGCTCTGACGGGGCCCCACCCTCAGCAGCCGCACAGACTGGCCTGGCCGGGGCGGCCGAGGGCCAGGGGACAGAGCCGATGAACACAGCCCTGCTGTCTGAAGGCCCGTCTGCGCAGGGCATGGTGGGAGCCGGCCTGCCGTCCTCTTTTTATGGTTTTATGTGGCTTGGACCCTGAAATAAAAGAGCTCTCTGTGGAAAGGAATGAAGATGGGAAAGGGAGAGAGAGGAGGGATGGACTTTTCTAGAGTTTCCGCTTGGTGCTAGGCACTTGAATTGAACACTTCATCCACACAGAGGGGTGGGTATACAGCGTTGCTCCTGTCTCACAGACCAGGGATTGGGCAAAGTCTTTTTGTAAAGGGCTGGGTAGTAAAAAATTGTGAGTTGTGGGCCATGTGGTGTCTGTCACACCTACTCAACTGTGCCTTAGAGAGTGCAAGCGAGGTATGCACCCCCTGTCGCCATAGAGACAATTCATCAAGGAACGAGCATGGCGGGCTGTCAATAAAATTCCATCTGTAGATACTCTGAATTTCCCATAGTTTTCATGTGTTAGGAAATAGCATTCTTCTTTTGAGTTTTTATTTTTCAAATGTAAAAATGAGGGGCGTCTGGGTGGCTCAGTCGGTTAAGCGTCCAACTTCGGCTCAGGTCACGATCTCACAGTTTGTGGGTTCGAGCCCTGTGTCCGGCTCTGTGCTGACAGCTCAGAGCCTGGAGCCGGTTTCAGATTCTGTGTCTCCCTCTCTCTCTGCCCCTCCCCAACTCGTGCTGTATCTCTGTCTCTCAAAAATAAAAATTAAAAAAAATAATTAAAAATATATAAATTAAATTAAATCAAATGTACATGCAAACATGTAAAGTTTTAAATGTAAACAACATTTGAAAACATAACAACCATTTTCAGTTTCTGGGCTGTACAAAAGCAGCAGTGGGTTGGAGGTCGCCCACAGGTCATAGTTTACTGACCCCTGTCCTACATGATGTCACTGCAGTGTGGGAAGATTCAGTTCATGCCTGGATCACATCCTTAAGTGGGTGACTCAGGAGTCTAACCCGGAACCTAGGTTTCCAAGCCACAAGTACAGAATTCCTAAGGACAGTACGGATGATAGCAAAAGTCTATCTGTTTTTGACAATTGCAAACAGAACCATAAAGGCATTCATTCATTCATTCGATCATTCGATCAATCATTCATTCACTGATCTTTTTAAATGTTCAGGACCATGAGGTAGGAGATGTTCACGTCAAGAGCCTCTTTTAAGCCTTATGACAACTCTTAAGAAGGCTGGCGACTTAACAATGGTCATTCCCATTTCACAGATGGGAGAACAGAGGTGCAGAGAGAAGCCCACATTCATTCCATTTTCCCAGCTGCCTGAGCCTGGTGGGGGTGAGACCTTTCCTTATGGAGCGTGGCAACAAATAAGTCACATACGTAAAACGAGAAGGCTGAAAAGTGGATTTTTAAGGTTGAAAAATATGCACAATTGTTCCAGATGCGGGGCCAGCGGGTGAAGCTCAGGGAGGGGTCCTTTGGGCCGAGCCACATTTTAGCCATCAGAGATGGGCACCTGGGCAGCAAGAAACAGAAAGGACAAGGTCCAAAGTGGGGAGATAGAAGGCTGTGTGGACGGCAAGGGACCTACCAGCTGCGCAAAAGGCACCACAGCCCCTGGGGAAGGGGGGTGGGTTGGCCAGAGGAAGGCCTGAGGCCCCTGCCCGGAAGACAGGATGAGCTGCAGGGCGCTGGGGACTCCTGGGGGCCATCTGCTCTGCTGTGACAATTCAGCAATGGCCAGAGCCTGAGGCTCTCAGTCTGCAGCCCCCTGGGGGCTGGGAGCAAGGCTGAGCCGCTGAGCCCCTCCCTGCAGCCCCGACAGGTGAGGTGGGGGCGGCCCGAGGCCCGAGGCAGTAGCGGCCACCACCGCCTGGCTGGAAGGCAGGCACGGGCTCAGCAAGAGGAGAGCTTGTGATATGTTCGCATGGGCTTTCCTATTGAACCATTCAAGTCTCCCAACCTGATGAAAGGTTGTATCTATTTTTAAAGGTTTGTACACATAAACCACGTGCTATGTTCTCTGCCGACAAGGAACTTGAAGCTTGGAGCAGCGATGCCCTGGCTGTTGGAGGCCAGGGGCCCTGTTCTTTGCTGCCTCCGGGTCCTCATGGCACCCCCTCCGGTGTCTGAGAAACACCAGTGGGGGGCAGAGTTAGGAGGGCAGAGGAAGAGATGAAGGAAAAACAAGGGTCTTGAAGGCGCCGCGACCTTATTGCCTCCCTGGGGAGTAACAAATGTCGTGCTTTGGGAGGGAGTGGGTGAGCGGGCCACTGTGTGACGTGGGAATAGAGGATCACTCTGAGCGAAGGTCAGGCTTCTCCAAAGTGAGAAACAGCCTGAAGACGAGCGGTTCCCTCGACCACAGTGGCACAGGCCGTGCAGGCTGCCAAGGCAAACGCTGAACTTGGCCGGGCATGCGGGGTTGTATGACAATCTCAGCCCTGCCGGGTCACTCCGGAACACGAGGGCAACCTTCGTACCAGAAAAACAAACCCCTGACCGCCTGCCAGCCGGAGGAGTAAACAGAGGGGCGACCGCACCCCAGGGCCCCCCGAACATTGCTCCTTATCCTGCTGGGCTAATAATAACCACAGCAACCAACTCTCACGAGCACGGACACGTCAGGCTCGCGTGCTCAAAGCTTTAGGTGCATTATCTCTGAAGTCATCAGCAAAAGTCCCCGAGTAAGGTGATAAAACCATCCCATTTCAGAGATGGGGAATGTCAGGGTCAGGAACTTACCTTGGATCATCATGCCGTTCGACAGTTGAGCTGGGATAGGAACCCAGGCAACCTGATTCCAGGAGCCGCACCCAAGGTCTCCACGCTGTCAGCAGGCAATTGGACATGGTGCAGTGGCAACGAGGGTCTCAGAGCCTGGGATTACGTGGAGTCAGATCTCAGCTCCCCCGCTTCTAGCTGGAGCTGCGTGATTTCGGATTAACTCTGCTCAGTGTTGTCTCATGGGTAAAATGTGGAGCCTCGGGTCCTAGGGTGGTAATAAGGATGGGGGTGCAGGGTATAAGCAAAGCGGTTGCCAGTAGTTCCTCCATAATGTGTCTGGTCTCATGGGGCCCACAGCCTCTGCCAGAGTAGAGCGTGGGTCCTCCCTGAACCTCAGGCTTCTCTTCAGCTCCCATACAGGGTCACCCTCCCCTCCCGGGGTGTCCTCTCTATTCAGTAAACTCTCAGATAGGGTAGAAAAGCCTAACAAGTTACCCAAAGGCTACCAAAGAAACACATTCTCTGACCACCCAGCCTCAGGCTTCCCTCCCTCCCATCAAAGTCAGCCTTTAACTTCCCACCCTCCTCCATCCAGGGGGACAAAAAGGGAAATGGAAAAGGGGGGAGAGCCATCTGAGTCTTGGAGATGGCTAGTTCCGTAAATACAGAATTACCAAACTGTAGAAAGAATTTTCTTTCTTGCCTGAAAATCTCTCTCCGCTACTCCAGAAACCTCCAGGCCCCCCTCTCCCAGGAAGGGGCATGGGCGATGGAGATCCCTGCATGGAGGTGCACTTTAACATCATTGTTTTCCTTTGTCATCCTGAGTGTTGTACCATCGGGATTCTAAAAGCTTTATTCTTAGAGCGCCTGGAATCTGGCTTCAGCTCAGGTCATGAACTCATGATCAGTGAGTTCAAGGCCCGCATTGGGCTCTGCACCGGCAGTGTGCGGCCTGCTTGGGATTCCCTCTCTCCCCCCTCACTCTCTGCCCCTCCCCCAGTCATGCTGTCTCTGTCTCTCTCAAAATAAATAAAAATAAACTAAAAAAAAAAAAAAAGCAGTATTCTCCAAAGGCACCCAGATCTTCTCCAGTTTGTAAAAAAGGGTCCAGTGTGGGCATGTGCGCACACACACACACACACACAAACACACACACACACACACACACAAGTTTCAAAGCTCTCTCTTTGGTCCTGGCATGCCAGGCTCTCTGAACTCATAAGTTCCCTGCCCTTCGTGAAATTATTTCCTAAATAGGTTTACAGATAGGACCATATTTCCTTCATCTTTTACCTTCCCTGTGGAAATTCTCATTTATCTGCGAATCTGTGTCACTGAGAAAGAGAGAGGGAGAAGGTAGGCAGGAATGACTATACTCTGATAGGTATGCACTTTTCCAGCTACGCCCCCCACCCTGCTTGGCAAGGTTGCCCGTTAATTATCTGCATCCCTAGCACCCTGCAGATTCTGGGAGGGCAGGGGCAATGTTGAGTCCTTTATCCCGCGGCCTAGCACAGCAACTATGAAGATCAAGTCTCGGACCGATGTTTGCTGAACGCGTGCAGGGAGGGAAGAGAGAGGCCGTGGGAGAGAGAGTTTCAAGGGTGCACGGTTGCTCCACTCCCTTCCATGGGTTAATTCCCCGCCCTTGAGCAAATCTCTAGCCATCTTCTCCTGACCTCAGAGGTCCCTCTAGGGCTCTCAGCCTTTTCTTCTTAGTCGGGCCACTTGGAGAACAAGCTGGTACAGTGTCTGCCTCCCAGGGTCAGAGCCTGGCTGTGCCTTCTCAGCTCCTTGGACGTATGCCCTTGCCCTTCCCCCGGGAGCATTGCAGAATGAACACCGTCCACTCCCGGGCACAGTCCCGGGCCTTCACAAATAACATCTATGGAGCATCCAAACCTGCAGAGGACACATCCTCTCAAGTGCACACACAGCATTATCTACGACAGACCCTATGCTCGGCCATAAAATAGGTCTCTTATACATTTCAACGGACTGAAGTCACCCATCACTCAGAGAGGACAACGGGAATAAATCAGAAGTCAGCATGAGTCGATACAGGGAAAATCCCCCAAGTGTTTGAGGAGACTCTCCCAGTGCTTGACACGGGGCACGTCCTGAATAATTTCTGCCCTGGTATCTTCCTCCACCACAGTTTCAGTCCCTGTGCTGCCATGAACAGGGGAGGCCAACGTCATGGCTGCTGTCCCAAGCACGGCACTGGCTGTCTGGTCTGCACAATGAGCTGGGACTGCGATTCAACCTGGGAGCACCCTCTGAGCCCCTCGGCTTTTTCCAGATCCATCTTCAAACAGGAAGGTCTCTGCCTTGCTGCCAAATGGAGTGCACCCACCCACCCCTGTGAGGAACCCAATCTTCTCAAGGGCCTGCCCAGCATCAGACTCCTGGATGATGGATCTCACTCTATTCATTCAGAATATTCTATGGCAAACAAAGTGAAGTTTATTTTGTTCAGGGACTTTAACTGACGCTCCTTGAGGAAAACATGAAAACAACATATCAGAAATGCCTGCTTTCTTTTGCCTGCATTTTAGGGGGTGCCCATGACATTGGCAATACAGTCAACCAGAAAGGAACTCAACCAGCCAAGTCATTCGAGGTACATGATGACAGTGGCCGTGACATCCTTGGATTGGAGAATGAAGTGGGATCTGAATTTCACTTAGGGGTTTGCTTGAACTTTTGAAGGCCAAAAACCTGATCCATGTTTTTAGCTCATGATATAAATGGGCAATTATGGTGCTGATAATCCACCACCCTCGAGAGCCAGAAGGTGAGGGAAGCTGTTATTGGCAGGAATGGGCAGTATGTAAACATTTCGCCAAGACAAAGCTGGTTGGAGCATTCTTCTCCTATAAGTCAGGATCAAGGTCTCTTAGATAGGAAGGAGTGGGAAATTAAGACCTTAATTAAAGCACACCCCAAGGGGCTGGTTGGTGACAAAACCTCCTCAGAACTCCGTCCACATAAGGTTTCCAATGGGGTCCCATCCAGAGAGCAGGTTTCAGAGGCAAGAGTCGAGTCTGGTTTTGTCATCTTCTAGCTGTGGGGCCAGGGGGACGTGGTTTTACCTCAGCTTCCTCATCTGTACAGTGGGGACGAGAGTGAAAGAACCTACCTCAGAGGGTGGTTGTAAGGACGAGATGCGATGATGCACAAAGACACTGAACAAGAACCTCACATGTAATAACAGACAGTCTAGGGCCCTTATCGTGTGATCTAAGCAAACACACTTCATGTTCAGGACAACCTTGAGAAGTAAGTTATCGCCTTTCATAGATACAAAAATTAAACCCCAGGAAAGCAAAGAAACTTGTCCAAGGACCCAGGTCGTAAACTGTAGAGGGGGGATTCAGACTCAGGTCTAACCCTAGAGCCTCAGGAAACTTCCAGTCTAAGAGGAGCGACCCACAGAAACACCACACCAGCACCTCCAGGAGGTCCAGCCAAACTGCCCCAGGGGCAAGGTGCCAGACTCACCCTGTAGGAACAAGGGTTAAGATGCCTCATGTCAGCTGGACCTTGGAAGACATTTTGGTTTTCACCAAGGAGAAGAGGAGGTAAGAAGAACCTGATCGGTGGAAAACTCACATTGGCAAAAGAAAGAAGGTACAGAAAAGGAATTCTGTTAAGTGAGACCGGAAAGACAGCCGTGCTGAGCACTGGGCTGGCTGGAGTCTCATGTGAACTCACGTCTGCATTCTTGGAAACACCCTGATCGGCAGAGCGATGTGGTTAAGAGCACAAGCTCTGTGTCTGATGGATTGCTGACCTACTAACGCCGTGTGACTTTGAGCAAGAGTCTTAACCTCTCTGGTCCTGAAGGGGGCTCACCTTGCAAATGAAGGCTGTACTGGCCAAATGGGGCATTCCGTATGAAGGCTAAGCCTCAAGCCTGCTAGCATGCTGACGCTTCTTAACGTGTCTGCTCCCTTAGATGTAGTCTGAGTCCCCTCTGCCATCATTCTGCCCCCTGCCCAGACCCCTTTTGCTCACTGGATGGCATGTCACAAGGCACTACTAGTTCATGTCAAAAAAAAAAAAAAAAAAAAAGAAAAGAAAAGAAAAGAAAAGAAAAGAAAAGAAAAGAAAAAGACTCAAAACCTGAAGAGAAATGGGGCTCAGTCTGTTACTATTACTAGAGATGAGCCTTCCACTAACAGCTTATCCTCTTACAGCCAAAACTGGGGATCTGACTTCATCCCTCGTGCAAAATATGTTTTTGCTGAATAACTGTGACCGATAGCATTTGAACTCTCCCATTTGAGAGCAGCCTGGGGAAGACAGTTTGTGCCTGGACCACAAGGGTACCTCTACTGGTCTTTGTGTTTCTCGTGTCAAGCAGAATGACAGGTTGGAGACTTTCCGAAGAAGGCACATTCGCTTCAAGCTTTCCTCTCATTCCGCCCAAACTCAAACTTGGGGATCTAATTCTGTGCCTGGGCTTACCTAGGCGTGTGTGATTCTTGGAACCAAAGATCCCCAGACACACATCTTTTCAAATTTCACCTTCCCCAAATATGGATGCATCCAACAAGTGGCGCTCAGTCGTTTAATTGAAGGCATTTCTTCCTCTCTTAATGACACGTAAATTAACAGGGAGTCGTGCAACTGGTAGCATCTCAGATTTGAGGAAACACAGCATGTGCTGGGAACCAGACTAGGTTTGCAACAAAACCTGCTTCTGCTCTACAACAACCACATGAATGTAGATGGTCACCCCTAACTTACACGTGAGAAATCAGACGACCAGGGTGTTAAAGAAACATTCGCTCATAGTGCTTAGTACGGGGGGAGAGAGTGTGGGCGGGGGTTCTGCTGAGTTCCAATTATCGCACAACTCAGCATCAGAAAACACCATCGCTTTAGGCCGCTCGTGAGCTTCTGGTCAGGAATTTGGGAAGGGCTGGGCTGGGCAGTCGTGACTTGGGGTTTCCCCTGCCCTTGTAGTCAGATGTCAGCCGGGCTGTGGTCATCTGAAAGTGCAAAAGGTCTAAACGTCCAAAATGGCAGTTTGTGCGGCTGTCGGCCAGCACTGGGGGCTGAGAGCTCAGCTGAGACCACACGCCAGAGCACCAGCACTTGGACTCTTCAGCACCCCGGCCTCGGTGCTTCCCACGGAGCGAGTAAGGAGATCTGGAGGGAGCTGCGTGAGCCTTTGCAGCTCCGCTGCCTGGAGCCATGACAGGACTCCAGGAAAGGACGTAGATCCCGCCTTTCAATGGGGAGAATGTCAAGAAACGGGGCCCCTTTGTTTTCGAACCATCACAGATGAGAACCATCGCCTGACTGGTACAGACACCAAAACGTGACACTGCTTGTCTGGTGCCCAGAAGCACAAGAAGGGAACGGGAGCCAGATGCGAGGGAGACGATGCTAAGACAAATGCGGGTGGAGTCATCCAGTCACCTGCGCGTCCAGGGGGGTTCCCTTGGGGACGTTAATCACCGACCCAGTGTTGTTCCCGCTGTTCGGAACCTGTCTGTAGCTTTCCGAGAAGCAGGTGCAGAGCCGGCTTCGCGAGTTTACAAGAGACATCAGGCTTAGGGCTTTGTCAGATATACCCTGTTTCCACCCCCAAAAGGCCTTGCCTAGTTTAATATTTACTGAGCACCAGCTGCAGAATATTCTGGGGCCTGGGAATACCTGAATGAACAAAACAACATACTTTCCTCACAGGGCTTGTATTCTGCTGGGAGATGCAAAAAGTCACCAAATCTGTAATAATGTCAGCAAGACATGAGAACTATGGAGAATGACAGCAAGTGAGGCCTGGGGGATACTGTAGTGGGGGACGATGGTCAGAGACGGTCTCCCTGGGAGTTGACATCTGAATGGAGATCTGAATGCAGTGAGGAAATGAGCCAGGTATCCAGGGGAAAGAATGTTCCGGAAAAGGGGACCATTCCGTGCTAAGGCCCTGAAGGCAGCCTGCACTTAGATGTGTTTGGTCTATAGCAAGAAGACCAGTGCGGAGAGTGGAGTGAGCAAGGAGAAAAGGAAGAAAGCGAGGGCCTGGGGTCCACGCAGGGAGGGCCGTATAGGGCACAAGAGGAATTCTGGATTTTATTCTAGGTGGGGTGGGACTCCGCTGAAGGGTTTTGAGCAGGTGAGTCCCAGGATTTGGGTTACATTTTGAAAAGATCTCCCTGGCTGCTGAGAGAGGAGGGAGGGGAGGGTAGAAGCCAGGCCCGTTTGGAGGCAGGCTACTGCAGTGGTCCAGGCAGAAGGGGGAGACAGCCTGGTCTGTAAAGTCACCGGAAGAGGGGATGAGAAGGGGTGAAATGGACACACATTTTGAAGGAAGATATCACCAGATTTGCTAATGGACACATCTACCAGTTGATTTTTTAACCTCACAAAAGATGTTTCCAAGAAACATTTAGCCCATGCCCAAATTCAACCCTGATCTCTACAGAGGGTGGCAATGTGTGTGGTGGAAAGTGGGAGAGACCCAGGGCAAGCCAGCTCCCTTACACGCCGGGCAGGGGTCTGTCTCATCCTCGTGGCAAAGAAGGAAGGGCCTGGAAAGCAGGCATCTCCCCTTCCTTCCCACCTCGCCCACCCTGCCCCTGCAAGATATGAGGTTCAAAAGAATAAGCCACTGGCTGGAAAGACCCTTTCAAAAAGGAGTTCGAGAAAGTCTAGAGCCTTCTAAAAGGGCTGTCGGGGAGATCACACCCATTTGCATGGGCAAGTTTGGGTATTTTGGTCATTCGCTTCATGACACGACTTTGTGGCCACAGCCTCTCCTCCTGCACAAGTCAGTTCTCTAAGGGGCCCTTTCTGTCAAAAAGAAACCACCACTGGGGCTGCTTTGAGACAGACTTTAGGGGGAGTTTCATGCTCCATGAGACTCAGTGGTGAAAGGGTCAAGAGTCTGTTTCAACACAAGTGGCCAGATGATTAGATCAAGATCCAAACCCAGGCCTATAATAATGGTTTCCTTTCTTTTCTTTTCTCTTTTCTTTTTTTTTTCCTCTTCTTTTCTTTTTTCTTCTCTTCCTTTCTTTTTTCTTTTGGATAAACAGGTACATAGACACTATGGGTCAGGCAGTGTTCTAATCATTGTATAAAATATTTAGTCACATGAGGTTAAGAACGACCATTATCCTTCATTCAATACTCACCACACCTTTGCTGAGCATTTTGCAGACGAGGCCAGTGAGTCACGGAAGAGCTAAATGACTTGCCAAGGCCCTATACCTAGTAATGGTGGAGCCGAGATTGGAACCTGGGACTTCTGGCTCTGGAATTTGGGCTCTTAACCACGGTACTAGCCCAACACAGCCCGACACTGGCTGTGCTTTGGCGGAAGTCTGTGTATCCATTCGAAACGTTTTCCGCTGCAAATGAAAGACAACTTGGAGTGACGTAAAGAAGCGGCCGTTGTTTCGATAACAGTCTGGATGTAGACTCCTGTCTTGGGCTGGTGGAACAGCTCAACCGTGCTATCAAAGATCCAGGCTTTTTCTGTCTTATCTGCTCTGGCATTTCATTCTGTTGACTTGTCTCCTCATGCTTGCAAGATGGCTGCTACACCTCCAGGTATCTTACCCTAGATCCAGGCAGAAGAAAAAGATAAGAATGAGCCTCCTTTGTGGGGCACTTTGTCTTTTTAGTTGGAAAGTTGCCCACTCCCTAGCACATTTCCCCTCACAAAATTAGACCTTGCCTGCCATTTCCATATCTGGTTTATACCAATTTTGATTCATCTCATTCAGCTGGGATTGGAAACCATCTTCCCTGAGGCCTGGGCCCTCTTCCATACCACCTCCACATATCACAGTTCTATGCGGTGGGGAGGCAATGGCTATTGAGGAGACAACGCATACCACTTGCCACAGTGGGTTTTCCTCTCCCCCTTCCACATGGGCACACGGCAGCTCAAAGTCGCAAAGTCAAGACTACGTGACTAGTGAAATGGTAGACCCAGAATATTAACCTCGATCCGGCAGACTAAGTCACCAGCTCTTAACCATGGTGCGGTACGTTGTTGAGTGGAGTCAAGAACGGATGGGCACACATTTGGCTTTATCGCTAATAGTTGTGGAAGCTTGGGAAACTCAGCCAGCCTCCCTAAGCCTCGAACTTCTTATCCCTGAGAAGCCGCCATTGTGGTTAGCAATGGTACCTAACCAGAGGGTGGCTATGAGGGTAAATGAATTAATATATGTAAAGAACCTGACAACACTAAGCCATCGATAATTCCTGGCTGTTATCAGTGTTGTCCCTTATTATTGCTGTTGCTATCTTAATGCCATGAGACTCTGTAGACACAAGGCGCTTGTCCTCGAATGAAATACCACTTGGGGCATCCCTGGCTGACGTGGTGGTACTGACTAGCGGGTGGACTTGAAAGTAAGGAGAAGGTGTTCACTGTAACACTGAGTGTGGTTTCAAAGCCCTGATGTTTGCCTTGCTTGAATTTAGTGATCCAGGTCCTGGCCACTCAAAATACGGGTCCACCATCTACAAAGCACAACAGTTGTTCTCAGGACATGCAGAGGTCCAGAGGTCTTCAGAGTTCCTTTCAGCAATACAACTGGAGGATGCTAAACAGAAGGAGAAGCTAGTAACTCCCAACCCAGGAGCTATTTGGAGGATTAACTGTGTTAGTGGCATTATAACTAAAAGTGCTGAATAAATGTGAAAAAATAAAGCTTTGGCAATTTCTTACAAGGCAACAATAGTCTTACTACGGGATGCAGCGATCATGTTCCTGGGATCTACCCAAATGAGTTGAAACTTATGCCCTCTCAAAACCCTGCACGCAACAGGACACCTGGGTGGCTCAGTTGGTTAGGTGTCTGGCTTCGGCCTAGGTCATGATCTCCCCATTCCCAAGTTCAAGGCCCGTGTCAGGCTCTGTGCCAACAGCTCAGAGCCTGGAGCCTGTTTCAGATTCTGTGTCTCCCTCTCTCTCTCTCTCTCTCTCTCTCTCTCTCTCTCTGCCCTGCCTCTCTTTAATAAATAAATAACGTTAAAATAAAATTCAAAAAAGAAGAACGAACGAAGAAACCTGCACACAAATGTGTATACCAGCTTCACTTCTAATTGCTAAAACTTGGAAGCAACCAAGGTGCCCTTTAGGAGGTAAATAGACACAAAAACTGTGCTACATCCAGACAAAGGAAATTATTCAGCACTAAAAAGAAATGAAGCATCAAGCCACATAAAGACATGGAGGGGGCTTAAATGCATATTTACTGAATGAAAAACGCCTAACAGAAAAGGCTACATACTGTATGAGTGAAACCGTATGATATTCCGGAAAAGGCAAAACTACGGAGGCAGTCAAAGATCAGTGAGGCTGCCAGGGGTTTGGGAGGAAGGAGGGACAGATGGACAGGTGGAGCACAGAGGATTTTTAGGATGGCACAACTCTTCTGCACGACAATGTCATGGTGGGTACGTGACGTTTTGCACTGCTCAAAAATCCACAGAACCATGCAACGGAAAGAGTGGACCCTGAATATAAAGTATGGCCTTTCATTCATCATAATGTATTAATATTGGGTCATAAGTTGTAGCGAATGTACCACATGAACCCAAGATGTTAACAATATGGTGGGGGCAGGGGATTGGTATACAGGAACGCTCTACTTTCTACTCGATTTTTTATAAACCTAAAATTTCTCCCAAAAATAGTCTATTGGGGTGCCTGGGTGGCTTAGTCGGTTGAGCATCTGACTTCAGCTCAGTTCACGACATCATAGTTCATGGGTTCAAGCCCTGGGTAGGGCTCTGCGTGAACAGCTTAGAGCCTGGAGCCTGCTTCGGATTCTGTGTCTTTCTCTCTCTGTCCCTCCCCTGCTTGTGCTCACTCTCTCTCTCACACAAAAATTAAAAAAAATAATAATAAATTTAAAAAATATTAAAAAAAAATAATAAAGTCTATTGAGGCACCTGGCTGTCTCAGTCAGAAGAGCACACAACTCTTGGTCCTAGGGTGGTGAGTTCGAGCCTAAGGGATTACTTAGTATAGGGATTACTCAAATAAATAAAACTTAGTAAGTTTATTAATGAATGAATGAATGAATTTTTTATTAGTTTTCTTTATTTTTGAGAAGCAGAGAGAGACAGAGCGTGAGTGGGGGAGAGGCAGAGAGAGAGAGGGAGGCACAGAATCCGAAGCAGGCTCCAGGCCCTGAGCTGTCAGCACAGAGCCCGATGCGGGGCCCAAACTCATGAACGGTGAATTCAGGACCTGAATGCTCAACCAACTGAGCCACCCAGGCGTTCCAGTAAGTCTATTAATTTAAATATCTGTATCTATATTGCTAGGCAGATAGATAAAGTTTAACAACTTTCATATCTTTTGATCCAAGGATTCCACTTCTGAGATTCTCTTGAGATACAGGACATACTAGAAGGAAAACTTCATTTACAGAAGGGAGAAGAGTAAGCAGCCTGAAGTTGCTCCCCAGCACCCACATGGATAAAAGCAAATTAAAAAATGGTAGTTGAAAGTGTTCGGAAGTAACACAGACAATGCTTGCAGAAAAATGCCCATGGGGAAAAAAGTAAGAGCTTCCTAAGATAACTGTGGGAAAAACTTTGTATAAAACAACACAAATGGCTTCCAGCACCTTGATAATGCAATTGTTCTCACGCTATCTGGGGCCATGAGATTATGGATAGCTTTTTTCCTTCTTTTTCCAATTTCTTCTAATATTTTAAACATGTACATTTATTTAAATATATTTAAAGGTCTATGAATCGTTTAGCAAGGGGAGAAATGACAAGAGCTGGTCGGTGTTCTTAGTACTTGGATAAATTGTAAGTCATTTGGGTAACTCACTGAAAGTCACATTGCTACACAGCTGGGGTTGCAGACATTCATCCAAAGCACTTGCCATCTGAAGCTGGGGCTTAGTCAAAAAGATACTATTTAGAGACAGTATAGTCACCCTGGGATGCCGAGCACACAAAGATATGTGGGAAACAGAAATTCAGATGCCGAGCATACAAAGATATATGGGAAGCAGAAATTCAGAGACCAAGAGAGAAGGTTAAGAATCTTACTCACTCACTCACTCACTCACCCACACAGCAAGCCTTTATTTACTAACTGTTTACTAGAAGCCAGGCACAGGGTCGGGAGGAGGCACTTCTAAATAAAATCAAACCTCGGACCTTAAGAACTTCTGGTCCAGTCTCCCCAGAATCCCATATTTCCACACTAAATACCTTTAAATGGTGGAAAAGCCCACTAACTGTATAAAAACCAGCATAAACTGGGACTCAGCATGTGGTTCCCCTAAGCTGTCTCAACACACTGCCTCTCCGGAAGGCAGGAACCAGCCCTACAACCTGCAAGATAACTACCTCCCCATGCTTCTTCACTTATGCTTTTACTTTTAATGTTTATTTATTTTGAGGGGGAGAGAGAGAGAGAGAGAGAGAGAGAGAGAGAGAGAGAGAGAGAAAGGATCCCAAACAGGCTCCACTCTGCCAGCGCATCGCCCGACATGGGGCTCGAACCCACGAACCGTGAGATCATGACCTGAGCCAAGATCAAGAGTCGGATGTTCGACCGTCTGAGCCACCCAGGCACCCCCCACTTAAGCTGACTTTTTAGGGTCAGGAAATTTACTTCTGATTGTACCTCCCACCCCAGCCCCACAACATCAAGCATTTCAGATCAAGTATCTGTGAATCATAGGTCAGGTTGAGTCATTCTTAAAATTTCCAGGCTGTGAATTAAAACTATATTGATCACTTGGCAGTGGATCAAACAGACAAGAGACAATGTGACTTACTCTGCAGGTATCTGTAACAATGCAAAGCGGATTTGCAAGTATTGTATTGAAATGGAGGTGGGGGTGAGATGGGCTGACAACTTTGCAGGGAGTGAGGGCTGGTAAATGGATGGGGCCCTCAGTTCCTTTACCCTCTGGTTTCAGATAAGTATCACGCTGATGGTTGTCTCTCCATTCACCGCATTGCCTTTTTGTTTCATTTTGGTTAATGTGAACTACATTTATGGTAGACTTTTGGCAACTGCCACAGATTCAGAACCTATAAAATTGTTTTCCAGGGAAAAGGGAAGGGAGGGCTTGAGCACCTCCTACGGGGTCTCATTCCCTCTCTTAGATGGGGCAGGGCTCGGCGGCTGGGTGGCCCCGTCGGTTAAGCGTCTGACTTCAGCTTGGGTCATGATCTTGTGGGCTCATGGGTTCAAACCCCGCCTCGGGCTCTGTGCTGACAGCTCAGAGTCTGGAGCCTGCTTTGGATGCTGCGTCTCCCTCTCTCTCGGCCCCTCCCCCGCTCATGTTCTCTCTCTCGCTCTCACTCTCTCACTCAAAAATAAACATTAAAAAAAATTTTAAAAAAGACGGAGCAGGGTAGGAAGGGGAGGCTGCTCAAGTTCCCTGCCCCAGAAGCTTTTGGGGGAAGAGTCCCCCAGACTGGTACCAGCCTACACACAAGGGAATCAGAAACAGCAGCTCACAGAGGGTGGAAAACAGCAGGAAAGCTGACCCCCACAGAGACCTTGCGGGGCCACGGCACCCACACGGTTTTACACCCTCTTACCACGACCTTTCCCCTGCACTATCACACTGCCTCCAGGCCCGTGTGTCATGCCAAAACAAGGGGCCAGAACCGTCACCCCGTGTGGGAAAGCCTGGCTGGGACCACCAGGGAAACCCACCTGTGTGTGAGTCAGACCCTCGTGTCCTGCGTCTCGAAGCAGGGGTACACGTCAACGCAAGCTTCAGGGCCCAGGCGGGAAACTCTACCTCTGAATCATGACCGCGCAGAACCTTCTCTGGGCCTCCCTTGGAACCCACTGAGGGTCTTTACTGGGAGCGAGGGCGGCTGCACAAGTCTCATGTGAAAAGGTGATCTGAGGGGTTTTGGTGGTCTTTTTGGTCAGTTCACAAGATGAACTAGGTGCAGGTGACGCAGCTCAGAAACGCCAGAGAAACACGAGCAAGTGTGGTTTTTAACTTTCTTTTTTGGTGGCTATTCAGCTAATTTGAAGTCATAGTATTAACAGATGGAAACCCAGAGAAGGTTAGTGACTTGTCTAAGAACTAGACAAGCCTGGAGGGAGAGCTCAGGGGCCCACAGTCTCCTTCCCCAACCCCATGCTGCCTTGCTTAGAACCGAAAGATCACACAAAGCAAAGGGGACAAGAGTATCCATTTTAATTGGATCATAAAGTAATAGGAAAGAAGAGTAAGATCCAAAGGCAGGACATTATGGACTTTTTGACTTCTACTCAGCTAAAAGCTCTGGGCTAAATCTCTACTTAAAATTTTGTAAATCTATTTCAATGAAAATATAACAAAGTATATTTAATCACTTGAAACTTCAAACGTATTTTAAAGTATTAAAAAAAATTTTCTTAATGTTTATTTATTTATGAGAGACAGAGAGAGACAGAGCATGAGCAGGAGAGGGGCAGAGAGAGAGGGAGACACAGAGT
Source organism: Panthera leo (assembly GCF_018350215.1). NCBI lineage: Eukaryota > Metazoa > Chordata > Mammalia > Carnivora > Felidae > Panthera > Panthera leo. Next base: position 70,155,195 of record NC_056695.1, on the reverse strand, counting down.
CCAAAGCAGGCTCCAGGCTCTGAGCCCGACACGGGGCTCAAACTCACAAACCATGAGATCATGACCTGAGCCGAAGCCAGATGCTTAACTGACTGAGCCACCCAGGAGCCCCTTCAATGTATTTTAAAATTGCCTCTTCCCCATCTTGACACACAGTGAAGAGTAAGCTAATATGTTCTACATAGGAATCCTGGGGCAGTGTGTGCGTAAGCCCTATAAATCACAGTCTAATAGCTGAGAAAGGCTCACTGAGCCCATTGTGCAGATGAGAAAAAACAGGTCCAAGGAGAGGCAATGACCTGCCCAAGGAAATTCAGTGGGCCACCATCACAGCCAACACTGTATCTCACATCACTCGCTACAGAGACCTATGCAACTCCCCACGCCCCGTGCACTTCCCTAGCTTCTGCAGGCAAGGGAATTCAGGTCCCTCTGGCAATCCTTAGCATTTCACATGATTCCGTCTACTGGTCTGGCATAATCTGCAAAGCAGCTGGCTGATTTTCATGAAATGTGTTGTAGCTACCAAAAGATATAGCAGTGGACACGGTTAGTTTCTCGACATGTACATAAAGGATCCCAAACTGTAGCGCTCATGAAAGCAGATGATGAATTTATTTATTTGGGGTGCCTGGGTGGCTCAGTCGGTTAGGCGTCTGACTTTGGTTCGGGTCATGATCTCGCGGTTTGTGAGTTTGAGCCCGCATCGGGCTCTGTGCTGATAACTCAGAGCCTGGAGCCTGCTTCGGATTCTGTGTCTCCCTCTCTCTCTGCCCCTCCCCCACTCACGTCTGTCTCTCTCTCTCTCTCTTAAAAATAAATAAAACATTTAAAAAAGGGAAAAAAAAGAATTTATTTATTTGATCCAAATAAAAGGTATATCCATACGATGTAATAAAACTGGGTGGCAGTTACAAAGAATAAGGCAGCTGCCATGGATAGCACTCTTGGGTATATTGATGAGTGGGAAAAGGCAAGTGACTGGTTTATCAAGGGCTACAAAAATAGTTATGTGTGTGTACATGCACATAAATACATTAGAAATGTCTACAAGCATGTGCCCCCAAGAAACAACCCAAGTGGAGTTGATAAAGAAACAAGGATAGGGACCCAGTGATTAAAAAGAACTTTAATTTTATTTGAAAAGCTTTTTTTTTTCAAGGTGATAACATTCATTTACTCTTTGTGTAATAAATGACTGATTTTTTACAAAAAGAGAAAAATAGGGCTTTACTCATGTACCTCCATACCCAACCTGCTACTTGAGCACCTCCCACTCCCGGGTGAGAGGAAAGATTGTCTGCTTGGTTCATGTCATGAGGCAGGTGACGTGTGCTGTGGGGACGGAAGGAAACAGTACAGGGATTTCTGTGTTCCAGGGGAGATTCAGAGGCTGAAACAGAGTCCTCAGCAAAATTCTGTCAAGGCCTGCCATCTTGAACACAGTGATGATGACAATGGTTTCCAAATGGGCAAAACTTTGGCAATTTCAAAGGAATTTCAATCGTTTTTGACTTTAGTTAGAGTTCACAACGGAATATGTGACAGCACAAAAGATAGTCTGTGGTTCCCAAAATTTCACCCCACAGAGGGAGATGGTTTTGGTGCTTTTTAAAGGCACCGACTCTTTGGCTGTTTTTATCGGTACATATGGCTTACTCTGCTAGGCTAGAAATGGCCTCCGCCAAAATTGCTGTTTTGATTTGGATTTCCAAAAATAACTCACGAAAAGCCTATCGTATGAGGAAGATGGTCACACCCAACTCTGGGGAGGAAAAGGAAAAGCATTTGATTTGAATCACTTAAGAGCGGAAACTGAGAGCATGTATCTCCTTGTAGCAACTACTACATAATTATCCATCCTAATGGAATCCTTTCAAAACCAAGGCGGTTCAACAAGAAGTTTAATGGAAAATACAATTTCAGGGCCAACTATTCTGTCAAAGCCACGTTAAATGAAGACAGCTCAGCAGTGACCAAATCCTGCTCAGGTATCACGTGTTACGGGTGAGGGGTGGGAGGGGGTGGGTGTTCTCCTACATGGGGGAAACGTGGCAATGTGCTAGGCTCCTCTGTCCAGTTCAATGTGTCCTCTAGTCACTGGACACAGGGATTCAATTCTCTCTGGGTCAGTGTCACTGCTGGGCCTCTCCCCTCTGTCAAGTGTTTTCTGGTCTTCCTAAGAGAAGAAGCCAGCGTTAAAAATGCCAGAGATAAAGACAGAGAGAGAAGAGAAGAGGACCCTTACCATCCAACCTGTTCATGAGCGCAAAGACAGATCCCATTCCAGACACAGGCTCGTGGAGGACAGCACTGATGGAAAATGGTCTTCACCACTTGGGACGCTCCTCTGTGTCACTTAGCTGTGTGACCTCTGCTGAGTTACTTAACATCCCTGAGTAGCAGTTCTCTCACCTGAAAAAAAAAATCACATATATATATATATGTGATATCACATATCATATATATGATATATATCATATATATATGATATATATCATATGATATATATCATTTATATATATACATACACACACAGACACCTGGGTGGCTCAGTCAGTTGAGCGTTTGACTTCGACTCAGGTCATGATCTCCCAGTCTGCGAATTCGAGCCCTGCATCGGGCTCACTGCTGTCAGCACAAAGCCCATTTCGGATCCTCTGCCCCCTTCTCTCTGCCCCTCCCCGCTCGTGCTTTCTCTCTCAAAGATAAATAAAACTATGGCATATGTGTGTGGGTCAGCTGTACCAGCAGCACTTGGAGCTCACCATTAGTGCAGTAGGGCTCCGCCCCACGCAGATTAACTTGAAAGAGAATCTGCATTTAACAAGGGTTCCTGGAGATTTGCGTGGGGCTCCAATTTGAGAGACAATGGCTTCGGCCATTCTGCACCAGGTGCACCAGGAGTCAACAGAACATGATGTAACAGCTGCCCTTGGGGGAGAAGCAGAGTCCCCAGAGGGCCACCTCTGGTGGGCGCATTTCTGAAGACCATCCCAGATTGCCGTCCAGTCTTCCTGCTTCCTGCTTGCAGACAGGGGAATCAAGGCAGAGCTGGGAGCCCCCTGAAACTGAAGGATTCTCCACCAACAGGGCCAGACCACCCTGGGGTCCACAGCCATGTCACCACAGATGTCCCCCTATCATCAAATGTGTCAAGAGGCCCTGAGTGCAGAGAGGACAACGTCAGCAACTAACAGTAAGTGGCAAATGAGAACGGCGGCCGAGAAACTCAGAAGAAATGGGTTGGACGACAGACCATCTTCTCTTCCCTGATTCCGGCCTAAATCAAGGTGCTTTTGTGCTGTAAGACACAACCACCTCATACAGTAGGAAAAGAAATGTTAGACACACACAGGGGCTTTGCTGTCTATGCACAGACCATCTCTAGCATCGCAGACGAGACCCTTTTGATATTGACTCCCTCCCAGAAGGGAAACCTGGAGGCCGGGGAGCTGGAGATTGAGGGAGGAAGAGGAGGAAGAAGAAAAGGAAGGAGGGAAAAAGAGGGAGGGACATTGAAATTAAAAAAGTAAAAATAAAGTTCAAAGATAGTTGAGTCTCTTGTTATGCAGAGTGACGTTTAAAAGTCCTCCTAGAGGATATTCTGGCCATGAAACCATGTTTTTTACCTAAAACCACACTGCTGAGCTTATGATCCTTTGTTCAGACCTCACACCCACCACACCTATGTCTGAAAATGCTCACATGGAGAAATCCGGCAAGGATGTGTCCCGGGGCGGCAGAGAGCGACCTTGTTTATTTGCTCCCAAACCAACAGACACTAGAACTAACCCAGCCTCTCAAAATCCCAGTGGCTCCTGACTCCAGTCCATTTGGCTTAGTTAGGCAAGGAAGAATCTCTTCCAGAAGATTCTAAAGCCTGGGTTTCCAGAGACTTCCCATGACTAGATGGAATTGGGGGACACAACGCTTATACTTTGGGTGAGTGTGCGTATGTGGGAACTGAGGGAAGAGACGAAACAGGCATGCATTCTGGAATGCGCAGCACTGACTATGCTCAGTTTATAAAGCACTTCCTAAATCCTTGCGGGGAAGAAATATAATAGAAACCTGATTTAACGGGGGCAGACCGAGGCCCAGTAAGGTTTCATGGTAGAACCAGGAGCTAAATGTCCTAGTCTCCCCAGCCACCTTCCAGCAATGACCCCCACATCTACCACCTGCTGGAGGCCTTACACTCTAACTTTATGGTTGGTTTCTTTTCCTTCCTTCCTTCCTTCCTTCCTTCCTTCCTTCCTCCCTTCCTTCCTCCCTCCCTCCCTCCTCTTTTTTTTTTTTTTTTTTGAGTCTGTTTCTTTACAAAAAATATCACTGGGTCCTCAGCTGAAAATTTATTTTACTGATAAGGAGAGTAATGGCAGTGTTCCCTCAGGCTATGGAGCCACTACTGATGATGTATAGTTGGATGGATAGAAGGCCAGCGTTGGAATCAGAATCTCTTAGGTCAAATTGTATCTTTGCTACTCATAGCCATCTGACATTTGGGAAGCTGATCTCTCTGAGCCTCTGGTTTCTTCATTTTTAGAAACGGCAACAGCCACAGCTAATAATATTTATCAAATGGGAACTGTGTGTGTACTCTTAAGCCAGTGTTATTCTAAGTAAGCGCTTTGTATTTCTTAACTCCTTAGCATACTGTTATTATGCCCTGTGTACACATGAGAAAGCTGAGGCACAGAAAGGTGAAGTAACTTGCTCAAGGCCACACAGCTAAGCGATGGCAGCACTGGGATTCTCCAGGTGGTCTCCAGGCTGGAGCCTGGGCTTTAACCATAACAGAAATGCTCCCACAGGGCCGGCAGGCGGGCTATGTGAGATCAAAGGAATAAAATGCTTACCGGGCCACCCGACACAGAGCAAGCACTCAATAAATTATAACTATTAGGTACCATTTAGAAATTAATTTCTTTGGTTAGTCAGACACACCAGGGTTACTATAGTATGAACGTGTCTAATGAGAAGCTGCTGCCTATGGTGGCACTAGTCCCTGACAGGTGTTCTTTCGCACCTGCCTTCAGCTGGCACTCTGGGCAGGCGATTTTGGTGCTCTGCCCTGGAATCTCCATATTGGCCTCTCACAGGGGGAGCCCACAACAGGAACCCAACTTGGGGCAGCTAGGATGGGCACAGGTCTGACGTCCGCCCGGCAAGAAGGATGCTAGACTCTGGAATGAGTTGGACGGACTGAATCCCCAAGGCGATGGCCTCGTGCTGGTTGACTCACTGCTTTAGAAATTCTCTGTAGTTGGCTAATTGCACAGAGTCAGGGGGAAGAACTCCTTGCCTAGAAGAGGCAGCACGAGTCAAAAAGTGGGCAAAATTAAAGATCTGGTGTGGACGAAGAGCCAACCGGTGGCTGAATAAGCAGCCAGCCACCGCTCTCTTCCTCCTTATTCAGCTCTTCCCCGTTCTGTTCTGTTCGGGTATTTGGAAGAGGCACGCGGTGGCCACGGCAACCCTATTGTCTCTGTCAGGGACTGGTGTAGGGAGGACCCCTGGCCCCATCTGGCCAACCAGGGGAAGTCTCCTGGGGACTTCCGGGGAAATTCTGCTCCCTAATAGAAGATAAGAGAGTTGTGGAAAGGATTTCCTTTTCCGATTGGGCATTCTTCCTGCTGGAAATTCTGGTGTGCTAAGGTGAAGTCTGCGGCAGAAAAGAGCATCTCAAGAGATGCTAATCCAATGTCCTGACATGCTGGGGCGGTCAGACGCATGCTTATGGATGCATCTGACAACACCAGGTGCTGGGGAGGCCGTGGGGAGACAGAACCCCCTGAGCATTGCACCGGTGGATGTGTAAACTGGTACAGTCATTCTGGAAAACAATCTGGCAGTACTTGTGAAATTAAATATGAGTATGCCCAATGACTCATCCATCCCAGCCCTGGGTCTGTACCAAAGAAACTCTCCCACACTCCCCATGGGCACAGGTGCGAGGTGCCATTGCAGATTTGGCTGGGCTGCCCTAGTGTCCATCTGCAGGGACAAGAGAAGTGAACAGGGCAGGATCTGCAGCGACGGAAGGGCAGACGCAGCCCTCTTATGAGCTAAGTGTAAACCGTGCACCAAGACTGGATCTCAAAAAGAGAGTATTGAGTGAAAAAAAGACAAGAAGGAGATCCGTAAGAGAACCCCATGCGTCTAAGTTAAAAGACACCCAATCACAGCCCTACAGTAAGTCCACATGCGCAGCACATGGCAAATACTGGAGTGGGTGCCTATGAGGAGTGAAGGGAACAGAGCGGGAAAGAACGCAACAAGGAGGAGAGGGGTCTTTCAGAGGCCGGAGGTAATGTGCCTTGAATGGAGGAAGCTTTCATAACAATTCAAAAGAAAAAAGTGCCACTGGATTTGGAGTCATTCCCATGACTGATTCCTACTGGCTGTGGGCCCCTCGGCAGGTAACTTACAGCCTCAGTTTCCCCACTGCGAAAGCAGATGTGAAGAACTGCCCTACGGAGAAGTGGGTGCAGAGCCTGAATCTGGAATGTAGCGACAGGATGGCAACTAAGGACTCAGCTTTCTTGTCTGTAAAACGGGGATTACTACATTACCCATCCAGTACTGTTATGATGGGGTTTAAATGAGATGTGACACGGGCAGGACAAAAAGCACAACGACGATACTGTTTGGCACATTTGGGAGGCAGGAAGCATGTCCTTCCGGGGGCTCGGGCTCGTACCAGGCGCTGTGCCCGGGGCTCGGCAGCACACCCCACCCTCACTGGGTGCAGCACCCAGGGGCATGAGACCTAAAAGCAGCCCCCGCCCCTCGCCACAAGGTGCCCATGATGTCCTGGGCACCATCCTGAGAGACAGGGCACTTCAGGCTGCCTTTACGTGCCCCCGTCTTGGGCACCTGGGGCCCTACAAATCCACTTGTAGATTTCTTTTTTCTTTTCTTTTGTGCCACAGATCAATTTTTAACTGGCTAAGGCAGGTTACCAGAAAGAGAAGAGACGAGAAGAAGAAACTGTCATAACTCCCCTACTCTGCCACCAGGTAGGCAAATCTTCATTTTTTCCGACAAAGTGCTACTTTCTTTCTATAACTTTCCGTCATCCAGGAAGGACGCAGTGCTGTATGTGACTGTCACACCACAGATTGCCACTGCTCTCCAACACCTCTTCTCCATCCCTCAGATGCCTAGGGAAGATTCAGTGGCGCTGAAGTACCACGTACTGGGTGGCAATGGGTGCCATCTTGTTCCCAATTTTGCTCCTACAAGTGCCCTGGCTTTGAAACACGCCTTCCTGCAAACCAGCACCCTCCCTCCTGGAGCCTGTCTTTGAAACACATTCCCCAAATAGGGACGCAGGTCAAAGCGATGCTTTGGTAGCTCCTGACAAATCGTTTTTCCAAAAGACCAATCTATGCGGCCACACGCAATGGACGCATGTGCCGGGCCGCCCACAAATTCTCAGAACAAACGCCCAAACCCGTTACTCTCACGTCTGGCAACCTGCAGGGAGCGGGAGGCCACAGTCACACTCTGAGTCTCGGGGAAGGTGGACTTTTCCCCGAGGCCACTGATGCTCTAACCTTCCATCTCTGTCCACGAGCGCTCACAACTTTAGAAAGAGGTTTTCTGCACATAACGCGGTCTCCTTCACACAGGCCAGCCTGAGGAGTGGGCAAAGGGACAGTGGGAGAGTTCCGGGCGGGAGGTCGGCCTAAGGCCTCCAGGAAAGAAGGGAAAACAGAGGAATAACAAATGGGAATGTTTGCACGAAAACGTGCCATTAAAAACTCCTAGTCTGCGGTGCTGTTGGTCGCCCCTGGAAAAGTCTCCAGCGCCCCGGGCTTCATGCGGGCTGGGGCCTCCACAGAGCACCCCTCTGCTCTGGCTAATTCCTGGTGCGGTTCTTCCAGATTAGCCGAAACCCGATTTCACCCGGGAAGCACACCTCCTAAAGCGGATGGGCTCATCCTGCCCAGACCTCCTGGATTCTCTCATTCCAGAGTTGAGCCCAGCAATGGCCTGAGCAACGGACTGCTTCAGTAGCTACGTTTGGACTCAAAGTATCACGCGGACATACGCCCAGACTGCGCTAGCCGTGAACGGAAAGTCCAGCCTGGGAGGGGGAGAGGCAGGCTGCAGGCCCGTAAAAGCGAGACAGAGGTCCTAAGTGACTTCGCTTGGGTTTTCCCCTTCCACTCCCTAGCCCCGCACCGCCGATCCAACCGATTCTTTGATAACTTATTTCTCAAATGCCTGTTATCACCTAGTCACTAAGGTGAGGAATTGCAACACCAAGGCCATTCCTTGACGGGAGGACTAACTTAGGGAGGTGAGACTCTAACATGAGGAATGTTAGATACCATGAGGAATGAAGTCAAAGATAACAAAACAAGACAGTCAAAGATTGATCGCGTGAGAGCACTGAGTGGTCTGCGATCGGGGGGCAGGTCGCTGTGGGCTGGGAAGGAAGTCCTCTGAGAGCCTGATGACCAGAGCCTGGTGGGGGGAGGGTGTGGGCAGGAGAGGAGGCCTGTGATCCAGGCCGGCAGCCGGGAAGGTGGGCAGCACGCTCAGGCGCCAACGAGGAGCTCCTTGAGGTTAGAACAGAAAGAAAACATCTGGAAATCCGGGGAGGCTGCGTCGGGGCCTGAATAGTGAGACGCTGGAAGTCAGGGAGAAGAGCCCGCGCTGGGAAAGAGAAAGTGAAGATGGCGTGAAGCGGGACAGCTGCTGGGAGAAGCTGATGAGGAGATGAGTCGGGGGACAGCCCTCAGGATGGCCTGGGGAAAGAGCCCGGTTAGCAGAGAGGCACGCGGTGCCAGAGCATCCAGGTCCCGCCTGCCAGCACGGCAGACATCACCCATCCATCAGAGCACACTTCCCTCAAGAGCCCAGATGGGACCTCAGAGTGTGTGGCCGCTTGGGGCTCCAGGAAGACCCCACCCATCGATGCAGGGTGGGATTCAATCTCTGCCTTGCAGGTTGTATCAATCAGGAGCAGCAATATTACGCTGCACTAACATGTACCTCACGGTTCAGTGGCTGAAAACAGCAGAAGTTGGGGCGCCTGGGGAGCTCGGTCGGCTAAGCGTCCGACTTCGGCTCAGGTCACGATCTCGCAGTTCGTGGGTTCGAGCCCCGCATCGGGCTCTGTGCTGACGGCTCAGAGCCTGGAGCCTGCCTCGGATTCTGTGTCTCCTTTTCTCTCTGCCCCTCACACTCTGCCTGTCTCTGTCTCTTAAAAATGAATAAGCATTTTTAAAAAATGGAAAATACTTAAGAACATTTATTGAGTGCTATACATCCTAAAATATTACCATTTCTTTTGGCCCTTTGATCAGCCCTGTGGGGTAGTAGGTATCCTTATTCCCATTTTACCAATGAGCAATTTAGGGCTCAAAGGGGGTTGAGGGCTCCAGACAGGAAGGAGTGGGCCTGACTCCACTGCACATGCTGTCCTCCAACATCACGACGACATCTTTGCGACAGGAGAGGAAGGTAGCTGTTCCAGAGGCCCGAAGGCACAAAGGCTAAGCGCTAGGGTTCTAGAGGCGAGCTGCCTGGGTGTGTATTCTGGCTCCACGTTCCTGTGCCTCAGTTTCCTCATCCTTGAACCATCATGATACTAACAGTGCCCCCAACCTCACGTCAGTGCCGTGACAACTAAGGGACAAAATGCACGCATAGTCCTTGCGGTGGTTCTAGCACCGAATCCATGGCCGATAAATGCAGTTATGATAGTAATATGGCCATCTTACCCCAAGGATGCTGGAGCCCAGACGGGCCACAGGCCCCTCAGCCCAAACACCATCTACCTCTCAATAGGACACTCGGTCTCCTGGGTTAGGTGGCCTGCTGAGTCTGTGTGTGTGCTGGGACAAAAGGCCACACAGCACCGGAGTTAAGGGCCACCCTGCCACAGTCAGACGCCCCAACCGACTGAGCCACCCAGGCGCCCCTTGAAACTAATATATAGTGCCTTTCTGGTCAAACGGGCCTATCTGAGAAGCTTGGTGAAAATGCCATTTCCCAGGCCCCACCCCAGAACCACTGGGTTAGAAAACCTGGTGGGGGAAGACCAGAGATCTGCATTTTAGCAAGTTTCCCAGGTGGTCATTTGCAAACTGAAGTTCGAAAACCACTGCCATAAAAAGAAGCCGAGAAAAGGGGCTGGGGCAGGCATCCTGGAGCCAGAAGGAGGGTTGCAAAGGTGACCAAAGAAGTGGTGGGGTGGGGGGAACAGAGGACCGCACGTGGCTCCTGTTTTGCATGAGAGCAAATCACTTCTGCCCACGTGTGCCCTGCGTGCTCCACCAGCGTAGACATAATTTGCAAAACCCTAACTCACCCTCTGCCAAACCCTTCCCCCAGTCCTGGAAAAACAATACTCGCACTCAACCTGGGACTGCCTTCTCCATCCTGATCTGCAGGAAGAGAACATTTCCAACATACTGGACACACTGCTTGAAGACTCCTATCACCACTGCCAGGAATCGCATTGCAGGAAGGAACATAAGTAGTGCGGTCACCCGGAGGTTTGCTGCAATTAGCTCTCCCTTTGGTTTGTGACAGATCCTAGCTCCTGCAGCGAGCTGTCCTCACTGATCCGCAGGGAAGGAGGTTTCGTTTAATGTCACGCCACACACACAAAAGTGTTGCTGATGTGCATGTGCACACACACAAACGCACCACGCGTTGTGTGCAGGTGTATTTAAGCTTCTGCAGTGATTCGAGAAATACAGCCCAACCATCAGGAGTCACCTGGACCATAATGCTGAGTGCTAGTTTCCAAGGTACCAGGAAGGTACCAAGCTAAAAGGGGGCTGGAAAAGGAGCGGACTGATACTTAAGGCCAAGTCCTGTGCTGGGGGTTTCTCATGTATGTTTCCCATCAATCGATCAGGGAGCATATTATCAGCTCCATTCTTCTGATGAGAAAACGAAGACACAGAAAGAACCTGCCCAAGATCCTCTACGATCGAACCCTCACCTGGCTAACCTGAAGATCACGTTCAATACTTACTCAGTGCTGCCTTTAAGTTCATAAGCTGTAAGCTTGGTGGGGAGGGAGGGGAGAGTTTCTTCCAGAGAGGGGAGCCTATGGAAACTGACCTCTCCAACCAGTGAGAGAGAAGAAATAACTTCTTAACAAACAACTGAACTCACAAGCAATCAACAGTCATTGAGAAGAATGAATCACAGATAAGCAACAGAAAAAAGCAAATCACATTATAATCACATCCTTCCAAAAATAATGGCTGTTACATTTCTAGGCTTTTTCTAGCCAAATACGTATTTTTTCTAACCTACAAATAAAATGATACAATTTTTGCAATTTTATAAAAAATTTTACACTGATTTTATGTGAGTAATTAATGATGTTTGTCCGATCCTGATCTTCTGTGAATTTATGTCAATCCATAAATTTCTCTGCAGAGTCTAAGGGGAAAGATGAAACCATTTGCTTCTTTTTGTTTGTTTGTTTGTTTCCTGTTATGGTCTGTTCAACAGCCACTAGTACATTTAAGGAAGGGTTATAGAGGGTTCTATGTATACCGGCAGTGTGTTTTCGTGAATGATGCGGACTTGAAAAACATCCACCCCCACCAAAATTTTAGGTGGGTTTCCTCCTCTCCATAGATGCAAATGGAGGCTAGGTTTTGCAGCAACTGATAAAATGACCCTCCCCCCGCCCCTCCCCCACTGCAGGGACCAGCCCTCCAAGTGCCCCCCAGGACTCCCTTCCAGCCTTCCCCTAGTTAGGAGAGTGAAAAATAACCTCCTTTCCTCCCTTTTGGTGTTAACGAGGCTCCCTATTGAGACATAGTTAATCACATCAATTAAAAGCCTTTCACATTTGGCCTTGCCTGCCAGGCACAGGCCCTCTGTCCAGGGGAAGGTGGGTAAGATAAGTCATGTCCAGAGATAACTTATATTCTTTCCTTTCTCCCCCTCCACCTAGGCTTTTTTCATTTGTATGTTTGTTTGTTTTTTAATTCAAGCTTAATTAGCACACAGTGAAATGTCTTTAATGAACACTCTGATGAATTCTGACAAATGCATATACCAAAAACACTAAACCTCCAAGACATAAAACATTTCCCTCACCCAAAAGTTTTCCTGAGCCTTTTTTTTTTAATGTTTATTTATTTATTTGAGAGAGAGAGAGAGAGAGAGAGAGAGAGAATCCCAAGCAGACTCCACACTGCCAGTGCACAGCCCAATGCAGGGCTCGATCTCATGAACCTTAAGATCATGACCTGAGCCGAGATCAAGAGTTGGGATGCTTTACCGACTGAGCCACCCTGGCGCCCCTCTCTGTGCCTTTTCTAATTGTCTCTGCCCTCCTCCCAGAGGAAACCACTGTACTAATTTCTAGCACTATTCATTAATTTCGTGTGCTCTGAAAGTTACAGAAAGTGGAATCCTGTGATTTTTAAAGACAGGCATCAATGACGAGCAAGAATGCACAGTTCCTAGCAGGAATGAAAACCGGCGTAGGCCCTTTGGAGAACAGTCTGGAAGTTCCTCGAAAGGTTACATACAGAGTTACCACATGACCCAGCAATTCCACTCCTGGGAATATAGACACAAGGAAACGCAAACACACATCCACTCAAAACCCTGCACATGAACCTTCAGAGAAGCAGTCATCATTCATAATGGCCCCAAACTGGAAACAACCCAATATCTATCCACTGATGACAGAACAAATGAAATGCTGTTCATGCACACGATGGAATGTCACTAAGGCACAGAAGAGAATGAAGTACAGACACATGCTGAAAGTGGATGAACCTTGAAAACATCACACTAAGTGAGAGAAGCCAGCCACAGAAGACCACATATTGTATGATTCCATTTGTGTGACACGTCCGGAATAGGCAAATCCATAGCAACAGAAATACTAGGCTGCTCAGGACTTGGGGGTGCAGGGGAAGGCAGGTAGGGAGGTGAGAGCGAAATGGGGACACGTCTTCTCTCTGAGGCGGTGAAAATGTTCCAAGATTGTATGATATCTAAATTGTATGCTATGTGAATGATATCTCAGCAAAACCGTTGCAAGAAACCAAACATTCAGAATCAACCAAAGTGGAGCCATGGGAAAGACAGCAGTTTTCCCGCGGGGGGATTTTAACAGAAGAAACGTTTGACACTGTAGCCCAAGAACCTGGTGCCACCTGGGGAGCGTAACAACGGCCCAGGAAGGTCTCCTTCCCGTGAGAATGTCCATGGCTTTCCTGATTTTCCCAGGGGTCCCTGCCCTACCTCCAGAGTCTAAACTCTGAAGAATCCAAGACCTATTGACCAGATCCATTCATTCATTCCAACATTTATGAAGTCTGTGTTTAGTAGAAAGCACTGTGAAAGTAGAAAGTGACTGCATTTTTAGGGGCATATTGAATACCTCTGTATGTTTGGTCCTGTGTTTAGCAGGTGACAGTAGGAGACTGGGAAAGGCGGGGTGGGGGGTGGTGGGTGGTGAAGAGCCCGTTATGAGAAAAAGGTCAAAACAAAACTCTGAGGTCCAACGGAAGTGGTTCCCACTCCTGACCTCCTGCCTTCACCTCTCCCTCCCCCATGTCCCTCACCTTCAAAGACCAATAACCTGCCCTATGGTGGAAACATTAAAAGCCCCAGCTCTGGGAACCAAACCCCCACTCTACCACCTACAAGCTGGGTGTGACTGCAAGCAATTTTTTTCTTAAATGTTTATTTATTTATTTTGAGAGAGAGAGAGAGAGAGAGACACGGGGAGAGGCAGAGAGAAAGAGGGAGAGAGAGAATCCTAAGCAGGCTCCGTGCAAACAGCGCAGAGCCTGACGCGGGGCTTGATCCCACGAACCGTGAGATCATGGCATGAGCCGAGATCAAAAGTCGAATGCTTAACTGACAGAGCCACTCGGGCACCCGGCTTCAGGCAGTTTCTTAACCTCACTTCCCCACGTGTGCAGTGAAGATGTTGGCAGTTAACAGCCTGCCCTATGCGGGATTAGATCGGCTCATATGAGACTCAGCAAACTAAAGGGCCACCGGATAGTGAGTACTTTGGGGGCACTGTGGGCCATGCCGTATCTCTGTGCTGGCTACTCATCTTCACCATCAGACGTCAAAGCCACCGGAGACAATATGTAAAAGGGAGAACATGCTGTGCTCCGATACGTTACTTAAGGACAATGAAATCCGATCTCATGTAATTTTCACGTGTCAGAAAATAGGATACTTCCTTTGATTATTTTTCTCAACCGTTTAGAACTGGAAGAGCCAACCTCAGCTCGTGGGCTATAGAAAAATGGATGGTGGGCCAGATGGGGCCCGTGGGCTGCAGTCTGCCACCTCCAGAGGTAAAGCACTTAGAACAGTGCCTGGCTCAGGGACACCTGGTGGCTCAGTCGGTTAAAACAGTGCCTGGCACACAGGAAGCACTCACCACCCACGAACCACACCCCAAGCAACAAGAAGCTGGGCGTTGGCCGCCTGTCACACCTGTGCTGTGCCCTCTAGGTACCGTATCTCACGGAAGTCTCACCTTGACCATGTGAGGCAGGTAACACGAGAAGTCAGGTAAGAAAGCAAAGCCTTAAGTGAGCAAAGGGGCAAATCCAGGTGTTTCGGTCATGAGCTCTTGCTTCTGACCGTTAGAAAACACCGCGCTGGCCGCCAGGGCATGCCAGGGAGCCAGACCCACTCAGGTTCGGCTCCAAACACCACAAATCATGATTGAATTAACTGGGGACGTTTGTTACAGAAAGCGAGGGCCGGAAGGGGGACAACAACATCAGCCCGCGGTGAGGAAGGTCCTCTGATGCAGGGACACGCAGGCTGGGAACAGTAACCGCGCGTCTGGTGTTACGCCAAGTGTCAGAGAGAAGAGGCCGGAAAAGGCACATCCACCCTGCTTCCCTGCGGCGGTGGGCTCAGAGACGTGGCGGTGTCCCGGAGGGAGAAGCCGGGCCAAGCCTCCCGAAGGGCACGCAGGGGCCTAAATGGCCTCTTGCACTTTACGGGAATACATCCTCATAAAATAGGAAAATCTAGTCGCGAAGATTTAACTACGAGGGTATTCACGGAAGCACCGCTTGTCACGGGACAAGAGCGGAATTCGTAAGTGCCCCAGACACCCAAGAAGAATTGGAGGGCCCCTGCCACCGCTGTCTGAACAACGGCGAGGCTGCGTGTCCCAGCAGTCGGATGGAGCGAAGGAGCAGGAGTGTGCGTGCAGACGGGGAAGGATATTCATCACGTACTTAGTAACACCGCTACGGGCAAACACACACGTGTGCTACGGTGCTGTTACAAGTGTGTGCATATGCATATACACCCGCCCTGCTAATTAGTCACCTCTGAATGATAACAGCAGCCTTTTTAGCTTCTTCCTTTTGCGTGTGAGGATTTGGAGATGTTTCTGGAATAGACATGCGGTGCTTTGTAAGAAGAAACAAAGTCCAGCCGGGGCCCCGGCAGGAGTTCGGTGCTCCCCGAGCGGCTCGTCGGTAACGGGGACGTGCGACGCGTCCCTTCATCCAGCGCCTCCTTAGGGAGTGTCTGCCACGGGCCAGGGACTGGGATACGCGCTGAAGACTGGGGGCAGATGAGGCAGACGGTGTCGTGGGGAGGCCGGTCAGGTAAACACATCGGTGCACTCAGGGCTCAGATGTCCCACAGTATTTGCAGAGGGACCGCCAGATCATGGGAGGGAGGAGAGGTCTTTTCCCATAACCTGAATGCGGCCTCAATTTGCTTCGCGGCCTCTCAGCTAACGAGCTACTGGACAGAGGAAGGTCCTGGTAGCCGTGAGCATGCTGGTGTTCAGGCCGATCACACTCGAAGACTCTGGCCTTTATCTTTCTCGTCGGGGAGGCCGACATCCTGTCCAGGCAGCTGTGTGGATCAGCGGAGGTTCGGGAAGCCTTCTGTGGTGGCAAAGCCCTGCACACACAGTGGGCACCGTTTAATGCCAAGATCTGAACTCCTTTCTACAAGGGCTGGACAACCTGGAATTTAAGTCATGATGGATGCCAAAGTGCGGGGAAGAAAACATGTTTACAAACTGAAAGTCTCAACAGAGGAGGGCAGTGAGTAGCAGCGGGATTCCCCGTCACCGCACCCTGGCCGGGCTCACGTCATATGTGCCTTCCAACTCGGCCAGCTCCTGACTTTCTGGGACATGTTTGTAACCCCAAGGACAGTCGGCACATTTTAAATTGGGGGAAAAAAATTTTCTCTGCAAGATTTTGTGCACATACAAAGAGAAGTATTTAGGACCTACGGCCTTGAAAAGAAATCCTTCATATCTCACCTCCAGTATGGTGAAGAGTAAAAAAAGGCTTTCCAGTTAGGTGGACAGGGTTTAAATGCTGGTGCCTTTGGTAAATTGCTGATTATCTCTTAGCTTCAGGATAATAATATCTTCCCTGCAGGGTAATAATTAGAGCGATATATGTGCATAGCATAGATGATCAATAAATGATAGCTGGGTTTCTTCCCCCCTAGTGGGAAGGCTCAGGGAACAAAGTGGTGGGGTCACCCTGCCCAGAAGCTGTACCCTAGGGGAAATCAGCTCATTATGAAAGGAAGGGAGAGAGGCCCAGGTGGTCGGGCCACCCAGAGCTAAGCCTGACCTCAGCTCAGCCTGCAAAAGGTGAGCCAAGGATACTAAGTCTTTCTCAGTGATGTAGGCAAGTGAAATAAAACCGAAGGTCCAAATACGAAACGAGGCCTGTGCGTGGACCCCTCTGAGATCCTGACTGGGGGAGGAGAAGATGTGGGTGTTTTGGGGGGGACGAAAAAGGAAAGGGACTTCATCAGAGACTGAAGGTGGCACCAGCGAAGGCAGCTAGGAAAGCAGCCATGGACAGAAGCAGCACAGTGTGGTCCCTGTGCAGATCCCCCCACAGCAACTAGTTGAGCAGGCCTGGGACGGGGCCGAGGACTGTCCGCATTCTACCAGGACCCACTGACACTGCCACTTCTCAAGGCCCGGCCCAGGGAACTGCTCCTGCAGTGAAGGTGCCAGCTGTTGGCCTGGGGAGGGCTCACTCAGTCCCAATTCCAGCTGGGGACCAACTCCCAGGTCCAATTTTAGTATTTTCAAAAAAAAAAAAAAAAAAAAAGCACGACCTGTGTCCAGGGCCAAGGCAAGCTGCAAACATACAAACAGGGAAACAGCTTTAGAAGCAGTGTCCTCAATTTCAACCACACACGTGCATGTGCATACGTTCGTATGTATACGCACATGTGTGCACACAAATACAGACATACTTGGCTGTGCATACATATACATGCACATTCACATACACACACATGCATATCTGTATACGTACACCTGCCTATACACATGTGGGCGTATCCTCACGCAAGCTCTGCCTCAGTACTAATATTATCCCCATTTTCCTGATGGGGAAACAATAAGAAACTAGCCTAAGGCCACACAGCTAGTCTGCGGCAGAGGCTGGATCTGAAACAAGACAGTCTGGCTCCAGAGTCCCTGCTGGTACTCACTAGATTAGGACAGATAACCCAAGAGGTTAAACGGTAGAGGCTGAGAGTCATAAACTCTAAAAGCAATTTAGGCCCTGGGGTTGGCTGCGTCTGGTGAGGCTTGCCAAGAATTCCTCCCGTTTCTGTACATGCATGTTGTTTTTCCCCTCCAAAGTGAGAGTCCGTTTCTCCTGCCCCTGAATCTGGGCTGACCTGTGACCGCTTGACCAGCAGAATGTGATGGAAGTTCTGAGCCTTGCCCTAGGGAGGCCGGGCAGGTTTTACACCAGGCACTTGGGGGGGGTCCAGCCGCCACACTGGAAAAGAAGGTCCGGCTGGACTATGATGGACTATGATGACAAGGTCTCAGAGTAAGCGAGAGGCCTCAGCCGCTGCCCCAGTCATCCCAGCTGAGGCCCCATGTAAAGCCTTCTGGCCACGCGGCCTCGCAGGGCTCCCCCCGTGAACGCAGCCACACTGACTCCAAGTGGAACAGAAGAACCACCCTGCAGGGCTCAAGCACCCCACAAGACCGCGAAAAATAAACAGTCCTGGTGTTAAACCCCTAAGTTCTGGGGTCATTTGTCAGACAGCCAGTAGACTGATTTGTGCACCTACGTGGCTTTTGCAGACAGTATACATCTCACGATAAACAGCATTATTTGCTGAGCACTGTTTGCCGGGCCGCATGTGAAGTGATTTACAGTTACTGTCCTGTTTAGTCTTTATTGCCACCCACGTGGCAGATATTAATATTATTTCCATTTTACCCACAAAGACAGTGAGGCCCAATGAAGTCAATTAATAATTTTCTCTACGCAGTGGCAGTTCCTGGATGTGGCCCTAAATCTGGCTTGTTTTAACTGCACAGACTACTCCGATTTCTCCAGAGAAAAGAACCAGGGGCCTGTGTGTGTATGCATATTTATACGTAGACACCATGGCCTACCCAAGTCGTCACATGAAAGTTAGCCCTGCAAACCTGGACCCACATTCCTGGCCCCCAGTCATGATTTACCATCATGGGTCACGCAATTAGCAATATGAACGAGACCTGTAGCCAGAGCCTGTCACGTGAAACCGTGGGATGCCTAAAGTACGTGGTGAGAGGCTACTGGCCATGTTGAAGCCACCGAGGGATTAGCTTAGGGCAGAAGGTCAACTGGCAGGGCTGAAACAGATCAGGGCGCTTCAGGCAACAGGTGTCGGGAACAAAGATGGCGACACGGGATGCTGAAGGAAAAGGAGGGCGGAAACTGAGGTTGGTTCCAGGACCTGGTTTTACTCCCCAGCAGCTGTGTGACCTTGGATCATACGTCACCTCTCTGGGCCTCATGTCCCCAAGCAAGTTTGGTGATGTCCAAAGAACCGTCAAGTTCTTCCCATGATTCTCTGTAGCTTCATCTCCAGCAAAGATCATCACACAGCATCTCCTTTCAACTGTGGGGAAAGCCCTGTGAACTCCACTTGGCCACCATGAAGAAACTGTAGGACGGAACGCGTCACTTGCTTTCTGGTGGCGACACAGTCAGTCACTGATGGAACCTCCAAATCCCAGGAACCCTCGAACCTGGGCTCCTCTCCTACTGGTTAGTACCACACTGTTCCCACTCTGTTCTCACACACTGAATTCTAGCTCCCCTTCTGTGGGAACTCACACCCAACCAACACCTCTGAACACATCCTGCAGCCAGCTGCAGCCCCTCCATTAACACAGAAGTCTGGCGAGAGGTTATCACTGTCAATGGGTTTTGTTTCCTCTACCTCCTTAGAGTTGGTATCAGGCAGGCCAGGAAGTTTCTTTTTCCCTGCAGTCCATTTATGTGGGAAGAGGAGAAGGACCTGTCAAGTGCAAGGGAAGAATCAGCTGGGCACGTGGAGATATGGGCTGGCCCCCGCCTGGCCTCCCCCAGCCCTCCTGGTCACTCCACCAGTCCCGTGCTGGGGGGCTATGCTGACTGACAGGGAGGACCACGGGGGACTTGCCATGATCATTAATCAGGAGCATTATCAGCATCCTGAAGAACCTCTGGTCTGCTCCAAAGCCAGTTAGGAAACTGACCTTGTCCCCTTCCTGTCTCATAAGCTTCCAGTCCATCCAGGACCAAGAGATGGAATATTTCCCCATGTCCAGCACAACAAAGCCCATCTGAGAAGCCCACGCAGACGTCAGATGGGACCACCTCTCATCTCATCTCGTGAATGGGAATGCTAAGGCTGGAAGTCATGCCAGTGGGTACAAAGTACCCGGTGCACGTGAAGCCCCACTCTAAGTGCCCAGTGTGCTGTGGTCTACAGAGTAATGGCCACCTGCGGATGCCCACACCCCAATCCCCGAATCCTGTGACTAGTTAGGTTGCGTGGCAAAGGCAGATTTAAGTGGCAGAGGAGAAGAAAGTTAACGTGCTGACGTTAAAAGCGAAAGATTATCCTTTGTGATTTCTGTGGGTCCGATATAATCAGAAGCATCCAAAATGGGAAGAGTCAGTCAGAGGAAAAGGTAACCATGGAAGGAAGGCATGGAGAGGCATTATGTCGCTGGCTTTGCAGACAGAGGAAGGGGCTGCTAGCCGAGGAATGCAAGGGGCTTCTAGAAACTGGGGATGACAAGAAAACACTTCTCCCCTAGAGCCACCAGAAGGAACCAGCCCTGTGTTCCTTGATTTTAGCGTAGTGAGACCCACGTTGGACCTCTAACCTATGGAATTGTAAGATAATACAGCTTTCGGACACTGAGTGGGTGGCAATTTGTCACAGCAGCAATAGAAATCTAATACATGAATGGACCCACTCAGTTAAAGTTCCTACAATAAACTCTACGAGGCGATGTAGCAGTCCACTATGGCTCCAAGGACGCTGTGTAACAAAACATCCCAGCCCAAGGCAAACAACAACAAGCGTCTGTTTCTCACTCGCATGCCTGCCAGTCAGCTTGGGCTCCGGCTGGTACCGGGGGGGCTTGTCTGAGCTCAGCTCCACTCGAGGCGTGAGTTTAGGATCCGCTCCACGTCTCTCATCCTCTGTGGATTGGAGGCCATCAGAGGCCTGCTGCCACGATGAAACGTACGTGAGAAAGGAAGCCCAACCTTGTCCAATTTCCATCTTCCGCTCCAGTCATGCTGCTAACACCCCACGGGCCAAAACAAGTCGCGAGGCCAAGACGGAAGCCGTGGCGGGGAGGAGTGCGTTTGCCCACCTGGAGGCTGTGGCAAAGGTGTACTCGTGTTAATTTGATTATGGGGGAGTCAAGGACTGGAGCCCATAGTTCAGTCCACCACAGGCGGACGCTATGTCAGCGTTCCATTTTGCAGATGAGGAAACCAAGGCACAGAGTTCTTATGAAACTCATCCAGGATCACCCTCCTAGTAAATAATGGAGCGAGGATCAGAATCCAGCCTGGCTTCAGGAGGCTGGTCAAGGTACATCTACTAAGTGGAGAAGCTAGGGCCCCACGGCTCTGCATGTCACAGTTTCTGGGGCAGAAGGAGCGGCATCCAGGGGCTGCAGTGATCTCCAGAAGTAAGAGGAAGGCACTGGGAGGGGTCACCAGTGAAAACTGCAGCCAGGCCCTGCTGTCAGGTCCAGGCCTGGGGCCAGAGCACCTTCCAGAGATGAGAAGCATCCAGGCTGAGTCAGATGCCTATGGCGGGTGGTTGCAGGACCAAATGTCCTTCTCCCCCTGCTGGGGGGGGGGGTTGGGGGGGGGACTCGGGGTGCAGGGCTGGATCTGATGCCAGGCGGGCAAGTCTCCAAGAAGTCAGCACGTGGGTTCCTTTGAAAGCTGTTTATCTGAAGACCAGAGTGAGGTAACGGGGCAGTGAGAGAAGCAGAGAGAAAGCGACACCCACATAATGTGGAAGGACGGGAAGCAGAGTGTAAGGCAGGGCCCTGGAGAGAGGATCAGGAAGGAGGGAGGATTAGGAGAGAGGAAAAGAACAAAACAACGCTCAGAACTAAGTATTAGGGAGAAGTTTTTTTGAAGGCACTGAGCAGGGATTTCCTGGAAAGAGTCAGAAAGTCAAACCGATGATTCTGGGCATCTGTTTAGAAAGGCCACAGGGTCGCGGTGGTGGCCCCTCACCGTCCTGTCCGGAGACTCAGGATGCTCTTGGGGGCCCTTCCGTCTTGTGGCACGGGCAGGGGGTCACCTGAAGCCCCCCCACACTTGACCCTGCAACTGGAAGTCAGCAAAATCGCCACTTTATGGCAAGGGCATGCCAAGGATGAGAGAACACGTGGGGGCCACCCTCCATATCCTACAAGAACTGTGTCTGTCCCTCGTCCTTGTCACCCAGCCCAGGCCATCCCCTGCTGGGGGGGGGGGGGGGGGTCTTCTCCCTCCCAGCTTGAAAGCTACTTTCACCTGAAAGACAGTGCATGTGAGGCCCTGTCCCCAGAGACGAGAAGCCCGTTAAGAGGGCAAGGGCAGAGGATACTTTGTGGGTACACACTATGAGCCCTCAGCCCACCTCCCAGACTCTCCTGTGCCCCGTGCAAGCACCACTCCCCTCTGAGCTCAGAACATCATGGCTCAGTAGAGACTTTCTACAATCACCGCTTAGTGAATACAGAGGGACCCTGATTGCATTCCAGGTCCCTTCCTCTTTAACATACTGCCAGTCCTAGATCCAGCACAGACACCACAGTGAGGACCTCCCCAAGACATGGGACAAGTGGCCCTTTGATTCATGTACCAACCATTCCCTGAACATCCCTTCTGGGGAAGCACTAGTAAGGCCCTGCCCGGAGGGGTTAAGAATATGGACCCCTGGAGCACAGTGTGGTTTTGAATTCTGGTTTGACCATCTACTAGATGGGACACTGGGTCACAGGACTTAACCTCTCCGTGCCTCAGTTTCCTCATTTGTAAAATGAAGGCAAGAAGAGCATCTACACCCAAGAGGGTCTTAGGAGGCTTATATGGTTGGGTCAGCTTCAAACTTAGAACAGTGCCTGGCACATGGTCAGTGGGGTCAAAGCACTGGCTTTTATTATTCTTACTGCAGTAGGCGAAATTGACCTCATCTTTGCCCCTTCAGGATCTCAGTCTCATGAAAGCAGACAGATGTGAAACAAACACAGATAAATGTATCAGGACAGATCATGCCAGGAAGGAAAAGCAGAGAGCAGTGGGAGGAAACAACGGGAGAAGCGGAGGACAAGAAGACACTCACTGTGCAAAAAATAGAGGGAATGAGCATTCCAAGCAGGGAAATGGCATGTGCAAAGGACCTGAGGTGGGTGAGAATGGGGTGTATCACTCAGCAGAGGTCAGTGTGGCTAAAGAATAGTGAGTGAGGAGAGACATCTGGGCCAATTCATGCAGAGCCCAGTGGGGGATTTTGGGTTTTATCCCAAGAACAGAAATGGGAAGGCCCTGATATGTTTGGCCGAACAGACACAATTTGATTCACATTTTGGAAAGATTGTGCTGGCTGTTGAGCGGAGACAGGACTGCAGGGGGACAAGGATGGATCCAGGGAGCCCAATTTGGAAGCTCTTGCCGTGAGCTACAGGGAAGATGAGGATGATTTTGGTTAAGAGTGTTGGCGGGGGAGGAAAAATAAACTCAGCTCCAGGCCCAGATGTTAGAGGCTCACAGGGAAAGAAACCACAAGCCAGCCAGGATGGTCGGCTGGCTGGCTCTCACCCGCTGCCCTGGCTGGGGACGAGCTGGCCTGGCATGAGTACTCAGGGTACCTTCATGATCGGCCAAGCTGGGACATTCTAGAACACCTCTCTTAGAGGATTTACCTAACAAGGGCTATGCAGGTCCATGATGAGAGGTGCTAATGACCTGGGAGCTGACCCTCTCGGTGGGAAGGGATGCCATGGCGGGAAGCACGTGCAGATTGGATACTCCACATTTTGACAAGTGGCATCTTGAGGGGGTTCCACAAGCTCTGATCTCAGGGGGTGTAAAGGGAGGCATCCTCTCCTCGGGCACAGAACTCCCCCCACGCCCCCAACCCCTCACGTTCTGAGCTACCTACGGGGAGGGACCATGTCCCTCCGGATCTGCAGTCCACGCCTGGAACAGACTCTGGGTAGGGCAGCGTCCTCACTGGAGGATGGCCTCCAGAAGGGCGGTCTCCGTTTTGTGCCTCCTTCTGACTCCGTGCCAAGCACAGACCTGCTACATGATGTGCACTCAATCAAACGGGGTCCAATGAAGGAATAAGTGACTGTCCTCCATTCCCCTGGAGCAAACTGCTCAATCACCAAGTCAATGGCCAAGCCGAGGACCAGGCATGGTAGCCGGTGCCCTAAAGGAATCTGCATCATGCTGGGAAGACAGACACAGGCAGGAAGAGACAAGGTCTAGCCCAGCTGTCCAGACATGAGGCGCTCAGATGGAGTCTTTCCAACGGAGGAAGATGACCGCCAGGCAGAAGAGCCCAGCGGGAAAGCAAACGGTGGAAGAGAATTCGAGCATGGGCAGGGTTTGGATAATCCGAGGGTCGGTTAGAGAGAGGGGACCCCCTCACTCACTGAAGGCCTGTCACTGGCCAAGCCCCAGTAAGAGCCTTCTTCTCAGAAGAACCTCCGTGCTGGAGCTCCCAGTCCCAGTCCCAGCTGAGGACACTGGGATTCGGACCAGCGAAGTGACCTGCCCGCTGTCAAAGAGCCAGCAGCTGGCAGAGCTGGGGAAGAACCAAGCCTTGTCTGTGGTCCCCTCAAGACAAACGACAGGATCAGGTACACAAGTCAAAGAAAGACAATGGTCAGTTCCAAAGACAAGAGATGAACCCCGCACGCAAGGTGTCATCACAGAGGTGACCGGGATGGGATCACAGGGTGGGGTGACGTGGAGGTGGGCTTTAGCGGAGGCTGGGAGAGGGACAGGGTCAGAGCTGGGCTTTCAGAACTTGGCCCTGGCTGTCGGGAGGTGAGGTTGAAGGCTCAGCCCACCCCACAAGAGGGCGGGACCGAGAGACGGAAGGAAGCAGGACATGGAGGGAACGGGAAGGAAGCAGAGGCAGGACTGCTGGCTGGGAAGGGTCCAGGGGGAGGGAGAAACCACTTCTCCTTCCCTTTCTGATGCTAGCAAGATTATGACTGCAGAGCGGGGCTGCATAGGGCAGAACTTCCCCAAAAATCAGGAGGAGCACGTATCCCCAACAGAGGTTGCAGTCCCCAAATCACGCGGTCACCTCCCACCTCCTCTGCCCACACTGGAGCTTCGTCTGCAGTGAGCTCTGGCCTCGGGCCCTTGGGGACCCAGCAGTGCCCCTTCCTCCAGATATCAGGGCAAAAGAGAGGCAGAGAAACCGGAGAGATCCAAAGACAAGTGGCAAGCGACAGCAAGAGATGCGGCGTCACCCTGTGCTATGGATGAAGAAACCAAGGCGCAAGAGGTAAACAACCTAATATCACACAATGGGTACCTGCCAGGTTCAGGAATGAGACGCAGGGCAGGGCCTTCTGTGTAGACCTGTCTGTATCAACCAGGGACCCAGCAGGAGGAAGCCAACGAGTACCCTGACCTCACCCCCTTCCTGCCCGCCCACCTCACCTCCCAAACAGAAGCCAGAGGGCCCAGGAGCCCCGTGGGGCATCCGTCCTGTTGCACCTACACAGGACAGCCTCCTTGTCACAGAACAGGGCGGAGGACAGGGAGCATCTGGGGGGGGGGGGGGGCAAGGAGGTGACCCGGCACCTCGCCACTCCCCCAGCCAAGACCGTGGAGGGTACTAGAGCCTCAACAGCCTCCACTCTGCAGAACCAGGGGGCAGAGGCCCCCCGCCCGGGCTCTGCAGCGAGAGGCCACCTGGCTCTCCCCCGACACGCGCCAGCCACCCCCAAGGGATCTAGCATCTTCACATCCCCTCTTTCCTTCCTCATTCACACCCCCTGCCCGGCCCTGCCTCTATCGTCTGCAAACATCTCAAAGGCAGGCAGGCTGTTGGGAGTGGCCAGTTGTCACGTGGAAGGGATGGGGGGGGGGGGCAATCGACGCCCAGTACAGTGCGAGATGCCCACTCGCGCCCGCCCCGGCCCGCCCCCCACCCTGCCGGCCCAGCCCTGAACATCGAGGCCTGGCTGCCGGTAAAAAGAAAGGGCTCCTATCTCTGATTCCTCAGGGCCTCTGATAAGAAATGTCATCCCTCGCTGGGTAATATTACCCGCCCGATAAGAATCTCTATCAAGCTCAAACATATGGCTGGCTACAGAACACAGAGCCCAGCAGAGCAGGATAATTTATTTGCTTGAGCTGAAAGCCCTGGGCGGCCGAGAGAAGTGCACTGAATAAAAGAGGAAGAGGCAAACTCGAACCTCTCTGACTTGCCGTGGGGATTTTCCCCGGGGAAGGCGGCGGCACCTGAGGACATCAGGGGGCCCTCCTCACTTTCCTCCCTACACGATAAGCACTCGGCCCGAGTCCTCCCTCAGAAGACACTTTCACTTAGGGCTACCACGGTCAATCCTCATGACGACCTCCAGAGAGGCCTTTTTCGCTTCCTTTTACAGCTCAGGAGACGGAGATTCGGCAAGGTTAAGTAACACGGCCAAGGTCACACAGGCGGCCACACCGGAGCTCGGACTCGGACGCCATCAGGTCTGCGTCTGGGTCGCCCGGCTCCTACCCCTACATTCATCAGTCGGGTCAGGCGTGCCCAACTTCGCTGCGCACACGATCGTCTCCAAGGTCCCCCTGAAGCCTCTCCTCAACTCTTGCGTCTCGGCAGCCTGGGGGAAAACGAGGCTTGCCGAGCATAGAGACTCAAGGGAGAGAGGAAGGGAGGCCAGGCCAGTGCGCAGGAGAGGGAGAGGGGATGTCGGGGGCTTGCACCTCATGTGTCAGAAGCACGGTGGGTAGAAGGAAGTTGTGGAAAGAAAACGCACCCCCTCTGTACACCCCTTCGTGTACTCACCGATGGAAAGCTACTATGCCCGGCCCTGGGACTGGCCCAGGCAACAGAGCTGGCCCTGCCCTCATGGAGCAGACTGTCCCCTGAGACTTACAGGTCAGTATAGAAGCAGGAACAACAGGATGTGTTGAGTGTGGACGCCTGAAGTACAGGTGGCCGACAGGGAAAGGTGGCAGTTAGAACAGCTCTTTGCACGCTCTACACCGTTCTCTGCCCTCCTTTCTTACTCAACGTTAAGGCTGACATTGCTTTTTTTCTTTTTTTTTTTTTTGGATGTTTATTTATTTTTGAGAGAGACAGAGACAGAATGCGAGAGGGTGGGGCAGAGAGAGAGGGAGGCACAGAATCCAAAGCAGGCTCCAGGCTCCGAGCTGCAGCGCAGAGCCCGACGCGGGGCTCTAACTCGCGAGCTGCAAGATCATGACCTGAGCTGAAGTCGGATGCTCAACCGACTGAGCCACCCAGGCGCCCCAGGCTGACATTGCTTTACGAAGGTTAATATGGCTTCAGGATTGTTCTGCATTACATAAAGCCACTATTTCTTTTTTTTAACAGCCGTGTGGTATGCCACTTCATGGATGCATTGTGATTTCAGCAGCCAATCTGGAACTGGGGAGCTCTCAGATCATGTCTCATTAAAGACACACGAATAGGTGGAACACAGAGGATTTGCTGTGTCGGGCAGTGAAATGACTGCATATGTGATCACGATGGTGGATACATGTCACACATTTGTCGGAGAAGATAGAACGTCAAGAGTGAATCCTAACATACACTATGCACTCTGGGTGATAATGACGTGTCCGTACAGATTTGTCAGCTGTAACAAGTGTCTCACTCTGGTGCGGGATGCTGACAGTGTAGACACGGGGACAGGGAGTGTATGAGAACTGTCTGTATTTCCCACTCAAGTTTTCCGTGACCCTAAAACTCTCTGAAAAATGGAAGTTTTTTGTTAATAAAAATCAATCGATCACACAAGTGTAAATTTAACCCTGGCTCCGTTCTATTCCATTTTCTGTTGACTACATTTTCTCCTGAGTTTGGGTCATACTCTCCTGTTTCTTTACAATATGCAGTAATCTGATTAAAAATTAGGCACTGCATGTCAATAAATAAACAGTGTCTCATCATTTGACAATCTGGTGGCTCCGTGTGTGCCTGCCTCCCTCAGACCTTGGTGGGGCTCTGGTAAAAGAACCTTACTATTCTTTGGTGAGCAACTCCTGCCATTTCCACAAAAGCACGTGAAGAAACAAACATATTTCACTTCTGGTCACCAAAAATCCACTCCTCCTGCCCCTTCCTCCTCTGGCCCATGGTAGCTTAGTTCTGGAAGCAAGCTGAACACTAAGCAAGACAACCACCTCTTCATTCAGGCCATTCCCAGAGCTGGTCAAATTCTTCTGGGCCCTGAGATGTTTAAGAATGCAGATAGCCCAAGGCTGGCGAGAGACAAATCTCCACAGGAGCTCGGGACTCTGCCAAAATCATAGCCTGACCTAGGAAAACACAGTAAATATCAATTATGCAATTTGGAGCCCGAGGCACCTTGAAGAAAAGCATCCATTACAAACAGAAAATCCTCTGATAGTCAGAAGATAAAGAACACATATCTCCCCGGCTGAAATGAGGTAGAACCCAAGGTAAAGGAGGTTATCCTACCTGGGAGAGGTTGGCATCCACTGGAGGGTCCTGAGAGAAAGGCTGTGACCCATGTGGTCACAGTTGGAGGGACCAAGAGCTTTGGGAACCAAGGGGAAGGCGGCACTGACTCTTGCTGCATGAGTTAGAAAAGAGGATATTTGAGCTAGGTATTAAAGAGTCAGGGGGTTACCAGGCAGAGAAAGGAGAGAGGACTTTCAGATGTCTTAACATCATGTGTGACATGGAGTGAGAAAGAGTGGCCCGCCAGTGGTCAGGCTGTAAAGACAGCCCTCCTATGCTGGGCCTATGGTGTGGCTTTCCTCTACAGAAGCCATGGGGAGTCACAGAGGCTCTTGAGCAGCAGAGTGACAGATTACCTCTAGCCCCGTCATCACCACGAAGAGACTCTTGGCCACATGGGACTGATATACCACAGTTCCCAGATCATTCTGCAAAGCAACTGACATGGTGGTTAGACAGTAGCCTCCAGAGCCAGCAATCTGCCTTGAAATCCCAGCCCTGCCCCTACCAGTTTGAGCAGGTTGCTTATCTATTTGAGTCTTCTCATCTGTGGAATGGGGGTAATATCAGCAGAGGCGTCTCAGTGCTAGTGTGTGAACTGTGGCCCGGGTAAGTTAATGTACGGAAGGTGCTCAGGCCAGCGTCTGGCACATGATAGGGGCACAGCACATGACAGCTTTGGGGGCTGTTCCCATCTCACTCGTTTCTCCATTTTCCTCTTTCGGCGCTGTCTGTTCTTCTGAGACCCCGGCTGTCCTGAATCTGAGCAAAGGTGAGCAACTT
Organism: Panthera leo; assembly: GCF_018350215.1. Classification (NCBI taxonomy): domain Eukaryota; kingdom Metazoa; phylum Chordata; class Mammalia; order Carnivora; family Felidae; genus Panthera; species Panthera leo. The sequence continues at coordinate 70,126,404 of NC_056695.1, read as the reverse complement.
GAAGGCAAGGTTGGCTTCAGGCTTAGGAGGGCTGGAGCTATTGTCTGAAACTGCCAGCCTCTCATGAGCTTCCCAACATCCCTGAGGCAGGTGTGATCTAAGACGGTGCTTCTCGGGGTGCCTGGGTGGCTCAGTCGGTTGAGCGTCCGACTTCGGCTCAGGTCATGATCTCGCAGTCTGTGAGTTCGAGCCCCACGTCGGGCTCTGTGCTGACAGCTCGGAGCCTGGAGCCTGCTTCGGATTCTGTGTCTCCCTCTCTCTTTGCCCCTCCCCTGCTCATCCTCTCCCTCTCTCTGTGTGTCAAAAATAAACACACATTAAGACGGTGCTTCTCAACACCGTCGCACCACAGAACCACACCTGGGGAGAGGTTACAACCTCAATGCCCGGGTCCTGTGTGGTGGGGGCACTGGGGATCCCGGCAGCAAGGTTGTTAAACTCCTCGGGGTGAGTCCAACATTACACCCGGTTTGAGAACAACTGATCTAAAAGTCGAAGGGAAACACGGCAGAGGGAAAGTGCGCCACCCTCAGTTGGGTAATCTCCAAAAGGCACTTGGCTCCCTCGGTTTCTGTTTCCTCACCCACAGGGCAACGCCTGGGCGCCTTACATCTGCCCAGGGATGTCACACTGAGCTGGCAGCATTGAGATGGCCCTGGATCATTAAGACTGTGACAGAGCCATCAAATCTCTTCTGGAAATAGGCAAGGACATCGAACACCAACAGATGCAATCACGCAGCGACATGCGGTGGGAAGAGCTGCAGTCAGGTGCGCAGAGCTGGTAATGGGTTAGGCTCTCTCGCTCACCAGCTACCGGCAATCCCATCCCTTCTGTGCTCCGCTTGCTCAGTGGAAGACCGGGGGTAAGAACTGATTTGCTGATCAGACAAGGCGTGTGTGAAGTGCAAGCAGGAAGACACAGGTCACACTAGAAGAGTCAGGCTACTGGAAAACATTTTTATTTAACATTTTCTAGGTCCTCCCTGCAACATGGAAAGTTCTGGAGAGAGAAATGCCCCCTTCCGCAACTGGTGTGACACGGTGGGGAGGGGACAAGGAGCAGTGCCGGCCACATGAAAGCTTTCTTCACGGCAGGCCGGAGTGGAACCTACCAGGGTCCAAGTGGGGATCAGCGATAGGACAGGAGGGCAGGGCGTGGCCGAGGGCGGCCCCAGGGAGACGTTAAGATAGGAAATGTTATCTGGGAACAATGGAACCACCACACCGTTGTCCTGGCCTGGATCTGACAAGCGGGGATAAGACTCCAGGAAACACGTCCCTCGACAACTGGCCAGACTGGGCCCGACACGCCAGTGGCCCATTTGTTTGGTTTTGCCTCCATTCATTCATGTCCCCTGCAACAGGCATAAATTCACCATGTACCACGAACTGTGTTAGAAGGTGGGGATGCCAAGATGAATAAGGCCTGGTCTTCACCCTCGGGAGGGACAAAGACAAGGCAAACGAAGAAGTGACATTTAGGTACAGCAGCAACAAAATCGCCACCACTCACTGATGGCCAACTGTGCATCAGGCGGCATGCTTTTTTATTTTATTTTACTTTATTTTAGTTTAAAAATTTTTATTTATTTATTTTTGAGAGACAGAGAGAAAGAGAGAGGGAGGGAGGCAGAGAGAGGGGGACACAGAGAGTCCCAAACACTCAGTGCAGAGCCTGATGTGAGGCTTGAACTCACAGACTGTGAGATCATGACCTGAGCCAAGATCCAGAGTCAGATCTTAACTGACTGAGCCACCCAGGCGCCCCGTATTTCATATTTAACCTCTCAAATCTTCCGTGTCCCCTCCAAGTATGGGCACTAGCTCCATTTTACACAGAGGGAACCTGAGGCTCAGAGAGGCTGATTACTGGGCATAGATCACACAGCAGTTGAGAGGCTGGGCTCAGACCTGGACCCAGAACAGTGCTACTCCAACACTTGGGCTCTTTCCTCACAGCTCAATGCTGCAACCAGAGAATTGAAAGGCAAGGAGACAAATATCCTCTCTCGTGTACCTCTTACAGGCACAGTCTCCGCATTTAGAGGAAGTGTTCAAAAACGTAAGGAGCAAACAAGAAACAAAATGAGGCACAGCACCCAGACTATATTTATCATTCAATAAATGCTTATGAGTCAGGATCCAAATGCTACAGCATCTGAGGAGCAGAGCAGAGATGTGAGGAGGTTGGGACCTGGCAGACCCAGGCCTGAATCTCAGCCTCAGGACTTACACCTCCCTGAACTTCATTTTCCTCGTCTTAAAAATGGGAATAGTAAAACCTACCGAAGGCCGACTGGGCTGAGGTCCGGATAATGGGGACAATTTCCTGCCCTCAAGACCCCTGCAGCCCCGCCTGGGGCTTGTAAAAGGGCAACCAGAAGAGCAGCTGGCATGTTCCAGAAGCTTCCGCTGAGTGTGGAAACGGGCTCCACACGAGGAAGGGGCACACTCGTGTTTAATCTGGGCACTGCCACTGCACACAGGCCTGGCCACCACCCCTCCTAGGCCAGCTTTTTCTCTTGGCACGTTAAGACTCCAAATGCTGGGCTACAACCAAATGGGGGTCCTGGGACAGGCTCGGGGAACCGCTGCCACCACAGGCAGCTTTTACTTAACCTTTACTGTGTCCGCGCTGTGCTGAAGGCCCCAGTTAGTTTTGTTGTCTGTTTGTTTTACCAGCAGGGAGGCATTAATGGTTTGTTTGTTGTTGTTTTTAAATTTATTTACTTATTTTGAGAGAGAGAGAGCACGCGTGCACACCCAAGTGGGGGAGGAGTAGAGAGAGACTGAGACAGAGAGACACGGAGAGAGACAGAACCCCAGGCAGGCTGTGCACATTCGGCATGGAGCCCGATGTGGGGCTTGAACCCACAAACTGTGAGATCACGACCTGAGCCCAAATCGAGAGTCGGACGCTTCACCAACCGAGCCACCTAGGAAATGGGACTCTGGATCCAGATTCGCCCACTGCTCGTAGCTGGGTGGTCTTAAGCGAGTTACTTTACCTCTCTGTGCCTGACTCTGGGCTTGGAGGCCGTCTCTAAAATAGGCACTTATCCACGCAAGAGATACTTACTAGGTACTCACCCATGTTCCAGGGAATAAGCCATTAAACAAAAGCAACAGAAAGCTTTGCATTTGTGGGTCTCGGGGGGGGGGGGGGTCAGGTGGTGGCAGAGAGTCACCAAACAGATACACAAGTGGGTCACATGGTGCGAAGTGCTCCAGAGATCACTAAAGAGAGAACGGGAACGGTAGATGGGTCATGAGGCGGGTACTATTTACACAGCATGGCCAGGAAAGGCCTCTCTGATAAGGAGACGTTTGAGCCACGTGTGCGTATGGGTGATGTTTACTGAGCACTTACTATGTGCCAGGCACGGCTCTGGGTTGGGTGAGGTGTTGTGCGTGGAGTGACAAACTCCAGCCTCTCGGGCAGCCCTAGAAGCATGGCAGTGACCCCCTCCCCCCATGTCGCCCAGGACGAAACTGCTACACGTTCTGCTCAAGGTGACTGAGGGGGATTCCTGAACCGGACTCGGGAGCCCAAGCTTCAGACCGCTGTGTGCTAATTCTTCCATTCCTAAGGCTCCATGTGCCGGCCAGTGATGCTCTGGGGGTGACCGCTGTGATGGCTGTGGAGATGCCACCAAGAAAGAAGCAGAAAGAGCAGAGGAGGAAAGGAAGAGAAAAGACACTGCTCCTGGCACGAAAGCCACCTACCACACCCATCTGGAAAATAAAGGAACGTGGACTGTGGGCGCTGCTCCCTCTCTGTATCTGTCTCTGACAGACATCCTGCCTTCTCTCTTTTTGTACTCGTCTTTACCTTATTTCCTCCAGGAGGAAGGCCTGAGGCCCTGTATCCATTTTAGACTGACTTCTGAACTGCCAACTCTGTCCCAGGTTCTGCGCTCTCCCACAGCAAAGGAAAGAGCCATCCCATCCAGGCCACGACGGTACCTCGACCCTGCCCACGGCCATCGTTCCAGAGCCAACCTTGGTGTTTTTCTGCTCAAGCCACAGCCTTGGGCAACGGTAAAACCTGGAGGGCGGACAGCTAACGACGGTCCTAGAACGTCCCAGAGAAGCAGACATGGTAACACTGATCAGCTGCTGTCAGGCTGCCTCAGCCTGCCTCAGGCTCTGGCCCAAAAGGCCAGAAAGAGCTTCTTGAAAAAGACTGCTGAAGAACGTGCTTCCAGGGACCCGCCATAATGTGCTTCCTCACTGCCTTGCCATTGAACTGGAGCTCCCGAAGGCACGGCCTCAGGAATCTGCCCCTACGCTTAGCATCTGTAGGGCCACCATGTTTGATGAAGGGATCCACAGGTGGAGGGATGCAAGAGAAGGAGAAGAGGAAGAAGGGAGCGAGGGAGGTGTGAAGTCGGGTGACTAAAAAACACGTATGTGACACGAAATCATGAGAAGTACAGATAAAAGAGGAAGACGAATAAAAGCAAAATGCCACGGAAGGGCTTTAGAAAAGAACCACGGAGTGCTACGCGGTAGTTAAGAAAGAATGAGGTGTGTGTGTGCACGCGTGTGCGCGGACACACGTGCACGGAAGAGGGGAAACACGGATGCGTTGAAAGAGTCGATTCTTTCCAGCTCCAAATGCTATCGAGTCCGTGGAGCCAGACCCAGGGCTGCTGGCTGAACCTGGCGATAAATCCCAAGGAGATCAGCTGACCCAGTCCACCGCCTCAGGCTGACGTTTCCACCCATGATGAAAGGAAGGCCGTGCCCTCTCTCCAGGGCTCTAGGCCACAGCAGTCTTGTGACCCGGCTTCCCAGTCTCTCTCTGCCCCTCCGGTTCCTTGAAGATACTTGCACTGATTTCGAGACAAAATAACTCGGACGAACTCCCCTCGCCTCGCAGCCCCCAGCCTGTGATGACCCATGAAGGGACACTCGCACTGAGCTGTAAGCTGAAGACCCGTGGGCTCCTTCTGGCTCTAGGTTTCACCCACGGGATGTTGTGAATATTTCTGAATTCACTGTCTTCATCTAACATCCAGGAGGTTTCATGACGGTACACGGTCCCAAGATTAATTCGGCAGCACTGGTCACACCCAACACAATGGCCGGCTGGGTGCTGAGGGAAGGGAGGGGGGAGACCTTTCATTGAGGGTATGAACTCCCCGCCCACTGGCTACCGTCTCGTCCCTCGGAGACCACCTAGCCCCAGCTCGTCACAGGCGAAGACACTGCCGCTCAGAGAGGTGAGGACACCCGCCCACCGTCACACGGCACGCCAGGGGCGGCCTGGAAACCGGAACTCAGGATTCCTCACACAAAGACCTGTGTCTCTTCTACCTGCCAGGCTGCACCTCTTCTCAGTCTGCACCAATCGCGGCCTCACAAAGTGAGATGGTCCATTTGAGCCTGGCCGGAACAAGGCTTTTAAGGTCACCCTGAGTCCACGTCAAAACCCAACTCAGGCAGAAGAGATGCCTTGTACGACACGGTGGCCCAAACACGTGGGACCACAATCAGCCTAGGCCCGGTCATCGGGACGACTCTTGCTCAATGTTACTCTTTGCTTCCTGCTTTCCACATCCAGAGGAACGATACTTCCCTAAAACTCTACTGTCCCCGGCAACCCACCTACACAGTTCTTGGAAAATATGGGTTAAACGTTTTGCCTCACAAAGAAAAACAAGGAACAAAGAGGGTGAGGAAAATTCATCACCGTGGTCCTGCACTTTTCATTATTCACACCAAACGTCTCTCAAGTCACCAAGTTCAAATGACCCCGACCCTTGGGGCTGCAGAACTATTTTTACTCACACTTGCCAGTAAGGACGCTCCACATGTTTTAATGAACGGAATTACTCAGTATCAGGAGACATGAAATGGCTTCAAGAGGCTGGAGGTCAGGGGAACTGAAAATGTCCTGGAGGGAAGATGCAGAAATGATCCATTTCCGACCCAGGAGAGGGAACGGCCGGAAGCCATGCTGCCTGCTGCCCAGAACACTGGAGAGGCTGAGACATGGGAATTGTAACCCATGAGTCAAACAAATAGGTGGCCCCATCAGGATCATTTCCCAAACTTATAGAAGAAACGAGGAGATAGATGGAAGCATCCAGTCCTGGGGGAGCCGACGCATCGTAAGTGCTCAGTAAATATTACTTACGCGCGCACACACACACACGCGCACACACACACACACACACACACACACACACACACACACACGGTTTCTCAATCTCCTGACTTGTGGCAGAGAGCCCAGTGGACGGCTCCTCTCTGTTCACACTTGCCTTCTTGGGGATCATACCATTCTCGAGGCTTTAATAAGATGCCTCCAGAATACGTATCCAAATACTGATCCTTTTACTCCAAGCCTTAGTCAGCGTTGTCCAGAGAAACAGAAATATATATAAGGAATTGGCTCCCACAGTTATAGAGGCTGGTAAGCCCCAAATCTGCAGGGTAGGGAAAAGAGCAAGCAAATTGGAGACCCGGGAAAGAGCACATGTTGCGGAATGAGTCTGAAGGCCGTCTGGAGGCAGAACTCCTGCTTCCTCGGAGCTTCAGTCGTTTTTCTTCAGGCCTTCAACTGATTGGGTGAGGCCCACCCACGTTAAGGAGAGCAAGGTGTTCTATTCAAAATCTAGTGACGTAAATGTTAATGTCATCCAAAAAACAATACCTTCGCAACCACATCTAAACTGCCGTTTGACCAAATGTCTGGATCCCGTGGCCTAGCCGACCTGACACACACCATTATTCTTCCCATTTCCGATTCATACACCCAGCTACTTCCTGAATCTCTCTCTTTGGATGTCTGGTGAACATCTCAAACGTGAGTGGAAGGCTACCCGCAACACAAGCAACATAAAACAAACACCTCCACTCCCCTCACTGATCCCCGTGTGTGAATAAATGGAAGCTTCACTCTCTACTTGCTCAAGGTAAAACCTCAGGATCACCCTTTACCTGAAACCCACACGAGCCATCAGCAAAAGCTACCTTCACGGTACATTCATATGTGATGGCTTCTTGTGATCTCCTCTGCTACCACCAGACACACCACTGTCATCCCTTTCCTGGATTTCTGCCAAAACCCCGGATTTCTGTCAGAGCCTCCTAACCCATCTACCTTTGCCACCTTCGGTCAATGTTCAGCAGAGCAGTGGAGAATGAACCAGTTAAAATGCACGTCACGTCTGCTCAGAAGCCAACAGTAGCCCCAACTCAACAGAGAAGGGCCAACATCCCTGCCACAACCCCCTCTGAACCATCTCTGAGGCTTTTCCGCTCTTCATGCCCAGACTGCCTGTCCCCCGGGGCGATGCCTGCCCATCACGCGATGCCCAGAAGGGGCATTTCCCGAAGCCTAGCCAGCACCACCGGGCCTTATAAGCCAAGTGGTGACCAGGAAGGCATTAGGGCATTAATCTGAGGACAATGTGGGGTGGGTGGATGCCTCGTGTTCACTAGAGGGGAGGGTGGGTTTCTTTGGGGATTTGTGACTTTGAAGGACATCCAAAGGCAGCTGGTGTGGATTGTTGTCCGAACTGTACTTTAAAAGAAGAATCAGGTGGCGGCCAGGTAAGGAGAGGTGGGTGGAGGGAGCAAGGGGGGCGGGGAGGAGGAAGCGAAATGACAGCCTGTGCAGGTGCATGACAACCCCTGAGGGCTCGCTGGCATGCAACCGCCGTTTCACGGGCCCTCGGCCGGAGGGGTGCAGGCAAGCAAGACAGAGAGAAGACACTGTTTGACTGTGGCCGGGAGGAAGAAAACCTCCCAGTGGCCAAGACGACGGGCAAACGTGTGGTGCCAAGTGGGATGGCTTGGCAAGAGAGCGGACGGTCCCTCCCCATCCTTCCGGGTCCCTTCTCCTCCCTCTGACACGATCTGAGCACAGGGTTCAAATGTTACAAGGCCCCTTCTGTGTTCTGAGGCACTGGCTGAAAACTTTCGGGGAGGGAGAGAGGAACTGACATCTTTCATCCTGCAGAGCATCGTGTCGCCTTCAGAGCACCTGCCCGGCTATTCAGCAGGACACTTTGTCCACCAGGAGAGGTTCAAGGTCTCCGCAGCCAAGTCGGACCAACCCTCACCATTTCTCGGAAACATCTCTCCGTTAGCAGGGCACTGTCTGCTCCAGAGCATGTTCTTCTAAGCCATAAAGGCACCTGTCCCTAGAGAGGCCGCTGATGGGAACTGGGCTCTGTACGGAATGATCCTGAGGGGGATCAAGACAGGGTTAGTGAGAGCGTGACCTGATTATTTAAAGGGTCCCGCAGTTCCGGGGACGACCGCTCTCGAGCCTGGCCACGGGCTGCATCTGTGTCTAAGCCCTTAGCACTGCCGGAAGTTCACCTGTTTCTTTCTCAGCCTCCGGATCGTCATCATGTGTCCTGTTAGTGCCGTGGTCCCATGTGTTCCTCACCGCAGGACCCTCACACCTGATGGACCAGACACGTGGCCATTGCTGAATAAATATGCACAAGCTAATAATGCCGCTCAGGGGAATGGGGGGGTGGGGGTGGGGCGACAGGATGGAGACTCGTGGAGAAATGTGGAGTTCCAAGGGACCTCCCACACACATTAGATCCAAGACGTGATTTCAGACAGCGAATGGAAGTTTATACCAGTGAGTCCTCAACGGGGGTATGTGGACTATTTCTCAACTGGTCAAAAAATTCTAGAAACTGCACCTTCCTCCTCAATAAAGCCACAGATGGCCCCTAAAAACATCAAGCTTCTTTGCTTGATACTGGCCAGAATGCTACCAACTCTGTCTGGTGACAAGGATCAGAAACCCCCACAGGTGGATATTTTTAGGTAAGAAGATGGGTTGTCGGTAAGTAAGTGGGGAACCAACTACCTAACAAATGAAGTTTGTTTACTTGAAACGATGCCCTTGCAAGAAGGCAGAACTGATAAAAGGGATTTCTGGAGCTGCAAATGTTGGGCTAAAACAGTGCTTCTTCATGGGGCGCCTGGGGGGCTCAGTCGGTTAAGTGTCTAACTTCCACTCAGGTCACGATCTCGCGGTTTGTGGGTTCGAGCCCCGCGTCGGGCTCTGTGCTGACAGCTCAGAGCCTGGAACCTGCTTCAGATTCTGTGTCTCCCTCTCTCTCTGCCCCTCCCCCACTCACACTCTATCTCTCTCTCAAACATTTTAAAAAATATATTAAACATTAAAAATAACAAAATAAATCTGTGATTCTTCAGGGAGGATGTTAATACCGCCCCCCCTCCCCCCTGGAGAATATCTGAAGGAATTTTTGATGGTCATGACTGGGGACTGCTGCTCAAAATGTACAGACTGAAAAAGAAAGGTATAGTTTCTGGCAGGCTTTTTTTTTTTTTTAATGTTTATTTACTTATTTTGAGAGAGAGAGAGAGAGAGAGAGAGAGAGAGAGAGAGAGAGAGAATGAACAGGGGAGGGGCAGAGAGAAAGAGGGAGACAGAGAATCCCAAGCAGGCTCCACACCGTCAGCACAGAGCCTGGTGTGGGGCTCAAACTCACAAACTGTGACTTCATGACCTGAGCCAAAACCAAGAGTCGGTTGCTTAACTGACGAAGCCAGACGGGTGCCCTCTGGCAGAATTTTTGACCAACTGAAAATCCCTGGCCTTTTTCTACCTTGTATTCCAGAACCAGACACAGGCTTGGGCTCACAGGAGGCGGCCAAAAATTATATTTTGCATGCCTGAATGAATGCATGACAAGGCTGCTGTAGAATCAGAAGGGATACTGAAGAGGAAGGGCCTCGTCCAGGTCCCATATGAAAAATACGTCATCCATGTACATACATGCCAAGCAGTGGTCCCTGGGGGAAAGTACTGGTGGTGCGGAGCAAAAGGAATCGCTTTTGCTTTGGGGTCTGTTATGGATTGAACTGTATCCCCTGAAAAGATATGTTGAAATCCCAACTCAAGCACCTATGAACGTGATCTTTTTTGAAATAAGGTCTTTGCAGATGCAATTAATTTACGATGAGGTCGTACTGGATTAGAGGGGCCCCAAACCCAATGACTTTTTTGCGCTCTTTTATGAAGAGAGAGGTGCAGAGATGGACAGACACATACACAGAAGTCCAGGACGGAGGCCACAAGCCAAGGGCCCTAAGCTATACAGGATCCTTAGCTACACCAGAAATGGGGAAAAGGCAAGGAAGGATCCTCCCTTCGAGCCTTCAGAGGGATCACGGGGTGTCACTGACACCTTGATTTTGGGCTTCTGGCCTCCAGAACTGTGAGGGAGTAAAATTTCTGTTGTATAAGCCATCTAGTTTGTGGTACTTTGTTATGGCAACCTTGGGAAACTCATACAGGCTTTGACACCTTGACGGGATCCTGGGAAGAAAGGAGAGGGGACGGTCAGCCAGGATTCCTCCACTAAAAATGGTTTTTGTAAGGTCACGAGCCTGGCCATTCTCTGGCTGAAACGCCTTCATCCTCCCTCATGGCCCTAAGGACCAGATGTTCACACACTCCAGGGCCACTCAAAAACCCAGAGTCTGGGCAGGGTGGCCAGTTACCAAGGGGTAATGCACACACAGCCCAAATGTAGTGAGCGCCGTGGGATGACTGACGGACCGTCAATTAGTGAAATGGACGAGCACGGAGGAAGTTCTCGGAGTTAATCAGTCGTCACCTTCCCGTTCACCGTCCGTGGGGATTTGCAGGTGGACACCTAAGAAAACCCTGACTGCGCTGTGGGCTCAGTGGCCCTGCTCGCTGGCTCCCTGTCGGGGCTGGGGGGACACCGGGGCAAGCCGCAGGGCTCCTCCGAGTATCAGGGGGTCGAGCGTCATGGTGGAGGGCCAGCTCGGGAACATTTTGCAGTGCGCTCTCACATCTGCGATCCACTCATCACTGCGTTTAATTACAGAAATGCAGAGGGCAGGCACCACGACCACATTTTCAAGCTGAAGGAAGTACACTCTGAGAGGTTCAGAGATGGCTCGGCGTCCCCCAGGGACTCAGGAGGGTGAGGACTTCAAAACCAAGTCTTCCCACTGAGGCTGTGTTCCTTTCCTCCTGCTCTGCCCAGAGCGAGCAGGACACGTGGTGCCGTTACAACCTCATGACCAGGACACGAGGGAAGTAACAGCAGGGAGACAAATCTCACCCCTATTTCCCACCACGCTAGCATAAAAACGCGACATTCCCGAGGCTGCCTTCTGGAAGGTGTCTGTGTGCACACGTATTTTCACGTTATGCTCACAGGAGATTATGTGCTTTCCTTGCATCCCTCAACGTGTTATTTCAAGGATCGCAAAATGCTCGTCTGGCATTTATTCAACCAATTTTATTTTACACCTATCTGCCAGCCACCTTCCTGGGAAGCCAACAGAATGGTGAGCAAGAAGGACACTGCCCCCACCAAATAAGGAGGGGAAATAGACATTAATCAAATAGTCAAAGAATTAAGTTATTAGAGACTATGCTAAGTCATATAAAAAGGCAAAGCATGGAGCTCTAAGAACGCTCCTAATAGGAACTTCAACATGATCATTTTAAGGGTCTCATAATATTGGACCAGGTGGATAATCATAGTTGATTTAACCATTCTCCATTGTATCCAGTGTTTTATGATCATAACTAAAGCTACTCTGAAATGTCTGGAAATGAAATGTCTGTAACCTGCCTGAACATATTTTAGAAACATTTGAAAGATGAAAGTAAATAAAGCAAATGTTTACAACTGTTAAAACTAGACAAGGGGTGTACATAGGTGTTCGTCATACCCTTCTCTCTACTTTCCTAGCTGTTTGAAATTCTCCATAATCAAAAGTAAAAAAAAAAAAAAAATCATGATTTAATAGACATTTGTAGAAAATAGGTTTTTTTTTTTTTCTTTGAATTATCCCCTTAGGATACAACAGAGAAATGAGGTAACGGAGTGAAAATACAGTGAAAATACGCAGACACCATCAAGCTATTTTTGCATACTATGCTAACAAAACCCATTCCAAACATCCTACCAATTGCCACAGGCAGCACATACGTGCACCTGCTGTCCTCTGGCCTCATTACAGCAATGGATGGCAATGTTTAAATTGTTTCCTCATTTAATTAGTGTAAATAGGCAAGGTCCATTGTATTTTACATTTCTTCCATTTTCCGGTAAGCATCTGAACTGCCTTTTATAACATCAGTGAGCTGCTTACACAAGGTGGAAGGGTGCAAAAAGGAGGGGTCCGAAGAATCAGGAACCCCAGCTCCTCTGCCCTTTAGTCAGGTAAATGTCCCAGCAAATATGTAAGGTTCCAGGCTTGGGGTCGCTTCACCTGAGAAACGGGTGAAAAGTCTGCCCAAGATGGGGAGGGGGCGTAGTGGGACAGCCTGTGGGGAAGCCCCCGGATAGGCTCTGGACAGAGTGGATGTGACCTGAACCACCTGGTGCCTTCTCCGCCCTTGAGCAGACTCGCCCTCTTCCACCGGCCAAGAGAACTTCACTGCAACCCCAGATCTCACGCTCCGAGGTGAACACAGATACAGCCCGTCGTCACCTCTCGGGAGCATCGTGTGAGTCACGTGATGAAGGATCTGGGTTTCTCCGACAGGACCGAGAATGTGGGATGGCCAGGGGCTCCCTCTCTTCATGCGCCCTTTAACCCAGCTGATACTATGCCGAGAACATCAAGGTCTACCCTCTGGATGAACTCATCTTATGCCCTTGATGCGTCCAGGCTGCCCGCTCATTTTCCAACCCTTCCGCTGACAAGGCTTCAAGAAATGCAAACAGACTGTGACACCAACACAGTAACAAAGGCAAACGTATTTCCAGTGTTGGGGAGGGGGGATACCCTACCAGCAAATCAGAGCGAACCCTTCCTGTCTCCCCAGAACCTACTATGAAACAAGAGTGTAAATTCCAGAATCCCATCTGGGATCACGTCTTACACAGAAGAGTGCCCACAGGCAGCTCGGCCTCTCTGCTCCTCAGTGTTCCCACGTGCAAGCAGCGAGAACGACCTCTCGCCCCTGAACGTCTATGCGGGACTAAAGGAGAGAGTAGTGTCACCCAGTCACAGCCCTACAGACAGATGGGAGTATAATCTGTAACCTGGGCACAAGGGCTCCAACTTCTCAGGACTGTGGCCGCCACAGGGCCCGCGGAAGTGCTTGGTTCTGAGCAGGCTTAGCCCCTCCCTCCGGAAGTGCTTGGTTCTGAGCAGCCTTAGCCCCTCCCCCGGAAGTGCTTGGTTCTGAGCAGCCTCGGCCCCTCCAGCCGCTGACCCCTGGTAACGGCAGGGCTGACTCAGATGTGAGGAAAGGGGTCCAGGCAGCCTGTTGTCGAGTGAGAATCCCAGTAGAGGGTCTGCCACCAACAAAGCGGAGCAGCATCCAAGCCAGATGTCCCAGGGAAGGAGCGCGAACCCAGGACGCCGGGATGGCCTAGGGCGGCTCCACACACTGTGCTCTCGCCCTGTGATGACTGGCGTGTGGTCTCTGGAGGATCAGGGGCCAGTGACCAGTCGTAGAAAATACGCAACTACTACCGGTCCTAACGTCCCCTATCAAAAGGCGCAGCCCGAAGCCTCTCCGGCCGTGGCCCCGCACTTGGGCGGCCCGAGCGCCTCTCCGGCATCCGGTGTCCTGCTGACGAAGGAGGAGGCGCGGGGCAGGGACAAGAAGCTTGGAAACGCGATGTGCCGAAAGGTCCCTCAAGCAATAAAAGGTGGAAACTGCCTTGAAGCAGGACATTGGGACTCTAGGGATTTTGCCCTGAACCACAGAGGCACGTGGGCTCCTTCATCACCAGAGAAGAGCAGCGTTAACCCTCATCACACAAGTCAGCAATGACCTGTTGTGTTAGTTTCCTGTTGCTGCTGTAACGAATTACGACCACTCCGTGGCTTAAAACAACACAAATTCATTCTGTTATAGTTCCGAAGGCCAGGAGATCAAAATAAGTTATAAGGTGCCAAAATCCGGATGTCAGCAAAGCTGGTTCCTTCTGGAGGCTCCGAGGGAAAGAATGTTCCTTTCTTCTTCCATTTCTAGAGGCTGCGGGCATTCCTCGGCTCCTGGATGCATCACTTCATCCTGTTTCCATGGTCACGGGGTCAAATCTCCCTCTACCTCCCTCTCCTAGAAGGACACTTAAGATTACATTAGGTCCTCCTGATACAGCAGGATAATCTCATCCCAAGACGCTTAACTTAATCACATCTGCAAAGTCCCTTCTGCCATGCAAGGTGACAGCCACAGGTTCAGGTGATTAGGACGTGGAGATCTTTGGTTTTGTGGGGGGGGGGGGGCTGCCATTGATCCAACCGCGAGGGGTGACTTGTCTTTCCCTGGACCACGTCACTCTTCCTCATATCCCCAGCACACAGCACGGTGCCCACCAGACAGTGAGTGCCCAGCAAATACAAGAGAAGGGAACGCGGGGAAGAAAAGGGGAGGGGCCCAGGGTGGGATCACAATCCTAAAAGTCATACACCATCCCTGAGCCCCCCACAAGTGCGAGAGTGAGAGAAGGCTTCACTGGCAGGTATGTGTCTACTGGGAACACATAAACTGCAAGGTGTCAGCACCTTACTGGCTCGAGGATGGAATCCCCGGTGCGCGATGTGTTTGTTTTCCTGTCCCCGTGTGTTCCCACAGCTACTGCTGCCTGCACAGCCGGCCAGCAGGCAGCAGGCAGCTCCTTTCCTGCGGATTTCCTGGGAATCCAGGCAGGGCTAGAGGAGCCAGCTGGCGCACTGCTGTGTTGTGACGAAGGCACTTTTACTGCGAGGGAGTAAACAGCACCGGCGAAGCCTCCAGGTGACTGCACCCTCGCCACAAAAGCTCCGGCGGCCCCCTCGCCAAGAGACTGCAAGAATGGTTCCTTCTCAGAGAAAAGACCATCACAGTAACAGCTACTGCTCTCGCCGGGGCTTTGCAAACATCGTCTCCGATCGTCTTAGGAAATTAGGCACAAGAAACTGTTTGTGTCTGTGTGCATTTTACAGGTGGGGAAACAGAGGCATGAGGCAAAAGTCATCAGCTCGGAAAAGGCAGAGAGAGGACTGAAACCTGAGTCTGTCAAATTCTAAGGTTGGGCTCTTTCCGCTTGGGCACACATTTGTCAGGCATGCAGGTCAGACTGTGTACATGGAGCCACAGGCTTTGTCTACATGATGCGACATAGGGCTTTCCAGCTTCCAGCCCACAGCTGAGGGATGCGGAGCCCCAGCCCTCTGCTGAACGGAGGGTATCCCGGTTACGGTCACGTTCGCGTAGCCACTCTGAGTGCCAAGTTTACTTCCGCACGTGCTGGGCACTGCGGCAGGCACTGGGGACGCAGAGATGAACACGGGAGCCACAGTCACTGCCTTCAGAGGGCTTGGTGGACACGCACGCACGGATAAACCCGAACAGTGCCGTAAGTGCCATCTGGACTGGAAAGAGCCCCTGGTGATGCCGTGGTCCTGACTGGAGGTCGGCCACTCCAGCTGCAGGGGTGAAGACAGTCTCATGGAAGAGCGGGCTCTGCTGCGAGGTGCAGAAGGATGAAGGGGAGTTTTCCAGGAGGAAGAACACACTAGTTCTTGCACAGAGAAGGCATCCTCTTTATAAGCCTTTAGCTCACTGGCAAAAAGAAATACCTGAGTTGAGGTTTGGCACAGACTATGTACGGAGTGGAGAGAAGGAGGGGGAGAAGGAGAAGGAGGAAGAGGAGGAGGAGCGTCTCCTGTTTCTGTCTTCCCCGCTCAAGGCTGTGCACTCGGCCTTCATGAGGCCCAAGGTCAGGGCAAAAAGAGGTGCAGATGGTAAGACTTCCCGGTGCCGGGGAGACGAGCCGGCAAAGCGGGTGGCTGCCAGCCTCGCAATCCTGCTTCCAGCAACCACCCTCAGTTGTGCCCTGTTGGTCTGCGAAAGCAGGCAAAGCATGGCGAGGGGTCCAAGGCGGGGAGTGGAGAACAGTGCCCTTTAGGGAAGAGCCTCGGAGACAGAGGTCAAAGACCACATCCGGCATCTTTACCCCTCGGGGCTCTGCCGCAGGCGAAGGGGGTGCAGAGAAGGAGGAAGAGGAGCTCTGACCTTACAACAAAGGATTCGTGACCTCGAGGCCATTTTCAAAATCGGAGCTCTGACTTGGTTTCAATCCCCAAGGTTGGAAATGTAACCGGCAAGGCCTCAGCCTGGTGCTGCGGCTAATTCACAGCTGAAGGGCCTCGCTTCTCCTTGACGCTGACATTGGAGAAGGCCCAGTGAAGTCTGAAGACGCTGGGGTCTCAAGAGGAATCATCCACCACAGCGGAGCCTCGGGAGTGGCCGCCCACAGGGAGGCTGGTGGGAAGCAGGAGGCTCTCTCCACCCCCCGAAGGAAGGGGTCACTGGTTTTCCATCCTATCGCTTCTTTTTCTCCCAGCTCCCAGCCTCCCAGAAACACTGTGTCTGAGAACTGGCTGTGTTTCTCCTAAATCAGACCAGGGCATGACTTTGGGCTCTTTCATACACACATACATGCACGCACACACATGGGGAACGGGCTGAGGACATTCCAACCGTGGCTGAGCCACTTCTTGGCGGTACAACCTTGAGAAGGTGCCCCAGCTCCGAGAAGCCTCGGGAATCACAGCACTGACCCCCTTAAGTGAAGTGTTCGAGTTCAGAAGGACCTTCCCGGGCTAGTCTGCTAGGCCCGGGACATGAGAGACACACACAGAGTAGAGCTGAGACACGCGGACACCCCAGAAAAACTAGACCGGCCAAGCGCAGCTCAGCCCCGACGCGGGGAGGAGCCCAGCAGAGATCAGCAGAGCCGCCTGGCCAACCAGCCCAGACGCGCAAACAGCAAGCGCTTACCGTCGGAAGGCACGGAGATGCTGCTGTTGTTTGTTACTCGGCATCCCCGGGGCCACACATCTTAAGTGCGATCTGTACAGAGACAGTGATACTACGACCTCCTAGGACCACGGTGGAGGTTACCTGAGACACACAAAGGTTCGCTCTCAACGCATGGGAGCCGTGGTCCCGGCACCTTCATGAGACTGTCTCCGATCACCACTGGATTGACCGCAGAGTCTCAGTCTACCCTCCTGAGGGAGCAGGCCAACGTCCAGGGAGGTGGCGTGGGTGGAGGTGACCTCTCCACCCTCCCCACGCTGTAGCCCCGGATCTCTGTCCCAGCCAGGCCCCGGCAGGGTGAGGCGGAGGCTCCCGTGGCTCTGTGCCCAAGCCCTGAAGTCCAGTTCGGGAGCCACCGTCCTGCCCCCATCCCTGCTCCCCAGCTCCAGGCCTTGGACAGGCCACCTGTGCTCGTCGTGGCCACTTCGTAAGGCTCGGTCTCCTCAGATCTCAGAACTCCTCCCCTTCCCGGGATGCTCTGAGGATTGCATATGCAAATGAGCTTGAAGTTCCGGCAAGAAGCGGGGTCACTACACAAAACGGCCCTCTGTCGTCATCACTGACCCCTCCACCGCCACCACAGCCACCACCATCCTGGTTGTCATCAGCATCCTAAGCCACAGGGAAACGGAATCCTCAAGAGTAGAAGGAAAAAATGTGCAGGGAGGTGGTGATACGCACGTGCTCCACAGCCAGAGGGCCTGGTTGGAATTTCAGACGGGCTTCTCAGTAGCTGTGTGACCTTAGGAAAGTTACTTAGCGTCTCGGAGCTTCAGTTTTCTCATCTTCTAAAATGGAGACGGTAGTCCTCCCTAGCTCACGGGGTCACTATGATGATTACATGAGTTAATACCCACAGAGCAATCAGAACAGCGTCCGGCACGTGGGAGAGGCTCGGTACGTGTTAGCTGCCCCTCTTGGGGCTCCCGCCGTTACTCTAATTAGACCACCACACGCAGGCCCTTTAAGTGCCCAAATTCATCTCATCCTCACGAGGGCTCTGAGTTTGGCCCCCGTGAAAGCGATTTTACGTATGAGAAAGCTGGAACTTGGATAAAAGGACCTGCCTCACGCTGAGGGCAGTGCCGTGTCCACTCCCCCGGGGGACGCGTGCAACGTGCAGGCCATCACAAGGCCAGAATGCTCCCTCCGCCTTCCCAACCCAGGACCGACAAGCAGGAAGCAGGCCGATAAGCTCTCTCTGCCAGTTCCCTGGTCGTTTCCATGTTATTTGTGCTTCTGTGTGCAGCGTTGGTCTTCCACAATGTGCCCGGCTGGGCAGGCTCCCCTGACGCATCCAAGCCCTTCCTGAAGGCTGACACAGCGAGCGTCAGTGCCAGGGCCCCCCCATGCGACCCACCAGCCGCCCGCCACCCACCACCCGCCAAGCAGCCCGGGAGATTCACAGACAGGGGGTGTCTGGCCTCATAACCACTCCAGGTGTCACTTTAGCCTCAGCCAGGAGGTCTGTTCTGGAACAGCCCGGGTGTGCCAACCCCAGGTATGCCGGGCAGGGGCTGATTTCCAACTTGCTCCCGGACCAACAGCGGCAGGCAGATCGCTGGCCACCGGATGGGGCCGGGGAACTTAACCTCTGTAGGTGACGAGAGAGTTCAGAAAGGCTTTGTGGCGAGGGCGCTGCCTCGAATCCAGAGCACAGAGATGCCAGCATCTGCAATTCTGCATTCATTCACCGAGCACCTGCTCCGGGCCGGGTCTCGCGCGTGGGCCGAGGGACACACAGCTAATCCGACGCGGTCCTGGCCTGAGGGCACACAAGCTATGAGGGCCCCCACGGGGAGACACGCCGAACTCTAGGACGGGGAATGGGATCAGAACGGAAGTGGACTTCCCGTGGGTCGTTCACTCAATGACTACTGACGGGGCACCCACACGGCAGGTACCGGGGCGACCCTGGTGAGGCAGGCGGACACGCCCCCGTCCTCATGGAAGGCACCTTCTTGCTGAGTTGGCCTCGGGAACCACAAAGCCCTTCACGGGCAAGTGTCGGGGTGTCCGCTGTCCCCCAAGCACCTGGGTAATCCTGGGGGCGGGGGGCGGCAGCAGGCTCCCAATGGTGCAGGGGACCAGGCCAGGCCTCTGGAGACCGCGCTGGACTCCTGCATCGCCTCCCGCTCTCCCTGGTGCTCACAGGCTCTCAGCAAGTGCAGGAAAGACAACCCGCTCGGGCAGCGGTTTACCGAATGCGTGTCACGTGCTAACACAGAGTACCCCGTTCCCCTCACCGGCCATGTGCGACCCACGTGTTCTGTTCTCCCGTTTACAGATGGGGAAAGTGAGGCACAAAGCAGGTAAGTCCCACAGCTAGAGACGGCAGAGTGAGGCGCTCAACACGTGCCTGCAGCCAAGGCCTGTGCTTCTCCTCCTACCCTGTCCTGCCTCTCCTTGGAGAGGCTCAGGACCCCACCAGGCTGTTCCTGCTGAATGCTCTCCTCTGTGGCCAAACTGAGGGCATCACTACGGGACAGGCCTGAGAAAGGACTCTGGGCCGTGAGAACAGTCCAGCCAGCAGCTCCGGATGAAGGTCCATGCCACTCAAGGCAAACATCCGGGCACTGCCGTCCCTGCGCGCGGGCCCGTGGAGCCAGCAAGGTGGGAAGTGGCTGCCAGGGCTCTGGCACCAGCCCCGGACCGTGTGTGCCCGGGCCAGCTCCCCTGGCTGACTGCCAAGCCTTCAAAGGGGTGTGCAAAGCACGCTGGGGGCGGGGGGGGTGGGGGCTGGCCTGGCTCGCCTGAATCAGAGATGGGAGAACAAAAGGAGGCTGCGTGGGCTGGGCTGGCGGGAGCCCGTGGCGGGACAGAGGGCGGGAAAGGGGAGACGGCCGAGGGAGGGCCGCGGTGAGCCATGCCGGGTGAAGTCGGCGCTGCAAGGCCAGCGGGAGGTCCCAGGTGTGGCCCCTGTACCACAAGGAAGCCGGGCCTCGGCAGGGGGCGGCCGGCTTAGAGCAAGCCCCTGGTGCCTATTAGGGACCCACAGGACTCCGGCGTCTGTGCATTTCAGAGAACTGGCTTACTCATTGCTCTGCTTACCTACCGTGGACCAACACCCACGATGGGCCAGACGCTCAGGAGCGCCGGGGACCAGCCATGACCCAGAGCAACCGGGGTCCCGCCTCGGTGAGCCTGCACGCCTGCAGCTCCCACAGGCCTGAGTGGGCGGGATCCCAGGGTCTCTCGGGGATGAAGACAGGACAGCGCCTCGTTGCACGGCACAGCAGTTGGGTGCCCACGGGGGACCTACGGACAGAATGCCTGGGATCTCTTCCTAACTCCATCACTGGCTGTGACCTTGGGCATGTGATTCACCCCCTGAACCTCAGTGCCTGGCACACAGTATGCGTTCACCCAAGTGTCACTGGCACCCAAGCACAGCCGCACGCTGGCAGGTGGGGGCCAACCCGTGATGTAGCGTAGGACTCCCGTCCCCGGCGAGATGCTCCTCTAACTGCACCTTGCCGGCTCCAGGGGCGTCACCACCACGTGCAGTGAGACAGGCTGGCATATTCTAAGCGCCCAAACACCTTGGAGCCATTGTATCTGTCGCAAGGGAACACAGCGGGGCAAGGAAGTGGTGGCTTGACTGGGGGAGACAGTACACAGCTTGCCCTCAGCCGCACAGGCAGGGAGCTGGGACCCCACCCATCGGGAGCCCCGACTTCCAGCTGGTTCCAAAGACGCAGTCACAGCTGGCCACTGTTCTTCCCGGTGTTCTTCCCAGAGAGGACAGCCACACGTAAATGGAACCAAGGGTACTATGCACACATCGCAGCCTGTGACCAAGGATCACAGCAGGTGACCCGCAGGAGACCTCAGGGTGACGAGGGGAAACAGGGAGGGACCAGGAGTGGCAGGACCGGACAAGAGCCTCAGAGCACAGGCCTGGGAGGCAGGGATGCCCCCCCTGGGAAGTGGGAGGGGCTGTCGCATCCCCCTGGACTGTCTCCTCGGTTGGTAGGTGAAGGTCCTGGAGCAGGGGACCGCGAGGTCTCTCCTTCCAAACCACAGACCCCCGGTTCTGGACTGGGGGCGGCTGAGAGGCTGGAGGGAGAAGGCTGATGTTTGAGCTTCTCCCTCAAAAGGACGAGCAGAGCGTGAGCAGCTCCGGGGGCCGCTCAGCCCTCCCAGGAGGACATGCACCTGCTTCCTCATGTCCCCCCGTCCCCCCCCAGCCAGCCCTGGCCTTCCAAGGAAGCACACTGAGAAGAAGGGCCAGCCTCTGGGGGCAGAGAAGCCTGCCTCCGCCTTCTGCCTCTACTTGCTGTGCGGCTTGGGGAAAGACAATTCACCTCTGGGAGCCCCAGCTGCCTTGGGTGTGACATGGGAGCAAATAAAACCTGCCTCAGAAGATTCAAGGAGACGTCACACAGCAGAGCCTAGAGCAGAGAAGCAGCTCAGGGAAATACTGATTCCTTCCTTCCTACTCTGACCTTATTTGAGTGCAACCCCTCAGCCTCAGGTAGGAAACCCATGCCTTTTGACATTTTTTTAAAGTGTATTTATTTGAGGAAGACAGAGCACAAGTGGGGGAGGGGCAGAGAGAGAGTGGAAGAGAGGGAGAATCCCACGCAGGCTCCACACTGTCAGCACAGAACCCGATGTGGGGCTCAAACTCATGACCGGGAGATCGTGACCTGAGCAGAAACAAAGAGTCGGATGCTTGACCGATGGAGCCACCCGGGCCCCAACCCAAGTCTTTTTTAAAGTACCCAAACGCCAAAGAGTGACTCAGAAGGAAGTGTGGGTCTCTAGGGGGCAGACCTGGCTTCCAGCCACCTTCTACCTGTAAGGACTCCACGAGGCGCCCGTGCTCTCCTGGCCTCAGGCACTTCACCTGTAAAACGGGGCTGGGAGTACTTCGTTCCCAGGGTCTGGGAGACTGGACGTGCGTGGACATACACGAGGCTCTGCAGACCATAAAGCTCCCAATGTGCTGGTAACTGCAACGTTCTGTGTAACAAATGGCCTCAGAACCAGTTTCTCACACGGTTCTGACGGGAAGGGAGCCGTCCTGAAACTCGGGGTGCATTTCAATCACTGCTAATGTCTAATCGAAGGCAGTGTGTCACCGGAGGCCCCTGCCCTGCCAGAACTCCAGCAGATACTTTCTGACGTGGCAGAAGGGCTGGGATGGCGCGAAGCAGGACTGTGGAGGCGCTGGGATGCTGCCAGAGGGGGCCTCGCTCCCTCCGGGGGCCGAAGGTGCTCGATGCAGAGCTCCTGGGCGCCTTGCCAGTGTTTGTTCCGTGCACACCAGCCAGGCCTCCTGCCTTCTCCCGGGCTCACGTTAGGTCGTGCCGGGATTATTACCTGCCTGGCAGGTAGTTGAGAGAGGGAGGTACAGAGAGGGCAAGAGACAGGTCCTCAGAGAAGCTGCCAGCTCCAGCAGCTGGCCCCCAAGGCCCGGAACGCCCAGGGCCCAACGGAAAGCATCCTGCTTCCTCTCTCCACTCACTGAGCAAACACGGGAGGATAGCAGGTGCCCGGGGCGGCTGGCCAAGCAGTGTTTCTGCCCACCGCTCCCTCCTCCTGCTGCCCAGCCAGCGCAAACCCGAGCCCGGGGCCTCTCACTCCCCAGGACGCCGGCAGGACGGTGGGCAAGTGGGGCCCGGAGCAGGGGCTCCCCTCTGCAGCCTCTCAGTGGGGCGAAAGCAGCACATGCCCAGTGGCTCTGGCCGTCTGTGCATCTTACTGTGTATTTCAAGGAGCTGATGTGGACACCTGGAAATGCTAATGCCTTCACTGGAAACCTGTTAAGGCATTTCAGTGACGCCACTGACCCGTGAGGCCCCATCCAGGCATGCCACGGGCCCTAGAAGGTGTGTCAGATAACCTGTTCACAGTGTGAAAGCTTGGGCAAACAGGTTCCTGCTCTGGCGGGATTTCCTCATGGATAGGGCGAGGGGCTCAGCCCGCGTGCCTGCTAAGATCTCTGCAGACATGTGGTTTAAAAAAGGTGGTCCCTGGGGCACCTGGGTGGCTCAGTAGTTTAAGTGTCTCACTCTGGTTCACGTGTTAATCTCCCGGCTCGTGGGTTCCAGCCACACAGAGCCTGGAGCCTGCTTCGGATCCTGTGTCTCCTTCTCTCTGCCCCTCTTCAACTTGTGCGCGCTCTCTCTCTCCCTCTCGCTGTCAAAAACAAATAAACATTAAAAAAAAAAAGGTTATCCTTGCTGTCAGGCAGCGCTGGACATTCAAGTCTGTGTCACTACCTTCTTTGCGGTGTGGCCTTGGGAATTCATTCGATGTCTCTGAGCTGTTTCTTCATCTTTCAGATGGGCAGGGCAATTCCTCCCTGAGAGTCCTACAGTGAGAATGCAGCGAGCATGGCCGAAAAGTGCCGACTGTGGGCACAGGTGCCCAAAACAGGGGGGCTGCTATCCCCCTTCTCGACCACGGAAAGTTCTTAAACTGATACCTGTGTTAAATGGATTTCCTTCTGAGGAACGGAACAGGCTCCCTTTGGGTTTGGGACCCCAAGTACTCAGCAGATCAACAGAGACTTACTTACCCCTCATCCTCTTATGTAAAACTAGGGCTTGAGCTACTCCACTCCCTAACACGCACACGCACGCTCTCTCTCTGATTCACTGTCTCCCTCTATGCAGGTCTGGCGCCTCTGCTCCATACCAACGAGGGAATGGTAGCGATCGCAGCCGATCAGAGGTTCTAAGCGGAGGGAGCCGGCAGAATGCTGATTCACGGCGGGGTTTCCGAATGGCTTCTCCCTATCAGGTCATTCAACCACTCGACACGAATGAGATGTGCCAGGGAACGCAAGCAATACCACAGGCAGCCCCTGCCCTGGCAGGATTCAAGTCACCTAATAGCTAGTATTGATATTCCCATCGTATCTACCACCAAAACAATGCCGTGTGACAACCAAAGCTCAGTGGCATAGACACCAAGTGTCTGAGTGTCCGGGTGGCCAGGTAGGTGGCTCTGATGATCTTGGCGGGGCGCACTCGGGGGTCTGGGAGTTGGCTGGCTGTCCCCTGGACCAGGCTGGTGTCAACTAGGAAGACGAGAGCATCTTGGGTATGCTCTGGGTGTCTCTCATTCTTCGGCTGGAGCCAGAAGGCCAGCCCGGAAGTGTCCTTCTCTTGGTGGCAATGGAGGTCCAATGGCATAAACAGAAACGCTGCTTCGGCGCTCTCTTTGCAGCGTTATCCGTATCTGCTCGCGCTGGGCAAAGCCAGTCACGTAATCAAGCCCAGCCTCAGAGATCCAGGGGACGGATGAAGGCCTGGGGGGCTATTTGTGTCAAAGCACCGGAGACAGGCACGCACAACTGGTGACACCCAGAGACTGGATCTGATGCCAGAGCTGGGACCTACCAGAGGACACTTCAGCGCATCTTGGGTATGGGTGGCCCCAGTGAGTGTACAGAAATACCTGCTTCGCCCAAGAATGGGCTCGCAGGCTGAGAACTAACACAGGGCTCGGGACCAAACCCTCTTCTTCACCCGACACACAACGAGGGCCCGTAGGAAGGAGTTAAACAGCTGGAATCAAACGGCAGCCCCGTTTGGGGGAAAGAGTGTGTGAATGAACGCAGTTCCTCCAGAAAGAATGGGAGCTTCCCAGCTCGAGAAATCCAGGACAAAGGTCAAGCAGTCTCCCCGTGAATCGTCCTCCCCCGCTCTCCACCCCAAAATGTCCTCATTTTGCTGGGGATTAGGGACCGCCCTGCCCGGGGTCCACGGCTCTGCTGTCTCTGCGGGGTTGAGACCAGAAAGAAAAGGCCAAACAGGAATCCCAGCCGATACCCAACATCAGAGTCGGCGGTTCTGGGCTGGGGCTTGGGGGCCGATGTTGTTCAATCAACGCCCCCAGGCGACTGTGATACAGGCGCTCCCCGGACCGTACTTTGAGGGTTTTTGATTTTGCTTGGTTTTAAGATTTCTGCATCTCGGCCTCTCAATCATTTGAGCCAGGGGATGTTCTTATCGCTTATATTTCTCAGGTGAGAAAACCAAGGCAGAGGGAAGTTCAAGTGTCCAAAGTCCCAGAGCAGGTAAGCTGTGGAGTCCAGGTGTGTCGGCAGACGATGTGACCCCGGGGCCCACGTTCTCGCCCTCTGGCTGCGGAGACGCAGAAGCATCCGTCCCGCTGCCGGCCACCAGACGCTCAGCCGCCCCTGTTAAGTGTCCTTTAAAGATGGGAGGAAAGTTCTTCAACTTGCCTTGTGGCCCCAGGACCAGAGCCAAACTGTCAACATCATGAAGTCCTTTCTCCGATGCCTTTTCAACAGGAAATGGCTTACGCACGTTACCTCTCGTTTTTCCTGCCCACCTCCTCACGCCAGCTGCCACGACCCTTTCTGCCAAGTCGCCATCTAAGAGGGGGTGCCGTGAGGAAGGCGGCTACCCTGGGGGCCCGCTCTGTGCACCTCCTTTCCTTCAGTCTCCACAGCTTTGCTAGGGCTATGCGTCCTCCCCCCGACCCCAGCCTGCTTTCACAGACCAGGAACTGACGGTGCCTCAGAGAGGTTAAGCAACTCGCTCACGGCCACACAGCCGGTCCAAGGACCAGCCTCGTATTTGAACTGCAGTCTTGTCTAATCTAGAGCTTGATCTCTCGCCTTCTCTAAAGTGTGATTCATGCGCCTGTGTCAAAGCCCTTGGGGACTCAAAAGAAAACGTCAACACCCAGTCTGAAAAATGCAATGGCTGTCTTTACTGGAGGGAAAGGAACTTCCTGTGTAGTTATTAACAGTAATGGGGGGTGGGGGTGTTGGGGGGGAGCGGTATGTGTCAAACTGGGAATAGGAAATATCCTGCTTCCCAGCAGAGGGGCGTTCTGGAGCCAAAGGGATGCTATGTTCTCGAAGGCACATTCCGGGGAGGGGTCAGCTGCCTGCAGTCAATGCCCAGGGCTGCTAGGGAGGCCCCTGGGCTGCGCCCTGCCGGCTCTGGCTCCTCAGAACGTTCTCTGCGGACGTGGCTTTTGAGGATGGGGACGGGCGTCCAGCCAGGAGCGGACAGGACACACGCTTTGGCAAGCTTCCTTAGGATGGGATAAGGAAAGGGTTTTGTTTTGTTTCTTTTTTTTTTCCCTTCCTACTCCATGTTTCCCCAGCTTGGGGAAAAAAGAGAAGAAAGAAAAAAACGGGCCTCCCTATCCTGACAGAGGATAACAACTCACAAATGGAAAATCGACAGACCGAAAATGAGATTCTACAGAAAATATCGGCACTCACAACTGGGGCCTGCTCAGGTACCGCAGGTGGCCTAGGACTACCGTCCGCTGGTGTGGTGACAGCATGTGGAGGGAGTCCTCCTTGCGCGAGAAGGGAAACCGGACTGAGGACGGGGAGTCCTGGGGAGTCTGGGACTCTGGGGTTCCGGGAGGTTACGACCACACACACGGCCATTTCACTTGGGACTTCTCTACAAATGGGGATCATTCTTGCCACAGCCACCAGCCCCACATCCCTGTGGTTATTCAACGTGATAATGGGGAGGAAACCCTTTAAAACGGTAAAGGCTTAGGGAGGCCGGGTGGCTCAGCTGGTTGGGTGTCCGACTCTTGATTTTGGCTCAGGTCGTGATCTCTCGGTTAGTGAGTTCGAGCCCCGCATCTGGCTCCGGACTGTCAGCATGGAGCCTGCTTGGGGGTTCTCTCTCTCTGCCCCTCCCCCACTCATGCTTGGTTTTTTTCCTCTCTCTCTCTCTCTCTCTCAAAAATGAACACACTTGAAAAAACGGCTAAGCCCTGCTGCACATGTGAGGTGATAAAATGGTACGGTGAACTCCAGCGACAATGCCAATGACATTCACCCAGGGACAAAGGGTCGTTCTCTGATAAATGGAACAAAATGGTAGCTATAGAGACAGGTGGCACAGCCTAGGGGGGGTCACTGCTGTGGGCTCTAGAGCCAAACTGGTTGGGTGGGAAATTGGTCTCTGCTACTAACCAGCTGCGTGCCCTGGGGTAAACTGCTTTACCTCTCTGTGCCCATTTGTTCATCCACAGAACGTGACTACTACTAGTCCAACTCAGAGCAGTGTCGTAGGTAGTAAATAATCTAATTTACGGCAATCAATACACAACACGTGTTAGCTGTTACGAAACTGGTGATAGCGACACTATGTTGGAAATAGTAAAGTATGATTTACCAATGTTTGGGCCATCTTCAAACTCACTGTTAAGTAGCTCCTATAAACACAGATGCTGCCGTGGAAAGAGTGTGGTAAAAATACTTCGGAGATGTTTTAGGGTCTTAGAGGCACTGACTGTAAAATAGCGCAAAATGAGTCCACTCATGTGGGAGGTATTTTAACGAGCAGCGGCGGGCACTATGCCTAATACGGCGGGCAGGCCCTCAGGTCCTACCGGCCCCCGCCTTCATTCTGGAAACCCACGGCTGGGTGGCGAGCTCGAGTGATGGGTGTCACGTCCACAGGGGAAAGGCCCGACTACAGCATTCACCGTCCGGCGGGGACCGGCCTCGTGCATCACACGGCTCAGAGGCGGTGCCTCTGGGGATGCCATCAAGGCTGCAGGGATGTGCTGGCACACAAGCCAGGCCCTACAGGCCTGGGACAGCGGGAGCACGCACGCAGCGAGGGTCGGAGGTAGGTGCACAGAAGGGGTCCTGAGGCAGGCTGAGAGTGTGTGGATTCCTGGCTGGAAGGTTTGCATTTGGTTTAGTGCAAACAAGACGCCCAGCGAGGCCTGCGTCCAGGGAGCGAAGGATCCGAACAAAGCCGTGCCCCAGAAGGCGCATCGGGCAGCAGTGTGGAGGACGGGTGGGCGGAGGCAGGCCTGGAGTCGGGGAGACCCCCTAGGAGGCTCAGGAAGCAGCATCAGGGGGTCTGACATGGGGAGCTGAACTCCACGGTGTGGCGGGTGGGAAATCCACCAAGGGGCCACTCTTGGTGGTGGGAGAGACGAACGGCGTGTCAAGTGGTGGAAACGCTTCACTCAGGAGAGCCTGGCTGGGGCCTGGACAAAGACACACATCAGGGACTTGAGGGTCTCCCGGGGAGAAGCCCACATTCCGGACGTCGGAACAGAAGGCCCTGGAACCCGGGCTCCCAAGCGCTGTGACTCCGCGTGAGTTTTCTGCAGCTGCTGTAACAAACAGCCACAGACATGGTGGTTTCCAACGGCACATACGCAGTCTTGGCCTGTAGGTCAGATGTGCGGGTTGGCTCAGCGGGGTCCTCTGGCCCTGCGTTTGCGGTGTCAGCTCTAACTAGGCTGGGATCTAACTGGGGGGGGGGGGGGGGGGGGCGTGGGGAGGACCCTCTTCCAATCTCAGTCATCCATGCCCTTGGCCAAATTTGATCCCCTATGGGTTAGGAGGGAGGACCCGTCCCCTTGCTGGCAGTCAGCAGGGGTTGCCCCTCTGCCTCCGGTCAGGAGCGGCACACAAAACCGTCCTCACTCTGGGAGTCTCTCTGACTCCTCCTCGGGGGCATCTCTCTGATCCCAATCAAAGTTCTCTGCATCATCCAGAATAACCTCCACATGGGCCCACTCATCAGCCACCTGAATTCCACCTGCAAAGTCCCTTCCGCCAGGTAAAGTAACATATTCCCAGGCATCGCCCCAGAGATCAGGGCGTGGACATTTCTGGAGGGCTCTTCTGCCTAGCAGAGCGTCTCTGCTTCCCTACAGGAAATCCGTGGACATCACCCAGGAAATAATAAGGTGTGGCGACCGCCATCATAGATGGGAGCCGTCCTGGGTTCTGAGGAACCATGAAGAGGCACTTTGGCCAACCTCAGAGACCAGGTGTGGGGAAGAGAGGAGTATCAGGAAAGGCTCCCTAGAAGAAAAACAAATTACCCAATGGAACCTGAAGACGAGCGAGAGTGAAGTGTGAGCAGCAGAGGTGGTTAGTCTACAGATTATTAGAATAACATGTTTAGAAGAGGCCAGAGGCTAGAATAAACTCCAAGGAAGTGATCCGAGACTTGGAAGTATTGCAGGAGCCAAGCTCCCCGAACGCTAAGAACCACTGCCACCTTCTCCTGTCCTGGTGGGATGATTCTGCTCTTCCAAGAACCTTCAGAAGCAACAGAGTGTGCCTTCACAGAAACCCCACCATGCAAGGGAAATGAGCTAAGTGAATCTGCATGTGCTGGTCTAGGAAGAGGTAATGCGACACAGGAAATGAAAATGACACGCAGACCACGATGCGTAATGGGTTTCCAATTTCCTCCCCTCGCCCCCCAAAAAAGAAAGTGATCGCTTGTGAGCATATTTGGGTTTACAAAAGCCAACTGTTAAATATTCAAGAATTGTGCTCACTGGATTCTAAACCTTTAGTAGCCTGAAATTGGCCAGGATGGGATTTCACCATAGAAATCAGCAAACCCACAATTCAGGGCATTTTTGTTCCTTGCTGAGAGATTGAACACACCCCTGGGTTTGCATAAATGACCACAGTGATCATAGGAATTATCTCAGGAAGAGATGGGATGCGATTCACAGTGATGTCGGTCACTTTTCCTTCCTTATATTATGATTTTTTTAATTGGTGCAATCACAGCGATGTTTCATTTTTTTCATTATTCTCCAGATCTGTGAAATGAACATAAAACACACCCCAGCTTGCTGTGATCCCCGTTTTCAGGACTTTGCTGCCACAGAGGCGCCCGCAGCATCCTCCCAGGCACAGCGGACTCGGACGTCCACGGGAGGATGGGAACCACCGCCCTACGAGCTGCTGGGAACCGGGAGGCCCCGGCCAGCCAGACGGCTGAGGCCCTCTGGGAGGCTGGGCGCACTTCCTTGGGAACAGGCTTCCATCAGCTGCCGTCGGAGCCACAGACCTCATGCCTCATCTGCTACAATCATTATGAATCACACTCGGATGGTCAGGGAACTAGGAGAGCTTCTCCAGGGCCCTCCAGCCCCACTTCCCCCGGCCAGCCCTTCCCCCTGCACCGTCACGGCCAGAGAATGCGCAGCGGGTGGAGGGCCGGAGGCGGGGGCCAGAGCTGCAGACTGCAACACCAGCAACTCGCCCAGCTGGTGCGAAGCGTTCTCATTTGTGGTGCCCTGGGGAGCACAGGGCGCAGACGTGAGAAGGGGGGCTTCTGCCCAGGAGGGTGGATGGAGGCCTGCTCCTACACTAGCCGAGGCTCCCTGAGGCAGACGCTCCCTGGGTTAGGCTTGATTCCACGGCTGTCGCCACCTGGAGCAGAGATTTTTCTTCCCCCTGGAGCTTTCTGGCCTTTTCCCCGGGGGGTATCGCTCCAGAACTCTCTTTCTCTCTGTGTTCTCTCAGCACAGCGAACATGCAGAATATCACTCCACGCAGAGGTGAAGACGCCATCACATGCAGCAGTGAAACTGCCATCCCGTGTGGTGGACATGCCATCACGCAGGGCAGTGATGTCCCAAAGAGCCAGACTGGGGCGGGAGGGAGGGGGCTTCCAGGGGCTTCCAGGAGTCTAATGGTGGAGACAGAGGCACAGGTGGTCGACTGCTCCTTTCCGTGGGAACCTCTGCCCACCCCCAGCCCAGGTACCTGTCACAGAGCAGTGCATCGTGGGCCATTTTATCTGAATCTTTTAAAACATTTTTTATTAAGTGTTTATTTTTGAGAGAGGGAGAGTATGCACGCAGGGGAGGGGCAAAGAGAGAAGGAGACAGAGGATCCAAAACAGGCAGCAGAGAGCCCGACGCAGGGCTTGAACTCCCAAGGCCGCGAGATCATGACTTGAGCCAAAGTCAGACACTTAACTCACTGAGCCACACAGGTGTCCCCTATCTGAATTTTTACAGAATTTTTGTCTCTCCTTATATCATCACACCATGTAAAAGATTTGCATCCTGCCCTTCTGTCCCATAAGGTGGCCCGTCTTAATCATCACTGTGGTGTTTAAGTGACGGGATAAGGAATTCTCTGCAGGTGCTACAGCTCCTTCAGCTGCTCCCATATTCTGTGACATTAAAGCCATTTCTGATTTTCGCTGTTATAAATACCACTACAGCCAACATCTTTGTGCCTAAGCACAACAGGGTTTGGAATAGCGACTGAAAAAAACTACCTATTTTTGATTGTTAGAAACGCTGAGAGTACCTGCAGCTTGGGTCAGATGCGGTATGGTCCCTCACTAGGGGAAATGAGAACACCAGTGACCCAGCTCCTGTCTGGCAGGTGACGGGCTGAGGATAGCCACCAGCATAAATGAGGGGGTTGGTGTCCCGAGTTATCAGCTCAAGCTAAAAAGGAGGAGGCAGCTAACACATTCTTCCTCTATCATGAACTAGACAACTGCAATTTTGAGGTCTCATGAACCCACCGACCACCTCCCCTACCATCACCAGAACCTGGAACTAAGAAGGTCCCTTTGACATAGGGGTGCCTGGGTGGCTCAGTCGGGTGAGCATCCGACTCTTGGTTTCGGCTCAGGTCGTCATCTCATGGTTCACGAGTTTGAGCCCAGCGTTGGGCTCTGCACTGACAGTGCGGAACCTGCTTGGGACTCTCTCTCTGTCTCCCCCTCTTTCTTTGCCTCTCTCTCTCTCTCTCTCTCTCTCTCTCTCTCTCTCTCTCTCTCCCCCCACCTCGTTCTTTGCCTCTCTCTCTAAATAAATAAACAAACTTAAAGAACAAAAACAAAAACAAGAGGGTCTCTTTGACATGGCCCAGGAGACATCCACGCATCAAGTTTGGAAAAACAGCACTCTGAGAGCTTGAAATAGGGTCAAGAGGCCTTAACTCAGGACAGGGACTCCTGGATTTGAGGTCAGCTACGTGTGTTTCTGACTCTCCATAATTCCTTCGACGTGAGTCTCTGTTTTTCCACCTGTAGGCAGGGAGGTGACCCCTAGAAGATCTCTGAGGTCCCCTTTCTAATGCAGTCTCAGGCTCTGGAGCCCAAGCAGAAGGGAGCTGCCAACCTAGGAAAGGCTGGAGTCTGGTCTCCTCACCTGGACCGGGAAGTCCTACCCTTTGCACTTCAAGCCCCCACAACACTGGAACTGATTCTGGAAACCAGCACAGTCCGGCCAGGATAATGCTTTGTGTCATGTCTGTGGCGTGCTGGATTATGGGCGTCCCGAGGGCAGGGTATGGGTAGGGCTCATCTTTGTCTCCCTTGCAACACCAGCTGTGTGGTGAATAGGTAGCAGAATTCATTCTGTATCCTTTGTAACAGCAAACAAACAAACAAGAAATAACATGATCTAAAAGACACCAGCAAAGGACAAGTTACTGTAAATCACGATCCAGCTATGGAAACTGATGCTGAGCCATGACGCTTCTGCTGGAGATGTGTCCTGACTGACAGAGAGAGCTGTCCAACCGCAGGGTCTCCTGGGGTAAATGAATTACAGGACCACACAAATGGAGGTTTGTAGTCATGTGTGCCTAGGAGGGATATTTCTGTGCTGTTTGTGGAAATCCCTGGGTCTTGGGATTTTAGGTAAACTTTTACAATTTCTCCTCTGTCCTTTTCTGACTTATTTACCATTTTTCATAATTAATAAGCATTCCTACCCAGGGTATCTAAGGCAGGAAACGGCAAGCTATGGCCTCTGGGCCAAATCCGATGGCCACCTGTATGTGTTTGGCCCACAAGCTACAAATGGTTTGGAGATTGTTTTTAATGGTTGGGGGGGAAAAATCAGAAGAAGAATGGCATTTTGTGACACGATAATTATCTGAAATTCAAATTTCGGTGCGCAAAAACAAAGCTTTATCGGGGCACAGCCACGACCGGTCACAATGCGTTGTCCAGCACTGCTGTTGTGCTACAATGGCACAAAGCAGCCGCCACAGAGACCACACAGCCCGAAGCATCTGCTCTCTGGCCCTTTGCACAGAAAGTCTGCAGACCCTGGTCTGACGCATCACCCACTCGGGAAGCCTCTGCAAGAACCCTGCCCAGATCGGCCCCTCACCGGGGTTCTGGTTCTAGGGCTCACACCCGATCACAACACACAGTCGATCCTCGCCACTCTCTGGATCCTGGATTGTGAACTGGCCGACTCGCTAAAATTCATCTGTAATCCCCAGTACGTGGCACTTTCACAGCCTTTTTCAGATACTCCCAGGGTGGCCAAAAAAAAAATTTTTAAGTTGTCCGGCTTGTATGTTCCCCGCTGAGGTTGGACAAGGTGACATTCTGCTCTGTTCTCAGTGCTCAAGCTGCAAAGAAGTGTCTTTTCTGAGGTCTATGTGGTGCCACATTTTCCTTATTTTTGTGCTTTTTTTTTTTTCCTCTTGGTGGTGTCGCCGTTTAAGAGGGCCTATAGGCACAGTGCCTTAGTGCTGTCTAGTGTTCCTAAGCTCAGAAGCTACGGTGTGCCTTCTGGAGAAAAGACGTGTGTGAGATGAGCTTCACTCAGACCATGAGTTCCAGTGCTGTTGGCCATGGTTTAACGCTAATGAATCGACAATATATATTAAAGAAGGTGCCTTTCAACAGAAACACACATAAAACAAGGTTATGGATGGATGGATCGATGAAAATGTTGTGGCCAGAGGCCCCCAGACCCTCGCCCTGTCTTTCTCCCCGGGGCCATGATGCAGTATTCACTCATTCAGTGTCTCCCTCCACTTTATACAACGTAACCATGGCAACTAACGAGACTCAACTATATTTGCTTTCACGATCCGCACTCTCACCTTAGTTCTCCACCAAAGTGTAAGTTGCTTGGGGCCAGGGGCTGTGGCTTGCCCATATCTCTGTCTGGGACACCACAACAGAATCTGCCATGTCCCCCTTCACCTACCTCCTGGTGAAGAGTGCAGAGTAGGAAGGGCCCTTATAAACCTTCATCTCCGTGCTCCCTTCCACCAGGTGACAGCACAGGGTGGCCGCTGAACCTCACCATCCTCTTACAGAGATTGGTCATCATCCCGCACCTGCCTTGGGCTGTGGAGGGGTTTCAGCGAGCCGACGCAAGTAACCACTCGGCTCCTGGCCACCAGCGAGCGCCGAGTGAGCTCTTATTATCTGGGAAACTTCCAAGGAAGATGCCCCTTTTCTTTCTCAGGAAACTGTCACTATGCTTGACCACACTCTACCAAAAACCCCCTTTCCATACATTGAAACCCAAACCCTCCTGTAGATTCTGCTGAGTTCTCGGTGGAAACATCTAGAAAGGACAGGCAAGTAGAGCCACACGGCCCCATAGGAGCCATCAGGAACTTGTCGATCCATCAACGGTTTTTGGCAAAATACTGTGACACACACAGAAAGAGACTGACCTCTCCCTAATCTCATCCCCACATGTCAAACGTGCCACCAACTTAGTTTACAAATTAGCCTGTGAAGAAAAATACACAGAAAAAATCCATTACCCTGTAAGGTCAAGCTACAACAGAAAAGAGGAGGGGGAAATATTGCACATGATAAAGGGCAGAGTTTGTAATACACATAACACGAGGGTGCATTCATAAACCCAAGCTTAGCCGTATGCAACACTAAAGGGAGGTATTTAAGTTTATTGATTTATTTTGAGAGAGAGAAAGTGAATGGGAGAGGGGCAGAGAGAAGGGGAGAGAGAATCCCAAGCAGGCTCCACGTTCTCATCACAGAGCCTGCGGTGGGGCTTGATCTCACAAACCAAGAGATCGTGACCTGAGCCGAAATGAAGAGTTGGAAGCTTAAACAACTGAGCCACCCAGGCGCCCCTAAAGGAAGGGATTTATAGCAGAAGTGCTCGCCAGAAGTTTAGGGTCCCCGTTCTAGAGCTCAGTGACCTCTAGGCAGTCATCACCGAGGCAGGGATTACATTTCTCAGCCCCTCGCTTCAGGGTAAGGACGATGTGCCCAGTTCTCACCGACAGAATGCAAGGGAAGGATTGTATGCCACTTTCGGGACATGTGTGTAAGAAGTGGGTGTCCTTCTCTATTGTCCCTTCCCTCTGTTAGCTGGCTAGATTTCAAGTTGTTGAAGGGATGGACAGACTTGAATCTTCCAATCATTGCAGTAGGAACACTGCACTCTGACCAGGAACATCCCCCGGGGGCTGTTCTGTAAGAAACAGGCATCTTCTGTACTGAGCTACTAAAACATGGAGGTTTATCTGTTACAGCATCCAGAGTTACCCGCATGAACAGTCCCACTTTTTTTGGTCTTTGTCAGATGAGAAAACTGGGGCTCAAAGTGGTAGATTAAACACATTGAGACAAGGTCGCACTGCTAGTAAGGTGTTGATTTCCATCAGTTGCTTAGAAAGTTTCTGAAGTCTACGACCTTTCTGTAAGACTTGACGGCTCACATGCTAAGAGTTCTCTGAATGCCCTGAGAGTCCAGATAAAGAAGGGTGCAGGGAAAATACTTGGGAGGCACGAAGCACCTTAGAAATAACCAAGGTGCATCGTCATCAGTTTCCTTGTCCATCCACATTCCCGTCGGTTAGCCATGTTCAGTCCATCCAGAATTTCATTTCTGCTGGAAGCAGAGGAAGCACGTGTGGTCGCAGACGTACCTAACTATAGCCAAAGCCTTCTTATTACTTTGAAATGGGCTAAAAAAAAAAAAAGCCTATCCTTTCCACCCATCGGGTCCCCCCCTCTCAGAACCCCAGTCTGTGCTCTGGGTTCTGAGCACTGCACACGGCCAGGATGCTTCACAGGGGCCAAAGAAGTTATCAGAAATGAGTACTGGATGTGACAGGGAAGCAAGTTGTGCAGACAGGGGCATTTCGAGGCCCTCACGCCCCTGCTCACAATTAGTCAACTTCTCGCAGTGATGAGAATCTGAGGATGTCACAAAATAGTGACCTTGTCTGGCAGCTCCCATGAGGAAGGGCTGTTTCAGCAGCATCATGAGACTCTACAAGTGTGCATGGATTCAAAACATTAACTAACCTCTGTTCGCAGATAAGGATTCCCGGAGAAAAGATACTGAATCTGTCCATGCATTCGAAGTGTACCTAGTGTGTGTCAGGCAGTGACCTAAACCAAAGTGGGACACAACCCCTCACCTTGAAAATCCAGGCTTGCCGAGAGAGACACATACTTCCAGCCCACACATTTTGAGGGCTGCCTACCCCGTGGGTTCCCATTTTTCAGAGCATCGTGATGGTCCAAACCTATATGCACTTGCCCATCCGTCCTTCCCGGGAGACTGTGAGGCCTTCCATAAAGGTCTTTTCACCTGTGTGACCCTAACATTTAGCCCAGGTTCTCTGGATGTGCTGCTCGAACTGAACCAAGTGAAGGAAGGAAGGAAGGAAGGAAGGAAGGAAGGAAGGAAGGAAGGAAGGAAGGATGGATGGACGGACACTGGGAATACAAAAATCAACAAAATGTATCTCCTAAGCCCAAGGCATGATTGTAGATTAATACTGAGGGTGGACAGATAAGCAATTACAGTGAGTCCAAGGACATCACACGTGTAAAGTAAAAAAATAAAGGCGAATCAATTAGCTCTGGCAGGCGCAGTCTCCCCACAACAAGTAGGCATGAATTAGAACCATTTGTTACACATCCCATATCCTGACTTGTCTCACCACAGCATCCCCTGCACATTATTATAATCTTTGTTCATCATCTGTCCCCTTCAAAGACAAAATTCTCCAAGGAGTAGAGACTGCTTCTCTCTTGTCCATTTCCCAGCACCCGGAAGTGCTCGATAAACATTTGTGGAGCGGATATATTGCTTAGGGGAAAAAAACATATCATAACTCCATAATATATACATAATTATATAGCTATGTGGTGATATGCTTACACACAGGAAAAAGAATCTGTGTCATGAAAGAAACGGGAACATTATACACACACACACACACACACACACACACACACACACACACACAACTCGTGGCTACTACAATGATCTCACAGAGCCCAAGCTATTCACCAGTCGTCGTCCCCAGGGTGAGTCCTCACAAAAGCCTCAGGAGGAAGTTAGCATCATTATTTGACAGAGGAGGAGGAGGAGACAAGTAGAGGCACAGAGGATGTGAAGGTGGCTGGCCCAAGGTCACAAAGCTGGTACAGACAAACACTGTGTGACTTCACACGGGATCCCACCTCAAGTCAGGAGAGTCGGAGGGAAGGAGAAAGGAAATCACTTCCGTAAAGCAGACAGCCACCATCACGGGGCCAGGCAGACCCCGGGAACAGGGCAGACCCCAGCCTCAGCAGACTAACCCGTGAAGCTGCAAACACGAATATGCAGTTTGGTGATTCTCAATCATCTGAAGAAACTTAAAAACACTGAAGCCCAGGGGCACCTGGGTGGCTCAGTTGGTTGAGTGTCCGACTCTCGGTTTCAGCTCAGGTCACGATCTCACGTTTCAGGAGTTTGAGCCCCACATCAGGCCCTAAGCTGACAGCACAGAGCCTGCTTGGGTTTCTTTCTCTCTCTCTCTCTCTCTCTCTCTCTCTCTCTCTCTGCCCCTCCCTCACCTGTGCTGTCTCTGTCTCTCTCAAAATAAGTAAATAAATTTAAAAAAAAATTTATAAACAAAAAACAAAAAAACCCCACCGAAGCCCAGATCCCTGCCAAGACCAATTAAATCCTAGTTTAGAAGGTATGGGGAGGGGAGCACAGGAATTGGATACTGATATTTTTTGCAAGCTCCTGGGTGACACTGGTGTGCAGACAGGGCTGAGGACTCCTGGGTGAGAGGTCTGCACACCTTCCCAGAGCTCTGGCAGGAGGAACTGGGAATCAGGCCTGAGTACAAGAAAGAATGCCTTGACTGCTTGACCGGTTTCCCTAGCTGAGCCTTCCACGCACCTGCAACTGTATCCCGAAACAGGGTCTCTGTCAACTGTGCCCGTGGCCGCGAGCTGCGTGCCCGGCAGTGCCAACGGGGCAGGCTCACAGGCACTTGGAGGGAATGACCACCACCTGCAAACCTAATCTCTCCCCAGTAAGGGCTGGAGACCTTGCAAAAGTCACTCGACACTCTGAGCGTGTTTTCTCACCTGCAAAATGAGAATCATCATGAAGCAAGGACAAAAGGGGATGTGGATGCTGAGAATTCACTAAGATGGAAAACAACAAAACCAGAAGAAGACACCACTTACAGACAGTGTTATCACTGCCAACCTGGAGCAGCCGGGTAGAGTGGTGGGTACAGCAGGGATGTGGGTTCAAGCCTGGCTTGACCTTCACTATGGAGTCAAGAAACCACTCGGCACACATGTCCTTGTTCTGCTGTCCACAGCACAGCAATGGCTCGTGTGCTCATTCCCTCATTCATCAAGCTTGTACTGGGCATCACCCACAAGGCTGTTAGATAAATCCAATGACATAATACATATGAACATGCTCTGGAATATTGCAACCTGCTCTACAAATGAGAGGCTATGCTCCTGTGTGCAATGATTAATCATGGACTCAGAGGCTCTCAGGGTCTACAGGGACCTCCCATCCCATCCCCTCTCAGTCCAGTGTGGTCTCCACATGGATCTCTCCAACGATGAGCCCCTGACTGCTGTTTGAGACCACCCAGTTCATCCATTAAGGCTCCGTTTCCTTTGCTCCGTTGATATGTCTGCCTGTTCTCCCCACTGCTCTCAATCTTAGTTCTGACCTTTGAGGCCACGTAAGACATAACTGACTTACTGTCATCCTTCCTGCATTCCTGATTGGAGATGACCATCATGAAAGTCCACCTCAACCTCCCAACTCCTGTCCAGTCTTCTCCGCATGAAGCTAAGGCAAACATTGAGTCCCCTGTCTCCGTCAGCTTGAGCTGCCACAACAAAATACTACAGACTGGGTGGCTTAACCAACAAATTCATTTTCTCATAGTTCTGGAAGCTGAACTCCAAGATCAAAGTGTTGACGGGCTTAGGTTCTTCTGAGGCCTCTCTTTTTGGGTTGCACATCACTACCATCCTGCCATGTCCTCCTATTAGGGGAGGAAATAGACATCAAGCTCTCTAACATCTCTCCTTACACAGGGCACTAATCCTATCATAGGGCCCCACTGCCATGACCCATCTAAACCTAATCACCACCCAGGGAGCTCATCTCCATAAACCATCACCTCGAAGGTTAGGGCTTCACCATATGAATTTGGGCGGGGGGCGCGGGGACGCAATTCAGTCCATGATACTTCCCCCTGTAAGGTTTTCTTGCTAAGCATTAGCAAATCTTATTCAGACACTGCGTACCCACAATGCCTACAAAGCATTTGGTATACGTGTGGAGAAAACAAATATGAATTACCTGCCCCCAAGACACTCTGGTCTAAAGAGGGTCACTACCTACATGTAAGAGATTCCCGCACCCTAAGAAAGGATGGGCCATAAGCTAGGGATAGGAAGTTCACAGGAGAGTCAAAGAGGTCACAGCAAGAGGAAAACACAGCCCTGCCCTTTGATCAGCTTTTATTACAGAGGTGGGGGGCGCCTGGGTGGCTCAGTCGGTTAAGCGGCCGACTTCGGCTCAGGTCACATTCTCACGGTCCGCGAGTTCGAGCCCCGCGTCGGGCTCTGTGCTGACCGCTCAGAGCCCGGAGCCTGTTTCCGATTCTGTGTCTCCCTCTCTCTGACCCTCCCCTGTTCATGCTCTGTCTCTCCCTGTCTCAAAAATAAATTAAAAAACGTTATTACAGAGGTGGTGACTCTGGAGCTGAAATCAGGAGATTCTTGTTCATTCACTACAGTGCCTTCTCTTGCTTACAAGGCTCCGAGCTCCGAGTGGCGGATGCAGCCATGAGCACGGCAAAAAGCCAGTAGCCTCTACAGAACTGGATTTTGTTTTCTGCTACAGGAGTGCGATCCTTAGAAGTGGGAGGGGTCACGCCAGACTTCTCTGTACCCTTCATCCCCAGCATAGTACCTCACCCTGAGTAGATGCTCAACGACAGGGTCTCCTAAAACAACAAGTGAACACTGAGACCTCTCCAAAGACAGCCTTTATCACCAGAGGTAGTTTGCTAAAGGGTGGCCACGTGTCTTCCTAAATGCCAGAGGCCCACCCACTGATTATTAAGGAGAGCCAAGGGCTGCAGGAGATTGCTGAGCCGTCAAAGCCACTATAACACTGTTCTTGTGCAGACAGAGGGCAACCAGGACTGGCCTGGCCTTTTTTTTTTTTTTTTTTAATTTTTTTTTTACTGTTTATTTATCTTTGAGACAGAGAAAGAACACAAGCAGGGGAGGGGCAGAGAGAGACAAAGACACAGAATCTGAAACAGGCTCCAGGCTCCGAGCTGTCAGCACAGAGCCTGACGTGGGGCTCGAACCCACAGACTGCAAGATCATGACCTGAGCCAAAGTCGGATGCTCAACCGACTGAGCCACCCAAGGCGCCCCTGGACTGGCCTTTTGAAGACGACTCACCACCCAAAGTCCAGGTCTTGATGACAGGTTAAATCCTATAAAAATTGAAATTTGGTGGAAAAGCTGGGCACTCTGTTGCTGCCCACTGAGCTACAGGTCTTGGGAGAGGGCTGGCGACCGGGCCCTGGGATTTCCTGGAAGTGCCTGGAGCATTTCCCAGCTTGCTAGATGAAGGCAACGGTGTGGAGGTCACTGAAACACCTGTTGCATCCTGTGAAACTGGGCTGCCCTGAGACCTTTCAAGTGGAAAGTGAGACAGAATACAGCTTAAGGCACGGATCGGCACCGTGGATCCTTGAGGAGCAGGATGTCCAAGGAAGCGTGCACTGCAGTCCTGAAAAGCAGATGTACAGGCACCAGGCTTGAACAAAGTGTAACTTATATTTGGGTTCCTGTCAATCTCCTCCAACACTGAGTGAGAGATTCTCACTGTTCAGCCTTGGAAACACTTTTACCTTTCTTTATCAGGTGACTTTCCTGAAATCAAGCCTTACTGAGCTACGATGCTTACTCAAATGTATTTCCTATGCCAGGATCTTATTGACAAGAAACTTAAAAGGACTGCGTGCCAAAATCACCAGCACAACAGTTTATTTTCAGCATCCTTTTATACTAATATTTATGCGAACGGTAATTTAATGTTAAAATATTTTGTACTAAAATACCGCATATTTTTACTTCACATAGAACTGGGATGCTACAGTGTGGCTTCCCCTTGGTCATTTCAAACACTAAAGGGGCACCCGGATGGCTCAGTTGGTTAAGCGTCCGACTCTTGATTTTGGCTCAGGTCACGATCTCATGGTTCATGGGTTCAAGCCCCACATCTGGCTGTGTAATGGCAGCACAGAGCTTGCTTGGGATTCTCTGTCTCCCTCACTCTCTGCCACTCTGCTGCTCTCTCGCACTCTCTCCTCTCTCTTAACAATAACTAAATACTAAAAAAAACAAACAAACAAACAAAAAAAACCACTGAAGACAAGGCATCTATAGCCATTTGCCTGTATATCTATCTATATGTTTATACTGCTCAGATCCACATACAATACATAAGGATTGGCATAACCACGACCAATGTCAGATTTGCCAAGCATTAGACTTTTTTAAATGTGTTTCTCAAAATCTCATACACACACACACACACACACATCTATTTGCAAAACATCACAGAGTTTTGTCTTAACGTCTTTAGACAAAAAAGTCTCACAGTTCTATTCATGCTTGCCCTTTGGGTACAATGTGACAGGGAGGACCTGGAAAAAAAAAAAAACAGTGAAAGGGGACTAGTAAGAATTTCTAGGGAATTATTAAGAATTTCAGTATAATGGTACCTGTGTCTTACCCGGGACATAGAATGGGCCCTTCAATGTAGTACATGTTTTAAAAGACTGAGATACTTTGTTATGTGATGGTCTTCTTAGTTATTTTCAATGTTCATTTTTGAGAGAGAGAGCACAAGCGGGGGAGAGCAGAGAGAGAGAGGGAGACACAGTATCCAAAGCAGGCTCCAGGCTCTGAGCTGTCAGGACAGAGCCCAACATGGGCCTCGAACTCATGGACCGTGAAATCATGACCTGAGTCGAAGTCAGACACTCAACCAACTGAGAGCCACCCAGGGGCCCCTGTTACGTGATGGTTTTATTGTAGCGAAAACAATTTCTGATCACAGACTTTCTGAAAATCTTGTCATTTCTTTTACCATATTTACTGGAAGATAATCTTTTTGTTGAAATACTGAACTTTTTCGCTTCTTTTCCATAGCCTTTGATTGAAAAAAAAAATTGTTTCTACTAATGAAGTAAGCAGACATCTAATATTTTATATGCTTTTCAGCTGTGTAATTTAATTTTGGGATACTTCATTATTAGCTTATGTCATTGAAAGAGTGGTGATGTGTATGAATATTGGTTCAACCATATATTTATAATGTCTGGGAATATGTGGCTATAATGCTGTGGGAGAAAGAATTTGGCCGAGTTTACTTGCTTGCAAAAAAAAAACAAAAAAACAAAAAAAAAACCTAGCGCAAGAGCTTAACTAAGTGAATACTGAAATGAAGAGAACATCCTAGAATGGACATAGCTTCTGGTTCCTAGACGAACCTGGCTGTGGCTTTCAGGCTGCCATCCCACACCGAGCCCCTAAACCTCACTGGGTAGCTGGAAGGATCAACAGCATAAAGCTTGGGAGAGCTCAGCATTTTGCCCAGCATAGCGACGGTTGGATAAAGACATGTATATATTCTATTTTTACTGTTATCACCATCATTATAATGAGTACCGAGAGAAGCATCCACGGAAACACCACGCCAGAACAAGGCAAAGAATCCAGAATGCAGAAGTGGGACCAGCCTGTAGGAGCTACCAGAGCTCATGGGGCAGCCCAGTGAGCAGA
Source organism: Panthera leo (assembly GCF_018350215.1). Lineage (NCBI taxonomy): Eukaryota > Metazoa > Chordata > Mammalia > Carnivora > Felidae > Panthera > Panthera leo. The sequence goes on along the minus strand of NC_056695.1, from coordinate 70,083,931 downwards.
AGGAAGCAAACAGAAACTGTTCTGGAGAATGAATCCAAAAGGAGGCAAGAGGCAGGGACCAGTTCTTGCAGGAGCTCATCCACTGAACACACCAGAGGCTACAGGGCACTTCTTTGTATCCGTTTCCTTCACTGATAAGTTGCAACAGTGTTACCTAGTAGTGGGGACATCACAGTAGTCAACTTGGAACGGCTCTCAGCACACAATGGACCTTCAAGAGGTGTTAACTTTTGTTCGTGTTTCTCCCTTCTTAAATCAAGGAGCATTGGCTCTAAAACAAGAAAACGAACCTATCTGCAAACATAAATCCACGTAAATGAAATTTTACATAAACCACTAAAGCCTAGTGATCATTGAAAAAAAAATCCCTGGGAGGAGCCGATCACGGTTCACTCAGGAACTGGGTTTCGAGACATCAAGTACCACTTAACTAATCACTGGTCCTTAGAGGAGCAAATAGGATGACTGTCGGGTGGAATTTACACTCCCCTGGGGAGCCTAGAAGAATGTGCGCTCAGGAATAAAGTTCTCCCTAAAGTTTTCAAGGATGAACGATGGCCGGCTTCCTCGGATAAAGGGAAGATGAGTCAGCTGGTTTCACCGTTAACCTGCATGGACTGCAGGTCCTCCTGTGCCCCTCCAACCGACAGATTTGTTAAGGATCAGACGAGGAAAGCAGACGGTGGATGCAACACCGGGCGAGTGTTCGCTGGGTAAGACTTTTTGTGCGGCACTGCCTGGGTGCAGGAGTATGCAACAGGGATGGGGCTGGATGGAGGTCATCAAGACTAAACACACAAGTGCACAAGCCACTTTTCCATGCTAATATCCAAACAGGCTCTTTGTTTAGAAAACAAGAATCAAAGTAGCAGCTCCTACTTTCTCACACCTTCCAACTGCATTTCCCAGAAATATCTGCTCACAAGAAGTACTAACCCTTCTCAGAATTTCTCCATGTGTCGATAAAAACGCATTTGCACATTTTGCTCCATCTCGTTTTACAAAAGTGGGCTGGTTCTATACAAAAAGTATGACTCGTCTTCAATTAATTGATTATGGACACCTCTCTAAAATCGTATATATCGATTTATGTTATTTGTATTTAAATTCTTATTTTTTGTAAATTTTTCACTTCCGAGTGCCAAAAAGTGTTGGCACACTGCCAAAGAGCGTTTACAGATTCAATGAATTCCCATAGTCTTGCAATTTCTCAGTACTGACGTCCTGTGGAACCACAGCACAATTACCAAGTTGTACCAGGAAATTAAGATTAATATAATACGACTGCTTAGTCCAAAGATTTACTGAGATTTTACCAAAGGTGTCTTTTCCAATTCAGAATCCAATCCGGGGTCCCCTAATGCACTCACCTGCCCCATCCCTTAGTCTCCTTTAATCTGGAACCGTTCCTCAGTCTTGATTTGTCTTCCATTTTTGAAAAGTACTGGCCAGTTATTTTGTCGAATGTCCCTCAATTTGGTTTTCTCTCACTATTCCTCATTGTTAATTTCAGCGCTTGTGGTTCTGGCAAGAATTCCATGGAACCAGTGGCTGACTCAACGGCTGGGGTAGGGATGGCACAAGAGGGGACTAGCATATCCCGTAGTGCCAGAAAGCAAGGCAGTCCTCAATACATGTGGAGGAAATGTCGACAGGACACAGCGCTCAACCTGAAAGGCCCCCCGTGGCCAGATCTAGAAAAATTTCAGCAAAAAGTAACTGCAGTTATCAATAATACCCATATAGTAAAAATGCATGGGCTCATACCAGTACAAATCATTACATTTCTTTGAGTGGAAAAGTAAGCTCTTCCTTACGTTAGAATCCCAACTGGGGCGCCTGGGTGGCTTGGTCGGTTAAGTGTCCGACTTCGGCTCAGGTCATGATCTCACCGTCCGTGAGTTCAAGCCCCGCGTCGGCTCTGTGCTGACTACTCAGAGCCTGGAGCCTGTTTCGGATTCTGTGTCTCCCTCTCTCTCTGCCCCTCCCCTGTTCATGTTCTGTCTCTCTCTGTCTCAAAAATAAATAAAAACGTTAAAAAAAAAAAAATTAAAAAAAAAAAAAAAAAAAGAATCCCAACTGGTAAGTACAGAAATAATGACGAAATGGACAACCACTGTTTGGCAAGTACCAACAGTTGAATAGTTAGTTTCAAGCAGATAATCAATGATGGGTGCTAAAATTAGGTAGGTACAAGCAAGATAAGAAACCCAATATTTACATAGTTTCAAAGTATCTCCTGACAAGATACTTAAAAATAGTAACTTTATAGTGGAGAAAACTGGCCAACACCGCCTTCATCCAGGGATCAAGGTCAATATAATCAGTAAAGGGACAAGCCAACAGACAAGTGCTTCCTGATCTGATGCACTGAGGAGGGCACATCTCACTCTTCTTAGTGACTGTTGAGTAGGAAATTGTCAATCATTGTCAATCAGTCTTCCAGGTTCTGCTATTTTATCAATGCTGGAAAATGAGTATCTTTTGCAACTTGTCTTACTATTTCTAGAAGACAGACTGACTCATCAGAAGCGCACACACTCTAAACCTTAAGAGGCCCCTTAAGGGCCTGCCAAAGCTTCCTTCAACAAACTCGGTCTGATTCATCACCGCCTTGGCCCCCCAGCGGTGCATGAGAGTGCCCACTTTCCCTGGCCAACATCCATCGCTACAGTCCGCTGGAATGTCCAAAGCAGGAGCAAAGGAAACCAGCTATGGCTGCGCCAGCACCAGGGCAGATGCTGTGAGCAGGAGCCACAGGAACAAGGAACGTGGGTCCATCTGTTCGTTGGAGACCTTTTCAGAAGGTCAGGGCTCCAGCCAAACAGCAGTCAACAGCATGCACGTGTGCTACAAAAGACTCCCACAAATGTGCAGGGTGCCATATTCACTTGCTATTTGGGAAGGACTCAACAATTTGCATGTGTACCAGTCATCACTGGGCCTCAGCTCCAGATGTCAAGGTAACGAATCTCAGATGATACCAATGCAGGAATGAAGTTTCCCAATCACACTTGCTAATAATGACTACTAACCTTTGTGTTGTGTTTTACAACCCGCTTCATGTCACTTTATGTAACATTTCATAACAACTTCGAGAAAACCATTACTACCTGTACAAAGAGCAGAAACTCAGTGAGGGGAAGTAACTCACTCTGGAAGCCTCGTGCAGAGTTCATCTGGAGAGCAGTGGCTCTGCTGGCCTGGGTCTCTCCCTCAGGCCTGGACCTTCCTGGTCCGAAGGGCACACACACGTTATCTCATTTCCTCTCCACTGCCACCTGACGAGGCAGGCACCATTATTAATAAGCTTCATTTTGCAAAAAGGAAAAACTGGGCTTTTGCCCAAGTCCTTGCTAGCAGTAAGGGACAGGCTAAGGGCTCCCACTGTGTTATGTGACCTCCAGGCCCATGGTCCTGTGATGACACTGCTGGGGCTCTTGTCTAGGATCATGGAGACTTTGCTTCCTGTCGACTGTGTCTGAGGCAGTGAGCAGTGAGGGCAGAAGGAGAGCTTCTCATCCTGCCCGCCCCGCCCCCCCCAGCCTCCTTTGAGATGGAGAGAGGGAGAGGAAGGGGAAGAAGCTCTGGCAGCTGGGCCAAAGCCCTCCCTTCTCCACTACCCGATAAACCCAATAAATTCTCAGTCGCTGATCACCTGCTATATACAAGCTGGCTGGATGCCACGGACCTGCTTTACGAGCTGGCCTAGAGCAAGACACTCCACGCATAAAGAAACAAAACGGCGGTTCAATACCGACAACGACATCATGAGGGGGAGACGAGACCCACGACTGGATGATACATGAAGGGGCTGAGAAAGGCAGGGCCCAGCAAGGCCTCAGAGCGGGTGGTGCCTACAGTGACCGCCAGAAGCCAGAACGAAGTATCTGCCCCTCACGACTCTCCCACCCTGCTGGGGCAGGCCCAAAGGAGCCACGGCTGCAGGGCAGCAGGGAGGGAGCAGTGGTCAGAAGGGGAAACTGTCGGCAGCTGCTAACAAGTCCCCGGGCAGGCATCATCCCCATGTCCCAGATGCGGAAAGTGAAGGTCAGAGAGGGTAATGAACTTGCCTAAGGCACCCGGCTACTGATGATAAAACGAAATGAAATAAAAAGTGATGAAAAACACCAAGATAAAAGCCAGGGGGAGCTGCAACTGAAGTCAGGGTCTATCTGCCCTACTGGGATTCGGGTTTCTTCTGTAATTCACAAGAGCCAAGGGCAGCGGATTGTGTAATAAAATCCAGAAGGTGGGCCCTGCTACGGACTGAATTGTGTCTCCCCAAAAATGCTTATGTTGAAGAGCCATTCACCAATGGGACTGTATCTGGAGAAAAGGCCTTCGCGGAGGTAATGAGGAATAAATGATGTCATAAAGGTGGAGCCTGGCTCCAAAAGGATGAATGTACTTATAAGAGACACCATACAGCCTGAGTTCTCTCTCTCCCCCTCTCTCTCTCTCTCTCGCTCGCTCTCTCTACGAGGACACAGCAGGAAGGTACCCATCTACCTGCCAGGAACAGATACTTCACCAGAAATTGAATCAGTCACACCTTGATGTTGGGATCCCTAGTCTCAGAACTGTGTGAAAATTAGTTCCCTGCTATTTAAGCCACCCAGTCTACATACGGTATTTTGTTACAACAGCCCAAGTTGACTGTGACTGGGCCAGTCTATAAGTCAGACCAGTGGCCTGATGAGTGGGGGTGTGTGTGTGTGTGTGTGTGTGTGTGTGTGTGTGTGTGTGTGTGTGTTTTGAGTATGTTCTCAACACTCGTGTTTGAGCACAGCCCCCAAATTCTGCATAAGTATTTTTTTTTTCATTTATATACATAAATGCCTGGATACTATGGAGCTTACAAAAATGAAGACGTTTTCGGGGCGCCTGGGTGGCTCAGTCGGTTAAGCATCCGACTTCAGCTCAGGTCATGATCTCACGGTTCGTGGGTTCGAGCCCCGCATCGGGCTCTGTGCTGACAGCTCAGAGCCTGGAGCCTGCCTTGGATTCACGCTCAGAGACTCATGCTCTGTCTCTGTCTCTCGGAAATGAACAAACGTTAAAAAGAAATTAAGATATTTTCTAAAAAAGGAATAAAACAAACAAAAATAGAAGCTATAACGTTTTCTTCGTATACCCTGTTTGGGGTTGAACTGTGTCCCCAGAAAGATATATTGGAGTCCTACCTCCCGGTACCTGTGAATGTGACCTCATTTGGAAATAGGGTCTTTGCAGAAGTAATCAAGTTAAGGTGAGGTCATCTGCGATTAGGATGGACCTGATCCTTTTAAGAAAAGGGAAATTTGAACACGGACACACCAGAGAGAAGCCCAAATGAGGATGGAGACAGAGACAAGGGGAGGTGCAGCTACAAACCAACGATGGCCAATGACTGGCAGACATCACCACACGCTAGGGGGAGAGGAAGGATTCTTCCCTAGAACCTTCAGAGGGAACACGGTCCTGCCACCATCTTGCCTCCTGGCTTCTGATCTGCACAACTGTCTGAGAACACATTTCTCCTGTTTTGAGCCACCTTGTCGGTGGTACTTTGTTACAGCCACCCTGGCAAACTAATACGCACCCCCGATAAATCCACACAGCCCGTTCTGGAAGGTCCTGAATGAGGAAGGTAACGTGTAAAGCAACGCCAGGAAAATGGAATGCATGTACGAAGAAGGCCGGTTTTGGACACAGGTGACCGTCATAATGATCACTATCAATCAGAAAGACCGAGGAATATCACGATTTATCATCCACCACACTGCACCCCAAGGAACATACGGGTTCGGCAGTGGAGTGACGAAAGGGTTGTCGCCAAGCCCTGTAAGGAGGGCGAGTTCAGTCGATGGTGCTGGGGCAGGGGGCAAGGGGAAAATCCTGGGAGGAGGGCTGTTCTGGCACAAAGGCGACACTCTTCAGTGAGTGGCTGTGGGGGCGGGGGGTGCAGGGTCGCAGGAAGCGTGCCAGAAACAGCCTCCTGCGGGGTATCGGCAGGGAGGAAACCCCCTGGCAAGCACCGGCTCATGTGCCCTCCCCACGCTGGCCTCACTTTCCCGTCAGCACTGCCCTGGTTCATTTTGACAAGGCTGTTTCCACCCCGCAGGGGGGACACGCCTCTGCGGACACAGAGGAGCCTGGCCCACCCCGGGGACCAGGGCTCATTGCGGAAAACCCAGAGCATCGCCGCCCGCCCTGCTCAGCGGGCTGTGAACCAGGGGCTGCCGGCGGACCCTCCCCCCCACCCCGGGGAGTGCCCGTGGCTGTGGGAGGCAGCAGGAGGTGAGGACGGCCAGCAGTGAGTGGAAGCTGCAGGCCAGCAGGCCTTCCAGGAAGGGCTTGCAGGTGGGTGGTGGGGCCCCCGGGTCACAAGTTTGGTCACCCGCTTCGAGCTCAGCTGAGCGAAGGAGACAGGGGTGGGAAATACGGACAGGCGCCCTGCGTGTTAATCAGGGTCCCATCTGGGACGAGGAAGCACACCAGTCGCCTCAACAGGCACAATTTCAGACAAAGAGCCGTTTACTGAACAGGCAGGAGGAGGACCCCAAGGCAGCCCGCCCCCTCAGGGATGGGGCGCGAGAGTGGGGTTCTAAGAAGTCTGGCGGGGCCTGTGGGGGTCCTGGCTGGGGTGTCATCTCCTAGAACAGCCAGTGAGGCTGGTTCCCAGAGTGTGGGACCAAAAAAACACGCCTGCAAACTGGAAGCCACTGTTGGCACAGGACCACATGCTGCTGCCAAGGGGAGGAAGAGTTGCCGCGGTGACCATGTCAGGAACAGGGGGCAAATGGCAGGGGCGGGGCCCTCCTCCCTCCAAGGCCTGCAGTCCCCTCGGAGCCATCAGATCTGGCCACACTGGGCCAGCGGTCCTCCCGGGCTGGAACCAGAAACCGCGGGCTGGCCACCACTCCCTTTATGCTGGGCATGCACAGGGGCAAGAGCCAAAAAGTTTACAAACAACTAGTCAGGCACAGACCCAAGCTGGGCAGCCCGGCCCGTACGTCACACCAGGTATCCCAGTTCCTCATCGGCCCTGTGTGCCTCCCAGTTCCCCACCAATCCCTGCTGTGTGCCCACCAGGCCCACATCACTCCCTCACGCTGCCTGGCCCTGGAGATAAATGAGTTAGAGACACCTGGCAGAAAAGGAAACCAGGTGGGGCATCCCACAGTGTATGTGAATGCCTTCATGCTCATTTGGCGAGCATCAGGTTCCAAGAAGTCAGGGGCATGTGTTTGTCCACGGCTTTATTTTCCCAACAAACTCAGGAGCTGAATGGATGAAGCCTCTCCTTCACTTCGGGGGCTGTGTGAGTCACAACTGAGATGACACAGGGCTTCCCTCAAAGGTTTGGTCTACTTGGAAGATGTGGAAAAGAAAGGAAGAAAGGAAGGAGGGAAGGAAGGAGGAAAGGAAAGAAAAAAGGGAAGGGAAGGGGAAGGGAGGGGAGGGGAGGGAAAGGGGAGGGGAGGGGAGATGAAGGGAAGGGAAGGGAAGGGAAGGGAAGGGAAGGGAAGGGAAGGGAAGGGAAGGGAAGGGAAAGGAAAGGAAAGGAAAGGAAAGGAAAGGAAAGGAAAGGAAAGGAAAGGAAGAGGGAAAAGGAGGGAGGGAGGGAGGAAGGAAAAAAGAAGAAAGGGAGGGAGGGAGGGAGGGAGAAAGAGAGAGGAAGGCAGGGAGAGACAGGAAGGAAGGAAGGAAGGAAGGAAGAAAGGAAGGAAGGAAGGAAGGAAGGAAGGAAGGAAGGAAGGAAGGGAGGGAGAGAGGGAGGGGGCACATTCTAATGCGGTAAGCCAGGGGGCTTAGGAGTGTGGAAAGAGAGGCCAAGCAGTAGGGGTGACATGGAAAAAAGCTTCCTGCAGGACAAGAAGGCCAAGAGACTAGGAAAGGCACACAGGCCCAGAAAGAGCTATGCAAAGGCCAGTGTGCCTGTGATAGCTTCCTGGTCTACAAGCATTCTAGGCAGTACACATTTCTGAGCCTCTGTCCCACTGTGTCTGGCTCACCTTCACTTCTGCTCATGAGACCACACTGCTCACAGGGAAAAATCCAGTGTTCTCAGCCACGGCTTTCTGCCCACGTGGACTTTTGGACCTCGCCATTCATCGCCACCCCTGCCAACCAATGTGGCTGAAAAAAAATAAGTCTGTTCAACAGTGCATGAGTTAGAGCTGGGACATCAGTATGAATTCAGTTAGCTTCATATAGATCCATAAGGATACCCATGCAAATATTTATGCACATGTGGGTATATGTGAGTTAGTACACACACACACACACACACACACACATTTTTTTTTTCTAGTTTTATTTCTTTATTTTGAGAGAGAGAGCATGAGCAGAGGAGGGGCAGAGAGAGAGAGGGAAGGAGGGAAGGAGGGAAGGAGGGAGGGAGGGAGGGAGAGAGGGAGGGAGAGAGGGAGAGAGAGGGAGAGAGAGGGAGAGGGAGGGAGAGGGAGGGAGAGGGAGAGAGAGGGAGAGAGAAAATCCAAACCCGGTTCAATGCCATCAGCACAGAGCTCGACGTGGGGTTTCAACTCACGAACCATGAGATCAGGACCTGAGCCGAAATCAAGAGTGGGACACTTAATGGACTGAACCACCCAGGTGCCCCTACACACATGTATTTCATCGCTATCCCTGAGAAGGCCTAGGAGCAGTGACACCCCGGTAGCAATGAGCACATCTAGTACCCGCGCCTTGGTTTCTAATCTCATTCTCTGACAAAAGAAACCAGGGGAAATTTCCTCGGGGAAATGGCTGATGCTACGTCTGGGGCAGGAAATACAGAAGTAGGGCCAGAAAGTAAGGAAATGCTCAAAAACAAGCAAACAAACAAAAACTGCCACGATAAGGGGAGGTGTGTGAAACTAATGTGGAGGGGGTATGTCAAAAGGTCATGGCAGCCAACCGGAAGGGCTCCCAGGGGCCAAGGCTGGAAAAACACGAGCAACGCAATGAATGAAGTCCTACTGCAGTATGATCCAAAGTATACAATAAATATAATACACATCTGTGACGCCACACTGATGTATGTAGACACATACACACACACAGACACAGACATAGACGTGGGGGCTGGGAGACAGATCTCCTACGGAGAAGGATTCCAAGCAGTTGCTGAGATCACCACCAAGAGGTAGCACAGTCTCCCACTCCCTAAGTGTGGGCTATATATAGTGACATCTGTCTGCGTGGGGGTGGGGGGGACGGTGGGAGAGGGAGAGTATTTTACAATGGAGAAATCTGACAAATGGTGGTCAAGGTTAACATCGACAGTGATTACTCAGGTGGTAGCATACAGCCTTGAAATGATGTGATGAAAACAGCACTCTGCCCCCGGGGTCTTCCTTCCCAAAGCCATTATCCCAGTCTACTGCTGAGAAAAACATCAGGCGAATGAATCCTAGCTGAGGGACAATCTACAAAGTACCTGGCCAGTACGCTTCAAAACTGTCAAGGTCATCAAAAATAAGGGAAGTCTGAGAAACTGTCACAGCCAAGAGGAACCTAAAGAAACATAGCAACTAGATGTAGTATAGTATACTGGATGGAATCCTTAGAAGTAAAAGGGCATCAGGTAAAAACGGAGGCAATCTAAAAAGTATAAATGATAGTTAACTATAATGCATCGATATTGGTCATTAATCGTAACAAATGTGCCACAGTAACGTAAAAGGTTCCTACCAGGGAAAACTGACTGTGGGGTATTATGAGACCATTCAGAAAGGCTGTCACAATTTTCTGGTAAAACGTACAACTGTTCTAAAAATAAAGTCTGTTAAAAAAATGTGTGTGAAGGATAGGCACGGGGGAGTGGACGCACAGGGGGTATAGGTAACAAATTATGACATGCGGAATATTTCCCTGCATTCTGCTCCTGTGATGACCGTCTTACAGTGTTCCCATTCAACTCTGGAAAACGTTATCGGCCTGGAAGGGAACTGGTGTGAACGTGGCCTGTGTGACCTGGGAGGAACTCTGGCAGCCAGCCAGTCGCTGCTTTCACTTATCGCTGGAGACCATCGGGTTCCGAAGGCCCGTAGCGAATGGCCAACGAACCCTTCAGCTCAGTGGCCGGGGGCGGAGCATCTCAGGTGTCTTTGAGGAGCCAGGCAACAATGTCATTTGGTCCTCAGAACAGCTCACTCTGCAGAGGAGGAAACTGAGGCTCAGAAGCATCCAAGAGCCTTCTTCCCAGTGGTGAAGCAGAGACCAGGGCTCGCGTGTCCTTCCCGGGACCCTTCCCATACCCCTCCCCCACATGGCCAGTTACGGTCTCAATTGCCCCCCAGTCCACCAGGGAAGAAGCAAGATCAGAGAGGATGGTGCTTAAATTATCTTTTTTCCTCTTATTATTACTTTTTTTACTTTTTTTTTTTTAACATTTATTCATTTTTGAGAGAGCGGGTTGGGGAGGGACAGAGAGAGGGGCGGAACACAGAATCCAAAGCAGGCTCCAGGCTCCGAGCTGTCAGCACAGAGCCTGACATGGGGCTCGAACTCAAGGACCGTGAGATCATGACCTGAGCCGAAGTTGGCCGTTCAACTGACTGAGCCACCCAGGGACCCCTTCGTATTTTTATTTGTATGAAACTTCTCCTTAATGCATCTCATTTCCCACAGGCTTGAAGCCAGGGTGCCTCAGCTCCGCAACAGCAGAAAAATGGCCATATGAGTCCTTGAGGCTGAACGCTGTCTGAAGCTAGAGCAGATCAATTCTCTACTTTAATAAAGGTTTCATCTTTGCAGGAGGATAAAAGGAACCCCGCAGGCCAGCTTGCATCTATCCCATGGATGGGTGTTTTCTTCCCAAAGGCACCTGCTACAACCGATTCTGCAAGAGTGACACAACTGGAGGAAAAACGGCTGGACCAGAAGAATGAGAATTCCCAGTAGGCTGGTCATTACTCAGTGACAACAGGGGCCCAGAATGCAGCAGCACAGGGCTTCTGGAACCACCCGCATCTCAGAGGAGCCAGGCCACAAGACAGCTGTGTGCCATGTGGGGCTCTGTCACTTATTTCATTACAAACCGAGGAGAAAACCCACCGGAGCCAGTCCCCCGGACAAACCCGGATCCCAGAGGAACAGGGCAGGAAGGGTTTCTCACTGGAGAGAATCTGGTGCCCAAGCTGGGAAGCATCCGGGAGGGAACAGGGGCCGTCCGGGGTAAGAGGCACCGAGAGACCCACTGGGATGGACCGACCCAGGAGGTGGAGCTCTTACTTCGATTCAGCTAACGGTTCTCTCGTTAGTAAAAGCTCCTGGATATCAGCCTCAAGTTAGAAAATAAAAAGGGCTTGAAATGATGCAAAAGCACATAGTACTAATCTGTGCGTCGCACACATTCCATGGGAAGATGCCTTCATTTGCCGTCCAGGGTGTGTTACTGAACCTCCACCCCCTCACATGTTCTGAAAAATGAGATAATACATGGAAAGTGTTGGGAACGCTATGAATAATACATGTGCGTTACTACTGTATTATTGGTGTTCGTGCCCCACCCAACACCACTACTACTCCCCTGAAGGCAGCACCCTGTTAGCGGTGCCTAATCGCAACTAGTAGGACCCCCAGTGCTCAGCCACGTCGGGAGGAAGCAGACGGGCGGGCTGCGAGAAGGCACACGCGACTGACGTGAGTAGCTCCTGCGACACGGGGAGTGGATCTGAGACGCGAGGCAGCCCCGTGGGTCACAAAGAGCAAGACCGGGACTCCAGGGCTGCCTCGACTCCCAGGCGCCCGATGCCATGACCACGGGAGTGTTCGGTAAAGAGCGGATCTTGTGCGAGCAAGAAAGACACAAAGTGAGAACTGTCAGCGGGGCGGGGCTTAGGGAAACCTGTGCCAGGACAGACAGAACAGAGAATAGCTCTTATGGTCACTCCACTGGGCACCTCATTTAAATATTTTTTTATGTTTACTTATTTTTGAGAGAGAGAGAGACAGAGACAGAGCACGAGCAGGGGAGGGGCGGAGGGAGAGGGAGACACGGAATCCCAAGCGGGCTCCAGGCTCCAAGCTGTCAGCACAGAGCCCGACGCGGGGCTCGAACTCATGAACCATGAGATCATGACCTGAGCCGAAGTCGCACGCTTAACGGACTGAGCCACCCAGGCACACCAACCGGACACCTTACTTTAAAGATGGGACTGTGAAGGTTCAAAATTGTCGGCCAGGACCCGACACGTAAAGAGGAGCTTTGGGGCCAAGGCAATCAAACCTCCGTACAGCCTGTGGCCTGTGGCCCAAGACGTGCGTCCACCATGCATCTTAGACTGCTCGGGCTGCGTAACTAAACTCCAGAGGCCACGTGGCTTGCACAGCAGACATTTATTTTCTCGCAGCTCTGGAGGCAAGAAGTCTGAGGCCAAGGTTCTGGCCCCTTCGGTCTCTGGTGAGAGCTCTCTTCTCCGCGGACAGACAGCCACCTTCTTGCTACGTCCTCACGAGACACGAGGTGCGGCTCTCCCACGAGCTCTGCCACCTCTCTTCTTAGAAAGACACTAAGCCTATCAGACCAGGGCCTCACCCTCGAGTAAGCTTCCGTACTCCCTGTGCTCAAAAACAGCCACACTGGGGGTAGGGTAGAGAGCGTACAGACATTTAGTCCATAACACTACACAAATACAGTTGTTTGAATGCTATCTCCCCCAGTGTGTTTATCCACTGTTGTCTCCGCAGAGCTGGGGCACCACCCGGCTCACGGTGGGGATGCGGACCGGGGTAGGAGGACGGGGAGGAGTGGCTGTATCCTGCCAGGGCCACCACAGCAGGTGCTGGGGAGGGGGACTCGGAGAGGGAGACCTCCACCCGGGCAGCAGCCACAGAGCAGCCCCGTGATCCCCTCATCCCTTTCCCCCAAGAGGCACTGGGGAGAGAAAGACCCTCATCTTCAGAAGAAAAATCTGGGAGATGGGGAAAGGAAGACGGCAGAGAAAAATCACGGGAGAGGGGCACACGGACACACAGATGCGGAGGTGAGGGGCCGCAAAGAGACAGTCCAGACAGGCTGCAGGTCAGATTCGGATTCGGAAGATGCACGTTCGAACTTGAGATGCAGCAGGCAGCAGGGAGGCCTCACCAACACCACCTCTCTGAGTCTGCAGTCCACTCATCTGTGAAATACGGCGTCCCGGTCTCTGCTCAGCCTGCTCTCACAGGATGCCACTCAGAGCAGGTGGCTTAGATGACAGACATTCATCTCTCCCGGTCCTGGCGGCTGGACATCCAAGACGTGCTGGCAGATTTCAGGTCCTGGTGTGCAAAAGACAGTCTTCCGGTTTGTGGCCTTAACACTGCAGAGAGTGGAGAGAAGCCTGTCCCCCTCTCTCTCTCTCTCTCTCTCTCTCTCTCTCTCTCTCTCTGGTCCTTTTATAAGAACACTAATCGCATTGTGAGGGCTCCACCCTCATGACCTCATCACCTCTCAGAGGCCCCACCTCCTGAGGCCATTGCATTCGGGATTAGGGTTTCAACATACGGATTTGGGGTGGCACCGGTAAGCGGTCCACGACCAGGGGATCCAGACGGCCAGTCTCCGTTTCCAGATTTCTTTCAGGGCAAGAAATAAAGGTGGCTCTTCCCTCCTTTACACTTGAGCACCCTGCGCACTGGGATGCTGCAGGTTCTGAGTAAATAGTCGTGGACGAAAAGACGAGGGAGAACTTTACAAACTGAAAGTCCGTAAGCGCATGGCAGTGCTTATCATGTTTCCCAAAGCAGACCGGGGGGCCCTCGAAAGAGGAGTACTTTCCAGCCATCGAAAGAATGAAATCCTGCCGTTTGCAACAATGTGGGTGGAACTGGAGGGTATTATGCTAAGTGAAAAAAGTCGGAGAAAGACAAGTATCATATGACTTCACTCGTATGTGGAATTTAAGATACAAGACAGATGAACATAAGGGAAGGGAAGCAAAGATAACATAAAAGCAGGGAGGGGGACAAACTGTAAGAGACTCTTAAATACAGAGAACAAACTGAGGGTTGCTGGCAGGGTGTTGGGTGGAGGGAAGGGCTAAATGGGCAAGGGGCCCGAAGGAGGGCACTTGTTGGGATGAGCACTGGGTGTTATACGTAACTGATGAATCACGAAATTCTATTCCTGCAAACATTATTATATTATATTACATGTTAACTAACTTGGATTTAAATTTTTAAAAATAATTAAAAAAATATTTTTAAAAAGATGCTCAAATCTAAAAAAAAAAAAGCAAAAACAAAAGAAAGAAAGAGGAGTACTTTTTACGTTGTTTCCGACTCTCTGGCCCAAACTCCAAGCACCTCAAATTCAGTCAGCCCGAGAAAACACTGCCCATGCACGTCCTGCACTCCTGTCCCGATGCCAAAAGCTGGGACTAGACACAGAGGGCAAGACCCGTAGCCTCCTCAGAAAATATTTCCAGTGCAGGGGAAAGAGATGATATTCAAGAAAGTTGTATGCTGCTTCTGGAGACAATGAAGCCCACGGGGGAGATAATAAGAGCCGAAGTTACAAAGCCTGGCCTTTAATAATAATCACAATAATTATCGCGCATAACGATAACTGTAGTGGTTGTCCATCTGTGTGGCCAGCTGCTGGACTGGTGGGACCGAGAGAGTCCCAGAAGCACTTTCGTGTTCAGGGGATAGCCCGGACACCAGGCACTGCCTCGGCCTAAGCCCACGGTAGCATCACTGGGGAAGCTCAGCGTCTGCTGGTGTGGCAGATATTATCAGAAAAAAAACAAAATTAGGTGCATTTTCCCCTAGACTTACGAATCCCTCTTCTGCATTTGCCCTCACATTTTGACATTAACTGAACTCTGTCTTCACTACTAAAAATAAACTCCAGGTCAAATGCAATGAGCCAAAAACCTCAATATGAAACCACAAGAAACAGAGTAATAGTAAAATGGGCTAATAGCAGAGGTGTTCTGAAAAAACGTTTCTGTTTCAAGCCCAGAGTCCCAAGTGGGCCAAGAGTTCCTGCGGCGCTGCAGGCAGTGAACACAGGAAGCAGCCTGTGGCTAGAGAAGACCAGGGTGGGCTCGTGCCCACGGTGAGGCAGGCAGGCAGGCAGGCACGCAGGCACGAGCTCTCAGATGCCCTCTCCCCAAAAGTCAGGGTCAGGGGGCAGCTTGAGAATACCAATCAGGCAGGAGCCGGGAGGTGCTCCCAGGGGGCGCTGGTGCCAGGGGAGGAGTCCAGAAGAGCAAGGTGAGGGTCAGAGGGAAGAAGTCAAGCCTGTGTGCATGTCCAAGGAAGGGCCGGGATGAGAGGATAACCTGTCAGAAGCAGACAGGTGAGGAAGGAAGTGGAGGAGAAGCCAGTAATAAGGGCTCCCTTTTTTGCTGAGCATTTTCTCAGGCCAGCTTTGGGATCCTCAAGACCAACCCGAGGTGGGGCTGGTCCATTCTGCAGCTGAGAAACGAGAACTTGGAGAACGGAAAGGACCTGTCCATGGTCACAGGGGGCGTGGCGGGGGGGAGCAGCGAGAATGCAGGTATACTGTGGGATCTCTGTTCCACGGCAGGCTCACGGAAGGCAGGGGTGCAGGTGGGCGGGCCCCCAGTGGAACAGCAGTGCCTTCAGGATGGGCAGAACCACATGCACAAGCACGGTGCTGACGCCTTTCTCAGAGCCCCTGGCACAGAGCAGCCCTGCCCGGACCCGTTCAGGACGGTGCACCTCCGAGCCCCAGCACGGCCTCCTGCTCCCTCCACGTGCTCCCAACAGCTGAGTTCTGGGGAAATTCCTTTCCCATCATCCCAGACAGATCGGTCCAGCCTCTCCTCTGTCCACAGAATGCAGGCGACGCTGCTCACTTCTGCCGTGGCTACGGCCATAAGAGACGGCTCAATGCGTCTCCCAGCTCCCCCTACCCAGCGACTGGAGACCCGTCATCCCCTGTCCCTCGAATGGAACAGCTGGAACAGCTGGAACACCAGCCCTAATTCCAGGTGCCACGGGAAAAACAGTGACCGCAGAAGAGGCACCTGCACTAGTCCTGCTTCCAAAGTCGGCCGCCCGGATCAGGAGCGGAGGCTCCGGAAGCAAAACGCAAGGACTGGCTGAATGCACAAGGACCAAGGAGCACACGGCAGCTTCCACAGGAGGCCTGTCAGCTGCACTCGGTGCAGACGAGTTCCGTCCCCAAAGTGGGAAATCGGATCCTGACGTGGAAATGCGGGATAGGAGGGCACTGGGGTGCTGAGCACAGGATGCGGGCGCTTCCCAACCGCAAAGCAGCTCGGCTCCTACTGACATGCGCCTTCCAAGAGCCTCAGGCTGCAGCACCCTCTCTGCAAAGCCTCCCCAGTGGACAAGAGCCCCTCTGTGCCCTCCATGCCCGTGGGGAGTCTGGAGAACCCAGATGTGTGTCGGTCCCCCCACACTGGGTGAAGAGCAGGGTCTCCCGCTCACCGTCATGTATGTCACGGGACTGCCGGGGACACAGGAGATCAGAGATACAAATGCACCCGGGACACAGTTAAGACACAAGAGAAAAGACACCAGGAGCATATGAACACCATCCCCTGCTATCCTGTCAGCCTGACTTCCTACCTGTCTTCTCACAAGCCCCCACTTGGATCAGGTTTCCTTTTTTCTATGTGACTTATTCTTTTCAACATCTTGCGGGTTTTTTTGTTTTGTTTTTATTTCAACTGACCTCTTTCTTTGTTGTCAGTCTTTAGAAACTTTCTTCTTTTGGTTCTCTCTCTCTTTCTCTTACTCTCTGCTTCCTCCTTTTCAATTATTCATTCCTTTTGTCCTTTCAACATCCACAAGAGTGTCAGGGGGGGTGTCGGGATGGGTAAGATGGTCTTTTTCTCTCACCAGTGACTGGGGGCACAGGCTCGGGTGGGGGAGAGAATGACGTGGTATGAGGGAAGCACGCCCTAGAGCGCCGGCGACAGTCTGGAAGAGGAAGTAATCAACTCTGCACGGGTAAGGGGTTGTCTGTGTAGCATGCACAAGCCATTGCCCAGACAGACCTGGCGGTAGGTGAAAGGCAGAGACAAGAGCAGACCACGGACTTCAAAATAGCCTGCTGCCTGGAAGGAACCGTACACAGTATAGTTAATGAATTAAAAAAACAAAACCCTAGCGCTCCTGGGGGGCTCAGTCCATTAAGCATGTGACTCTTGGTTTCTGCTCAGTTCATGATCTCACAGTTTGTGAGTTCAAGCCCCACACTGGGCTCTGCGCTGTGTGGAGCCTGCTTGGGATTCTCTCTCTCTGCGCCTCCCCTGCGTATGTGCTTGCTCTCTTTCTCTCTCTCTCTCTCTCTCAAAATAAATAAATAAACTTAAAAGAAAAAAAAAAAAAACACCCTCCTGTTTTGGAGCATTTCCTCCTCCATGCCAGGCAGCCGGCTGAACTATCTCCACTATCTCATTCAATACCCACGACATCCTCTTGAGGCAAGAGCTAATACGATCCCTATCTTACAAATGAGGAAACCGAGGCTGGGAGCAGCTGAGAGATTCACCCGAGACGAGGCAAGTGGCAAAATCAGGAAAACTGGGGTCTGCCCGAATCCCAGGCTTTCAGCTCTTCCTTCCCCCGAGGCAGCCTCTGGCTTGGTGTGACCGAGCATTCAATGTACGGAGGCGGGAAGCAGGCAGCCCCAAAAGGAGCTTTGCTCCCCACGCACTTCCTCACGCTCCTCCGGTGCCGTCCCCGCACGTCTCAGCAGGACAGCCAGAGCACCCGTCACCTTCTGCCAGGAGGAAAGGCTTGGGGTAGCCCCCCTAGGAGGTGGTGGGCTCCGTCCTCAGCCAGGGCCAGAGGGAGAGCTCCGAAAGCACAGCACTGAGGCCCCTGAACACCGAGAACCAGGTCCCGTGTGTCAAGGTGAGATTACGGGAAGCCAGCTTCTCAAACCAGCACAGGAAGCGAGGCCAAGAAGTCAAGAACCACACCCCAACTTGTGTTGCAGGAGATCACCGATTCCCGAGGCCTTTTTTTTTTTTTTTTTGCTCCATAAAGCTCAAGAGAAGAAATCTCTTACCTTTAGTCTCCAAATCCCACAATGGTCTGGCTTTAGTTCAGGGAAGGACTGTTCTCAAGTTCCTCTAGAGTACCAGAGGGATGCGTATTTTTTTCAGATTGAAGGCACCAAAATCTCAGGTAGGACAGGATTCTGTAAACGTGCAAGAAAAGGACCGAGAATTATTAGTATTAATGCTTATACAAAATGGATGAGATGTTTCAATCCTGTGAAAAACTACCAAGTGCATATTAATACATGCTAAATGAGAAACTTCAGAAGAGCAGACATTTACTGAGCAACCACTATGTGCCAAGCACCGTGTTAGACATTCCACTGCATTAAGCCATTTAATCCTATAAGACCAGTTTCGATGGCTCCATATTTCAGAAGTCACCTAAGAGGCCAGGCCAGAACTGAAAGTCAGGTCTTCCTGACTCCAAAGCCCTGGCTGATCGATCACGTTTTCCTCCCCCGCTAAAGCTTTTCCATTCACCTGAGTCCAGGAAGTCTGGGTAGAGGGAAATGAGAAACACACCCAGTAACTCCATTCTGAGAATGTCCTGTCCCCGGATGCCCAGCCCATTGCACAGATGATGGGGGTAATATGAACCCTGGAAGCTGTGTCAGATTAACTTCGATGTAAGCTTTATCTGAGCTCAACACTGTCATCTGGTAACATGTGATCGGTAGACATCATGCATTACTCAGGGAACAAAAAATGTAGCTTCACCAGGGATTCTTATCCTAACTGATAATCGGCCCAAAGGGCTGGGGGAAAGGGGCGAGGGGGCCGCTGCTGGTCTTACCAGCTCTGGAGGGCCCTCCTAAGGCACCTGAAGCAGAGCCAAATCACATTTACAACGGAGTGATTCTCCCCGTTCCAGACCTCCCTCTTGTACCCCAAAGACCCCCGGCACCCTGGCCGCCAAATCACCAAGAAGATGGAGCTAGTGAACACAGGCTCAGAATAAGACTGACAAATTGTGCATTTACCCTCAAGTGGGGGAACAGCTGGAGAAACACGCTCACCCCACAGCCACAGCAGAGGCCAGGTGGCTTGGATTCCCCACTGTCCACTCCTTCTCTCTCCTCCAGGAAAAATTTGGTCACAGGTTGCTTCTCTGAGGCCCCCTGGTTGTCACACTCCTCCCCTGGACGTGTTAGTATCGCAGACAGACCCACAGCAGTTCTGCAAGCCCAGGAGTGCCTGTCTCCTCCCACCAGGTGCTGGGCTTGCCCGTCCGTCCAGCCCCAGCACCCAGCACCCACCAAAAGGGGCTCAACCCCCAGCACTCAGGGAAGTCCCTTGACTGGCAACCCACTCATAAGGAAGCCCTCCTGGGCACATCTACGCTCCAGCTACTGGCGCCTCCCTATTTTTAAGGCACTTTTGTGCCTTACTGTCAAAATGCATTCACCTTATTCCCTGGAGAGGGCAAGAGCCCAGCTCCCTGGTTGTTAGACCACCTGGATTGGCATCCCAGGTCTACCAGAGCCTTCTTAGGGGCTGGAGCAAGTTACCCTCTGAGCCTCAGTTTCTCATCTTAACGTTTATTCATTTTTGAGAGACAGAGAGACACCGAATGCAAGCAGGGGAGGAACAGAGAGGGAGAGGAAGCAGGCTGCAGGCTCTGAGCTGTCAGCACAGAGCCCGACGCGGGGCTCGAACTCACGGAGTGTGAAATCACGACCTGAGCTGAAGTTGGACGCTTCACCGACTGGGCCACCCAGGTGCCCCTTAAAGGTTTGTTAGTGTCAAGTGAGAGCCTCTGCAGAGCTTAGCATGGGGCCAGACCTGTTGTGAATACTCAGAAATGTCCACTATTATGAACGCCATTTAAGCAAATGCTCGGGTCTTAACTTCGTAGTCTCCTCCCAGTAACGAGGAAAAGGCCTCCCCTCCTCCTGTCTCAGCACGATGACTTGGTGTAGGGGCTCGGTCCTTGGGGCCAAGGGAACAAGCGAAGCCCTGGGAATCCGTGCAGTGGGTTAACACTCAGCCATCCTCCGGCTGTGCCTCCAGCAGTAAACGGCGGTACGCACGAGAGGTGCTCTACGGACAGGAAGGCAGGAGAGAACCGTACTGGATCAAGCTAACGGCGTCATTTACAAGCACCATCGGTACAGGGCACCTTGCCGAGGCATATCCCCACAGGACCACCCCGAGCACTCACCATGACCCCAGGACGGCAGGGCACAGCATGAGCCCCATCTCCATCTTACAGACCTGGAAACTAACGGTCGGAGGGGCTACGGAGGCTGCCCGACACCCAGTCGTGACTCCGCAGCCGAATCACCGCTTTGCAAGCTCACTGCTTCCTCCTGGAGAGAACAGCGGCGGTAATACGCATCAGCTCCTGCGGAACAAGAACCTCTTTCCAAGGCAACCAAATTGATGAATGTTTTTAATTACCGTTTTAAACCACACGCACAGAGCAATGTTCCGTGGAAAATGAGGAACCAGAACTTCCAAGTTTCTCCCAGGGGCCAGTCCAGCCAGGTGCTGGCTGCCAGAGCCGGGGGTGGGGAGTCGTGCGCCGGCCAGGGCGGTCAAGGTGGGGACGGTCACAGTCCTGCCTCAAGGCACTGAGCCTGACAGCCGGTGTGGTCACTTCCCACCCACAGAGACAAGCCAGGGATAAAGGGGACCGGTCCAGCACAGGGTGACAGGAGTCTCTTGGCTACTCCTCAGGAATCCATCAATGGCAGCAGAGGAGAGAGCTGGGTGCTTAGGGAAGTCTGACACGTCGCTTGTGCTGGGGCCTGGATGAGGCGGCTGCTACTCCCAGAACGAACGTCCTGCCTGACACTCTGTCTCAAGGACGGGACATTAACCTGCTCTGCAGGTGACAGAGATACCCTGCATCTGAACCAGGGGGCCTTAGGCTTTCTTAGGATGCTGATAACGCTTCCCTGATGTGGCCTGGGATCACTGCTGGGGCCCAATGCTGTGTCCAAATGAATAAGGAATCAGAGTGCCCACGACCCCAAGGTCCCGAGGAAGTGAGAGGCAGACTGGGGCACAGAGACGGGCCCTCTCCTATTGTGCTCAGGGCCCTCCCTGGCTCTGCCAGTGGAATTGCAAGTGTGTCCTGTGCGCAGGGGTCCTCTGCTCTACAACCCAGAGGCAGGGCCATATCATCTTCCTGTCTCCGACAGGAAGGTGAGGGCACAGGGTATAACCTACAGCACTGAATAACTAACGATCGGGAGCATATCATCGGGTCATTTGGCCTCGAATGCCACTTATATGCTGCCTGGGCAATGGAGCCAACTGGGTACGCTGACGGCAGCCAGGACCAGCCACTTGGAGGTGGGGGCCCTGGGCTGCTTGGCAGGAGAGAGAGCTGGCCGTGAAATGAAAGACTACACAGGGATCCCTGACTTGGAAATCATCAAAATACCACCGAGGTGGACTACGGCACCTGCAGAAGTAGAGGACGGGACAGCTGTCCCCAGGAAGCCCCTGAGAGCAGGCGCCAGCCTTGGGATGTGTTTACTCCCTCTGGAAAAGGCCTGGGGAAAGGACTCTCCTGGAAAGTCAGCAAAGCCAGACAAGCCGGTGAAAGCCTCCAGCCTGGCTCCGCACGGGGCCCCAGCAGTGATCCAGAAGGACATCAGAGGTATTATCAGTGTTGCCCCCAATTCTATGAGGTCCAGCAGGGCTGAACGCAGAGGTGACATGTGCACTCAGGACACAGGCTGCTGGGGTCCGAGCTAGTCCTACCAGCTAATAGCTGTGCACCCTGGGCAGTTTACTTGACCCCTCTGATCACCACGTGTTAATCAGGACTCATAAGAGCAGTTACCTTTGCGGGCTGGGGCAAGGATGCATTCAGGAGATGAGCTAAGTAAGGCGCCTGGTTCAGAGCAAGTGCTTGACTAACACCTGGTTATTCTCAGGGTCTATGTGCCATCATTATCCGTGTTGCTGGGCACACAGACCAGACAGTCTTGGATTTGAATCCCAGCTCTGCCACTTCCCAGGAAGGTGTCTGTGGACCATTCACTTGACCTTCCTACGCTGTAGTTTGCTTATTACAAACCAGCCCTGCAGGACCGCCAAGGATTACAGAGCATGGAGAAAAGCAAGCGGTACAGTATGGACTTTCAGGAATGAAGGCCCCAACCCACACCGAAGGACGTTCTACAGAGCGACTGGCCTGGACTCGTCCAAAACATCAAGGTCAAGAACAGCCAGGGGACTGTTCCAAGATAAAGGGAGGCTGAGGAGACATGGCCACTGAGAGAGCAGTGGTGATCCGCAATCAGGAAAGCGTGGTCCCAAAGCCCATTACCGGGACAGGTGATGAAACTGTGTGTGGCCTGTGGATTGAATGATACAAGTGTAGCCCCGCTCAATGTCCTGCATTCGATTGTTTGATTGTCACCTGGTAGTTTGTGAGAGGATGTCCTGGATCTTAGCAAACACACACTGAATATTTAGGGATAAAAGGCATGTCTACAACTTACTCTCAGGTGGTTGAGACAAAAACTGTGTGTGTGTACGTGTGTGTGTGTGTGTGTGTGTGTGAGAGAGAGAGAGAGAGAGAGAGAGAGAGAGAGAGAGAGAAGGGGTCCCGGTGGAGTGTGGATTAACAATTGCTGAATCGGACTGTATGGTAGGTTCTCTGTATCATCCCTGCAATTCTTTCCGCCAGTTTAAAGCCACATCAGGATGAAAGGTGACAGACAGCCCAGGAGCAGGACAGGAGACACGGACCTGCTGGGCTGGCCTCAACCATGCACGCATGGACAAACACAAGCCTTTCCCACAAAAACCATGGCACCTCAGGTACAAATGTTACAACGGATTGTGCAGAAAACTACAAAGGCTGAAGCTGGAATTCAATTTGCACCTCCACCCCCTCCTGCCAAGGAAAAGAAAGACAAATGGATGCCTCCTCTGTTACTATGCCCCAGGGCCTGGCTTGGCGGCCTGCATGGGAGGCATCAGGCACTGAGCCGGTGGCAGGGGAGGGTGGGGGAGGAGACAAGAGCAGCAGTGCCCTTGGAGGGGGCAGGGCAGCCAAGGCTGGTGTTCACTATGTGCCAGGTGGTGTTAAAAGAACTTTCTGCACCTGATCCTCCCAAGACACCTTGTGGCAAATGCTATCATTATTCTCAGCTCATGCTGTAGGAAACCAAGGCTGGAGGGAAGCTCCCTCGGGGTTTCATCTGCAGCGGCTGGGGGGGCGGCTGGGATTGGAGCCCAGACCGCCTCCACCGGATTTCCACAGGCAAAAGGGAGGTGGGCCCCATGGGAAACAGAGCAGCCAGCACTAAGTCCAGCCCCTCCCCTGCAGCCGAGGCCACCTGCCTGGCCATGCAGAGGTCTCAATGCAGCAGGGAGCTACAGGGAGCCGAGACCCCAGGCTCCCCTCAGCGCTGGCCCAGCACTGCACACAGTAGGTGCTCAGCACTTGTTTGTAGAGGCACGCACATTCGTCTTCTTTTGCAAGGAGTCCAGCAATGCACGGACAAGAAGACCCAACAACCCAGGACATGGGTGCCATCAGGGAAGAGAAACAGTTTCGGGGACGTGGACAGGTAGGGGTCTTCGTGAGGAAACTTTTTATCCCTTCTGAGTTTCACCTTGTGAATAACTTGTGTAATCAAGAAGGTTTTGTTGTTGTTGTTGTTTTTAATGTTTATTTATTTTTGAGAGAGAGGGAGAAAGCAGGGGAGGGGCAGAGAGAAAGGGAGACACAGAATTTGAAGCAGGGTCAAGGCTCTGAGCTGACAGCACAGAGCCCGATGCGGGGCTTGAACTCATGAACCACGAGATCACCACCACCTGAGCTGAAGTCAGACGCTTAACCGACGGAGCTACCCAGGAGGCCCCCCGTGTTTTGTGTTTTTAATACAAAGGAGGCAAAAGAAATCGACCGGGATGCTGTGTAAGCAGGGAGCCATGGCGTGCGGCACGACAAGCTGGGGCACAGCTGTCACTCCCCGCACACCCTCCGGCTTTCAGAGGCTGAGGCACGGCAATGGCAATGACTGAAAGCCCGGGAGAAGCAGCACCGCCCCTTGCACTAGGCAGGGGTAGATTCGCTCGCCAAAGAGGCCGGCCCAGGGGTCCTGAATCCCCAGAGGTGCTGTTTACGGCAACACGGGAAAGCCACCCAACATAACCCTATCACGCTTGTCCAACTGTCACACGCGCCGGGAACCGCGAGCAGTGCCGCCGTCCCTACGGTGACCCGGGAGGTGGGCGGGACTCACACCGTCTCTCAAAAGACAGAGGCACGGAATGATGAGGAAAGGTGCTCCCCACCAAGGACACAGAAGTCTAGCTCCAGAAACTGGGCTCTGAGACCCTACGTGTCTGCCCCTGGAGGATGAGTGAGGACCCACCACTGTCCCGCGGAGAAAGCATTTGGGGTCAGAGATGGCCAGCTTCCAGACCAGCTATCCAAGGCGGCCCCACACCATTCGGCTGATAAGCGACACAGAAACTGTGTGCAAATCCTCCCATGGAAACCGAGGGTGCGGTGGCGGAGGACGGCGTGGAGGAGGGAGGTTTTTGCAGGGTCAGCCTTCCCAGGCGCTTTCCCCTGAAACCTGGAAGCATCTTACCTCCTGGCCTTCCACCTCAGACTCTCCTGTGTGTACCCACAGTTATATTCAACTTTCCCTTACAAACACCCTCCCACCTCCCCCTGACCCCAGAGGTGTTATTAAATCAACCCCAAAGGTAAATAGTTTTCATTTCTCCAACCCCAAAAACCTCCCTTCCTGCCAGCGCACTCAGGTCTCGTCACCCAGAACATCAAAGCCATTGCTTTCGGTAAAAGCCTCTCGGATCATCAGGTGATGTGTGCAGATAAAAACAACCTGCCACATGCCAGGCTGTGCCCCCTGTGGGGTGGCGAGCGGGCTGGGAAAAAACAGCGAACTACGGGCAGCCAACAGCTGGCCCCTTTGTCCAGGTCCAAATCTGCCCGGTGACCGTAAGGGTCCCTTCCCTCCCACTCCAGGCCTCTCACAGAGGAAGGGGGTTGGGCCGAGCGACCTTAGGGTCTCTTTCAGATCTAACATTCACTGATTCCGTCACCTCCTCCCTGCTCAGAGTCTGTACTTCCTGAACTGTGATGACAGCTCATTTACATACAGGAAAAAAAAAAGACTACGTGGTCGCTTACACCCTGGGCTGTAGTTTTTGGTGACTCAGAGGAGAAATACATATTTCCATTCAGCTCAAAAAAGGCATCCCT
Source organism: Panthera leo (assembly GCF_018350215.1). NCBI lineage: Eukaryota > Metazoa > Chordata > Mammalia > Carnivora > Felidae > Panthera > Panthera leo. Next base: position 70,058,737 of record NC_056695.1, on the reverse strand, counting down.
CCATTCTCCAACTGCCCAAATGATGCAAGTCGCTGGGCCAATGGGACCCCTGGGGAAGTTCCAGGCTACTGGGAGCCCAAACGTCAGTGAATGTAAGTTAAACGAGGGAATTTCCCAGGGCGGACAGGTGCGCTGACAGGTGGGCTGGGTGGAGATTCCCCTCCCCGAGTAAAACACCCCTTACCCATTCATTCTCCATCGTAATATGTCTACATTCCTTAGGGGGGCCCAGAAAACACTGGGCTTAACCCTGGCCCAGGGCCCACCATCCGGGAAGTCACACCCCCAGCATGAAGATTACCTCTTCCAGGAAGGCAGTGTTGAACCACCAATGTTGAAAGTGCCTTAAACCCCCTGACTATAAGCTGCATAAGAGCAGCAATGGTGCCTGATGCGCAATAGCTCCAAACACCTTTGCCAACACGGTAAATACTCGCTGAATGAATTAATCCCACGGCTTCCATAAAGCTGAGGCAATTCTATCCCCCAAAAGAGTGGGTGCCTGTTGTGTGCTAGGTACTGGGGAAGAAATGGTGAACGCAGCAGACAATTATGCTCACAGCCATCGACCAAAGCAGCTGCTGACAGTGCTGGCAGAAGATTACCTCCAGCTGTCAGCCCTCTTTGGAGACTGCCCTGGCTGAGGACAATGACCTTGCTCAAGGTTGTGCATCCTTCCAACCGAGCACATGTGCAATGACTGGTCAACCCGTTATCTCAATTCTGGCCCATTCCAAAGGGCCATTCCAGCTCTAGAGCGCCCATGGGTTGGCTGAGGCCTTTGCTGGGAGACTGGTACAGGCTGACCTCGTCCTCTGCCCACTCTTGAATTCTTCCCCCTCGGCTGCGCAGCTGTGGATGCCAAAAGCATGCCGTAATAAACATCTGGCTGACTGATCTACAGCTCAGCATCTGCTTTCCAGGGAACCCAACCTGCATCAAGAAGATTCTTCGGATGGATGCTCAGGCCCGGCGACACCAGGATGAAGCCTCCGGGAGCAGGACAAGCAAAGAGTTCATTCCTAGATGGCAGCTGCTTCCTTGGAGCGCCCCATTGGCCAGGATGCTGGAGGCTGGGCTCGTGGCTATAAGCAATGAGTGAGAGCTCTAAGGCAGCAAACACCTGGCTGGAATGTGTGCATGAATCCCAGATCCTTCACGTAGAGACTCGTTTTCTTGCTCCTTTTCCCCCCAGGCACCCAGTGCAGGAAAGGAGCTTGGTGAAATGTCTGATGAACGGTTAGATGATGACCAGATGGATAAACGGATGGATGGACAGGCTTGCCTTACTGAACAAGGAAGTCACACCCAGGGAAGCTACACAACAAATGGAAGGTAACAACGATTTGGGGTCAGTTAAAGTAGGTAATTAGCGTAAAGCGTTTGTCACGGTTCTCAAGAAGCATTAATGATGAAGATGCTGAGGAAGCCACCCATGGGGACCTTCCTGGAGAAGGTGAGTAGCTTGGAAGTGACAGAATGGAGGAAGGCACATGAAATAAGAGAAATGAGACATCAGCATTAGCGAACTGAGTCCTGACGCTGCTCATCAGACATGGAGTAAAATAAACACCCTCTTCACGGGGCCTCCGTGACAGCCCAGAGACGGAAAGTAGAGAGCATCTCCAGCCATAACATCCGTCACTATGAAAGTGGGCCAGGACGTTCCCATCACTAGCAGAGGCAGCAGCCAATGGAGGGTCCTGAAAATAGTACTGTGGTTTGGAGACTTAATCCTATAGAGACAGGAAGCCATCGAGGTTGAGGAACAGAGGCACTACGTGACAGAACGGATGCGAGATTTCTTAAATAATCCATCCCTTAGGTTGTTGGCGGTTGATTCGAACCCCTAGTCTGCTCTGCTCCTCAGGCAGATGGGCACCTGGGGGGTGCCCAGAGCCTCCATTCTGAGCAGGCAGCCTCAGGGGCAGAATCAACACCCGAGAACCCCAGACCCCGGCCTCAGTCCCCCTAAGAAATGTACAGGCCCTGGGGCCATCCTCGTTCAGACACCCACCCCACCCACTGAGAGTGTCCTCATTTCTGAAGATGAAGCCAGGGAAACAGACAGGAGTGCTGAGGGAAAGGGGGGTTAGCAGGAGCCTCATGTTTGTGCGAGCAAAAGTACGCAAGCGACGAGGACAATGGGAAGAGAGAACATTTATTTGGGAAAATTATGAAACAAGCGATGTAACAGACGGTTTGTTAAGCAGCACAGTGTATTCCAGCAAGCGCAGGTGCTTTTGGCCCATTGCTACTCGTCCCTGAGCTGGGAACATCTAAGAGGCCAAATGCTGAGGCCATCTGAGGGGGCGGGCAGGGGTGACAACCCAGAGCACCAGCCAGGTGTCAGGTGAAGGGGAAAGTCACGGGGAGGCAGTAAAGCTCACAGCTGAAGCACACGGGCTTTTGCCGCCCAGCGACCTGGGCTGGAGGTGAGGCCCCGCCACTTCCTTCCTGCTCAACCTGGCCTCGGCAGAACCCACCTTCCTGAGCCTCAGGCCTTATCTGTGATCAAAAGAGCAAGGTGCTTGCAGACAGGAACCAAGCCTATGCAAAGCACTGACACACAGGGTGCTCGAAAGTGGACAGGGGATGCAGCGTTAACAGATCGCGGGTCACGGGCCTACTGAGGAGCCGTCCAGAGCTACCCACCCCCCACCCACGGCTCGCCACCCATCCTGAGGGCTTCAAGAGTCTCGTGTGAGGCCCCTCCAGGGGGCTTGATGGAGCTGGGGTGAGGACACCAGGGGGACCATATCCCGATTTAACCCAAGCACCTAGATGTCAGTTGCCAAACGAGTTTGAGAGCTTTGAGAAAGCATCCTCTTGCTTTCCTACGGAAAGAAATGAAGCTTCGGGAAACCCAGGGGCTCGTCTAAACTCACACAGCAAGTCAGTGGCCGGGAAAGAAACAGTGCAGCTGGAGACCCTGAATCTCAAGCAGTTGGTTCAAAGACTGGAGTTGCTGAAATGTGGACTCCAAGGTCAACCGCTCAAGGGGCTCCAACGTCTTGGCACCGAAAGGTCCACAGCCCCCACTCTCAAAGCCGAGTGAAAAGAGCAAAAGGAAAAACAAGTGGAGAATGGAATTCTAGGCAGACAGAGGTGCCCCTCCACTTCCCATAACAGGGACAGCCTCCCCCAGATCCCTCCCTGGAGCTGGCCCAGCACCGGCTGAGGAACATAGGCCCTCAAGGCCGTCAAGGGGACCCAATCCATGCACATTAGGAATGACAGAGGGAAGGGGCTACGGAAGAGAAACCAGTTACTTCCATGTCGAGAAATCACAGGCTCTCTTGACGCGTCCTCTCCAGACTCTGGCACGGTCTCCGTGTGCCCACAACTCAGGCCCGTCCAAGTGGTTATGTAACTTCTCCCCGGGCAGGGAGGACAGAAGAACAAGACTTCTCATAAGTGACAACGATTTCAAGTGACTACAGGTAAAGTCTCAACCCAAGCATCAGCCCAGACAGAAGAGAACCCTGGCATCGAAGTACGGACCCATCCTACAGAAATCGTGCACAACGGCCATTCAACTCCAGCCTCCTCAGTGCCCGGCCCTGCTGGGCTTTCCATGCGTGATCACTAATTCTGAAGGCCAGCCACACTGTCCCCAAGTCACAGACGAGTAAAATGAGGCCCAGAGAGCCTCCCCAAGACACCATCAGATTGGAATGAGCAGCGTGTGGAGCGTCCTGTGCTAGTAGCAAAACTTATGTAGTAAAGCCCTTCCTCAAGTCCTGCTGCTTTTCCCCACACCCTTCCCCATTGGACGTCCTCGTTTTACGGGCATTAAGTCTACACGAGATGGCTTTTATTCAACAAGAAAGATGCGGATTGCCCAGCACGGGAGGGGTGCCAGCAACGGGGAGGCTGACTTCATTCATGCCATAGAGGGGAGGCCTGCTCCAGATAGGGGGTGGAAGAGGTGACCTCTGAGGTTGCTTTCACCCTACGATTCTGCGAGGTGAAACTGAAATTTCCCTTCCCGTGCAAGTATTCCCCGTCGGCTGAGCGGAAGTTTTACTCTTGCGGGGGCAGCCAGCCTTCTCGAAACCCATCCGGCTTCTCCCAACTAGCCCCGGCCTTCGTTGGGGGGGAGGGGGAAGGGTCCAGCTGGAGAGCGAAGGGACATAGCAGGGTCAGAGATAAACAGGACCGGAGGAGCCTCCTGACCTCACAGGATGTGGGGAGGTGAAGCAGTGAGAGAAAATGAGAGAAAGCTATCCAGAAACACAGACGGCACCACAAACAGAGATTCAACAGGCACACACGGGAACTTTTCTTCTTCTTTTTCTTCTTCTTGTTTTTTTTTTTTTTGTTTGTTTGTTTTAGCTAGGAAGCCCAAAAATAGTTGAAAGAGTTGTATCTCAAAGCTTTCTGAAGAAACACCACGCCTTGTCCACGACACAAATCTAGGGAGAAAGAGTGTGAAGTGTGAAGTCATGGGGACCACAGGGCCCAGTTCAGATCTCACACAGAAGAGCCTCAACCCCAGCCGCCGTTCCACGCGGGAGCCAGGGTGCTAATCAGCATTTCACACAAAGGCTCAGCTCCGAAGCTCACTCGTTTCAAGTAAAGGCTGCCTCACCACCGGCTCGGCTTGAAGGCTTCCGCGTGGAGAGTAACGCAATTGGCAGGAACAACAGCCAAAAGCAGCACTTCCAAAGAGAGTGGGTAAACAAGCAGACGAAAAAAATTTGGCCTCGTTAAGGATTAAAAAAAAAAAAGAAAAAAAAAAAGCATAAATTTAACAAGAGACCGTTTTGCGTCTACTGAGTTATAATTCTTTAAGCTAATAACAGCCGGTGTTGACGAGGTCGTGGGGCGACTGGCACACCCACCTGTTGATGGTGGCAACGTGGACAGCCTTATTTGAAGGTAATTTGGCAATACGGGTCGAGAGCCAGAAAACTGCGCCTTTTGACTCAATCATCCTTCTGCGGAGAGTGTGTCCAAAGGATTTTCCGAGAAGGGAAGAGAGATACGCACAGAGATGTTCAAAGCACTCATAAGTTCTACAGCAAACCACTAGGAACCTTAATTTGTCAACAACAGAGAACTGGCGAAGAATATAATTTATCGACTTGATGAGTGCTTTCAAAAGGATCGTTCAAGGGGTGCCTGGGTGGCTCAGTCGGTGGAGTGCATGACTTCGGCTCAGGTCACGATCTCACACTTCACGAGTTCGAGCCCTACATCGGGCTCTGTGCTGACAGCTCGGAGCCAGGAGCCTGCTTTGGATTCTGTGTCTCCCTCCCTCTCTCTGCACTGCCAACCCCCGCCCCCCCCCCCCCACCACCACACCTGCCTCACTTGTGTCCCCTCTCTCTCTCTCAAAAATAAACATTAAAAAAAATTTTTTAAACGATCATGTGTAAGGCACTTCAAAAAAATGGAAAAATGCCTATGATACAACATCAGGTAAAAAACAGACTACGAAATATTTCCCAGACCTATGCCTACGTGAAATTGTAAGTTAATGTATGGACAGACATATCACACATCTGAAAGCAATCTGATTGGGAAGGGGGGGGCAGGTTACTGATTTTGTCTTCTTGTCCATTCCCATTCTTCATGCAATAAATGACAGCAGTATTGATGCTGATGACTATTTCGTACTGGCCAAACTTCAATAATATATAGGAAAGAAATGGGTGGAACTCTGGCGCACTAGAAACAGAATTCAGGAGGTGAGAAACGATCAAACCCCAGAGGCATCTGAGGAGCAAGTGAAAGAACCATGACCTCTAATCAGAGAACGGAAAATGCAGGCGCCCATGGGGTCACATATTAGCGATGTCAGTCTCGCAGGCCCCGTGGTGCTTCTGGCAGTATCTGGTCATCTCAGCTTTATGAGATCAGTTTTCCTCCTCTCTGCCACGCCCACAGTGCTCAAACAGGAATAGAAAAGCCCGGATCTGCATATATTTAAATGCTCATCCTCCTAAAACAAAATTCTGCTGAGAGGCCTAAAAATAATTTAAATACCGAATTTCCCAAACCGAGTCTTTTTCAGAAAGGCAACTCAGACCAGTTTCTACACGTGGAGCCCAATCAAGGTCGTACGGGACTTTCATTTTCTATAGGGGAGGACCCAGGTGGGAATTCCGGTGTGAACAGCAATCTCAACAGACAGCTGTCCCCTTGGCCTGGGCAGGGGCGCTCAACTTGGGGGTCAGCACTTGGGAATCACAGGTGACCTGAGTCCAGTCCCGACACCAGCCTTACTAGCCCTGTACGGCCGCACCTGTCCTTGCACCCTGCGACCTCAGATCTGCCTCCATCCAGTGGGGATACTGCAGAACCTTCTTCGTAGGGGCTCGGGGTGGGGGGAGTAGGGAGGCCCCAAGCACTCCATACAGAACCAGGCAACACTGGGCGCTAAGTGCGGGCTCGTTCTGTCACTCTCCTTCCCTTGTCTAATTTGTCTCCGAGGACTTCATGTGCCACGTGTGGGGAGGGACGGCACACAGGCAAATGACCAAGCGCTGCTCAAGCCTGGCTGCCAGGAGGGTCCCCTGGTGGGTCCCTCCCAGCACAATTACATCAGATTCTCTGGCGGGGAGGGGCCCAGGCACAGCAGTTTCATAAAGCTGACCCTGTGGTGCCACAGGGCTGTGGCACATCTAGCTCGGGTAAGAGCAGCCAGTAATTTCTCCTCCAAAGCCCCAAGCCCACGACTGCAAGAGGAGGGAATCTTTCTCAATGTATTTAGGCCACAGTTCAACAGCTCCTCTTGGAACAGGCGCTCTCTGAGTGACTGGCAAATGGCAAGGGCTTCCCCCACTCCCTGCCTCCTGCTCAGCCCAGGATCTCCTGCAAAGCAGAAGAGCAGGCCAGCTGGAGCCATCTGGCTCACAGAGGCCACTGGAAAGCACCTGACCAACAATGGAAGCGACACTGATGAGCCCAGGGCCATCCCTGCCCGACCCTGGTCTTCCGCCCGTCCTGTGCGGACTCGTGTGTCCCTGGCACAGAGGCAGCAGATGGCAGGGGCCGGGCCTCCGCCTGGGGTGCACGGTTTCCAGAGGTTGGCAGCCCCGCACTTCTGGAGGGAACAGGTGGAGAGTGCAGGATGACCCCTCCTCTGCGGAGTGGGCAAAACCTTCTCCACGCTGCTGGGGGAGAGGCCGTACGCCCCACGCCAGGCCCAGAAAAGGCTCTCAACTGCTGTGGCAGGAGCTGTGGTTGGTGTCGCCACTGCAGCAAGACACAGGGGCAGCCGTTCTGGGGGAACATTAACCCTCAACCCCGGGGTGCAGCAAGAGCGGCTGAGAACCTGCGGGCTCGGGGGGGGGGCAGGTTGCCCGGCATCTCCCCAGTGAAGGGACCGGCCCGGCTGCTCTTGGCCTGGGTAGAAGATGCTTATGGGGCCCTCTTCCACACTCTGCCTGGAAGACTCATTCCGCAAGACTGTTCAAAGGCCAGGCCTCTGCTCTTCCCTTCCCCATTCCCAAATGACCTGCAATAAATGCTCCCTGGACCTCAATTACCAGAGGCCACGTTTCCGGCACACTGGCGAGCGGCCAAGAACCTCCATGCACAATCACCCACGGGAACTCCGGAAACCCTCACAGTAAGCTTTTGGAGTCTCTGCTGTCCTTATCCCCATTTTACAGATGAGGAAAGTGGGGGCACAGATCTCGCACGGCAGAGTTTGGTCTTAAGAGCCTGGCAGGTTCCGGAGGCCGGGCTCTCCCATTCTGCCCTGGCTCAAGGGCTGCTGCTTCTCTGATTCCTCCCTTTGGTCAAAACACATTATTGGGCTCCTGCTGTATGCCAGCCCAGGGCGAGGGGCTGGAGACACAGCCGGCCCTCTCAAGAACTCCCTTAACGCTAATATTCCTGAGGCCCTCACAAGCAATTCTGAACAGATCAAGTACTTGTGAAAATCTCTCTAAGTAGTTGGACCTCGGCCACCTCCTGCAGAGGCTGGGCACAGAAGTGGGAGCAGTGGAGCACCAGGCTATGGGGTTGGGCAGACCTAGGTGTGAAGGCCAGCTGCCCACGGACAAGCTTTGTGACGCAGGGATGCCCCTTTCTGACGCTTCTCCGTAGAGCAGGGGTAATGGGAGCCCTCCTGGAGCTTCTCTGTGGGGCAAATAAGAAACTGTCTGCAGAGCGCTCATAGTAAGCAACAGGGAACTTCTGTGGGACCAAATGCCAGTCTGAGGACAACATGAGCCACGGGGTGGTCAGTGACCGATTCAAGAGACTGATGGAATTTGGGGCAGGGGTGAGGAGCCCAGGAGGGGCCCCCAAGGGTATCCCGGAAGGAGAGGGTCTGAGATGGATTGGGTAGGTTTTAGGTAGGTCAGAGATGCTCCCCACCCAAGAAGAAAGGAGATGGGATAGCCAGAGGGTGGGGTTACTCCCTGGTTGGGGCACACTATGGGTTGCAGTCTTGGATGACTGGGACAGGGACGAACAGATTTCAGCAGAGTTAAAGACAGATCCTGAGACATTGTAAATGCCAAGAATAATGAACAAATGAGGGAGAGAATGTCAAATCCTATCAACAGAGATGAATACCAAAATGCATTTATGGACTCACAATCCCAGGCTCTACATGGAGTCAGGAAAGCCCTCACCTCGGGAAAGGATGGGATTCTCTTCTGTGTTAGTCTCCTAGAGCTGTCATACGCACAAATGACCACAAACCAGGTGGCTTAGACAGCAGAAAGCTATTGTCACACAGTTCTGGAGGCTGGAAGTCCAAAACGGAGGTGTCAACAGACCCCTGCTCTCTTGGAAGGCTCTAGAAAGAATCCTTGCTTGCCTCTCTCCAGGCTTCTGGCTGTTGGGAGATCTGGCAGATGCAGGGGTCTATCTCTGTCCCCATCTCCGCATGGCCTCTGTCCCTTTCCATACCCATATGCTCTCACAAAAACACCAGCCACTGGATTCAGAGCTCATGCTACTCCAAAACGACTTCATCTTAACTCGTTGACATCTGCACAGACCCTATTCCCAAAGAAGGTGACATTCACAGGTACTGAGGATTAGTACACCTTTCTGGGGTACACAATTCAACCCACTACCCCTTAATCACAACCTCTCAGATATGCTCCACTGGCCAGCTTCCACCTAAGCCGGTGTCCAGGTCAGCTGTGACCTCCCAGGATCTTCAGCTGACAGGGACTCACAGAGCCCCTAACACAGAGCCTGGGCACTGCATGTCTGTAAAACCAGAGAACCTGGTGCACGTGCCAGCCTGGCCCTCATCCCAGGAACTCTTAGCCGCCGCATTCACATCAGTATTACCTTGGCTTCTTCCTAATGGTACTTCTGAAAAGGGTCCGGGTCCACCTCCACCCCCACCCCCACCCCACCCCACCGCTGACCCAGAGCTCATGCTCAAGAGGCACCCAGGTGCAGGGCGTCTGGACAACAGAGGTTCCCAGACCCGTACCTGTTAGAAGGGACAGTTGAGCACAGATCCTGTTCCCTAAGAGGCCAGGCAGGTGGGTGTCACTGCAAAGGGATCACGTGCACTGCTGGGTGCGGTAGGTGTGTCCACACAGCTCTGACAGATCCAAAACTTCTCCCTCGCAGCTGCCTGGAAAACCCTGTACGGTGGTGCATTTGTCCCATCAGCCCGGCAGTCCTTCCACAAACATTGCCTAGGCTCCACTCTGCTGCCCGTGATCGTCAGCCGGGCACAAGCGCGAACGAAAAAGGCCATCAAAGAGCAGGAGCTGGCACTCCAAGGTCACAGGATCCCGTAGTATCCCTTCAAACCCCAAAGTGCCCTCCCAAGGAAGCACCCAAGCATACCACAGGCATCAGTAAATGTTAGTTGTGGTAAGCTGACCAGACAGACTTTTCCAGTCCATAAGCGAGGCCTGTGTACGCCCAAATATTTTTCAGTGTCCTGCTGTGTGACCTTGGGCAAGTTACAGAACCCCGCGAGGGAGCTCATCTCCTTATCTAGATGGATGACCCTGAGATTAAAAGGAGTCTTGAAGTACTTGGCATACTTTTCCTTTCCATCTTTGTGGCAGAAAGACTGACCAGGTAAAGCTGTCCTTCCTTTAAGAGAGGTCTCAAAGTAGGCTGCAAAAACACAGCGTGAGCCTTCCCTGAAGCGGCCTCATTCTCTGCAGCGCCATGGAGCACGCTCTAGACCCAGCGGGGCTGAGCCTTGCGTTAGGGCTTAGGCAGGGGCACGTGCAGACCCGTGGTTCTGTCCAGAACACAGCCCTTCTCAGGGTGGCCACAGTGTTAGCACCTGTCACTCACCTTCCCTCCCACTAACACTGTGTTGCGAGCCTACGTTGTGCCCCACAGTGGGGCCTGGGGGACAGGGTGACAAAGAGACAAAGCCCCAGCCTTCACAGGACTGATCCTAGAGTCCTCTTCTCCCTCTACCCCTTCTCCAAGCCCCCAGGAGTTAATCCCCCTTCCTCTGGATCCACTGCCCAGTTCGTTCCTGATCTCCCACAAGAGGCCCCCAGTCCAGTTGCCATCCAAAGAGAAACCCTGCCCTCCTCCTGACCTCTCGCTTCGCCACAGTGGGTGGAGAGTCATTCCTGTACAGAGCACACAACCTACCATCATCCTGGGGCGACATCCCGGGAGGCTCCAGAAACAAACACTCATTACCGGAGGAGCTATCAGGTGACCAGCCTCCAATCAGTCTCCCCGAGCTGGTGTCAGCAGTCTATGGGGGTCCCCTGCTGGGTGTGGGGGGCCTGCAGGAAAGGGAGGGAGACGCTCTGACGTCCCCACCGACAGACACTCCTTGCTACGAAGCTACAAGACGCAAGGTCGAACCCGATAGACGTGTGGCTTGCACAAAGCCCTTCCCACGCCCCTCATGGCCTGAACCTGGTTCTCACATCTTAGCTGAACCACAGTCCAAGCAGGGACTACCCTGAGCTCCATCTGGAAAGGCTCAGAATTGCCAGCCAGCCCTTATTAATGAGGAGAGTCAAGCTGAGAACCTGGAAACTCTTTAGAGAGCCAAAGAAGTCAGCTGCCCCCAGAACCTCAGACCTGAAGTTCTGCCCAATGGGGTGGACGCGAGCCATCAGCTTAAATTTAAACAAATGAAAATGAGTCCACATTAAAACTGTTGTTTCTCTGGGGCACCTGGGTGGCTCAGTCAGTTGAGCCACCGACTCTTGATTTCAGCTCGGGACATGATCTCACGGCTGTGAGATGTGCTGACAGCCTGGAACCTGCTTGGGATTCTCTCCCTTTCTCTCGCTGCCCCTCCCCTGCTCTTGCATATACGTCCTTTCTCTCTCTCTCTCAAAATGAATAAATAACTTTTTTTTTTTTAATTGCTGTTTCTCAGATGCTACAGCTGTATTTAGAGCACTCAGCAGCCACCTGTGGCTAGGGGCTCCCGTATCAGCCAGTGCAGGTTACAGGACATCCGCACCCCCACAGAAAGCTTTTCACTGCTCCAGAGGCTCTCCCTGGCTGCCCGGATGGGGAACAAGACCCAGCCCCGCCACCTCTCTGCCCCCATCTACACCCGGTTTCGCAAAGGCGTAGCGGAAAAGACCTCCGCGGGAGGACAGATCCGTCCTTGCTCAGAAAGGAAGGAGAGGAGGTTACAGTCCCAGAACCTGAGGCCCACCTACAGCTCTACCACGTACCAGATGTGTGACCCCAAGCAACTGGTGTGGCCTGCAGGTGCCTCAGTTGCCTCAGCCGTGTAATGGGAGTGAAGATAACGCGCCCTGCCTCTTCCTGCAGCTTTTTGGACTCATGAGTGCCTCCAAAGGCTAAGGAAGTCCTGCGTCACGGGGCGGTAACACCGGAAGTAAAACCCCTGCTAAAGTTTGCCTGCTGTGATGTTATTAGTATCCTTCGTCCCTCGGTTAGGAAAACACCAGTTATATTGATCCACCAGAATTTAACAGGCCTCTTAGTAATGAAATTTAATGGAACACAAACCAAGTAAGTGACCCTCTCAGCACACCCCCTGCAAAACCTCCTACAGCTGGAACTGCAATTAGTCTCTTTATTACTTAATTCTCTTTGGCTGGTTTTCCAGCCCTGACTCTGCATTAACATCGGGCAGCCTCCCAAGGACCTCCACCATCAGCTGCCGGCCTCATCAGAGCCTTGGGCTGCCCACTGCTGTCTCCCAGGAGCTGAGAACAGGGCCAGTGCATGAAAGGCACAACCAGTAAATATTTCTGCATGGATTAACTGCTGGCCTCCTGTTTCTGATGGGAGGAGCAGGCCCACCGCGGGGCAGAAAGCACCCGGGTCTGGGAGGAAGAGGCTGCTCACAGAAGCTGCTGCCGTCGGGCCTGCCCTAGCACGGCCTCCATGGAGCACCTTTCCGTCCCCCCCTGCCCCCGTCTGCCAGTCCTGCCTGCCCCCACGCTGCTCCTCACACAGTCTGCCTGTGAGCACTCTGGCTGGGTTCCCTCCTCCCTCCTCTGGCGGCAGCCTTGGTGGGTGGGGACACGGCCATCCCCCACTGGCCACCCAGCTGTTCACAAGAGTCACGGGAAGAAGAAATAATCCCAGAACCGGAAGGAGACTCCAGCTGCCCAGTCGACATAGATGCAAAGTAAGAGTCAGAGAAGTGGGGCGAACCACCAGGATGGACCCCCGGGCGCCCAGACCAAAGACCCCGCTGGCCTCTGCGTCCAGCCTAACGCGGACTTCTTGCCTCATCAGCTTCCTCCCCAAACAGAGCAGTCCCTGATGTCTCCCAAGTGCCAAAGCCGGTGCCTGGCACAGAGCAGATACGTATATGTCTGTTGAGTGAATATCTGCTAAATGAACCAGGAACTCAAGGGAGAAGTATATAAAGTTAGTCTTAATATTGCAAACGCTGCTCGAAAACAGGGCCGCCTTCTGAGTGGCAAAATGAAAATTATCTAAGGAAACGTATCTGTCCCTCTGGGCTCGTACTGCTGGGAAATGCTCTGCCATGGTTTTCGTCAGAGAGCGCAGGAAAGGGTGAAAGGAACAGTCCTTGGAGGCCTTCCAGTAGCAGCTGTGACACAGGTAGTACCCACCAGACATCTACCAAGGCTTACTGGGTCTGGACCTGGAGAGAAGCTCTCACTACGGGGAAAGCAGGCAGTTAGCAAAGCCTGGTAGCGACAGAGGGGAGGTCAGGACCCAGACAGCAAAGGAGGGCACTGGAGTCAGCCCGGGGCAGGGGCAGGAAGCCTCCCTGGAGGAGGAGGCAGACCCTAGAACTTGAAACACACACAGTAGATACCTCCAGGAGGAAGCGACTCCTGGGCCAGATGAGACCCCCCATTTCGTAGGGGAAAGAGAGGAACCGCGGGCCAGGTCAGACCTCCCAGGTACACCCTCTCCCAAACACCCCCCTTTCCCAAACCACCTCAGTGGGGATCTGACATCAATCACACAACTGTAGATCTCAGTCTGCTCCTCCATTAAAGAGTAACATTAAAGTGGAGAAGACCCCCCATTAGAAAAAAAGTCCAAGCCTGGAATTTAGGAGACCCAGGTCCTAGCCCCTCTGAGTCCCTCAGCCCTCTTGCCTACAAAATATGGTCACAGCAAAACTAGATGGTCCTTTTCTTTTTTTAAAGTTTATCCATTTATTCTGAGAGAGAGCGAGAGACAGCACTTATGCCAGTGGGAGTGGAGCAGAGAGAGGAGGAGAGAGAGAATCCCAAGCAGGCTCTGCGCCATCAACGCGGAGCCCGATGTGGGGCTCGAACCCACAAACCACGGGATCGTGACCTGAGCAGAAATCAAGAATCGGATGCTTAACCAACTGAGCCACCCAGGCGCCCCATAACTAGATGATCTTTAACACTGAAGCTGAACTAAAAAAATCGGGGGTGTGGATTACACCCATCCCAAGGTGCTGGTTTCCAGGTGATGAAGCAATACGTGTCAAAAGCCCATCGAACCGTAAAGCAGAGCACATGAGGACAACGTGTGGGGCAACTACCTCCTGAGTGTGGGAGACACTGCCCAGGGCTCCACTGCCCTCGTCTCCTGGTCTCACAACAAACCTGTAACATATGGACGTGCTCCGATTGTACCCATTTCACAGACCAAAAGAAGAGGCTATATAATGTTAGCCACTGTTGAAGCCAGGACTCAGACCCAGGCGAGGGTCCTGAGAGCCCCCACAGATCACCACCACTCGTCCGACAAGGACTGGAAGCTGAATCCTAAGGGGGTGAAGCACGCAGGAACATCCTTCGCTTTTTAGTTTTGCAGAACAATCCATGCTGTTAAGTGGTTCTGACACGAGAACTGTGTGATGGGAGTCAGGGGCACACGGCTCCACCACGGTGGCGTAGATGGGGCTGTGGTCTTCCATCTTGGGAGACTTCGGGACAGCTGCCCAGAAGGAGGACCTCGACTTGCTGGTGAGGCTGCCCTGGGTGCAGGTCTCACCCACCCTTAGCTGTTTACCCACCCCTGCAATGGTGGCTCCAGTCCAGACTCATCCTGACCCTAGCCCCAGAGCCGCCAGATCATTTCTGCTTCACCTGAGCATGTGCACACACACACACACACACACACACACACACACGCACGCACCCCATTTCCTGGCACCAAATTTCCTGGTGCGAGGCACCAAATCCACACAGGGGCCTTCAGACACTGGCAGCATGGTGGATTCTTTCCCTCCCATAAACCCCCAAGCTCGCTCAGGAGCTTCTCTTTCGACTGGGACCCCTCTCCCAGGTCAGGCCCCTGTCACCTCTCTGCCATTTTCCGTATCTTGTGTCTGTAATGCAGCAAGGGCAAGCTTTCTGAAATGCTAGCCTCACTCTCGCGTCTCCACAACTCTCCACTGTCCTCGGCACAAAGCCACATGGTCTTTCCAAGGACCTGGTCTCCACTTCCCTCTCCCCTTCCTCCTCCAATGCAGAGCACTCCTGCCGGTCGTCTCTTCCCCAGGCTAACTCCTTCCTTCCTTCCTTCCTTCCTTCCTTCCTTCCCTCCCTCCCTCCCTCCCTCCTTCCTTCCTTCCTTCCTTCCTTCCTTCCTTCCTTCCTTCCTCCTTCCCCTAACTCCTTCCTTCCTGTCCAAGCCCACAGCATGGAAAGCTGTGTGTGCTTATGGCAACCTGTGCCCCCAGCAGAAACTCAGACTTGCTACTGTGATTACCTGACCTTTCCTCCAGATGTCCCCTGCCTGGAGACCAAAAGCTCCCCAAGGGAAGAGAGCATCCTGCTTATTTCTGTGCTTCCCGGATACAGCACCGTGCCTGGCCTGTAGTATATGCTCAATTAAACAGTCGCATAGTGAGCCGTGTACTGCATTTTGAAGTGTCCTAGGAAGCTGAAACAAGGTATCCCTATCAGGATTTAAACAAAAAACAAAAAAAACAGAAAAGGATTAGCTATGCCTCAGTTATTGCATCTGCAAAGTGGAGACAGACTCCAGAAGGGGTGGGCAGGAAGGAAGTACTCAAAGCAAGCCCCGCAGAGGCCTCCAGCGATAAGTGTTCTCTTTTCCTATCTTCAGCTTGCTCATTTCCCTATCAGGGTGCATCCATCCAGAAGGCTCGTGGGTGACAGGCTCGGCCACGAAGATCCTATCTGCCACCAACTGAACTTCAAAAGCATCTTTATCTGCAGGCCCACCTCAAGGAAGGTTGATTCCCAGCCCCTCCTGGTAATCCTTTTATTCTAGGCCTGCCAGGCACACCCATCTAGCCTTATCAGCAACACCCCAAAGCTGTTGTCTTTCCAGGAAGGGTGTCTCCTATCTACAGACCTCCAGGAGGTGAGAGGAAGTGAGAGCCACCAAGGCCTGATCCTGGCTCCTGCCGTAGGCTGGGTGACCTGGGACCAAACAGCCCCTCTCTCGGGGGTTCACTTTCCCCCGTTTTCCCCTCTGCATAAGGACTCAATTCTCCTCCATCTTGGAAAATGCTATAATGATAACAACAACAACAACAACAACAACAACACTTAATAATTTCAGGGGCTGAGCCAGATACGCAGAATTGATACCTTGACTGTCTGCGTTAATCCCTTCTGGCAAACAAGGGGAACTGGTAAGCGGAAAGAAACCAGGGATATTTCCAGGAATTCTGTTATCCGGGTTTTGCTGCAGATGACAAAATAGCGGTAGGCAGGAGAGATCTTCTAAGAACAGCTTGCTAAAGTGTGGCAGACCAGAGCCAGTATGCATACAGCAAGAGAGCAAGCGCTAGGGAGGGTTCCCTAAGGCCAACTCCCTGCTCCCAGGAACTGAGTGGACCCGAACAAGAATTCTGTAGGGGCCTCTCCTGTATGTTGGTTTGGGGGCAGCGGGAAAGGGGTGAGAGTCTGGCGGAGAAGGCTCCCGAGGGGCTGGCCACCTCAGCCCTAATCTGCTCCTGGCATTGCCCACCGGGCTTGTTCTAGGCCTCCGAGAATTTCAGACACCGAAAGCTTAACAGGACGCCTGCAACGGTCTAAAGCAGGGCCCGGCACAGAGCAGATGTCGGCTCCTTGCCTCCTTTCCTTAAGGAGTTTGTCATGAGCAGAGCAACTCTGGGTGCAGACAATGGAGCTTTTACCTTCTATGTCTCCAGGATTAGCAACACTTGGAAGACACTAGTTAGTTGCTCAATAAACGCTCAGGAAGTTCAGGATTAAGATGAAAACACGGATAGGAAGCCATGAGGATAGATGGATGCAAAACACGCTCAGCACTCGGGATACGTCCCCCAGCTCCCCTGCCCTTCTTCCCTTAGAGCCACAGAGGCACCCGCCCTCCCCACGACTGGACACTTAGCCTTGAGGGGCAGTGTCAGGCAATGGCAAGATGTGAGGACCCAGGTCAACCGGCAGGTTTCAGCCTTAGTGCTACCAGTTACAAGCTCTGTGAACACAGACGACCTCCTGAGCCCTCAATGTCCCTGATGCAACAGCATCCGCCTCGTAGCGAGTTCTGAGGGCTCCATGAGTTAACACGCCTAACGTGCCCAGAAATGGGCCTGGCACAACGGTCCCCATGCCCGTGGCCGCATGATCATGGTTCCCATTCTGCTCCTCGACACGGCAGCACACAGGCACAGCCCTGGAGTCACTGAGCCGTGGAAGGCACACAGCCCCGATTCCAGATCACAGGGGTCAAGATACACTTGAACTTTGGACCTGGAATCCGAAATCCCGGGGTCAAATCCTGGCTCTCCCCCATGTGGCCTCTGGCACATTCCTCATCTGGAAAACAGATCTGTAAACCTGCTCTGTCTTCCCCCAGGGGAAGATCAAATAAAACAGAAAGCATAAAGCTTGTTACAGTGGGTACCACAGGCGCTAAATAATTCTATTTATTTAAACGGATGAATTACAGGGACGTCTGGGCAGCTCAGTTGGCTGAGCGTCCGACTTCGGCTCAGGTCATGATTTCACGGTTCGTGGGGTCGAGCCCCACTTCGGGCGCTGTGCTGACAGCTCAGAGCCTGGAGCCTGCTTCGGATTCTGGGTCTCCCTCTCTCTGCCCCTCCCCTGCTCGCACTCTGTCTCTTAAAAATAAACATTAAAAATTTTTTAAAGAAAAAAAAAAAGCAACAGCGAGAAGTACAGCCCACACCTCATTTTCCCCTTCCTGCCCACGACATCGCCTGCCTTGCCGCTCTGGGGATCACGGTGGCATTAGCCGCACAACGTATGCTGCTACCCTTGGAAGAAGGTAACCACTGGCGTAACTGCATACCAGAGCAGGGGCAAAATGAAGCCAGACTGCCATGTAAAAGCCGCGTGCCCTCGGACAAATGTACTGACCTCTCTATGTCTCCACTTCCTTAGCTATAAAATGGGGATACTGGGGCGCCAGGGTGGCTCAGTCTGTTAAGCATGTGACTCCTGGTTTTGGCTCAGCGCATGATCTCATCATGGTTTGTGAGTTCAAGCCCCGCATCGGGCTCTGTGCTGATGGTGCACAGCCTGCTCGAGATTCTCTGTCTCTCTCCCTCTCTCTCTGCCCCTCCCCCCACTTGTGTGTGCATGTTTGCTCTCTCTCTCCCTCTCTCTCCCTCTCTCTCCAAATAAATAAATAAAACTAAAAAAAAAAATTTGTTTTAAATGGAGATACTAAACAGCACCTGCCTCTGACCGGTTGTTGTGAAAGTTAGCTCATTTCCGAGCACAGCCGGCATTCAGCAGGAGGCAGCTTTCTTGTCCGAATCGGTGAGCTATATGCACACTCAAAAGAAGAGGACCATCTGTGGACAAGGTGGTGAAAGGGGAAGAAAAAGAGAGTGTGGCTTGCTGTGTCCGGGAGCTGTCATTCCCTAGCCTTGGGCTCTGGAAAGGGAGCGGTGGGGTATCCCTGGGGAGAAGCAGTGGAGACATCAGGCAGAGCAGAGGGAGGGGCAGGGGAGGGAGAGGCAGACACACCAGGCTTCCGTCATGGGCGCCCCTCCCAACATTCCCCCATCGTCAAAATATGACAGCATATTTGTCTATGAGGCTCCCCGTGGCTGAACGACGTGTCCAAAGCACTCTCCCTTGGGACGGGGCAGGGGTGCTGGGAAGGAATGAGCTGTGTGGCCCCTGAGAGTCATCGCTCCTGAGTTTGGGTCCCTTCACCTAAAAAAAAGGAGTCTATGCCCCCCTGTCCTGCAGAAGGTACATTTAAAACCTGACTCTGAAGAGGAGTCCGTGTGATAAATTGCCATTGTGTGCTATTCTCAGTGCCTGGGAACAAGCAGAGTGTGGATTTCACTACTCCATAAGCTGTGCAACCTCGGGCAAGTTACTTGCCATCTCTGAACCTGAGCTTGCATATTTGCAAAACAGAGATAGTAATAGCGAAGATCAAAGTAACAAGTGGTTGAAAAAGCTCTTTGAAACGCGCTAAAACACCACGCGAGCCAGGCCAGTAATACTAGTTAACTTTTATAGAGAGGAATAAAAAACAATAATGTTCATGATGATGGTACCAACACTTCTATCATGAGAATGTGGCCTATGAAACGGCTGTTCTTTTAAAAAGCCAACTGAATAACAAGAAGGAGCTTCTGCAAAAAGTCAAGTTCTAGCTCAGGTTCAAAGCGTACCCTGTTTTCGGCTTGAGCAGAAATCTGTCAGACTTAATGAAAAAAACCAAAGTGAGGGCCGTGTCTTTCCTCTGCCAGGGAAGAGGTGCAGTCCTCTGCCCTGCCACAGCTCCCTGCCTGTCCCTGCACCGTCTGGAAAGACAGACCGGGCTCTGTCCAGAGCAAACCCGGTGGCCTGCTGCTCCCACCCTGCCAGCCAAGAGACAGCCTTTGATGGTGCTGGACGGGGAGGGGCGGCCCGCTCGAGGCCACGGCTACCGCCCCGGCCCCGCCAGCCTGGCTCAGCACCGTCCTTCCTGGGGGACAAGCACTCGGGCTCGCCCCCAGAGCAGCTGAGTGCTGGCGCCACAGCCAGGGCTCCCCGCCCCTTGAGCACGGGGCCCAGACATGCTTCTCATATTCCATTTTAACGCACTGTAATTGTTGGCTGGTGTGTCCACAACCCCGGAGGTCTCCGAGGACACCGTCCCAGGCGATCTCCGTGAAGACACGGTGCAACGCAGTGTGTAAATTCATCACTCGGCAGCCCAGGATGGAGTCCTGAGGTCGGATCCAGCCCTTGCCCAAACTAACTGGGTGCCGTGGGCAAGTTAGCAAGTTTCTTTGAGGTTAGATTGCCATCTGGAAGACAGAATGATAATGGACTGTGGTGCACAATTCCAAACGCTAGGAAGCTCTCAAGATCAACATGTTTTCGGCAATTTTGAAGTTTGACTGGAACTAACACGAGGCTTTATTTGGTTTTATTTGTCCCGCTTGGCATGAAGCTTACTAGTTGCCCTATAAAGCCCTCAGGGCTTCGTTGATGGCCCCGCCCCAGGCACTCCCTGTATCAGTCTGCTAGGGATGCCGTAACAAAAGCCACAGACTCCGTGGCTTTAATAACAGAAAGGTAATCCTTCATAGTTCTGGGGGCTGGAAGTCCAAGGTCAAGGTGCTGGCAGATTTGGTCCCTCCTGAAGAGTGCTTCTCTGTGGTTGCACACAGCCCCCTCCACGCTGTGTCCTCACACGGTCTTGTGTGTGTGTCCCCTCCCCAATGTTTCCCTGTGTGTCCAGATTTCCCAGTCAGGTTGGATTGGGGCCCACCCCTAACAGCCCCACTTAACCTAATCTCCCCTTTAAAGGCCCTACCTGCAGGGGCGTGTCTGACTCTTGGTTTCAGCTCAGCTCCTGGCTGGTGAGTCTAAGCCCCGCACAGGGCTCCGCGCTCAGGATTCCATCTCTCCCCCTCTCTCTCCGCCCCTCCCCTGCTTGCTCTCTCTGTCTCTCTCTCAAAATAAATAAACTTTAAAAAAAAAAAAAAAGAAGAAAGAAACCATCAGAGGTCCTACCTCCAAATACAGCCCCCTTCTGAGGTGCTGGTGAACAGTCTCGGGGGCGGGGGGAGGGGGTGCAGAAGAATGAACGCACTCACACACACAAAACGTGCCCCACACACGGCGCTTCCCACTGGGAGAGCCTCCGGGGGGACACGAGGATGCCACACAATGACAAGCGGTGTTTGCTCAGTCCAGGTCACAGAGGAGAAGCACACGCTAGATACTGGTCCATGCTGGATTTGCCAGGCCTCTCTCACCTCTTAAGAATGATTCTCAAAGAACATTCTGAGACCCACAAGGCAGGCAGAGCACGACAGAGGGCCCAGCGTGACCTTCAAAGGCCAAGTCTTTTTTTGGGTCCTCCCCAAGGAATGAAAAAAGCTTATTTTTTGTTTTTATGTTTGCAGACGTTTGTAGTCTATTATCTAGTAACGAACTAAGGGTTATTTGACATTATTATATTTGATGCTCGGCGGGGGTTTTCTCCAAAGTCCTGCAGCCATGCCCCTTGGCCAAGCTTTGCTCTTCTGCAGCTGGAATTCATTGGGAGGAAGAAAGGGTGTGCCAGGAAGCTTCTGACCCATCTATCTGGGCTGGAGTCAAAAAAAAAAAAAAAAAAAAAAAAAAAAAAAGCCAGTCATCTAGGAAATCCACATGGAAATGGGCTTTTTTAAGTGTTGGAAGGGGGATGTTTCATTCTCTGAGTCAGGAGATCTGGGTTTCAGCCCCAATTCTGTAACTTTGAGCTTCAGCCTCAGCTTCCTTGTCTGTAAAATGGGAACGAATTACCTGCTCAACTTACCTCGCGGTAAGCCTGGAAGGAGCGTGGGAGGCGCTGTCGCTGCCAGACCCAGCACTAGACATTTCCGGAAAAATGGCTGGTGCGTACTAAATACTCCATAAATGTGAGGTGTTATCAACGGTGTTTCTCTCTCTCTCTACAACCCCCCTGATAGAGGCATTCAAAAGAGCCTGATTTTAAGAGCGGAGGTGGCTGAGTTGGCATCAGGTCGGGTCCTCAGGGCAATGTCAAAGCCCACCCGCCCATCCAGCACGGGCAAAGAGCCAAGGAGAGGCACAGGGAGGCCGCGGTGGGGTGATCCCTCGCAGTTCGCGGCAAAGACTGTCCAGAACAGAGACAGCCCAGCCCTGGCTCTGCAGCAGAAATGAGTAACAAAACACCCCACCATCTCAGGGCCAAATTCTCCCCACCCCCCCGTTAAGGAAGGGCAGAGCAGTGCCTGCTATCTGGAGAAGAACGATCCGGAAAAGGCAGACGCGAGTGCAGCAAGGCATGGCCTGGTAAACACACCCCAGGAGCGGCCCCCCTGCTGCTCTAAGCTGTGACCTTGCTGACCTCCCCAGCCTGGGCTTCGGCTACCCACCTGAAAACGGGATATACACACATCTTGCATCACAGGATGGCTGGAAGGTTTAAAGGAGTCAATGGATAAACGAGGCTTAGCACAAAATAAAGCACCCAACATATGCCCCTTCCTTCTAGGAGAGCAGGTTAGCAAAATATTGGCAGACATTCAAGATGCAAAGGAAGCATCAAATAAGACGCAGAAGGAAACAAGGGGGCTGGAAGGAGGGGATGGGCTTTGCAGCCCTGGGGACATTTCTGCTGAGTAAGCAATAACCAGGGCGCGTGTTCATACAGCCTCAGCGCTCAGAGAGCTCAAAGAGCTTTAACAGACATGATCTCACTGGGATTCCTTTAGTAGCTTCCAAGGCAGGTTAACAGGTTCCCCCATCACTGCTGAGACAGTGAAACTGTGGGCTCCCCCCCGCCTCCCCTGACAGGCAAGCAGCCTTTGCGAGCCTACCTGGGCAGCAGAAACCCAAGATCTGGCTCTCGATCCATGGATCTGCCAAGAGCCGGGCATCGCGGAAGGAGACTCATCTTTCTAAAAATAAACTTCCTTGAGCAACATTAAAGAAATTCTGTTTTTGTTTTTCTAAGTAGAGCAAGGGAGGGAGGGAAGAAGGGAGGTCTGGGGTCAGCCTGGGCTGGATCCTGGATGTGTTTCCCAGTCTGCAAAATGGGGAGAGTAACTTTGTACTCCGAGGGCGACGCGGAGGACGGGCACCGGGAGGATCGTGAGGTCGGGGCACCGTCCAGGCATATCATGAGGATTCCCCAGGATGGATTTTATCGCTACTCCTGTGCTCCCCTCTGGGACACGCCTGGTCATTTCTCCTTCTAGGAGCTTCCTTCTGCTCTAATCTCCGCTATAATCTCCAGACCGTTCTGAGATCTCCTGATGTTACTTGGATGCCCGCCCCATACAGTGAGGCTGTCATCCTTATGATTATCCTAAACCCTGCATCGACCCCACCCCGTGGCCCTGCCTGGGCTTCCTACTCACAGCCCTGCCCTCAAGCCCGTGGCCGGGCCGGACTGGAAGGATGAACGCGAGCCTGGACGCCTCTGTGCAGGGAGCCCTTCACTTCAGGACTCCTGAGCAGGGGCAGCACGGTGGGGTAGCGGGAAGGGGGACCGGCTCCCAGGCAGCTACTTCCCTTCTGCGGAAGCCTCAGTTCCCCCTTCACGAAAACGGGGGCTTCAATTCCCATGCGATTGCTCAATGGAATGAGATCACGTCTGTGAAATGTTTCCTAAAGCGAAAGTGCTGAGCAGACGGGCACGGTATCCCACTGTTGCCCCCGTGTCCTTGAGGGGGGCTCTTCTTGGCGCCCGTGGAAGACAGGTGGGGAGGAGGGACTATGGACCCAGGGAGCCCACCGAGGGGCCTGGGGCCTGGCCGTGTGCAAAGAGGCCAGGAACGAGGGGCCCAGACCCTCCGAGTGCAGGTCAGTCCTGCCAGCTCCGACTCTCCCGTGTGCCCCTCAGCTGTGCCCTCACCCTCTGCCGGCTCTTGTCCCAAGAGTCCCTTAAGCAAATTCACCACCTGTGCTTGGTAACCACACAGCCCCCTCCCCGATGCCCACTTGAGAAAGTGGGAAGCCCGGCCGCCCGGGCCCACAAGGGCCCCGCGGAGCCGCGGGGGAAAGTTCACGCTCTGGAGTCTGGGGGGCCGGCCAGGCCCACCTGGAAACCGCTGCTGACATTTCCTCACCCTACAGCCCAGCTCCGTGGCTGAGGCCACACAGGCAGACCACACGCGCGAGCCAGGGGACCCAGAAACGCCGGGGTCTCTTCTCTGCACCTGTGAAACAGGCATCACAGCAGTGGCGCCTGCCTGGCCGGAATAACGGGAGTCCGGCCAGGTGCCTGGCCCCCGCGGCACCCGTGCCAGGCCAGCTGAGCTCTGCTGTGAGCGCTCGCATGGCCGAGCGGACGTCCTCCTCCGTGGAAGGGAGGTCAGAAGGGCCCCCAGTCCAGGCGTTTACTGAAGAGAAGAGAACGAGCAGACGGTGTGGGCAGTGGTCGGCACGGCACGTGCCGGCACGGCACTCCACAACCAGCGCCCCAGTGGATGCGAGGAGGAGGAGGACGAGGACGAGGAGGAGGAGGAGGAGGAGGAGGAGGAGGAGGAAGAGGAGGAGGAGGAGGAGGAGGAGGAGGAGGAGGAGGAGGAGGAGGAGGAATCGGGTCCTACAGCACAGAGCTCTTCCAGGAACTGGGGCTGGCCTAGGAGGGGCCGGCCTCAGCCTGAGCGAGAAGAGCCTCTCCGGCCAGTGACTCAGGCACGGCTGCAGGATCCAGCCGCGTGGGCAGGGTGGGGTTGGGTCCAGGCCTCGGCCGGCCTGCATTCGCAGTGATGCGTTTTTACCGTACGGCCTGAGTAACTCCGGAGCCAGCGCTGGCCTCCCCGTCCCCGGGGCCTGACACTCAGCAATCCGGGATGAGAGATGCTTCGAAAAAGAGGCAGCGACTCCAGAGCCCTCAAAACGACGCACAGCGACAAAGACGGGGACGAGGCCAGGGAGGAATGGACAGATTCGCGGGCCCGTGGCGTTTACTAAAAGCCACCCTCTGCTTAACCATCTGAGGTGTTACGGGAGCACGGCAGGTCCTGGTGCCAGGCTGAGTCCTGGGACAGAAGCCAGAGTCAGTCAAGATCAGGGACGAGGAGGGAGGGTGAACGGTGAGAGGAGACTCATGGGGTTACAGGGAAGGCGGTGCTGGGACCCAAACAAGGGAGAGGAGCCGAGAGACAGACAGACACACGTACACATAAGATGTGCACACGGCTGCAGGATCCATACGTCATAAACTCAGTGCAGACGACAGAGGCTCCGGTCACGGGGAGTCTAGCTTCAACATGGCACCTGGGCCACGCGCTCCCGTGCTGGGTCCTTCCCAGCAACGAGACCCAGGACAGCACAGTGACCGGCTCTGTGGGCTCCAGACACCGAACACAAGAGTCCCCATGCTGGCTCCCCTCTTCTGTCCCAGCAACATCAGGGAAGTGAAGTAACAGCTTCGTACCCCACTTCCCCCATCTGTGCACTGGGAACATTAATACCCACCACCCACCAAGAGGGAGCACGTGAGGACTAAGTGCGTTCAGACACAGAAAGGGCTTAGAACGGGACTTGACCAAGAGTAAACTCTCGAGGCCCGTCGGCCACTCCGTCTCCCCCTGACCTCGCCTACGAGGCAGAAACCCTCATGGCGCTCCTTACGGCCAAGGCAAAGGGGGCTCAGAGAGGGCGAGCCGCTCACGGTGGCTATGTCGCTCGGTTCAGGCTGCCGTGACAAGGAACACCGGGTGGGCAGCTCAGACAACAGAAACGTCCTTTCTCACAATTCTAGAGGCTGGAAGATCGAGGAGTCCGGGGAGGTGGGTTTCTTCTGAGGCTGTTCTCCATGGCTTGTCTGTCGATGGCAATCTTCCCTGTGCCTTCAGACGGTCTTCCCTTTGTGTATGTCTGTGTCCTACCCTCCTCCTCCGGTGAGGACGCCAGTCACATTGGGTCAGGATGCACCCTGATGATCTCACGTCCCTCAATTACTTCTTTCAAGACGATACATCTAAACCGTTCCTGTTCTGAGCTCCTGGGGTCAGGACTTCAACGCGATGGCATTGAGAGGGGACAGAATTCAGCTCATAGTAGTGGGCATGCTCTCCAGGTCTGGGATGAAGAAACCAGAGGGAACAAAGAAGGGAATCTGAAGGAAACCTGTGTTTTGCCCTTCTCCCAGGAATTGGGGCACAGCTAGATCTGTCTGTGAGTTGTCTCCCTTGAGAGAAAGTGCTTCATCACTCAAGTGCCTTCCAAGAGAATAAAAATACTATCGCAGGCAATGTCCACCACCATTTAAAGTACAGGCTCTGGGGCGCTTGGGTGGCTCAGTCTGTTGAAAGTCCCAACTCTTGACTTCGGCTCAGGTCATGATCCCAGGGTTGTGGAATCAAGCGCCACATGGGGCTCCATGCTGGATGTGGACGCTGCTTAAGCTTCTCTCCCTCCTCTGCCTCCTCCTGCACTCACGTGCGTGCTCTCTCTCTGTCTCTCAAATAAAATAATAATAAATAAATAAATAAAGCACAGGTTGTTTGTTCAGGGTGATAAACCATAGGGGAAACATCACCTTGGCACCTGGAAAACATCATGGACTGTGAGAGTTTCTTTTTTCTTGTTTTCTGTCACCAGACTCAGCATCTGGTAGGCACTCAATACACACACGATGAGGTCCAGACGGGTCCAGAAACCTGCTCCAGGTATCAAAGCTACCAAGAGGCAGGGCTGGGCAAGACTCTACCGGACTTCACCGTTATCACAAATGCGAAGTAGACAGCAACCGACTGACTGCCATGCCCACTTTAGAGGAAGGGGAACTGAGACCCACAAATCTGTAGGCTCCCTGTGCCTGCCTGGCCCTGGGCTGAGCAGGGGAGAGGGAGGAGAAAAGGTAGCAAAAACAGCAGTCAGAAAGCAGTATAGGGTTCCAGGACAAAAGAACTTTGAAAGGGCTTGTTCACAGCTGTATTTTAGCCCAGCGTATCTTGATCAGCTTTTGGGGAACAGTGACTATCTCTTTACATTGACCGACTTCATTTTCCATCCCTGACCCAATTATTTTCCAGGAAGGGAAGAAGAATGCAGACACTGAAAGCCAGACCTCTGTGGTCTTGAATCCACTCAACCCAGCTGTGTGACTTCGGGTGAGCTAGCAAACCTCTCTGAGCCTCTGTTTCCTCGTTGCAAATGAGGAAAATACTCATCTAATTGTTATAAGGTAGAGATCACCTACTTGTTATAAGAAGAAAAGATCACCATGTGACAGCCCTTCAACGACAGATCACCCCATGTCATAAACAAGAGGCACATCGTGAAAAAGTGACGATGCTTTTGCAAAGGCACTGTGGAAACAAAGTCTTCATTCTAATAAATGCTTTATATAAATGAATATAATAATCATTCCTAGAGCTTGCTGCTTGAAGAAATCGAGGGAAAAGGACACTCAAGAATAAGGTGACAATGTCAGAGGGATTTGTAGGGATTCGAGCAACATGGGACCAGCCACAGACACTTTCAGGTAAAAGGCGGCACCATTCCCAAACTGGGACGCCTGTGCATTGGCTCTGTAGTCTGACTGCTACTGTATACTCAGTTTGCTTATCTGTAAAAGTGGGATAATAATATTCCCTGCCTTATTTGCACAAAGCATTTATAAGAAGGTCTAACACCCAGTAAGTGCTCAATAAATGTGAACCATTCTTTTTATTTTTAATGTTTTTCTTAATTTATTTGAGAGAGAGAGACAGAGAGAGAGAGAGTGACAGAGACAGAGACAGAGAGAGAGAATATGAAGCAGGCTTCAGGCTCTGAGCTGTCAGCACAGAGCCCGACGCGGGGTTCAAACTCACAAACTATGAAATCATGACCTGAGCTGAAGTCAGATGCTTAACCGACTGAGCCACCCGGGTGCCCCGTGAGCCATTCTTTCTATTCCCATTTAATATCATTGCCAAGGCCTCTTTTCTTTCCTCTCCTTGGGGCTCAGCACTTTCCACAATTACCAAGGCAATAAAGATTACCACTGCTTCCTTTCCTTTGTGAGTGACAAGGTCACCTGGAAACATTTGGGGGACCTGAAGATGCTTTCTCAGCATTGAATTCTCCTTCCTGCAAATCCTTAATGCTTTGCTCTTTCCCCCCGCCCCAGACCACAGGCCACCCTAGGGCAGAATGCGTCTCTTTCTGCTTGTCACTGTACCCCTAGCAGTTAGGACACTATCTAACCATATAAGGGACTCCACAGAACTACTACATAAAAATCGCTTGGCAGCTTTGGGTGGAATCATGAGCAGAAAGGCCAACCGCCATAAGCTCTGCCCGTGTACAGCTGGCCTCCAAATTCAATCAAGGGTGGACTGCACCCAGACAGACCAACAGCCACTTGGCCTGGAGGGGTCTGCACGGGCATCCCAGCCAGTGCTGCCTCCATGCAGTGCTTGGCTGGTCTCGAAACCCCGTGTGCACATTTGTGTGTATGACTCTCCTTCTCCATCCCAAACAACTTGTGAGGATGGCAGCTTCAGTGACTTAGGAAAGAGAAACAAATGAAGACCCAGAAAGCTCATGGGTCTCTCTCTGGGCCACAGGGCCGATAGGGGCAGGGCGGCCCGAGTCCTCACGGCTGGCCTGGAACACAGGGCTTCCGCTTCTACAGCCCGAGCCGAATAAAATGCTCCATAAATGTTGGTTAGTTGAAGCGAGGGAGAAATGATCAAATGGGAAAGTTTCTCCAAGGATTCAGAACTCTCTGCAGCTACATGGTAGAGAAAACTGCTTAGTGGTGGTTCCAAAACTGACAACCCCAACACAAGTGAACTTCAGATAAAGATGGATGAGTTTATCAGTCTTCCTGGGAGTCCGGGGATGGGCAGAGGGCCATGATGATTCAGGCTGCCTCTGGGGTTCTTCCTCCCAGGGCAGGTACATGCACACAGACAGGGGGCTCAGCCTTCTCCTAGCCATCAGGGAATCTACTAGAAACTGCGTTTCTCTCAGCACATTAGCAAAACAGTGACCATCTGATGTGTCAAATGGGGACGACAAAATAGGCAAAAGGGGGCCTCGGGGCACAGAGGATGGGAGTGTAAATCAGCACCACAGTCGTGGAAGGAAATTTGACAGCATCTGTAAAACAGAGAATGTTCATCGAGAGGCAGAATGGTCACCGTGGGGTACAAACCCTAGAGGAGCGCTCACACATGTGCCTAAGGGTGCAGGGAGATGTTCCTCGAATCACTTTTTGTGATATGGGGGGCTGGGAGGGGACGGAAGGAAGACAGGAAAAGGCATCAAGCACAGTATCCATCAAGGATAAGGAGCCCTTGAAAAATACTCCACAACCGTTCATTGTTAGCTCTCTTCTGACCCACTTCCCCCCTTCTGCACTCACCCAGTCACTTCGTTTTTTTATGTCTTATCAGTCTCCTGCCCTGCCCTCCAGGGAAAGCAGAATTCCCACGTGGAAACAGAGTGCCAGACTCCCCGGAAAGCTTTTCAATGTCCTCAGCCCGAGAGAGGTTCTCATTACAATGGGGCCTGGACCTCAGCCACGAGCCCGGGGAGGGGAGAAGTGATTTCATTCCACTTAACCCAATTTGCCAGGCCCAGAAGGTGGCCACTGAGCAGCCCGCACCCCCGGAGTCATCGATACCACTTTCCAAATCAAGTTACCAAATTGGTCTTAAAACTGCTTCAAAGGGGCCAGGCTGACTGTTGGCGACACAGCATCCTGCTGGCCAGATGGCTGCGGGTCCTGCTCGGCATCGGTGGCAGAGGGAGCTAGCTGGAGCCTCTGTCTCGGCCTTGGGACCCTCCTTCCCTCAAGCGCCTGACCCCCTGGGATGGAACCCGGGTCACCATAAAAGCCACGAGATGGTTGTGACAGAGAGATCCAAACGCGGGAGGACCCAAAGTCAAAGGAGAAAGAAGAAATTCCCACCCTCGACTGCACCCAGCTCCCTGGGAAGTTTCCCAAATAAGTCACCCCGGAGCTGGTGAAGGGCGGAGTCCAGCATCCAACAGGGAACGGGCAGCAGAACCTCGAAGGTCACCTCCAGGCAATAATAAGGGTGAACAGATTCTATCCGCGGTTTTGCCGAAGGCTCCCAGCGCCCTGTGAGGGCAGGAGTCTTTCTTATCGCCCCCATTGCACAGACGAAGAAACTGAGATTGTGAAACCCGAGCCTGGTCACATGACCAGCACGTGGCTGAAGCAGAAACCAAACCCGCCGCGGCCTCTTCAAACACAGTCCCTGCTCGGCCCCTAAGTCACACGGGCTTTAGAGTTGAGATCTTGATAACTTGCATTCCCTTCTCTACAATTAAACGTAAAACTAGTCCAATGAATCTTGCACAAGCCCCAAATATGCCTTCCTTAAGGTGCTTTTCGCTACTAGTCCTAAATGCCGCGCCTACTTTTTCTTGAGTGCCCGTGGAATGTGAAGCCTTCGACCACCTTATCTTCAATCGTCCTTAAGGGCACAGGATTCTTCTTCTCTTTCACAGAAGAGGAGCAAGCGGTTCTGAGAAGTTGAGTGATGTACTCAGCGTCACAGCTGGGAAACCGAAAAACACTCACCCTATACATTCGGCAGGAAATTCATTTTAAGCACTTAACTCGGGATTCTTTTCCCTAGACCAAGCTACTGGTCAACCTTTCTTCTTCAGGCTCTGTGAAAGAGTCTATGTCAACTACCAGCCAGGGAGACACAACAGATCTAGACCAACGGGTCTCGACAAAGCATGATTTTTACCCCATGCCCCAACAGTTAGCAATGTCTGAAAATGCTTTGGGATTGTCACAACTGGGGGCTGGGATTTGGGGGGACGGGGCTCCTGGCATCTAGTGGAGAGAGGACAGGCATGCTTGGGACCCTCCTTCCCTCAAGCGCCTGATCAGTAGGGGATCAGTGCACAGGACGGCCTCACGGTGAATTATCTGGGCCAAAATGCTGACGTTGCTCTAGACCCGTTCCACGTCTTCCGTGTCTCCATGGTCTGGATGTCATACAAGGAGAGCTTCCGTATTTCTCAATACAATAAAACAGTACTTAGTAACTTGCAGTGAAACCTAATACAAATCATTCTTGGGGCGGACATACCCACCAAAGCCTCACGAAGGTTCAGCCAGAAATGAGAAACCTGGGCTGATTCAATGCAGGAAATAATGACGCCAGGATCTCTCGAGAAATCCACTCTCTCCCTGAGCACTGCTGAGAGTCTGTTGTGTGTCAGACCCTACTCTGGATCTGGGGGTGGTGCCAAGGGGCAGGGCCACAGAGGACTTGAGTGCCTTCTCCCCAGGGAGACAGGAGTCATCTGCGGAGCCACCAGATGGGATGGGAAGACCATTACGTTGCCTTTTATTCTAGGGACATTTCCGCGCCCTCAGGCCTAAAGCCCCTGCAAGAGTACTTTCTCTTCTTTCACAACCTCAGGAGAAAGGCTCCAGACAGAATAAAAAGAGAACTGGAAAGACAGGTCATTAAGCTTTCCCAGGAGGCAGCGAGTCAGGTGCTTTATCCCCCCCCGAAGTCCCAGGAATCATAACCACAGGTAGAAGGTCGGCCTGTCCAACCTCACTGCTGGGTTCTTCAAGGGACACCGCAGAACAGCAGCTGACTGAGGGGCAGCCATTGGGGGAGAACCGAGGCCCAGCTTCCAAGCAGGATTTAGTCCAAAGGGCCCTTCTCCATCGAAAGACGACAAGGCTCCAGCACTTGAAGTGATCTGTCACTAAACCCGGTAAGACAAGTCAGGATCCGAACTCAGCTCTGCCCCCCCTCACCAGCTTACTGTCACTGATTCTAGTCACTAGCACGCGGCTCGGCTGCAAGAAAGCCCCACACACGCCCAGGCCTCGGTTTCACTACCTGTAGAATGGGGGAGGGCTCTTGTCGGCTCAAAGGGGAGAAGGTGGGTGACATCAGGGTCAGGGCGCCAAGACGTAAATCGGGCACTGTCCCTCAGCTGGCTAAGTGGTCACGTACCAACAAGAGGCGTTCTTGAGAACTGCTGTGGGTAAGGAGCACAGAACTGGGTCTGAGTCCTCTCCCGTGGTCACAGGCACACAAACCAGGGCTGAGATGACTGCTCACCGGTAGAGGGAAGTCGGTGGAGACAAGCGGAGCAAATTCTCAGAGGCCCCACCCACATCCACGAACAGAGACTGGGAGAGTTTCCAGAACCACACCAAGGGAGCTACAGAGTGGGGGCCACAGAACTACACTCCAGGGGCAGCCACAGCCTTCGGGTCTGGGGGCCTGGAGCTCAGGCTGCCCTTGGGAAGGCAGTGCTGGTCTCACTGATCCCCAAACACGGGTCCAGCGCCTTCCACGCCTGCTTCAAAGAGCAAAAGGCCCAAGAAAGCCAAGAGGGACAGTCCCCAGAAGAGGGACCACCACTTCCCGAAGGGGCAGAGTCTCGCTCCACATCCACATTCCAGAAGAGGGGCTGGTGATGGAAGGGGGCACCTCTAGGACCGCCAGAGGCTGGGGGCGGGAGCTGTGCACTGAGCCTGGGCGGGGGACGAAACAGCAGAGAGTAAAGAGAAAAAACACAGTCCCCCAAATCGGCAGTCCACAGTTCGTTAAAGACACGATGATTAAGAAGTGTATTGGGATGCTCACATCAGCACTAAAACACCAATAATACTAGCAACTTTAAAAGCTAAAGAAAGCATCCCGGGTCCACCACTAGAGTAACAGAAGCGAAATTTCATGCAGGGTTCGCTATAGACTAGATAGAATTAGGTGACCTTTTGTAGGTTAGCAGCTAAGCATTGGCAATTTCAGAGGCTTCAAGCTATCATTTTAAGCACTTTATCAATTAACTTCCCTTATGGTACAATGGGCCAGAATAATCCCCCACCCAAAAGAAAGAGATATCTGCATCCTAATTCCCAGAACCCGAGACTGTGTTACCTCCCTGACAAAGGGAACTTTGCAGATGTGGTTCAGGTTAAGGGTCTTGAGCTGGGGATTATTCTGGAGTGTCAGGGTGTGCTAATCTAATCATGTGCGCCCTCGAAATCAGAGAACCTTTCTGCCCTGGGATCCGAGAGATGAGAGGGAGGAAGAAGGAGGCATGAAAGGCACTGGGCCCACTGCTGCTGGGTTTGACCATGGAGGGAGGAGGCCACAAGCCAAGGATGTGGGTCGCCTCTGGAAGCTGTATACAGCTCCCAACTGCCAGCCAGCAAGAAAACAGGGACCTCAGTCCCACAAGCGGCAGGGCCTGAACTAGGCCAACAAGCGGCACCAGCAGAAAAATGGACCCTCGCCACTGGAGTCTGCAGAAGTGTGTGGCCCGCAGACACCCTGACCCTCACCCAGTGAGACCCATGGGGGACCTGTTACCCACAGCCCTGCCTAGTAAGTGTGGCTGCGTGAGCACTGACTCCACCCTATTACAGCAGCCAGAGAAAACACAATACACTGGATAAATCACGGTGCCCCAGGCCACAGAGCCAGCAAGGGCCTGGCCAGGATGAGGTAGAGGCCGGAGGACTCTAGGCACGCCCCCCCCCCCAGCACCCCCACCCCAGCCCTGCCACTTTGCTCTACAGTCTTATGGAAGAACCATCTCCAATCAAGTTCCCAGAGGACAACGCAGAGGCTGCCTTCGGACCTACTCTCCCCAGAGTTTCTCTTTACATGCAATTATTTCAAAAAGATTTTTAATGTCTACTTATTTTTTAGAGAGAGAGAGACAGAGCACAAGCAGGGGAGGGACAGAGAGACAGAGGGAGACACAGAATCTGAAGCAGGCTCCAGGCTCCAAGCTGTCAGCACAGAGCCCCATGTGGGGCTCGAACTCATGAACCGCGAGATCATGACCTGAACCAAGGTTGGATGCTTGACCGACTGAGACACCCAGGCATCCCTACATATAATTACTTTAAATAGAAATGAGAAAAAGAATAAAAACATAAGATAGTACAATCGTAACTTGTCTTAGAAATACTAAGGGGAAAGTTCCATCCAGCCCTGGCCTGGATGACAGTAATAAAAACGAGCGCAGACAGACCAGGCCCGGTGCTCGGCAGGCACACGCCCATCTGCACTGGTGTTAAAACACTGACATGCTTCCAGGGGCGCCTGGGTGGCTCAGTCGGTTCAGTGTCTGACTTCAGTTCAGGTCATGATCTCATGGTTCGCGGGTTCGTGCCCTGCGTCAGGCTCTGTGCTGAGAGCTCAGAGCCTGCAGCCTGCTTCAGATTCTGTCTCCTGCTCTCTCTGCCCCTCCCCCACTTGTGCTCTGTCTGTCTCTAAAATAAATAAGCATTAAAAAAAATTTTTTTCTTTTTAAATACTGACATGCTTCCAGAACAGTTCATAACGAGCTGCTTCCCCAAGAAGACAACTCTTACCCATCCCATTATCTGGGCCCGTCTGCTGCCCCCCACCCCGATACCCCACCAAATGCAGGGTTAAGGCCTGGCACATCAGGAGGACCCCAGACCTTGGCACCATATACGCTAAGTGGTCAAACCTCAATATTTGAATATCATCCCTGGGGGAGACCTAGGGAAAGAGGAAGAGCAGCGATTCCGGCAGGTAAGTGACCGTGGACTTAACCTAAAAGAAAGGAAAGCCTTCCTTCCTCCATGGCCTCTGAGGAGGATCTGGGCACTCCATGGAAAACCCACAGACCCTTCCTGGCCTTGAGCCCGCCTCTGTCATCCCTTATGGACCTGTGGTCTTCAGCAAGCCATTTCACTTCCCCAACTCTCAGTGTCCCTTGTGGCAAAATGCAAACACCAAGAGGGCTGCTCGCCCGCCCCTCACAGGTGACAACCTATGGATGGGTCCAGCCGCACTTAACAAGGACCGCCATGATGTCTGGGGTGTGCCAAGGACACACAGGCAGGCGTCTCGGGACGGCTTGGTGAGGCGTGGTCGGCGAGGACGAGAAGTGCTCTGGGAACCACAGGCAGGCTCTGCAGGGGGCTTCGAGAAACCCCCACTTGACTCCCCTTGACGCCTCCCAATGTGGTCTTTCTCCAGTTGACTCACCCTGCCAGGCCACCCCAGCCAGTCTCCTTTGCCCGTGATGCGTGGCTGCCTTTCACTGGCGCATGGTCCCTTCTCACATCAGGGCATGGGGGGCCATGCACCAGCCCAACCCCCACATTTTCATTAAATGAGAAGAAAGGGAGGGGCAGAGAAAAACCACTGAGTAGCTGAAACAGACCCAGCTCTCTCCTCCTCGATAACCACAAAGCCACGGCAGAGACAAGGAGCGAGAAGACCCCTACTACAAGCCCCACAGCCAACCCAACCTCACCGACAGAAAAGAGAAGGGGCTTCTACGAGATCTCACAGCCCCGCGTCGTGCCCAGACTCAGTTTCCTCATCTGTCCCATGGGCACAAGGTCTGCTCTGTCCACCTCACCACAGGGAGGCACTGCCCAAGGGAACGTTCCCCGTGAACGTGCCACAAGCTGACGGCACCTCTAACGGAGCCCACACGGCTGCCACACAGAGACTCCAGCATGAAATAACAACGGGCAAAACCCCAGAGATCACAGCCTGGAGCTTTCATTCCGTTCCAGAGAAAGAAAAGAAAAAAGAGAAACATCAGAACCCCAAAAGAATATTATAGGTAACCTGTCTATGCAATCTGTATTGCTGGGAGCTTTCAAATATATATACATTTGGAGCCACAGGATTTAAGCGCAGGGGTAAGCAAGGCCTTAGGATCTTATCACAAGCCCTCAGAACTCGGGCATCTCTGGCCTTGAACAGAATGTCACGGATACGGTGTCTGACACAAAGAAGTCTCATCTCTGGCCAAGAAGAAACTCGATGCAGGCTGGGCTTCTCCATCCCAGACTGGGAGCCCCTCAGAGGCCTGAAGTCGTGCAGTCACGTGCTTTTTCTGGAAAAGTGTTGAGATTTTTAACTTCGCGCACATTTGCTCACTGTCGATTCCTCTTAGCCTCAGCTGACAAATCAAGGGTGGCCCCACTTCCAGAAAGGGAGGGAAGTCGGAGGCAATTAGGACACTAGACCCCCCACACTTACCCCACCTCTGTGCAAAGACACAACCTCGCTGAATGGCTCTGCTCCTTGTAAACACCCCCCAAGAGGTTGCCTGGGGAGCCTGCAAAGCCAGGGACTTCCAGGGGCTGCAGCCTGGTGCGACAGGGACGCGTTTTAGAAGACCCGGGACATGTGCCAGGAGGGGGGGAACAGAGAGAGGCGGGCATCACAGCATCCATCTCCAAACGGGCTTTGACCAGGACAGAGCACGTGAAAGGTCATGATTTGGGGTGACGGAAACACCAGGGGGCAAATCCCAGCTGTCACTTCCTCAGTGAGTGATAACGAAAAAATGTCTTACCTTTCTGAGCTTCGGGTGTTTGAATCGTCAGTAGTAACGAGCTTGTGCGATGCTCAGAAAGATTACACTAGATAATGCGGCTAAGCATCTCAAGACACGCACTCAAGCCCTGTCTGCTCCTTGTCCTTGCCGTCACCGTGCTTATAGTTTACTCCTAGAGGCCAACTGGGTGCCCATAACAAAGCGACTGAACCAGATAAGATACCCACCAAGCGAACGATGCAGACTACGAGCCCACGTGTATGAGCGACTCGGTCTGGACTGAAAACGGGGACAGAAGTGAAACCACAGTGGTCATCTTCCGGATCTAGAAATATCTTCCTGTGCCAAACTCTCCCAAGGCACACGTATGAATGCACACAGGGAATGCAGGCAAAGGAAAGCAGGGTGTCTGGGAGGAAGAGGCTCTTTCGTGGGGCAGGTGGCCTGCAGGGAGGGAGCTGTGCTAGGTCACAAAGAGTATGCCCCCAGGCAAGGCCGTGGGGCAGAGACCTGTTCGGGGTGACTTTCACGGTGAGGCTCCCCTCGAGGGTGCCCACAAGCCACCCCCTCCCACGGAAGCAGGAGAGGAAGTGGTCTCGCCTCCGTGCACGCTCACTGGCCCCCGCAGGCTTTGAGGATGGACACTCACGGGGGTGAGGAGGAAGAACGTCCCCGAGGCCAGAGCCTGGAGGCCTGGTCCGCACCAAAAGACAGAAAGAGGTGCAGATCTGACAGCATGCAAGGCTCAGAGCACGGCCAGCGACGGGCAGCGAAAGGAAGTCAGCGGCCACACCCAACACAGCCTTCCTCCTTTCTGAGAAAGACCATCAAAGCAAAACGAAGGTGGCTGACAGGGTGGGGAGCTGCTCATCACAAACAGAGTTCCAGGCTGGGCGCTTCGGGGCTTCCGTACTGCTGAGAGAAAGCGCCGTCCGCCCAAGGCTCACCCCAAGATCCCCGCTCACTCGGACCCCCTCCACCACGGCCCAGCCATCTGGCCACCGCCGCTGAAATTCTCTTTCTGGGCCCACAGCGCCGACCAACCCCTTTCAGAATCTTTCGGCTTCCAGGGAACCACCGGATCTTATCAAAGCCACGTGTCCCGGGATGACCACAGTAACTAAGGTTGCTGGAGTGCGGACCGCATGCTGGACGTTGTTCTATATCCCCTACGGAAGCTCTCCCCTTGATAAACGTTCACAATGACCCTTAGGGGTAAATACTATCACTAGCTCGTTTTACAGGTAAGAAAAGCAAGGTTCGGGAATGTTAAGTAACCTCCCCCTTGCGGTGCACCCAGAGTCTGTCTTCTGTACCACCAAGGCCACACACACCTCACTTTCCCCTGGTCTGTGTGTCCGGAACCCTGGGTTTAAATATGACTCTGACATGACTGAAATCTACCTTGGGCAAGGCCCTTCATCTCTCTCTCTCTGAAGCTTCACCTCGTCCTCTGCAGGGGAGACGATAACAACAGCTACTCCTCCAGGGGCTACCTCTGTGCCGGTGAATGAAATCGCCCACCCCAGAGCCCAACACACAGTAGGTACTAGACATGGTTCCTGCTCAATGGGCACACAGAGGAGACACACACACACGCGCACACACACACACGCACACGCACAGACACACACGCACAGACACACAGACCGACCTAACTTCTCCAAAAAGGCAGCAAATTGGGGCACCTGGGTGGCTCAGTCGGTTAAGCATCTGAGTTCGATTCAGGTCATGATCTCCAGGTTTGTGAGTTCAAGCCCCGCATCGGGCTGGCTGCTGTCAGCACAGAGCCCGATTCAGATCCTGTGTCCCCCTCTCTCTCTGCCCCTTGCCTGCTCGTTCTCTCCCTCTCTCTCAAAAATAAACAAACGGTTTTTAAGCACCAAAGTAACCTTCAGAAACAAATAGCAAATGAGAAACACTTTAAGACAGCAGCCAGCATACAGATTATGCTGCTTACCTCCTTCCTGAGGGAAGGGGTGGGGGGGCATAGGAAAGGAGAGAAAAACTTAGGAGGGCCTGGCTGGACACTGGAGCACCCAGGGGCAGCATGATAACAAAAACAAAATGGCCCAATGCCATTTTTTTCACCCAAGCCACTGGGCTCCAGGGCCACCAAAGCAGAGACTGAATAAGCAATTACCCGAATTACCGATTCTGTCTGGGCTCCAGATTCTCCAGTAAATCACTGACAAGTAAACATCAGGAATGTAGCTCCATCACCTTCCGCACACGGCCGTGTGGATCTGTACCCCAAGATCAAAGTCTTAGTCCCATTTGAAAGCTATTGAGGGAACTTATAAACACACATTGCAGACATAAGGGAAGCTACACGGAATGAAGGAAGTAGTCTGGAATCTTCCAGGGCCAGACCGTTCTGGGGAGGAGGAGGCCCAGAGTGAAGGGTTCAAGTAGCCCCAAGTCCCCGTGGGCAACCCCCCGCCACCACCCTGGTGGCTTTACGGAGATGGTGATGGAGCTGTCTGGTTTACTGCCCTTCGCCAAGACAGGTACCTGGGACAGAGGAGGTGGTCAATCCATTTTTGTTGACTGACCGAATGAGCCGGATCATGCCCCAAGAAAGAACTTCGTGCAGTCACCGCCACCCAGTGAAACGCCCAAGGAGACACTGAAGCGCCTCTGCCCCTTTGCAAATATGGAGGACGCCTTCTCAGTTACGTTCAGCAGACAGCCACGGGGACAAAGGAGACCCACCAAACTGCAGCCAAAGGGGCGGGGGGCTGCACTCTGCAGCCGAGCCTCTGGCTCGCGACTACAAATGTTGGCTTGTGGGCAGCACCCAAGTCCGTTAGCACCCACGGCTCGCTGACAGTTTGCTCTGGGCATCACGCGCCCACCTCAGGAGACACAGATGACAATCGTTCACATTTCGTAGATGAAGACTCCAGGACATGAGACACTAAGCAAATGTGGCTACGCTCAGTCACCTAGAAAGCCGTGGTGGCAGGATTCGGACGCAGCTCTATCAATCTCTCAAATCCAGGCTCTAAAGCACTGCCAGGGCCAGAGGAGGCAGGAAGCAAATCAAAACAGCGCCCCCCGCACCCCACCCCCGGTCTCGGGGTGGCCATACACACGGAGCAAATGTCTGTAGGGTCTGTGCCCACCAAACCCAGGAAGACCTCTCTCTCCCCCACCAGCCCTCGTCTGCCTCTGTCTCCAACCCAACCACACACACACTCTGACTCCCATCCACCAGAGTGCTGCTCCGAGGTAAAGCGCACCCACGGGGTCAGTGCCTCCTTTTAGAGAAAGTGGGGCACAGGGCTGAGTATTCTCTCTAAACCCAGCACACAAAGGCACTTACTGGGTATCAGTGACATTGTCTTGCACCATGGATCAACCGCATCTATACAACAGGAATAAAAGCATCAGCCTACAGAGTTGTTGGGAGAATAAGACAACCCATGAAAAGAGCTACTAACTGGGATTCATGTTCTTACAGATATATCCCTGATTCCCAAGCTTTTACAGTTGGTAAGCGGAAAAAGAAAAATCAAACAGGCCGATAGCTTGGCGTGATACCACACACGCACCAGGGGCATCGAGACACGTGTGTGCACCCGCGAGTGTGTGCGTGATGCGCGTGTAGGTGTGCGTGTATTCACCTACTTGTCAAGACAGAAACGTGTGTCTGCCGTTGTTTTTCAACTGACAACGGAGAAGGGGCCGTGAGGGCGGCTGGCGAGACTGTAGCTGGACTTCATCAGGTCAATGGCTCCCAAACGGCTAACCTGTACGGTGACCTGAAGCGCGGAGATATGCCCACAGAAGGCTGGGATGCAGCCGTGTTCATAGGGCATGTGGTCGAGCCACTGCCACGTGGGGAGCAAACAGGGCTGGCCTCCCGGAGTTCACCGAACGTGTCACGCAGACAGGACGGAAAGAGAACTCCTGCATCCCAGCTCTTTGCATGCTCTCGAGGGTCCGTGCCCACTTAGGGAAATCCGTCTCCGACTTACCTTTTACCATCCCTTCGCCCCTTTGTTCATCCCTCTGCCAGGAGAGGGGCACAAAGGAAGGAGCTAAAACCTAAACAGGACAGGCCACTGGGTGGACACCTGTCAGGTGGACACCCGGGGACAAGCAGAAGCACGGCCTGAGCTGCCCACCTGAACCCCGCCCGCACCCTGGGGTCTCCCCACACCGGTGGCTGACCCCTGCTCACTGTCAGCGCTGCAGCCACATCCCATCCCCAGCTGCGAGGCAGGCCCTGCTCCAGACGCCCCTTCCCATCAACAGCCAAAGGCCAGGGCCCGGGGGGAGGGCGGGGGGGGGGGGGGGTGTTCCTGGGAACCTGGAGAACATTCAACAGAGGAAGCCCAGGGATGTGGCAGGAGGGGAAACGGGGCAGAGCGACCTGCCAAGTTTTCCAGAGGAAATGAGTAACCCGTTGTTAGGCAGTTACACACCGCCGAGCGAGGAAGTGGCATTGTGTGGGGACCAGCCACGGGCCTTACATAACAGGCACCCCCCTCACATTCTGGCCATGGCCGTATTTGGGGATTGGCAAAAACATCTGATGAGCACCTCTACCCTGTGTAAACACTGGCTTTATTAGGGTGGTACAGAGAGGTCTGGCTCACAGGCCTGCCTGGCTCCGGGCTGACAGTGAAACTGACTCAGCGTCTCAGAGGCCCTCCTCCGGCAGCGTGCGCCCGCTGGGTGGCCGGGCGGCTCGGTGGCCAAGCCGGGCTTGGGGGCCAGGCTGCCGGCCTTCCCCACCCCACCCCCTTCCCCGACACCGTGATGTGAAAATGGACAGAGACCGCCCTGGAAGCAGCCAGCAGAGGAGAGAGGCGCGGAAGTGAGAAACGCTACGTTCTTGCTGGAGTCGTAGGAAGAGGCTAGCAGAGTTGAACAAAACCTTAAAGTTCACTTCAGTTCAAGGGACACAGTCATGGGCCACAACGCCATCATCGAGGCAGAGAGATCAGGCCACCGAGGAGGCAGTTCTCCGTAGTTCATAAATCCCCCCGCTGTTCCGCACGGAGGTACGAGGGAATGAAGAAACCCTCGAGGCCCCACACGGATACCTTTTC
The DNA here is from genome assembly GCF_018350215.1 of Panthera leo. Lineage (NCBI taxonomy): Eukaryota > Metazoa > Chordata > Mammalia > Carnivora > Felidae > Panthera > Panthera leo. Next base: position 70,018,110 of record NC_056695.1, on the reverse strand, counting down.
AGGTGGCCCGCTAGGGCCTCTACATTCACTGTGTCACTTCCTGCTCAGAACGACCCGTTGTGGGAGAAATTATCACACTCGTGTATGCACGTGCACTCACGCACCCAGAGGCACATCTTTGTTTTGAAAGCTACGAAAACAGGCACAGAGAGGTTAAGTTCTCTGGCTAACGTCAGAATTTAGACCTACATCTGTTTTACTCTACACGAAAGCAATTCCTCCCCTTCGCTGGTTGACTTTTTTTAAGTAAGCTCGACACCCAATGTAAGTCTTTTTTTTTTTTTTATTTTTTAATGTTTATGTTTGAGAGAAACATAGAGAATGAGTGGGGAGGGGCAGAGAGAGAGAGAACGGGAGAGAGAGAGACAGAGAGTCACAGAATCTGAAGTAAGTTCGAGGCTCCAGGCTGTCAGCATAGAGCCGGATGAGGGGCTCTCCAACCCCGAGATCATGACCTGAGCCGAAGCTGGATGCTTAACGGACTGAGCCACCCAAGCACCCCCAATGGAGGTCTCAAACTTAAGATGCTGAGATCAAGAGTTGCTTGTTTTACCAACTGACCCAGGCAGGCACCCCTATTATTTTTCAAGCAATCTCAGACAAAAGCTGGGAGCACAGTGCAAATTCTTTTTCCTTACACCCCGTGGGAGCAAGTGGCCGGCTGAGGCCCCATCGTCCCAGAATACTCTGGTGTGTACTTCCTAAACCTTCCCTCTAGAACCACAGCCTGCCAGGATGGTCAGGAACGTGACACTGGGCGTGCACGAAAGTCAAGACACCCTGCCTGTGCAAATCTGTGAAGGATCCACAATCAGTCTCGCACCGAGTTGTCACAGCTCTTTACTCCCCTCCAATCTGGAACCGTTCCTCTGTCTCTCCTTAACTCTCATGACCTTGATGCTTCTCAAGGTTACAAGGCAACTATTTTGAAGCATGTCCCGCAGGTCGGGTGTGTGTGATACTTTCTCATGATTATATCCACATTATGCATCTTCATTAACTTTTTTTTTTTTTTTTTTTTTTTTTTTTTTTTGCATAATTGCAAAGCCAGAGCTGGAGGAAAGATTTCCTGGACAAAAGTAAATCATCTAAGTCAACTGTGATGACAACCTTCACCCAGGCATGTCTCATCAGGCGAGGGAAGGCAGTGCAGGGTAGCTAATAACTCAAAAGAGGAGGGAGCAGTGTGCAGTCTGGGGAGGGACTCGAGTTTCTACGCAGCCCGGGAGATGTTGGCATCACTCACTCTCGCCAGCTTTGCTTACAAATAGAAAGAAAGAAAGAGAAAGAAAAACCTCAGAGTTCAGTTTAAAAAGACCTTTCATGCGGGGCCGGGCCACTCCCTTTCCCACCCCCTGCCTCTATTGCAAAGTACAATACATATGTTTATCTTGCTTCTCAGAAGGGGCACATTAAAATACTTGAGGATTTTCCCTTCCTAACCCTGGCGTGCTGGCTCCCACTGGCTGCACGGCCACATATAATGAAGCGCAAAAGCAGGAGTCAATTATGGCTTCTGCAAACACAGGGATCTTTCCTGAGGTTGGAAGTCACATCACTTGAAAGGCCGACTTTCTTCAAACTTCCAGGAACCGAGTGGCCCACAGCCCGTCTATTTAAAGGTCAACCCAGCCCTGCTGTATTTGGAGAGCTGCCGCGGGCACAGGCTTATTCTCGGCCCCTGTCCGCAGCCACCGCAGCGGGCCAGGCTGTGAGTAGCACTGTGTCCCTTCAAAGGACGGGATGGAATGCCAGAGTCAGAGGCAGGGCCAGAGAGAGAAGGAAGACGCAGTGATCGGCGGCCTCCCCCCTGCCCACTGCCCCCACCGGAGGGACCGCAGTGGGTGCTGGGCTTCACGGAGTGAGCTCCCTCACAGCTAATCCTTGGGAGCATCCACCACCACTCGGAATCGAGCCTAGGTCCCAGTTTTCTGGGATGTGACGCTCCTTACGTCCCCCTTTTAACTCAGCTCTGTGAGCCCGAGCTCTGGCAGGGGCAGATGGCCCCTGTACCCCACTTAGAAGTCGACCAGAGGGGCAACAGCCTAGTTCGCCCACCAACCACCTGTAAAACCTCTTAAAAGTGTTCAGCCCGTAGCGTGATGTCAACCCACTCGGCTCTGCCTTTATCCAGTTCTTTGTGGACGTCGGGCACTTGCTTACTCTTGCCACCGCTGGCCAAGGCAGAGCTTCCAAGTTCTCAGGAGACCACCGCTGATGGTGCACCTGTAATGTGCACCGAGTCCCACGGGTGAGCGGTCGGTACAGCCTCCCGGCCCGAGTCACCCAGCTGGCAAGGGACAGGGCCGGGCCCCCAGCGCTCACCTGCCTGATTCCAGAACACACACGCCTGCCGGGCTCACGAGGAGAAACCCTACAGATCCTACACGATCTGGCAGGTAGCGCCACGCTGGGAAGTACTGATCCCACTGCCAGGTACCCAAGAGGGCTTCAGAGAGGAGGTGGCATTTAAATGTTGCCTTCAGGGGGCTCAGAGAGAAAGGGAGAGCAGAGCACCTGGGTGGCTGGGTCGCTTGAGCATCTGACTCTTGATTTCAGCTCAGGTCATGATCTCACAGTTTGTGGGATTGAGCCCTGTATCATCATGCTCTGTGCTGACAGTGAGAAGCCTGCTTGGGATTCTCTCTCCCTCTCTCTCTGACCCTCCCCTGCTCATGTCCTCTCTAGAAAGAAAGAAAGAAAGAAAGAAAGAAAGAAAGAAAGAAAGAAAGAAAGAAAGATGAAAGAAAGGAGGGAGGTGGGGAGGAAAGGGAAGAAGGAAGGAAGGAAGGGAGAGAGGGAGGGAGGGAGGGAGGAGGGGAAGGAAGAAGGAAGGGAGGGAGGGAGGAGGGGAAGGAAGCAAGGAAGGAAGGAAGGAAGGAAGGAAGGAAGGAAGGGAGGGAGGGAGGAAGGAAGGGAGGGAGGGCAACCCAGGAGGAAGGTACAATGTGAGCAAAACAGTAAGAACTAAAAAGGCCCTGATGGATGACAGCTGGCTGGCAAGGCTGAAGACCCATGTGGGTGAAGGAGTCCAACAGAGTCCTTTGGGATGTCTTTGCAGCCTCTGTGTACCAAGTGCCAACCAGATACCTGTCACTGTCCAGGGTCCCCCAACAGGTGATCCGAATCCTAACAGTGGCGAGAAAGAGAGATTACCAGTCCAGCTTCCAGATGAGAAGCACAAGGGCCTGGAGAAGGAGCCACTACTGATCACCTGGCTGCTGGGTGGCAGGGCTTGCCCTTGACCCAGGGCTGTGTGGCACCAAGGCTAGTGTGCCTCCCGTGTGTCTTCCCAAGGCCTCTTTCTGCTGAGATCACTGTTGACACAGGAAAGGATGCTGATGGGGGGGGGGGGGGGGGGGGAGGAAAGGAAATAGGGAGGGAGGGAGGGAAGGCGAGAGGGACAATGCCAGGACTGTGATTCAGTACAGACCTTTCCAAGGGTTTGATTAGCTTGAAAAGACTTTGAAACCAAATCCAACCAAACAAACACTCTGCGGGCCAAGCCAGGAAGCTCGGGCAGAGAATCTCCAAGACTCAACATCATCAGAGGGGACCCAGGGAGGGATGCTGTCACCAGACAATGTGTTATGGGGGGCTGGCCTGCTGTGCCCGAGTCAGCAGGGGCTGGGGAGGAGGTCCAGGGGTGAGCAACTTCCTGGACGAGGCGACAAATCTCCGGAGAGAGGGGCAGCTGGGAGGTGACTGTGCGGTCCCACAAAGGGGACCTGGAACAAAGCCCCGACAGCATCCACTACAATTGGTCATCACCGGATGACGAGGAGGTGACCAGCAGCGATAACAGTGCCCAGTTTTTAACGTTTCCTGCCTAAGCCAGATACCGGGACTGCAATGAGCCGATCAGATGAGGCTGTAGCCACTGGGACAAGGAGGGACGAGGGACACCGAGATGCACAGCCCAGCACAGGTGTCGGGGGCGGAGGGAGCCCAGGGAGGGCCTGTGGTCCGAGCGTGCTCCTCTCCTCTGCTTCTCTCTCCAAAGACGCTCATCCTGGGAAATCCCAGGAAATGGGCCGAAGACACAAACTCGGTCTCCTGTTCTCCCATCTGGAAAACAGATGTAAAGTGTGTGGATCTAAAGAGATTATACAATCAGATATCGTTGGTCTGAATTACCAGGCAAGCCTCCTACACCGTCTGGCATACACTCACTGCTAAACAAAAGCTGAGTGGCTTACCAGCTGAGCACAACTTAACCTCCCAGACCTTTCCCAGAATGGTACAGACTCACTTCCGACTAAGTGTGTGCTGTCGCCACACAGCCGTCAACAAACGAATGGATGCACACAATGGGGTGGGTTCGCACAGTGATGTGTTATTCGGCCGTAAAAAGGGATCAAGCCTTGGGGCGCCTGGGTGGCTCAGTTGGGTAAGTGTCCAACTCTTGATTTTGGCTCAGGTCATGATCTCAGGGTCGTGCGATCGAGCCCTGCATCAGGCTCTACACTGACAGTGTGGAGCCCGCTTGGGATTGTCTCTCCTCTTCTCACTGTCCCTACCCCGCTTGTGCCCTCTCTCTCTCTCTCTCTCTCTGTCTCTCAAAATAAATAAACTTTAGTCTTTTTTTGACGTTTATTATTTTTGAGAGAGAGAGAAAGAGAGAGTTGAGAAGAGGCAGAGAGAGAGAGGGAGACCACAGAATCCGAAACAGGCTCCAGGCTCTGAGCTGTCAGCCCAGAGCCCGACGCGGGGCTCGAACTCACGGACCGCGACATCATGACTTGGGCCGAAGTCGGACGCTCAAGTGCCTAAGCCACCCAGGCGCCCCTAAATAACTAAACTTAAAAGGGAAAAAAGGAATTAAGCACTGATACATGCGAAAAGTGTCACGGATGAAACTGCAAAGCATTACGCCAAGTGAAGTAAGCTGGTCACAAAAGACCGCGTACGTGAGCGCACGGCCGTGAAACAGACACACAAACGCCTGGAGCTGTGTGGCTTCCAGAACAGAGTGTTGCCAGGTCCGCACAACTCGGCGGACACACGGACAGGTGTCCCCGGACGTGTCCCCCGCCAACAGAGGCTGAAAGCCAAACGGCTTCGAGAATAGCCCAGAACGCCGACCCCCGCGGCCAGTCCCACGCCGCCACAGAAGGGCCACGGCGCAGCCAGCCTGTAACTCTTACTCTGTCTCCCGCCCCGAGCAGTTCCTAAACAGTGGGAGTTAAATATTTATAAAAAAGTCACTGTTTAATGTTCCATCTGTACTCGCGAAGCCTGACGCAGGGAAACGCTGGACTGACAGCTGATTACACAACCCAGGGGAAGCCCGCGCTCCCGGGCGCCTGACAGTCCCCAGGACTCCGGCCTCACCTTCCCTGCCTGCCTTTCCCAGCGGAGCCGCCTTCCTCCTCCGCAGCGAACCCTCCAGCGCTGCCCTCTTCTTCCTCCCTGGCGCCCGCCCAGCCAGAGGGAAAACAGTCCCTTGTGCCCAGAGCTGCGGATCTCGTGGCTCCTGGCCCCGAGCGAGGGGGGTGTTGTGGGGGACAGGGTCTTCCTGCCGAGGACCAGTGCACGGGGAAGGGGGCCCGCGAACCGGGGCAGCACGAGGCACACGTGAGGCCCAGGATCGTCTTCGGAGGCCAGCCCCTCAAACTGTCCTCTGAGCAGGTCAGTGCCAGGCCCCCGGGTGAACATGATGTCAAGGGCGAGCACCGAGACCCCACCCCCCAGACCTCATATCCCAGCTTCGACCTTCTCTGCCTCGGTTCCCCCTGCTGCAAAAGCCGACTTGGAAGCTGCTTTACAGAGTGGCTTCTGAGCATGAAACAAGATGGTACTTAAAGGCATCGAGCGCGTGTAACCATTGTCATTGTGATAGGGTGACCTATGCCACCTGCTTCCGGTTCCTGGCTCCATCCTTGTTCGGCTAGGACCTTGGGCCATTCTGTCACTCCCTGTCGCTCCGGTGACTCTTTTTGGGGCCTGGACACCTCTGAGAGAGGCTAATGCTCCGGGATCGTGCTCTCCACTGCACCGGGGAACAGCTCTGCGAGAATCTGCGTGCGGCCTTCCCCACTCATCCTCAGAACTGCCACCCACCGTGCCTCCCCAGGTCCCAAAATCAGGATGCGGGGAGGCCCTGCCCCGGCCTGCGAGCCCCCTCCCTTCTTCCCACGGTGCAGGTAGCTCCGAGCCAGGGGGACCCAGATCGACAGGCAAGGTCCCTTTCTGCGGGGACTCCCCAGTGCTCAGGGAGCCAGGCACAAGAGGGAATGAGCAGGCTCGGGGAGGTGTAGGCCAGGCGGGGAAGAGGGAGGGACAGGGGGAGGACCTGAGTACAAAGAACAGCGTGGAGAAGAGAACCCAGAGAAAAGCTACTTGAAGCGAAGCCACTTAAAATAAGGTCCAGATATTTACAGAAGCGGGGCAGGTATGCATCGTGGGGAGGGAGGGACCTTCTCTTGAAAAGATAAACAGCCAGCACCTGCTTTTCATCCTCAGCTCTTCCCCGTCACTTGGCTGTGATCTTGGGCCACTCGTGTCACTTGTCCTAGGCCCCTTTGGGGGGGACTTTACAAGAAACAAAGAAGTATCAAACATTTTACATTCAGAAATCAATGCCTTAGCATTTATATGTTACAAATGTGTATTGCATTAATGACAAATAATTGTAAATACAAATAAGGTGTGTGTCTTACACTTACATTCAAAGTTATCATTTTAAACTCTGCTTGAAGTGTTAGTCAAGCAAAGAACGAGTCCAACGCCAAGGCTTTTCTTAATACACATTTTGTCACAAAATATAAACTCCCTCCACTCCTCATCACTAAAAGGATCGGTTTGGGGCGCCTGGGTGGCGCAGTCGGTTAAGCGTCCGACTTCAGCCAGGTCACGATCTCGCGGTCCGTGAGTTCGAGCCCCGCGTCGGGCTCTGGGCTGATGGCTCGGAGCCTGGAGCCTGTTTCCGATTCTGTGTCTCCCTCTCTCTCTGCCCCTCCCCCATTCATGCTGTGTCTCTCTCTGTCCCAAAAATAAATAAAAAACGTTGAAAAAAAAAATTTAAAAAAAAAAAAAAAATAAATAAATAAATAAATAAATAAATAAATAAAAGGATCGGTTTACAAAAGACCTTTTGAGGGGTGCCTGGGTGGCTCAGTCGGTTGAGCGTCCGACTTCAGCCCAGGTCATGATCTCGCAGTCCGTGAGTTCGAGCCCCGCGGCGGGCTCTGTGCTGACAGCTCGGAGCCTGGAGCCTGTTTCCGATTCTGTGTCTCCCTCTCTCTGACCCTCCCCTGTTCATGCTGTGTCTCTCTCTGTCTCAAAAATAAATAAACATTAAAAAATTTTAAAAAAAAAAACACAAAAGACCTTCTGGGACTTCCTTAATCTTCCCAGGCCTCTCTTAATGTTTCTTTTTATCCTTTTATTTCTAAATTACTTTCTTTTGATTTGCATGGAATCATCTTTTCTTTCTCTCCTCCACGTTACCTGGTCTGATTCCGCCCCCTGCCCCTTCCCCCCAAAGCAGCTCAGGACCCCTGCCTGCTTCTCTCTCCCTAGGCTGTGGTAAGTGCCCCGTATTTACCCCCTGCTTCCCCTGCCAGTGAGGCCCCGTGAGGGCGGGGATTTGCGTCCGTTCTGCTGGCTGCTGTCTGCTGTCTGCATGGCCCCTAGTGTATCAGGCACCACACCAGAGCCTGGCACGCGGGAGGCGGTAGGTACGTGTGTGACTCAAGGAGCCTGCCCACGGCACCTGTGCCCGCATCAGGACACCTTGCAGTCTGGGCAACATGTGCAACTCGATCCGCCTTAGAGAGCAAAAGCCCTGTTACCCAACCCCCGCCCACTGTCACGTCACTGGAAAGAGGGCAACCGTGAACAGGACAGATACATACTCATCAGAGCTGCCCGTGTATTCGCCCATCGAAAGGCAGGGTCTTCTTTCAGCCACTGACTGGAGATGCAAACAGTCTTTCTTGCAAAATACACACTCGCCATGCAACATCTACAACTGCTGATTTCCACTGCTTTAAAGTGGTGCGAAAGTGGTCATCGGCAACGCACGTGGAACACAGACTCCTTAGAGTTTTACTACGGTTCTTCCCTATCTTTTCACAGCTGTTTTGCCCCTCAGTGATTCAGTGACAACTTTTTAGCAAATCAATGGCATACGTTCTTCCCGTGCAACCCCTTTTATACTCAGTCTTCGTCAGGTTACGTGATACTTAATTACCAACACGACTAACTTTCGGCCAGCGCAGAAATCAGAGTGGCAGAAGCCTTCTGGTACCCCAGTATCAACAGCTAACATTTAACGGGTGTGTGTCACATGCCAGGAAAACACTGCTCTAAGCCTTTACTTGTATTAACTCATTAGCTGATAAACACCCTAGAAGGTAGGTACTCATATTAGGTCTGGTTTTACAGATGAAGCAGACAGGCACAGAGAGGCTACTCAACTTACCCAAGGTCACACAGCTAGTCAGGAGCAGAACAAATTTTTTAATCTGGAAAGCTGGACTTCTAAGTAGCCCACAGCCCTGAGCCTTCAGGGAACTTGGGGCCTCATGTAGTTTGCTGCACACAGAGAATGGGCCGCATCCCTCCCCAGGGAGGGAGCCAAACAGAGGTCAGGGAAGAGTTTCTTTCTATTCCTGCCCTAGACTGACAGATGTTTACAACGTCTGGCCATCAGCAAATGACTGATTATCGTCAGATGTGGGTGGGCTGGACACTAGCAATGAGTTTATTGCTGCATATTTTCATGTTATGATGACTTTTGCTTCCCTGGGCAATCTGTCTGTAGGAACACAGATACGAGGACCCCTCAACTTCTGTGTGGCTGAGGCACGAACTGTTAGTCGGGGAAGGAAAAGAAATGAGGCAGGTTCAGAGTTAAGGTTAAAGGCAAATGTATCAGGCCAAGGGGTTTGGATGTAACCCTGTCTATAGATGCTTCTTGTCGTCCCGGGTCAGGCCAGAAGTGCTAAGCAGCCTGGGGCTCCTGCGAGCAGACGGCATGAGATGCAGAGAGCAATGCTTTCCTCACTGCGGGAGGAAAGCGGGGAGGCCTGAAAACGGACGGTGGCCTTGCAGGTGAAGCCTCCTTCTACTTGCTGACTTTCCTAGAGGCTCCCACAATGCCCACACTGCTGGGCTGGGACAGATCAACCCCCACCTTACACAGGGGAGGCCCAGAGAGTACGAAAGCCCTGAGTGGAAGCCCAGCAGGTGTGCCAGGGAGAGAGATGACGTGTCTGACCTGGCCTCTTAGTATCACGTCTCTCTCACTGCCCTGTGCCACAGTCTCCCAACAGAGCGGGGGCGGGACTGCTCAGGGTGGTGACCCCCACCCCCGACAGTTTCACAAACGGAGGGAGAAGTGCTCAGTCCCAAAGGCCCCCTCCTGAAACCCAGACATGCTGCCACAGCGTTGCTAATTAAGTAACTTTCCCGACTAGAGGGTCAAGAAAAGGAAAATGGCTTTGGTATCGGAATCCCTTCCATGGGGTAGAAGAGGTCACCTCGCTATTACTTGAAATAAAAGGCGTCAAAGAGGATCTCGGGGAACGTTCAGGTCCTCCATGCCGAGAAGGTGCCATGCTGGAGAGTGCCCACTCTACGGCAGCCCAAGGAATACCCGAAGTGTGGTGGCAGGTGGCTTCAAAAAATAAGCACACAAACAAATGCTACTTGACCGCTCTCCTGCTTATATGGGGGGCCGGTCACATGCCTGCCCTCCGCATGCTGTCACGTCGTGAGGCGAGGGGTTGCCTACGTGCACTCAGCAAGTCCTGTCGGTTATTCCCTTAACTTCATCCCCAAAAAGTGCTCAAGATCTGGGGAGACGGGCTGGGGGAGACTAAGTGGCATAACCAGTGCCCCCCAGCTAGGGAAGCGGTTACCCCAAGGAGGTGACAACCTAGAAGAGACGTGGCATCTGCCTTCCTCAACTTCGAAGCTGGCACCTGGAAGGAGGGTTTGTTGGTTTGTTTCATCGGGAGGATCCCAAGGATCAGAACCCAGAGAGCTGGAGAAAGAGCCCGGGGCTCGGCAGAAGGAAGTGTGTTAGAAATGTCGATGCCACCTTTCAGCAGTGGTGAGAGCCCCATCAGCGGAGGTATTTAAGGGCAGAATGGACAGACAAGTGGCTACATTGCCACTACTGGGGATTCAACTTCTCTCAGGGGGGTTCGCCTGAACTGTGCGGCAGGGAATCTACGAATGAATCGAGTCTTACGCATTTGCTTACTGAGTCACGCAGGCACACGGCAAAGTTTGCACAACTAGTGTGTTTCAGATCCAAGTTATCTAACCTCTGTACTCTCTCTCTCTCTGAAAAGCTAGATGACCCATACGGGTGGCAGAAGCAACATCTCCTTTCTCCATCGAGCCATCTCCCAGCCACTTACAAGGACCTTTTGTGTGCCCGGCACCGTATGGGGAAAGTGGATGAATAATGCAAATCCCCAGTTCCTGTCTTCCAGCGCTTAGAGCACGATGGGTCAACTTCATCAATTATAGCGGACACTGATGAACATTCCCGAGCGCCTAGGAGGCTCCAGATAGTGCATCAGGACGGTTGTGGAGGCCACAAGAGCTGGTGGTCCTACTGTGCCCACTGACAAAGGAAGACACAGGCCAGAGAGGATAAACGGCTCCCTGTGTTCACTCAGTGAGCAGAGAGCCAGCTTTCGAATTCAGCCGGCCCCGTCCAGCTGCAAAGGGCACCCTCTTTCCATGGCACTGCCACGTGCAATGATACACGTTCTGGTACCAACGGGAAGCCCCCTCCGCCAGGAAAGTCAGATCTCGTCCCTGCTGTCTCCACTCGCCTGCCCATGGCCTTCAAGGCCACACCACTCATTTCCTTTCTGTTTTACCACCGGCCCAATTCGATTCCGGTGGCGCTGCCCACCCCGGATGCAGGCCAAAGACGGGCCACGCTTTGATAGCACAGATGAAGGGCAGTGATGCAGTGCACATGAGGTCTGCGCAAATGTCGGCCGCTTTCATCAGGAAAACCCCAAATTACCCACTCTTACACATGGTCTTCCACCTCCTACAGGGCAAGCAGAGGCCGCTTATTAGAAAAGCTGCCTTGTCCGCAATCTCCCTTGCGGGGGGGGGGGGGGGGGGGGGCGGGGTCAAGGGGCAAACGCCAGCATCACCCTTGGCATCACTGTGCTGGCTCACCCCGAGGGGCGGCTGGGCTGTCGGAAACACAGGCCCCGCTCTGCCCGTTGCCACAGGCCGCTGACTAACCGGACAGAGAGGAGCTGTGTCCAGGCCGGCCGCCGCCACTGCACAGGGAGGGCGCCGCTAACAGACGGCCGTCCCCAGAGCCGGCTGCAAGAGCGCTGTGCCGGCCAAGCCGCTGCTCTGTGCCTCCCACACACCCAGCCTGCAGCCCCAGGAAACGGAGGTTTCGGACCGCAAACAAAAATGCACAGGAGGCCTGACCGGACCCTCTATTTCTTCCTTCTTTCTTTTTCTCTCTCTTCTCCAGCAAAGCCGGCAATTGAGAACTCCACATCACAGATTCCTGTGGCTAAGAGGGGCCTCTTGAGGTCATCAACACTGTTCTCCCACATCAAGACAAGCCTGTCCTGAAGCTGTCGCGGAAGGCAGGCCGCGGTCCTTATTGAAGGTATCTGAAGGAGAGGTCGCTGGCCTTCCTTGGGGCTACCAGAGCAGTCTACATCCTTCTGAAGCACGGCACTCATCACATTTGGTTTTCCTATGTTATTCCAAAATCCGTGTCCCACACGTGACCGTGAGCTCTTGAGACCTCTCTGTATCTTCAGGACTTGGCATACTGCATGGTCCAGAGGGACCACTTAGTAAATGTGGGTTATTTGTGGTCAGGTGAGTGGGTGGCTGAGTGGGTTTATGGATAGGTGGCTGGGTGGATAAGTGGATAGGTAGGTGGGTGGGAGGGGGCGAGGGGTCACAGGTAGGTGGGTGGGAGGGGGCGAGGGGTCACGGGTAGGTGGGTGGGTGGAGGCGAGGGGCCACGGGTAGGTGGGTGGGAGGGAGCGAGGGGCCACGGGTAGGTGGGTGGGTGGGGGCGAGGGGTCACGGATACGTGGGTGGGTGGGGGCGAGGGGTCACGGATACGTGGGTGGGTGGGGGCGAGGGGTCACAGATGGGTGGGTGGGTGGGGGCGAGGGGTCTCGGATAGTGGGTGGGTGGGGGCGAGGGGTCACGGATACGTGGGTGGGTGGGGGCGAGGGGTCACAGATACGTGGGTGGGTGGGGGCGAGGGGTCACGGATACGTGGGTGGGTGGGGGCGAGGGGTCACGGATACGTGGGTGGGTGGGGGCGAGGGGTCACGGATACGTGGGTGGGTGGGGGGGCGAGGGGTCACGGATACGTGGGTGGGTGGGGGCGAGGGGTCACGGATACGTGGGTGGGTGGGGGCGAGGGGTCATGGATAGGTGGTTGGGGGGGAGGGTTTATGGATAGGTGGCTGGCTGGGCAGGTGGGTGGATGGTGGGGGTTAGATCAGTAGACAGTTGGATGTGAGTTCAGGCAGAAAAGGGAAAGACCTGATGACTGCAATTAGGACTATCAGGCACACCCACCGTAGACTGCCAGAATCATAAACTTTGGGGCCACGAAGAACTGAGGCCCCTCCAAGTGTCACTCGCCCTTCACTCTGCAGCCGTACTCTCCATCTTGGCCAAAAGGCCAAGAAGAGATTCATTCTGCAGATGCAAAACGCGAAACTGCCAACATGGGTTGCCCTGCCCAAGGTCACATGACTGAGGGTAAGCCAATCCACAGTAACACCTACACCTTGGCCACCTCAACCAGAAAGAATAACTGGCAATCCAACCGGCTATCAGAACCAGAACGATGCCCAGATCCCTGACTTGTACACAGAGGGGCACTGCCTCTTACCCCCAACCCATAAAGCTTCAGCCAGTGCTCCTAAAACGTGGTAGAATCGGGATGAAGAGCCTTCCACCTGGATAAGGCAGGTGGAAGGCAGCAGCCCAGCAACTTGCCATCAGGATGCTTCTGTCCTACATCACACACTTCTGCAGGGTGAGGGGGAAACAAAGACGAGTGTTTGCATCCTCCTCCACTGCGTCTTCCTGCAGTAATTCCCACTATGAAAGAAAAAGCAGCCAAAGTCCAAAGGCCAGAGTGAAATCACCCATCTCAAGCTCAGTTATGGGAAACAGAGGCAAGTCAATCCACAACTGTTTCCTGACCACCTACTGTGCGTCTGGCCCTGGGCTGAGAGCACACAAAGGACAATTAGAAGTCTAAATCCTGGACCAAGTTGACAATTCAGGTCACTGACTGCCTCCTCAGTCACAGGCCCCTGGGCTAGATTTTTGGAGTGTGGGTCTGTCTGCTGCTGAGTATGCAAGAAACTTGACCTTGATGCAAGGAGTGATCCCGCCTATCCCTCAAGTCCACAGGGTGTTTTTCCATTCTTAAAGCACAGACACCGATACAGTCAGTCCTCATAACAACCCCAGGGAAGACACCTGAGTGTTCTCACACTCTCCTACTACATATTTAGGGAAACTGAGGTACTGAGGGTTTAAGAGACTCATCCACCTGTGATCACACAGCAGAACCGTGAGTCGAACCCTCATTTTCAGTTTTCTTTGGCTACAAATCTTGGCCTCCTTAGGAACAAGGTGAGCAGTGTGTGTTGGAAAAAGATCCCTGCAGGCGGGTGGCACTGTTCCTGACGTGAGCTCAGACCCTAAAGCAAAGCAAAGCAAAACCAAAGCCATTTGTGCTGCCCAGGAGGGAGAGTACAGACGAGGGGTCAGGTCACACTCAGACAAACCGTGTTCCACGTCTGACTGGGCCACCATAAACTGTGTGCCCTAACTGAACCTCTACTTTCTCACCTGTAAAATGAAAATCACAGGACTCATTCCATCTCTATAGAATTCACTAGGGTCAAGGGTCAGACACAGAGGCTGGCATAAAGCATGTGCCTTCCCATTTCCTCCTCTTACCTAAGGGGGACTGACTGTGATCCCGTGTGTGCTTGCTACAGTTGAGGTGAAATCCACCAAAAGGAAAAGTAGCCATATTAACATGCACAATTCAGTGGCACTTGGTACCTTTGCGATGCCCTAAAACCATGACCTCTGTCTACCTCTGAAACATTTCATCACCCCGAAATAAAACCTCACACCCACTCAGCAGTTACACCCCACTGCCTCCCATCCTCAGCAACCACCGATCTGCACTCTGTCTTTACTCTGGATATTTCCTAGAAATGGAATCATACAATAGGTGACCTTTCGTGCCTGGCTTTTTCCAGTCTTTCTAAGGTTCACCCACGTGTAAAGCATGCATCAATAACTTCCCTCCTTTTTTACGGCTGAATAATATATATCTAGGAGTGTGGATCTCAGAGCTCAATTGCTAGGTCATATGGCAATTCTGTGCTTAATTTTTGAGGAACCACCAACCTGTTTCCCACAGGGGCTGGACCCTTTTACATTCCCATCAGCAATACACAAGGTTCAATTTCTTCTCATCTTGGCCAACACTCGTTATTCTCTTTTTTAAAGTATCATTATGGCCATCCTAACAGGTATAAGGGGATATATCATGGTTTTGATATACATTTCCCTAGCGACTAATGAAATTAAGCATCTTTTCATTTGTTTGCCAACCATTTGCACATTTCCTCTAAAGAAAGGAATATTGAAGTCTTTTGCTCATTTTTACACTGGGTTGTTTGTCTCCTGGTTGGTGGCTCCTCCTCCGTCTTTCAGCAAAGTGTGGCAAACCCCTACGCTGCCTCAGGATGGATGATCTGGTGGTGCGAGCACCTCACACAGATGAGCCCCGGAGCAGGACAGCCCTGTGCGCAAGGCCAAGCCCTTCTCTCCGAGAGGCCGCCGTAGGCTCTAGAGACAGGACCCGGAGGCAAAGACACAATTAAAACGGGCTGGGAAGTGGGACCTGTAAGGAAGTCTAAGGGGCAGGGGGCTGCAAGGGAGGGAAAGGCTCGGGGACACCTTACACTGGGCTGCAGTGGCTGAGCAGGGGGTCTCAGGAATCAGTGGCCAGCTGGCCTCCACTTGCCCCGCAGAGAGAGGGGAGGAGACATGCCCAGCAGGCAAGAGGGCTCGGCTGAGCAGAAGGAAGTGCCTCCAGCCTGGAGAGCTTTGTGAGGCCCTGAACCTGGCAGGATCTGCCAAAACCCGGGGCAGCCCACACCCACCCAAGAGGGCGAGCAGTGCCCCGATGGGGCCCCAGCCTAGACGGTGGCCATCCCTCATTAAAACACCGTCTTCACCAAACAGGTGGGACTGGCCACAGTCACACACGGCATTAACCTTGATGTCCCACGGCTTCTTCCCAGCACCGAAGCACATGTGCCTGCTCAAGCTCAGTGGATGAACTTTCTCATCACCGAGCTACAGAGGGAATCCTGGTGAGGACGCCATGCCTGGGCTTGGGGGGTAAAGCACGCTCTCCAAACCAGAGGGAAGCACAGGCACTGTGGGGACACCTGCACAGGGACACCTGCTGGACAGGGGGATGAGATGAGCCCAGAAGTTAGCAAGAAAGGGAGGAGAAGACGGAATAGTGACCCTCTATTTGGAGTCACTGGACTTGGATTCGATCCTAATGCCGCCATTTACAGCCTGTACAATTCTGGCAAATTCCTCAACCACTCACAAAGGGAATAACCAAGCTCATCCACTAGGATGGTTATGGGATAACATGGGGAAGAGTCAGCTCCAGCTTCGCAGGGCCATCAGCCAGCAGAGCACGACCTCTGCGTCACCAAGCAGCCACTTACTCGCTGAGGGACCTCTGGCAGATGACCAAACCCCTTGAGTCTTTGTCCACCTTCAAAATCGGAGTGGGGATAATAGTACCTATCACGTAGGACAGCTGTATGGGTTACAGGAGTTGACACCTATAAGCCACTCGGAAGATGCCCAGGAAGTGCCCCCAAGTTGAGCTGGCTGTTACGATTCTACAACCTTCAGCAAAACAAATGATCCTTCCCCCTCAGCCGTCCGTGCGTTTGCTACAGGTATCTGCACGGAGCTGAACGCCAGCTCCAAACGTTCAAACCGCAGGGTCACAGAATTCTCAAGCAGGGGATCTGGTCACTCCTCTTGAGGAAGTGCAAAGACAGCCCAAAGGCTCACCTCCCTGGGGACGCTCAGAGCCAGGTCTCCTCCGAAGCCTGTTCCGATCCTGCCCCAGGCCCCACCCGCCAACTAACTGCCCACACTGAGCTCCGCCCACTCTTTATCCACCACGAGACCAGCACCACCCGTAAACCTGTGGCGAAGTTCAGTTAAAACAGTTCATGGAAAGGAACACTGCTCCTGTCATCGCCTAAGATAAGAGTAGTCAGAGACCCGAAGGGAGCCAGGATGTCACCTGCAGCACTGACCCCTGGTCACAACTGAGACACTCTCAACGTCCCTGAGTGTGGCAGCGCAAGACAAGCCTGCTCTCAGACACAGCTGGTGCTAAGCTCGAGTTCTGTGTCAACACCTTCTAGCAAATTCCTTAACACCCCTGGGCCTCAGTTTCCCCATTTGTAAATCAGGAAATACACAGGGGTTGTAGGAATGGTAAGAAATAAGGAGCCCCGGGGCACCTGGGTGGCTCAGTCGGTTAAGTGTCTGACTCTTGATTCCAGCTCAGGTCATATTCTCATGGTGGTTGAGTTCAAGTCCCATGTCGGCTCCCAGCTGACACTGTAATCAATGCCTGCTTGGGATTCTCTCTCCCTCTCTCTCAAAATAAATAAGCTTAAAGACATAAGGAGCCCTAGCAGGCACCTGGCACACAGTCTCTTTCTGGATTCCAGCCCCACACTTCACAGCCGCTGGAGTGATCACGCTCTGTGACTCCGGCTCTGGGGGCTTGGCCCTATGGAGCCTCTACAGGGCCAGCAGGTGAACTGCTGGGAGTGGGGACCAATGACCCCTGGGCTCTGTCGTGTGGGTCAGAGAAACCACGCGCAGGAGCACTGCGGGCCGCAGCGTTCCCGGGGAGAACTCCCAACACAGACATGCCTGGATCCACTCAACTGACACAGGCCAAGAAAGCAATGTCCAGAGCAAAGGAATGCGGCTGTCAGCAAGAGGGAGAAGTTACCAAGAGAAGTGGGGCAGAGGCTGCAAACAAAAGGGGGAGGTCACCCCCGGTGCTGGCGTCCTGCCTGTTCAACCTCCCTGCGCCGCTGATGGTTCAGAGCAGGTGGAAGAGGAGATGGGTGTCCAGAGTCCAGCCTCCCCCAGACTCTGAGCGCACACTCTTGGGGGCGACAATCTGCGAGAGGCTGAAGGAAAGCCTGAACCCCTATCCCTTCCTGCAATCCTCAGCAGTTAACAGCTCATGCTTAACAGAACAGGCTCTGGAGACAGACTGTTGGGGCTGGAATACCAGAGCAGCAACTTTTAGCTGTGTGATCTCAGACATTATACTCAATCTCTCTGATCCTCTGTTTTTCTCATTTGTAAAATGGGACTAATGACAGCACTGCATCTCCTAGGATGATGGCAGAATTAAGTCACATAACAGATGGCCAGGACTTCATAACCACTAGACAAATGTCAGCTTTGATTATTAGCTGCTAATCTAATTAATATCATCAGGAAGTCATTTAATTTCACTGATCCAACTAGTGTGGTCAATCTCGCAGAGATTTCCCAGCAAAAGAAGTCGGTGAAGACAAGAGGGAGGCATGAGCCGTCTCTGCCACATTCGTACCAGCTTGACCATTTCAGCTCAGGATTTCACACCTGCCCCCATAGAACAGAGGTTCTTATCCCCAGTTTGCTGACGAGAACACCAAAGCTCAGAAGCCCAGGAAACAGAAAGCTAGAAAATTCTTTAAGGAATAAAAATAAGTTTCAAAAACATCCCTTCCTGGCGCATATTTTCATCACCCCCGCCCCCCCACCCTAGTCCATGCACACCTGCTCCCAACCCCCACCACCCCTAATCCTCCGCTCCTGAGTCCAGGGTAGACGCCACCTAATTAAGCATCCTACCAACCAATGTGGCGGAGCTGGCCTCGAGGCAAGGGCAAGGACGAGGGCGGAGCGCCGGGGCCCTCCCCGGCACCCCACTCCCGGTACCAGGGGTCTGCGTCGTGGGCACAGCCTCCCCCCCTGGCCCCACTGGAAAAACCGCCCCCCACTCTGGTGCTGCAGGCACACGCCAGATCTCAGCCCCGGTGGCCACGGTGGCGCCTACGGGCCTGATGTGCAAACAATCCTAAAAGAACAACAACCTGAGCGCCCTGCTTCTGTCTGGTTCCAAAAGCCTTTGGTCCAGCGCTGTCCTCACAGCCCTCCACTCCTGGGGGCTGGTCCCTGTCTCCCAGAAGGAGTCCTGCTTCCCTCTCCCATCCCAGGGTCTCTGCAGGGGCTGTCTACACCCGCATACACTCCCCGATTACCTGAATGATAAACAGCAGCTGACCGTTTCGGGGAAGAGGGGAAGTGGCCTGTGTGGCCCCCCTCCCTTTAATTCGGAAAAGTCTCAACCGGTCCCTTGCAAGTTCTTCGTCCACCGGCAAACCTGGGCTGGCCCCCTGGCTCTGAGACGCAAAGTGGGCCCAAACTTGATCCTCTCAGCAGACACGTTCCCAGGCTCCTGGGAGAGAAGGGCTCACCACGTGCAGGAGCACACTGGAGCAAAGAGCAGGTAAGGCCTAGCAGCAAAGGGGACAGGGCAAGCAACCTGGGCAGGGAAGCCAGAGGAGGCTGGGTCTGAAGCCAAGGTCGACGGGGACTGGGAGAGGCAGAAAGCATCTCTTCAGAACGTGCCGTCCCCTCTCCCAACTGGAGACGGTTGTGTGCTTCTCCTCCTCCAGACAGCGGCCCCCTGCCCCAGCGCTCCCCCTGCCACAGTGGTCCAGACACCTCCGGCGCCTCTCCCATCTACGGAAGCACGCCAGGAAACCAGCAGTCCCGAGAGAGCCAATCTCAAGGTCCAGATGACGGGAGTGTTTACCCAGGGGTCCCACCAGGGGTTGGGAACTGGCTGTGGAGCCCCGAGGAACAGAGGAGCACAGAAGCGTGCACGAGTCGCAAGGGCCGAGTCACAAACACCGACCATCCCGAGGACATGAGGCCCAGGACGCCTGGAGACGACCGTGCCTGAAGACCAAAGCTGGGCTGTGTTCCACGGAGTCGTAACACGGGTGGCCTGCACATACCACCCAGAAGAAGGAAGAGAAAAGGCAAATTCCAGAAAGGTGAGGCAGGCACAAAGTTCTGATAGAGAAGAACGGCATGAATGATGCAGGGCTGCAGTATGTGTGCTGGAATTTCCTCCTTAGTCACTGGAAGGCTCGGGAACCCGACGCTGGGCGAGGGAGGCCACTCGCGCCACGTGAATCAGCCCCTTGTTCTCTGCTGGGGAGAAAGTTAACCAAGAAGAAGCCGGGGGCGGAATGCATGCACCCGTCCTGCTCTCCCTTTTCCTCAGTCCGCACCCCTTCCCCCCCCCCCCCCCCCACACACACCCCTGCCTCACAACCTCCACAAATCTCTGGCTGGGAAGAGCCAACACCCACAATCCCTAGAGGGGGTTACTTAGAAAACAGGGTCCTTTAAAATTGTGAGGACTTTGGGGAAAAATGTAACGATTTCACATTTCTCTTTCTGCGGCCCAGGCTTACTGACCAAATTTGGTCATTCGAGTCTCCATGTAATAATCCAGGAGTCCATCCACAATGCAGTCGGGACTGTTGGCAGTAGGTTTTTTCCCTTCCCACCAGCCCTGCCCACCCCACCCCTGCTCCCCGATGGCCACCAGGCTTATGTCCACCCTGCAAACTGACGGGGCCGGGGTGTAACTTCCTGTCACCACCCCCGAGTGGGTTATGGCCTCAGGAGTCACTTCAGGAGAATGGGACTGTAGATACAGCAGGCTGGTGTTACTTCCATCAGGCACAAAGATCCAGCCTCCCACGGGGCACCCTCGGTCCATCTGGGAACAGAGTCCTGGCATCTCACATGTGGGTTGTGACATTTCTGGGGTAGGGAGCAGGCAGCCTGGGGAATGTGGTCAGGAGTCCCAGGGAAGCTTAGAATCCCAGCCTCAGACTCACTAGCGGGGTGCCTGAACCTGTCTGAGCCTGTTTTCACACCTGTGAGATGAGAGTCCCATAGCATTTACCTCTTGAGGTTGCCAGAGGGTTTAGTCAAATCTCAGCACATAAAAGGCATTCAATAGAGGGAAACAAATACACAAGCACTGTGCCATCGAGGCTACACATCAACACCCTCTACAACACTATGCCCAAGACCTTAACATCTGACGGATGGATGGGAGTAAAACTCAAACATTACACCACGGAAGCAGCAGGAGAGCACTGGCTTCTCCAGGCAGCAAAACGGCTTTCTCTTCGTCCTTTGTGTCTCTCTCATCCCAACGCCTGGGAGCACAGGACATCAGAAGTGTCCCTCAGTGTCCCTAAGCCATTTCGCACCCACTCCTCACACCAAAGGGGTACAGTGTGCTCAGCCCAAGCCTGAATTTCCCCTTTTACCATTATCTTTGTTGCTATCCAAACATTTTACATCCTCAGGAAAATGCAAACTGCCAGTGCTGTCGGAATCCAAAATGCAACGTCCACTGGGAATCTCCATGCCACCCGGAGGTATGCATTTTGTTGCTAACGGAAGAGCTAATGAAACCGCAGGAATGGCCTCCTTCACCCTGCCGGCCGCGGCCAAGAGTCTCCCTCCCCCCTCCCCCCCCTCCCCCCCCCCCCCACTTGCTCTGGCTCTCAAGGCTTTTGCAAGAATGCAGTAACGTAAGTGTTCATTAGGTCCATCCATGCGGGCAGGGTGGGAAAGGCGCGCCAGAGAGGAGGAAGAAGGGCCCAGCTCCTCCCAAGAGCTGCCACAAACTATGTGACCGTCAGCAAGTTCCCGACCCTCTCTGAACCACTGTGGGGTCACTTATAAATAAAGTGGTGGCCAGAACACTGACCAGGATTCACCTAACACTTGGAATGTGTTGGGCGCTGTGCTAAACGCTTCCTGTAGTATCTCATCGAAACCTCGAACCCTTCTAGAGGCTGTCTTAAGTCGGCTGAGGCTGCTACGAGGAAATACCACAGTGGCTGCAACGACACTTATTTCCAACAGCTCTGGAGGCTGGAGAGCCAGCAGATTCTGTCCTTGGTGACAGCCCTTCCCCCAACTCAAGTGCCCTTCCCCCACTCAAGCTCTTGGCTCGTGGACAGCTGCCTTCTCACTGCTCACAGGGCCTTCCTTTGGTGTATAAGCATACAAAGAGAGACAGAGATCTGTCTGTCTTCCTCTTTACAAGGACATTAGTCCCATGGGGCGGCGGGCACACCCTCATGACCTCATCTGAGCCTTATCACCTCCCAAAGCAACCCCCCAAATGCCACCACTGGGACTTAGGGCTTCAACATAAAAATGTGGGAAAGACACAAACATTCAACCTCAATAGAAGAACTATGATGACCCTACTTTACAGATGGGGAAACTGAGGTAGGAGAAGTTAAATAACTTGCCCAAGGCCACACATCTAGCGAATGGCAGAGCCGAGATTAGCGCCAGCCACGCCCCACCCCCTGCAGCCACCACACTACACTGGACATAAAGTGACACAAAAGGGGCGCCTGGGTGGCTCAGTCGGTCGGGCGTCCAACTTCAGCTCAGGTCATGATCTCGCAGTCTGTGGGTTCGAGCCCCGCGTCGGGCTCTGTGCTGACAGCTCAGAGCCTGGAGCCTGCTTCGGATTCTGTGTCTCCCTCTCTCTCTGCCCTTCCCCCACTCAAGCTCTGTCTCTGTCTCTCTCAAAAATAAACAAACATTAAAAAAAATAAAAACATAAAAAAAATAAAGTGACACAAAAAACTTAAGACTGTGATATCAGGCAAACCCCGGGTGGGAGCTTAACCTGCCCTTGAGTTCCTCACTTGCAAAATCGGGATGACAGCGACAGCCTCGCAGCATTGCTTCTGTGATTAAATAAGGTGAAGCCATAAAAATACCAAACGGAAGCAAATACATACTCAAGGAACCCACAGAGCCTGGATTTCTCAGCACAGTTGAATGGACAGACAAGCAATGAACGTGAAGACCTTACAGGGTTTTCAGAACTGCCGGCCCTCCAGAAACTTCGGTAATGCACATCCTGGAGGGATTCTCTTCTCTAGATGAGGCTTCCTTGGACGTCACCCCTGGGCATCACGCGTGCACCCCGAAACCATCCATCCCCAGCAGAGACAGCGATGCTCACTCAGCACACCAACAAGGTCTGCAGGTGGGAGGGATGGGCCCCCAACCACAAAGCTGGAGAGGGAGGGCGTGGTAACCTCTCAGTGCCGCATGCGCCCCTGAAATGGCACGATGTACCCCAGCCCCAGGAGGTGGGACTTCCGGTGCTGACACCAGGAATGTTCTGGAACAACCAGGACGAGCTGGTCACCCTACTCAAAGCAGGGGTGGTTCCTCATGGAGCATTACGGAGCCTTTTCTCAACCATGTATGCTTTTCTTTATATTCTAGATTTTCTCCAAACACCTCGTATTAGTTTTACCATCAGGGAAAAGGTTTAAGGAGAAAAAGGGCTAGGGGCACCTGGGTGACTCAGTCAGTTAAGCATCCAGCTCTTGGGTTCGGCTCAGGTCATGATCTCATGGTTTGTGGGTTCGAGCCCCGCCCTGGGCTCTATACTGACAGTCTGGAGTCTGCTTGGGATTCTCTCTCTCCCTCTCTCTGCCCCTCCTGCACGCTCTCTCTCAAAATAAATAGACTTAAAAAAAAAAAAGAAAAGAAAAGAAAAGAAGACGGCACCTGGGAGGCTAAGTCGGTTGAGCATCCAACTTCGGCTGAGGTCACGATCACACAGGTTTTTGAGTTTGAGCCCCACGTCGGGTTCACTGCTGTCGGCACAGAGCCTGCTTCAGATCCTCTGTCTCCCTCTCTCTCTGCCCCTCTCCCACTTGCACTCTCTCAAAAATAAATAAACATTTTTTAAAAAGAAGAAAAAAGACTATTTCCCAGTACACACATTATTTTCCCATTGCCAAACTCAAATTTTCCATTTGTAATCAAAAAAGAAAAAAAACTCTCAAACTTTGTGTTTAATCCTCTCTCATTCTCTGGTTTCTCTCAGCTCTTCCAGAGCATGGACCTTCCTTCCGGCACTTTCTTCTCTGCTGACAAATCTGACAAGCTGCCCTGCTGTGGCCCAGCCTCCTCCTCCCCATTACCTCTCTGGAGCTGTGGGCTCTGCTCCTCTCCGGCTGAGAATGGCTCCCACAGCCATCAGGGTGACTCCCGTCCCCCACGATGGGGACCCCAACACCTCCTCGGCTGTCCACAACTGCACAGACCCAGCCTTGTCAGCTCCCAGAAGCCAGCCAGTAGGGGTTCCCAGCCGAGTGACATCCATCTGGGCTCAGACACCCCTGTCAGTCCTCACGTGGGGAGCCTTCAGCACCCATTTCTCCACCACCCCCATTTCTTATTTTTCTCTCTGCTGACCAGGCTTCGGGAGAGGGCAGCCGTGGCTCTGGTCCTATCCTCTGTGCCGGCCTCATCTCCTTCCAGAATTTACCCCATTCAACACATAAAGAGCTGGGGCTGGGGCTAGGCACTGCCGACCTCACCTAAGAAGGCAGGGGCTCGCATCACACTAGGAGGTCATGGGCTCGCAGGGAGACCCCCAGCCAACAGATGGTTCCAACTGGACAGCAGCTTGGCTCCCTCTGACAAGACAGACAGTGTGCATCCCCAGGCATTGAGCCCCTGGGGACACCCACATGTGCACCTGGAGATGTGGGCACAAAGGCTCCCCCCCAGCACTGTTCACAGTGGCTAAAACCTAGAAACGCCCCCAAATCCACCACGAGAAGCATGAAGGAACAAACACAGCAGCAAAGAAGCATCTAAACGTAACACAGACTGAAAAGAGCAAATTGTAGTCACCGGATACCTACGTGATGCCACCTCCATAAAATTGTTTTTGAACACATGAAATAGTGCTATAAAAGGTCTCCAAACAGATTTGTAAGAAAAGGGTAAGACGGGACCTACTACAGGGGCACGGGGTGTCTCAGTGAAGCGTCCGACTCTTGATCTCGCTCAGGTCATGGTCTCATGATTCGTGGGATCAAGCTTCTCGTCGGGCTCTGCACTGACAACATGAAACCTGCCTGGGATTCTGTCTGTCTCTCTCTCTTTCTGCCCCTCCCCAGCTTCCTCCCTCCGTCTCCCTCCCCCTCTCCCTCCCCCTCTCCCTCTCCCTCTCCCTCTCTCTCAAAATAAATAAATAAACATTTTAAAAATTAAAAAAACAAAAACAAAAATGTGACCTACCACCCAAGTTCAGGAGAGTGGTACTTCTTTTTTTTTTTTTAATTTTTTTTTTAAACGTTTATTTATTTTTGAGACAGAGAGAGACAGAGCATGAACAGGGGAGGGGCAGAGAGAGAGGGAGACACAGAATCGGAAGCAGGCTCCAGGCTCTGAGCCATCAGCCCAGAGCCTGATGCGGGGCTCAAACCCACGGACCGCGAGATCATGACCTGAGCCGAAGTCGGACGCTTAACCGACTGAGCCACCCAGGCGCCCCAAGAGAGTGGTACTTCTGCAAAGGGAAGGAAATGGAATGGGAGCAGAGAGCCCACAGACTTGCACTCTACCGCTAAATTCTTCTTATTTCCTTAGAAGCAGTAATCCAAAGCACACCTGCCACATCATTTAACACCTGTTGGTCCTGGGGTAGGAACTGGGGAGTTTGTTAAATGACTCTCGGTGGCTTCTTGTTTTGTGTCTCAGATCTGGACGATTCACGTCACGCCAAGAAACCACGGCGAAACTCAGCAGACTCTAGAGTCCGGCAAGTCGGTCTAAAGGATGCAGGAAGCAGAGAGCTGGAGGCCCTCACAGTGTGCCCAGCATTCCCTGGCCTCGGAGGGAGGCAGGCTGCCTGTGTCTTGCACACACCTCAGCAGTCTAGTGCTGCCCGGCCTCAACCTTGAGGAATGTGCTGGAACCCACCACCTCTGCCACCTCCAGACTCCACTGCCAAGAGAGCAGGCTCGCCTATCACACAGTCCAGCACGGCCACGCCGTCCGGCTCTCAGACGCTTTCCCAGAGGTGACTGATGTGGTCCTTTCAACAAGCACGTGAGGGACACAAGGCATGGGCCACCACCTCACTGAAAGCCCGAGGAGCCCGAGCCTCAGAGAAGCCCCAGGCACTGCCTGAGCAGACTCAACAACCAGAAAGCAGGACAGTCACAAAACCAACCTAAGCCACAAATCTGACTTACGGTCAGATTCAGAGGTGGGCTAATAACTGGCCAGGCTTCACATCTCAGGTCACGTAATTTTCATAATAACCAGCTCCATGTAGAAGGAACCGAAGATCCAGAGAGGTCAAGTGTCCCCCTGCAAGGGCACAAAGCCAGGAAGCCCCAGGACGTACATGGCCCCTGATTTTCTAACATTCCCTGACAACCTCCCCCCAGAGCATTTCTCCGACAGAGAAACTCTTTTTACGATGAGCACTGTTGTCACATTCTCTGAAAATGCAACTAAGAGTTTCCAGGGCCCCTGGGTGAGCAGAAAGCTGGGAGCTTGTCCTGGCTAATGTTTATTTGTTTAGGTCACTACCTCCTGCTAAATAAACCCAGTCTCTACCTCTGAGAGACTCGGGAGAGCTCACCAGAGCAGCTGCTCTGCTTGGAGCCAGATAAGCTTCCACGGGGGAGGGAAGGGTCGGGGCAGTTCCTGGTAATCAG
Source organism: Panthera leo (assembly GCF_018350215.1). NCBI lineage: Eukaryota > Metazoa > Chordata > Mammalia > Carnivora > Felidae > Panthera > Panthera leo. The sequence continues at coordinate 69,992,371 of NC_056695.1, read as the reverse complement.
GTAGAGCGGAGCCCCTCTCCCCAGAACCCCCACCCCATGTGGAGTCATAGAGCAGGGAAGAGAGATAGATGGGAGGGAAAGACCCCCCCGCCCCCCCAGCCACTGTTGTCCCGAACCAGCTATCAGCATGGCCAGCAATTTGACAAGACAAAAGAAAGGGGACGAAGCCTCCCCAGCCGCCCCCCGCCACCCCCCCCCCCAACTACCACCGGAAATAATCCACTTCCCAGAGAGCGACCAGAGCAGAAGGGAGCACCAGCTCATAGCCAAGGCCGCGCAGCTCCTGGCAGGTCCAATGCAGCCAGCCGCCCTGGGTCCCGGGACTGCAGACAGACTATGCTCGGCCCATCTGCCCGGAATGAGCCCCAGTCAATGTGGCCCACCCACGGTAGCGATTTTGCTGCCCAGCTCTGGCCTCCAGCAGCGCAATGGCACTTCACTGCCTAGCTCTGGGCCCCAAAGCCTTTTCCCCGAAGTTTCCATTAGCCGGAAACAGAGAATGCATCTGGAAACAGTTATCAGTCAACAAAGCCTGTCGTCTTTATCCCTACCCCACTAGTCCTTACTGAATACACCTCTTGGGTCCTAAAGTCAGAATAATGGAAAAAGTTTCCTTTTTTTTTTTTTTTTTTAAAGGCACCTGGGTCTTCTTTCAAATTTCTCACACACAGCCCCGTAGTCCCTCCCACGTTTGGATGGCTGAAAATTATCCTCCAGCTTTTTCAAATATGCCCCCTTCTCCCATGATGGCCTGCCTTGCCCACCCTGGTTGTTCCCAATGCCCTGCCTGGGTTAACCAGGCACCTCAGGGAAGAGACTCAAAGTCACCCACTCTGGCCCAGACTTCCAGTGGCCAAGGCCACAGTCCTGCCCCACTGCGTGAGAGTTGTTTTATGCAGCTGCTCTAATGCTTTGATTGCCTCCAAACTCGCTCAGGGAGAACAGGGGGTTGGAAAAAGGGTGGGAGGTCAGGCAGAGACCCTTCTGGAATCTGTTCCCTTCATTAACTTCGGAATTCCTCAGGCCAGTGTTTTCTCAAGCCTTCTTACCCTGAACATTCACCTGGGACAAGCAGGCTATAATCCTCACATCCACCCGGCTTCCTGGGATAAGGGAGAGGTGAGGCCCTCAGGCCCCCACGGGGAGGAACTAACATTTAGACAGTAAATACTAGCTGACTACACAGAGGTAAGAACCAAAGATTCAGCAGTGTCAAGGTCCCAACTTTGCAGGTAAGGAAAGAGAGGCTCAGAGAGGTTTAGGAACTAGAGCAAGGTCACACGGCTGTGAAACAGCAAAGCTTCAAAACCTGGTTGTGTTCTGCTCCAAAGATCACATCCTTCGCATAACTGCAGCTATCACTCAAGGGGGGCAAGGATTTCAGAGGACACTCCTACCCACCCTGTGTGGCAGGATGTTGACAACTGCCACTCGACTTAACACCAAGGCCTGTGTGTCATTCAGGGATTGGACAGCGCGTCCAACATTGAAAACACTCTAAGCTGACTTCCCTACATCATCACTGAGATGATCCCTTGCTAATGCAGCACCCCTTGCCAAAATGCACGTGCCTTTTGGTTCCATTATGGGCTGAGACATAGTAAGACCTCAATAAATGTTTGTTAGATACGTGGTAAAAGAACTAGCAATGTAAAGGTCTTCTATGTTTTCCATAAAACCCTAAAGAAAGCACTGTCTATATACTGTTTAACAAGCCTCAGACAAAGACCACATCTTGGGGTGCCTGGCTGGCTCAGTCAGCGAAGTGTGTAACGCTTGATCCCAGGGTGTAAGTTCAAGCTGCACATGGGGTGTAGAGATTACTTAAAAATAAAACCTTAGGGGCGCCTGGGTGGCTCAGTTGGTTGAGCTTCCGACTTCAGCTCAGGTCATGATCTCGCGGTTTGTGGGTTCGAGCCCCGCAGCGGGCTGACAGCTCGGAGCCTGGAGCCTGCTTTGGATTCTGTGTCTCCCTCTCTCTCTGATCCTCCCCCGTTCACGTTCTGTCTCTGTCTCAAAAATAAATCAGTAAATAAATAAATAAATAAAATCTTTTTTAAAAAAGGACCACACTTGTAACAAATTTTTTTTAAAGTTTATGATCCAGAAGTTTCTTTCACTCAGTGATAAGCAGGTTTCCCTCACTTAATTTTTTTTTTTTAATGTATGTTTATTTTTGAAGGAGAGACAAGATAGAGTGTGAGCAGGGGAGGGGCAGAGAGAGAGAAGGAGACACAGAATTTGAAGCAGGCTCCAGGCTCTGAGCAGTCAGCAAAGTGCCTGACGCAGGGCTTGAACCCACGAGTTGCAAGATCATGACCTGAACCGGAGTCAGATGCTTACCTGACTGAGCCATCCAGGCACCCCAAGGTTTCCCTCATTCACACCCAGGGGCAACGTACAGCCTATGGACTAACCGCCAATTCTGATAAATAAAGTTCTACTGGAATATGTCCATGCCTACTCATTTACATCCTGGCTATGCTTGCCTTCCGGATACAGAGGCAGAACTGACTAGTGGTGACAGAACTGTGTGTCCTGTAAAGCCAGAAATATTTACTACCTCGTCCTTGACAGAAAAGTCTGCCAATCCTTGACCGAGACAAACATAACCTCTCCACTGTGTCATGCTGACTAGGAAGTCAGAGAGGAATTTAATGTTACTTTTTAGTAACTCATCCTCAGTATTCTTTATTTCTATATGCCTACGGGTTTTGATCTTCTAATTCCATTTCAACATTTTATTTAAAAATAGCTGGTATTCCCAGAGTACTTATTCTATGTCAGGCACTGAATTAAGCCCTTCAATATGTTCTCTTATGTAATTCTCACAATGAACCCATGGGGTAGGTAATATTATCCCCTGTTTATTGAGGGGAAATGAATGAAAAAATGAGTAAATGAGTCATCAATTGATTTCATAGGGGGAACATTTACTATTTCCTAATTCAACCCCAGACAGTAACACAGGAGTTGACTGGAAGACTTTGGGTGCTCGATAAATACGAGGCGTCTGCAGTGCCGAGAGCAATGGCCACGGTCAATTCGAGCAGAATTATGGGATTTTATACAGCGCTCTGGTGCTGAGATTCTTCTTGGTTTCCATCTAGCTTCAGACTGAGCTGTGCAGTCCCTTTCATCACGAACCTTCTGGATCTCGGGAGGATCCCCCTGAACTCACCGGCACAGCTGATGTGAAGCGAAGCACAGAACTACTCAGGTCACAGGCAGAGAGATGCTGTCCCCAGTGATGTGGCCAGAGCCACGCAGCGAGAGCAGCACAGACGGAAATGAGGACCACATTCCAAATGCTGCCCTCTTCAAGAAGGCTAGGTTTACTTGTGTTACTGCAATATTTTTTGCAAAAATGGCTTTTAAACTCAAATATCCGTGTCCTAAGCAACAACGCTGCGAAATAACAGGCCTCATGAGTCAAGTGTGATCTTTTTCTAAGTCAAGATAAGGTAAGCGTAACACCGTGTTTTTTAAGTCAGCCTGCCCCTCGGTAACCTGCAGCCCTCTTGCACACCTGACCGCAGCCTGAGAGCCACTGGCCCCGCAGGAGAAGGGAGGCTGAAGGCAGGCAGATTGGAGTACATGTACCAGCTTCTCTGCTTCTCTCCAGAGAGAAGTTCAGAAGCTTTCTGGATTTCTCTGCAGCCCAGTTTCTTCATATATAAGAAGGGGCACCACACCCACCTCGCCAGATTGGAAGATTAACCAGGCACATTCCAGGAACTAAAAAACACCCGCCATTAAGCAATCTCGCAGCTGTCCATCGAGAAGCCTGGTCTCCGGGCTCAGCCTGGAGAATGAGTCACAGCCTCTCCCTCAGCTGAGCCCGTGTACACTCCAGGGGACCCAGGCACCCCTGCTGGGGAACAAGTCCAGGGCAAAAAGCCATCTCTAGGAATGCCGGCTTGGAGCATCCATGTAAGCGGGAGGGCAGCACATCCCTGAGCCCCAGGATGAGTGTGTGTGTTGTGAGTCAGCACAGCGGCCCAGGAAAAATAAATAAATAAGGAGAGGGTCAGGCCTGCTCTCGCAGCGGTCCAGGGTACCAGGGTTCAAAGAGACACGGGCTCTTCCAAGAAGCTGAAGATGGACTTGTGAGATAAGGAGATGAGGCCAAGCCCACGTGCTAGAAGCAGAAATGCAAACTGCACACGGGGCGGCGAAGGGGGGACTGGAGGGGCCGCCTTGGACACAGGAAATACCAAGAGCAGCGCCAGCTGCAACAGGACCAGGGCCAGCACCAGCACCGGGACCAGGCCCAGCACGACCAGCAACACCAGCACAGGTGCCTGCACGAGGACCAAGCGCAAGCCAGTAGCACGGTTCACCATCTAACCGGTAAGTCCAGGGGCCACTGGGCCAGGCGTGCCCAGGACCAGCCTGGTTTACACCTGTCATCCCACAGTAAGTGGTGTTTAGCCCACAGGTCCCTCAGGGGTTGGAAGGGAAGAGTTATCTGCCACGTGCCCTGCACACAGCGTGGCTCAATACATGGCGATCACTTGCATGTCAGCATCCACAGAGTACGACCCTGCAGGTGGGGGGCCGGGACTCGGCCGCCAGAAAGGAGGAGCCAGGCTGAGTCTTACTTCCCCCCGTTACCATGCCGTGTCTCCTGGTGCAGAACCCGTTCCGGTCCTCCTGGGAGGAGCAGGCATAAGCCAGACCCCCACGATGGGTTTGTTCTTGGGAGCAACGGATAAAAAGAGAAGCGGGGCTGTGGGTCATGTGATAAGTGGGGGCACAGGTGCCACAGAGGGAAGGCAGGGGAAATGGCAAGAAGAGGCGCAAGAGGCCGAGGGGCAGTGCTGTGCCTCAGTCTTCCCAACTCACTCTTCTGGCTGAGGCCCTCATGCCCCAGGACAGTTGTGCAAGCCCGGCCGAACGCCCCTGCCCTCACTGTTCTCCAGACCCACCAGCCCCCTCCCTGCATGATTCCTCTCCCTGCCCTGCTTGGCCACAGTACTGCCAGCACGACACCCATCACACGGGGCTGCAAAGCCCCACTCACCCAAGGGCACAGGCTCCCTGAGGGCCGTGAGCCTCCAGGGGCCAGACTGCAACCCAAACACACTTTATCCTGGGACCCAGCGTGGCCCCTGTTCCTCCACACAGGAGGGAGGGTCTCAGTGAAAGTCTGTCTCTCCCAGAGGACAAAGAGGGCACCCAGTTGTGAGGAGCCCAAGAGCATTCTGCAATGGGCAATGCTACATATACACATGTACACACACACACACACACACACACACACACACACACGCCCTTCTAAAGGTCCCCCAAGGAAAAGTCTTTACCCTTCAGCTGAATTGGCATGATTCAGTATAAAACACCAGGAAGCTCTTGGCTTCCTGCTCAGTGTTCTCTTAGCTAAAGATCCTCGGGTGAGCTACATGGCCCCCGTGAAACTCACCGTTCTCAGCTGTACTATGGGAACACCACTGCCCACCTAGCGGGACTGTTGGCTGCTGGAGTTATACAGATGCTCAAAAAGACAGCACTTCCCTTTTTCTGTCTGTCCCTTCCAGGAAAACTGAAATAAAACCACGAAGAGTCACTCTCTGATATGATCAAGTGAGATACAGAAATGAGATGCCTACTGTGTAAGGCAAACGTGCTTCCTGACCTCAGAGAGACTGCTTTCCAGCGGGGGAGAAAGACAAGAGATCAAAAAACCTGCGTAAGTGAATACCAAATTATAACACATCTAGGGGCGCCGACTGAGAGCAGGGTGGATAACCAGAGGGACACTATTTCCATCCATTAGGAGGTCAGGGAAAGCCTCGCTGAGAAGTGCCATGGGGCACGAGCGGCCCTGGGAACCCCGTCCAAATCAAAGCCCAGGTCCCACCTCAGTGCGGTCTTGGCAACCAAGTGCCAGGTGGCCCCGGGTGACCTGCACTCGGGGCACTGGCTGTTTGAGCCGCTGTTCTCCCGCGGGCGGCCTGACGCTAAGGCCACATCCCTCAGGGTCACCAATGTCACAGGGGGCCAGCCTGTTTCCTGCAGAACCCCCACAGACCTTCAATGCCATGTCCAGCCCGGCACTCCCTCCCTCACACGGACGCGAGGCTCCCTTCCCTGGCCCACCAGACCTCCCCACGGGCTCTGGCAACAGCGACCTTAGACCAACTGCCTGTGCCAAACCGCGGTACCCGGAGTGAAGCCCGGCACGGGCCACCTGGCTCTGGTTCGCGGCCCAAACAACGGCCGACCCTCCGCAGGAGCCCTCCCCCAGCCAACAGTGACCCTACCATGTGCTGAGCCTTTGCCGCGTGCCGGGCCCCGTGCTGGGTGTCAGCGCGAGCGTCTATTTTGTGATCCTCAACACGACCCCGGCAAGAGCAAGGGCACACATCACCGCCACTGAACAGAGAAGGGAGAGGCAGGCAGCGGCCACTCGGCCCGAGGCACACAGCAGGGGTGGGTCAGAGACTCAAACCCAGGCCTCCTGGCTCCACAGGCACCCCGCAAGCATCCAACAATGCGTCTCTCGCGCTGAGCACAGAGGCGTGCCTTCCGTCCCTACTCACTCTCAACGCCCTAATGCCCTTTCTGCAGCCAGAGACGCTACGTGCCAGGCACCGTGGTAGGTGTTCAAAACACACTTCAGAAGGAAGAAGCCTCCGCCTTCGAGGCCCTTGTGGTCTGGTGGACGGAGACGGGCACACGAACCAGGACATCAACCGAGGCTGGCACAGGTGCGATGACGTCTGCACGGGGAACGGTGGAGGCTCCTGGGAAGCTCCTTCCCATTTCCGTCCATCTCCCCCAGGCACCCAGCACCCAGGCAGACGCACAGAGTGAGCTCATTCAACGCCAGCTCCCCTTGAGGGCCGGCTCCATCACGGTGACCCCTCTCCCACCAGCCAGGCCAGTGTCACCTAAAGCCCAGGTGGACACCTGACAGAACATGCAGAGGACGTGTGCACAAGGAGGAGACAGGCCTTACGTGTCACAGGGAGCCCCCAGCGGGACTGGCAGAGACCCAACCAGGCATCCGTGAGGAGAGAAGGACAGAGTCGTCAGCCCTCACAGGAAGCCGCGGTCCTCCGTCTCCCACGGGCATCCAGGCTGCAGGGATCCGCCAGGCACTCAGCCAGGGCCTTCCTTAAAACCGCCAGTAGCATCCAGACAGGCGTCGGGTGTACGTAACTCCAGAGAAAGCTTCCACCAACTTTATTCCCCAGGCAGCTGAATATCACTGTAAATCCAAAAGGCTCCGAAAATCCTTGAATGGAGCTCCATGTAACCGACAGGCACGGCCATCGTGAGGGGCATCTTTTTAATTCCTTTCTGGTCCAAAGATCAGGGCTGGGGATGAGAAGAAGAAAAATCAATCTTGTTCGAATCATGGACCCAGAGCAGTAGTCGTGTTACTCTTCCTTGTATTCGACCCTAATACACTTTAGAGGGGAACTCACCAAGAATAACGCCCCGGAGCTCTGACACCCAAACAGAGGGGAGGCAGGAGACCCGGGGCCTGCCTCAGGGGAGGGTCACCACACACAGGCACCAAAGACCTCTCAGATCCAGAACCTTCTACTGCTTGGGGCTCCCCAGAACTACCCTGAGAGGGCAGAGGGCACATCTATTATAAAGATGAGGAGAAAACATCCAAGAAGGGGTAGGCGGCTAGCTTAGAGAGTTACTAGTTGGGCCAGACCCGGCATACAGTCCTGAGCTCCCCCCCTGCAGGGCTGAGAGGTCCCGGCAGTGAGCAGAGGGGGTTTGGGGTCAGCTGGTAGGAAGTAGTTCTTTGTTTGGTTTCTTTTTAAAGACAACCACAAAGCTCTGGCATCTCTCCAGGCCTCGTCCTGCACAGTGAGCTTCTTCAGGGCAGGGCCCGGGGCCATTCCCTTTCGTTATTCATGTACGCAGCAATTACTGAACACCTGCTAGGTACCCAGTACTGTTCTAGCTCTGTGGGGATACTCCTGCCTCCCCCGCACAGGGACTGAAATTATTCCAATGGACCCATGGACGCACAGGGCTGCAGGCTGGGCGGTCACCACCCAGCCAAAGAGAAGAGCAAACGCCCTTTACAGGAGTGCCTATCCCTCACCGCGCTAGGTTCCGGCCCACCATCTGATACGACACCCTCCCCAACCCCGGGCCGCTCTGGGACTCCTGCCTCTATTTTCCAGATAAGGAAACAGAGCCACACACAACTACCCAGCTCCAAACCAGTAAGAGTGGAGCCTGAATCAGGCGAGTCTGTCTCCCAATTGTGTGCCTGGATCCGCTGCTCTGTGTTACGAGTGAGGACGCCTACCTGCAGTGACTGTACCTCAAACTTACTACCAGGGGTTTCAGGCACGTAGGACCCTCATTTAACCCCGGTGGCAACTTTATCTGTAAGAGGCTATTCTTATCCAGTTCGAGAGATGAGAAACCTGAGGCCCAGACAGGTTAAACAACTTGCCCGAGGTCACACAGCTAGAAAATCATACCACAGAGATTTGAGATCAGGCATCTGGCACCAAAGCCCAAGAGCGTCTGACCATCACAGCAACGGTCATTAACAGCAACTGTTTTGTTCCTGCGGCCACAAATGTTCAAACACTTGGTGGCATAAAACAACACAAATTTGTTATCTCACGGTTTTGGAGGTCAAAAGTCTGACCCGGGTGTCACCAAGCCAAAACCAAGGTGCTGGCAGGGCTCTTTCTTGTGGAGGCTCTAAGAAAAACCTTTCTCCTTGGCTTTCTCCAGCTTCCAGAGGTGGCTCTCCGATGCCTCAGCTCAGGGCTCCCTTCTTCCATCTCCAAATACAGCAACATAGCATCTCTCTGATGCTGCTCCCACCAGTATACCCCCTTCGCTGACCCTTTGGCCTCCCTCTTCCACTTTCAAGGAGCCCTGTGGTTACACGGGGCCCATCCAGATGACCCGAGCTAATCATCCAGCCCATGGCCCTGCACTTGAATCGTGTCTACAAAGTCTGTCTTGACATGTAAGGTCCTAGGGACGACGGCATGAACATCTTTGGGGGGACTCTGTATGATTCACAGCAACCAGACCAACAGGGATCCGTCCTCTCTTTTAAGCATTCTTCAGTGACCAGGGGTCACAGGGTGAGCTCCCCTTGTCCCATTTAAACCCACCTGACATAGCTTTTAGACCCAAGAGAAAGATGGGCTCAAAAGGAAGTATGAGTATCTAAATATTAGACTCTAAGAGAGAAATACAGGATAGTGGTTAAAACATTAACGTCTGAAGTCAAACTAATAAACTTACTAGCTATGTCACTTGGGGAAAGTGGTTTTAACCCTTAGTTTCCTCATCTGTAAAACGGGGGTGAATTACACATCTCTGCTGTCAGCACAGAGTCCCCTTCGGATCTTCTGTCCCCTGCTCTCTCTCTGCCCCTCTGCACTTCTTCTCTCCCTCCCTCTCTCTCCCTCTCTCTCGCTCTCAAAATAAATAAATAGACTTAAAAAAAGAAAGAAAGAATCACCATAAAGTACTTAGCACGTTGCTGGGCACATATTAAGTGTTCAATTAGCCATTTTTTAATTCTGCAAATGGATGAGGCCTCCTGTGAGTCAAACGCAGCCTGTCCTGGGTCTCCCCAGGCTCAGCTCCGGCCCCAGGAACCAGCCAGGACAGGCGGGGCACTGCAATGTCAGGGCCGGGGTCCTGTGGGTCCAGCAGGAGGGGGCAATGACTTGTGGTACCAGCCCCTGTCAATGACAGGGGAGAGAGGGAGGGACACGGTCTGTTAAATATTTACAGAGGCCCACAGGCAAGGCTGAAGCCACGTGTGTTTGGTTGGGGACAGGTACATTAAAGCTCTGTCACCTGGGGAAGAATTATTACACGGTCTGCTGGGTGCCACTGCAGCCAAGCAGTGGACCCTCCCGGAGGAGGCGGCCCAGCCCCGCCACGGGCTTCACCGGCAAGAACACGGAGCACTGCACAGTGCGACCTGTCATGTCACCCAACAGTAACGTCTCCCTCTTGGGGAGCATTTCCGCTTGCTCCGCTATGTGATTTTTTGCAAGGAATTTGCTTCTGCTGTAACTGATTGGCCAAAATAAAGAAGATGGTCAATACCCAGGACTGGTTTCTCCTGGGCCGCTGGAATTCTCACACAAGCTGGTGGACAGACGATCTGGGAAACTCGTTTGGCATTATCCACTAAACCTGAGCGTGTATGTGCCCTGTGACCCAGCAGTTCCACACCCATGTACAGACTCACAGAAATGAGTACCCGTCACTGAAAGATGTCTTGGGGCGCCTGGGTGGCTCAGTCCATCAAATGTCCATCTCTTGGATTCAGCTCAGGTCATGATCTCATGGTTCGTAAGACTGAGACCCGCATCGGGCTCTGCGCTGACAGCTCAGAGCCTGGAGGCTGCTTCAGATTCTGTGTCTCCCTCTCTCTCTGCCCCTCCCCTGCTCACACTCTGTCTCTCTTGCTCACTCGCTCTCAAAAATAAATAAACATTAAAAAAAAATTACACACACACACGCACGCGTGCGCGCGCACACACACACGCACACAGAGGAATGCTACACTGTTACATTGTTGCAGAGCGATGAGAAGGAGCCACAAACATAAGTCTGAGTGAAAGAAGCCAGACACCAGGGGAGAGCCTTACGGTGTTACTTATGTTAAACACATAAGCAGGTTAAAGTAATCTATGCTGTGAGAAGCCAGGACAAGGTGATCCTGGGTGAGGGGGAAGGGACAGTTAGTGACCGGAAGGCGTCAGGACTGGCTCCAGAAACGCGGGTGGCCTTGCATTCACCCAGGTGCCGGCTGCACACCCACGCGCGGTGTGCGAACACCGGCCAGGCCGCCCGGGGAATCACGATAGATGGACTTTCTAATGCCTGTCAAGGCCCAACAAAATGTTGGTTAACTTTTCTTTAATGTCTCCTGAGAAAGTACGCTGTTGGCAGGCCTCCGGCTTGGGAACGGCCCTCCAGGCCTGGGACCCGGCACCTGCCGGCCTTCCCTGCCCCTCCACACGTTCACGGCCCGCTGCTTCCAGCTGCCCCTGTCCCTGAGGGCACCGAGGGGAGCACTTGGCAAATAACCGTCTTCCGGCCTGGTGACACAGAATTCAGAATCCGGCCTGGAATTGCCCCACAAGAAAATACAGCTCCCAGCCCCATCCTCTTGGCAGAGTCTCCCCCTGTGCCTCCCGGCCCACACGTGTCATTTCCTTCTTGACCCTCCCTAGTTCCACCAGCTGGCCCCCTGCAGTGGGCATTCTGAAGAAAAAGTAGAAACAGGCTGCCTCTATTTCCTACACAACAGAGGGGCCGGGGGGCGGGGGGGAACCTTCATAAGCAGCAGCCCTTAAATACGGAATCCACGGGAGGATGCTCTGGTAGCTGCAAGAGTCCAGGTGCCCTGGGTTGGCTCAGAATGGTGAGCGGGGGTACAGGGCACAGATCAAGTGCACAGGTCGAGTGGTCCCTGGCACCCGCATGCGAGAGAAGCGTGGTGGGAGCCAGGGGACGTGTCCATGGTGTGCCTGGCCACGTGGCGTCCCCTTTCTGTGGCTGGGCCCCCGGACTCTGAGGGTGTGCTTTCTCTCTCTGTCCTCTCTCTTCTCTCTGCAACAGCGAGTAGTCCTGTCACGCAAGAGTCAGCAGATGTTGACTCTGGCGCCTCTGGAAGCCAGCCTCGGGCACGGCTCTGGCCAGAGCAGTAACAGAGGGGTTCTCGGCTGGGAGGGTCCGGTCGGGAAGGCTCCCCCACTCTGAGCGCGCCCCAGCATCTGTCCCAGGCGCGGGAGGCAGGATTTCCTCAACGCGGATGCCACAGAAGAGGTGTCTCCTTTCTCTTTTACTGACCAAGGGAGAGGCGGCAATTTCTCTGGCCGTGTTCACATTATGTCTCTGTGATCCCCGAGAGCTGGGGCCTGTCCAACCTGGAGAGATAAATCAAGGAGATTTGTTCCCTGGGAAAGCAGCCGCCGTCCTCTCGCTGACAGTCTCTGTTTTTGCTTCATTTCAGTTTCTCCTCCCCGTGTGCCGGGAAGACGCAGATGGGCTGCTTTGGAATCCCCATGCCTTCCGGCACACGCTCCCCCCCTGCACACACCGGATTCATCACTCAGAGGATGGGGGCGATGAGGCGGGCTTTGGGGGTATGAATCGCAATGCTGCGCTCAGTCACTAGCCGTGGGCACACCCCTTAAGTTCTTTAGAAGTTTCCTTGTCGGGGCACCTGGGTGGCTCAGTCGGTTACACATCCGACTTCGGCTCAGGTCATGATCTCACGGTTGGTGGGTTCAAGCCCCGTTTTGGGCTCTGTGCTGACAGCTCAGAGCCTGCAGCCTGCTTCAGATTCTTTCTCCCTCTCTCTCTGCCCCTCCCTGGCTTGCATTCTGTATCTCCCTCTCTCTCTCTCTCAAAAATAAATAAACATTAAAAAAACTTTTAAGTGTTTCCTTGTCTAATAAAAATAAAGAATCGAAATGCGTGTCCTCTGGGGTTCATACGTGGATGAGAGACTGTATATAAGGTACTCAGCACACACAGCTGCCCACCGCGGGTTCACAAGTCACACGGAGCATCAGCTTCACCCTCAACAGCCCGATGCACCAGTATGTGGCTGCTCTTCTCACCAGTTAGGCTTGAGAGATGCAAAGTGAACCCGGCCCCATTCACTAATGTTCGTAACAGTCTGATGATCCTGTGCCAGACACCCTGGGCTTACACAGGAGGGGCAAGGGAGCCCACACAGAACGAGCCTTTCCACGGCCACGTACCGTCACGCATTTGTAACAGAGCCCCGCTCACAGCTCTAACAGACACTGATTAGAGCCAGTCTTAAAAATACCGGCATTCGGGTTCGGCCAGGCTCCAGAAGTCCCGCACAGCACTTGGGAACTCAACATGTGCTTAATAAGTGTTGGCTGCAAGGAGACCTGGGTGGCTCAGTCGGTTAAGCGTCGGACTTCGGCTCACGTCATAATCTTGTGTTTCGTGAGTTTGAGCCCCACATGGGCTCTGTGCTGACAGCTCGGAGCCTGGATCCTGCTTCCGATTCTGGGTCTCCCTGTCTCTCTGCCCCTCCCTCACTTATGTTCAGTCTCTTGCTCTCTCTCTCTCTCAAAAAATAAATAAAAACATGAAAAAAAAAATAAGGGGGCGCCTGGGTGGCTCAGTTGGTTGAGCCTCCGACTTCAGCTCAGGTCATGATCTCACAGCTTGTGAGTTCGAGCCTCACGTCGGGCTCTGTGCTGACAGCTCGGAGCCTGGAGCCTGCTTCGGATTCTGTGTCCACCTCTCTCTCTGCCCCTAACCCACTCGCATTCTATCTCTGTCTCTCTCAAAAATAAATAAACATTTAAAACAAAATAAGTGTTGGCTGCAATAATGCTGGAAATCATGTCAGTCAAGGAAGATAGGATCCCTGCCTTCAGGGAGCTTCCAGGCTATCCCAAGAGATCCAGAGACATGGAGACAGTACATGTCCGTAATTGAACACAACGGGTGGTGTCCAGGTTGTGATGGTGGGGTGGCAGGAGCCAGAGCAGAGAAAGAGAGGCTGGGGCATACTGAATGTGAGAGCCCCTTGCATATCAGAGCATAAGAAACCTTGGAATAATCGGGTCCAATTCCCTCACTGAACAGCTGAGAAATGAGGCCCAGAGAGATACAGTGACTGGCCCAGGGTTGCTCAGCAAGGACCCTGCGGGGTGCTGGATAAGAAGCAATCTCAAGTATGAAGGTGGGCTGGACACACAGCGCCTGGGAGAGGAGTAGCTTCTAAACTCGGCGGGCACGGGGCACATCAGCAGAAGGCAGCATGACCAGAGGCCTGGCAGAGCAGGTGAGAACCACATCTCCTGAATGCTTGTTCGAGGGCACTGGCTGCAGTAAGTCTTGTCACGTCAACAATGCTGTGCCTTGTGAACCCGTTTTCCAATGAGGACAGGTAGGCAGAAAGGGGGCTCAGATATGAGCCCACGCAGTCTGTCTCCAGAGCCTTTCTGTTTGACCACTAGGCTGTCCTGCCACAGAAGGGTTATGTGGTAGGAAAGCTTGGGGGCAAGGTGACAGGATAAGAAGGTTCCAGAAGACAGAGATGGGGAAGCAGGAGCTAGTTGTTGGAAAGGTCAACGCACAGAGATTCCCCAGGCATTGACAACATCCACAGCCAGACTCTGAACAGAAAGACCCGCGCCAGTGACCGGTTGGTCAGGGAATGCCAGTCCTCGCTATTTTTCCAGCGGGAAGTGACCCACATTGCCCAGGACACGCCTCTCCAGAGTGGTGGAGCGTCCGACTGTGGCCTGGAGGTGTCACATCATCCCCGCCTGGCTCAGGGCCGCCATGACGGGAACGGGGAGGTAGTGTCCCCAAAACCAGATGAGTCCCGACTGCCTCTCCCCACCCACAGGTGAGAGGAGGAGTGCTCCCGGAGAAACCCGTGGGCAGAGCCAGGAGCACGCAGGTCCTACAGACCCTACAGGGGAGGGGAGGCCACGCCAAGTGGTGACCAGAGCTCTATAGACAAACAGACCCAACACCTACTATGCGGCTGTGAAACCAAGAGCTTCACCTCCTGAACCCACAGCCACGTCCACGAAATGCGCCCTGCCTCGCAGAGCCAGGGGTGAATCCGTTGGCCTGTTGAAGCCCTTTCACCCAGCAGGTCCTCAATAAAAGAAAGCCTTCTGCCTGCTCAGCTCCCAGCCACCTCCTCTACAGCTTGAAGGTGATTCAGATACTGAGATGAGCTGAGAAAATTCATGAACGTGCTCCTGCCACAAATAACAAAACTTCGGGCCTGGGAGTGAGTGAGGGAGTGAGTGAGTGTGTGTGTGTGTGTGTGTGTGTGTTTCCCTCACTTCCTTTTTTTGCCCTTGCCCACAAAATCCCTCAGGGAAAGGTCAACAAAGACCCAAATGTCATCGGATCCTCATGAACAAAGGGGGCACGGTGCCCTGGACTCAAGCCACTGAGCCATGAGTGGAGCAGGCAGTTCACAGAACAGCAGGACCTGCCCTCGAAGGCTCACCATATTAGAAAAGTTCCAGAGCGTGCATATTCTCCCAGAAAGTAACTTTGAAGGAGACCACGATCCCACACAGGGCCTGCCTGCAAAGAGCTTCACATCTCACTAAAGAAAATGGGCCAGTGAGAAACCACCCGTTCGAGGACTAGCCCAACGAACTGTTGTCCACGCGCCCTGGACCACCGGGGAGCCCCACGCGGGACTGTGGCTGTCTGTGTGGAGGGCTCACAGGGTCCCTGAGAGGTATGTAAATTGAGAAGGAAAAAGATGCTCAGGGTAGGGGCAAGGGGCGATGCTCAAAATAAGGCAGAAATGAGAAACAGCATTTACTAATTGCCAAGCACAGAAGAGATCCCTTCTAATTCCCATTTAATCCCCATTAATGATCACAACCAGAGGGTCAGGGCTCCTATCCCAAAATTACAGAAGTGGGGAGAAGTGGGGAGAGCAGGCCCCTTGCCCAATGTCACGCAGCTCACAAGGGGTGGAGTGCAGCCCAGGACCATCAGCCGCACGGTCCCGCGGGTCCACACCTGCGACAAGTCCCCCCTCCCTCCCCCCGCCTCCTTTTAGCATCTGGGTCACATTCTGGGGCCATAAGCTCGATTCCTCAACACAGAGCTTCCCACCAGGCGACCCTGCCGTACCTGCCCTTTCCCACACCTCACAGCCCCCACATCCCATAATCACCACCTTTGTTCCAACTGCTCTTTAAAACCTGGATTAGCTGGGCTTCCGGGGAGGTCACGCTGTGACTCTGGAATGCACTTCTGACTTTCACAGAAACCGGTCTTACTTCAAGCCACACAGGCACATGTCACTAAGTAAACTCGGGCCATCTACCTTGTCCCTGGGGCCGTGGGCAAAACCCAACGTGGAGGGGGTGGGGCGGGAGGAAGAGACCACAGAACAGAAATCCAACAGGCTGGGTGCAGGGCACGCAAAGTCCCCGCTGCTGTGCCATCCCCCGAATGCGCCAGGCGGTGTCAGTCTGCCCGGGCTCGCACTCTTGCCACCCTCCTCCCCCCATCAAAAGGCGAACTCCACCGTGTCCCCTGTCACTAGCATTACGGGGTCAGGAGCCGCAGGGAGTATATGGGCAACACGGAGGCTATCTAGGGAAAGACAGGAGAAGGGAGGGAGGGGAGGAAAGCAAACAGGTGCGATGAAGAAGCAGCAGAAATTAAAATTCACCAAAAACATGTCAGAGCAGTAGTCCAGGAAAGAAGCCTGACAGGGACCTCAAGTGTCCAGAGCTCCGTGGGAACTGGGTGGCGTTCCAGCATTCATGTTCATGGTGATGTCTCACACACACACACACACACACACACACAACACACACACACACACACACACACACACACACACACACACTGCTGTTTGGTGGGGGCGGGGGGTGTGTGTGAATTATCCCTATCTACCCAGGAACACAAAAGGCCTCTCTGGCCCAGGGGGCCTCGCACCTGAGTGTCTCTAACTATCGCCTGAGGGCCTGTTCAGTACAGATCCCCAAGGTCCACGCACACACGGACGCACGGCAATGCCGGTCAGCAGGCCTGGGCTGGGGTCTGCTCCACAGGTCCGGCAGGGGGTGCTGACGCAGGGGTGCTGCAGGAGTCTCGGGAGAAGCCCCGTTCCGGGAGTGAGCGTGCAGCCTGAGGTGAGTAGTGCGAGCTAGAGACCGTGACCTGCCCTCCCCGACCCCCTCTGGGCCCGCCCCTACAGGGCTCCTGACACCCAGGGGCTGGGGCTGTCCTCACCCACCCCTGGGAAGTTGTTCTGAGGTGTATCCTGCAGGCGGCAGTTAGGGTCCACCAGGGCGGCTTGCCCGGAGCCCCCGAACTAGAACAAGCAGAACCTGGAACTTAGAAAAGGAATATATGCACTCTGAATTCTGAAACTGGAGGGTGCTTTAGAGGACAGGAAGGAAACGGAAAAGGAGAAAAGAAAAGGCACAGGGTACTGAGCTCTCATTACTGGCCCCCCTTGGCCACACCTCTTGCAAATCTGCAGCCGGGCCCCGAGGAGCACCAGCCTCAATGGACCCCCTGGCTGCCACCAGTGCTAACAGTGGAGGAGAACTGGCTTCGGATGGTGGAGGAGGGGGCCACGTGGGGCTTTGCACGGTCTCTTGGCGAGCTGACGGAAAGATGTGACCATGACTGGAACCCAGTGCTCTGTTCACCAGCACCCGGGGCACTCGGCAGGCTCAACACAGCTCAGCGTTCCTGCTCCCTCTCCTGTAAGCCCACAGGCACCCAGAGGGTCACGTCGGAAGAGACACAGCGAGAGCACCGCAGCGCCCGGGCATATGCCAGCAGAAGACCCTCCTTTCGGGAGGGACAGGGTCACCCGACACGTCTCATCACATCACCTCCCTGTCTCAAACCTGCGGGATTAGTCAACGGCCTCAAAACCAGGCCAGAGGTGATTCCGACAGCTAACAGTACAGGGCTCGGGTCAGGGGCAGCGTGCACTCAATGTCCCTAACAGGCAGGTACCGGCCCCGTCCCGTCATACAGGTGACGAAACCACAACACCCATAACACAGGGGTAATAAGGTGAACCACGACTAAAGCCCCACGGTCCAAGCTCTTACACTTGCAGCCTCAGCTATAACCACCTCTGCACTCTGGCCACGCTGGCCACGTCACTGCCGACCCTCTTCTGGGTGTCTGCTCCTGCTGTGCCTCTAACTGTTCAGCCCTCTCGGTGAACTTCTACTCATCCTGCAAAGCCCTTTCCCTCCTCTGTGCAGCCTTCCCCGTTTTCCCATCATCTCTTTGTGACTCACAGCTGAATCCACTGTTGCCACTCCCCCAGTGTTCCCACAGTATGGTGACAGACACCATATGGATTTCAAGTTCCAAGCCTGTCATCTCCTCTGGCCCATCCGCTCTGCCCAGCCACCCAACATGCAGAACTGGGACGCTCTGAAAGTATGCAGGCCTTATCCTCTCTGTCTCCCTGGCCCCACGCTGAACTGCTGTCATTTCCCTGTAGCCCTGAGCTTCCTCCATTACAATGTGCAAGTGACATTGGAAAGCAACTATCTCATCCTTAAATTCTCAATCTCCCAGAACCCAACGCTGCAGATGCTCGGCAGCAAGCAAATGCTCAATTAACGTTCACACTGGATATTCACTCCCTGCACTAGTTACAGAGCCTGGCCAGAATGATGGAGACTGTTTTAGGGAAGAGACAGCAGGGGGGCACCTGGGTGGCTCAGTCAGTTGGGCATCCGACTTGGGCTCAGTTCATGATCTCACGGTGCATGGGTTCGAGTCCCGCGTCAGGCTCTGTGCTGACAGCTCAGAGCGCAGAGCCTGCTTTGGATTCTGTGTTTCCCTCTCTCTCTGCCCCTCCCTACTCACACTCTGTCTCTCTGTGTCTCTCAAAAATACATAAACATTGAAAAAAAATTGTTTTTAAAAAGGAAAAACACGGCACAAGGATTCCAAAAGAGAAGTGGACGATGATGAATCACCGATTCCTAGAGTGGAGCAGAGAGATGCACGAAGATTCTGGAAGGGAAATGTGGTTTTTGGAGACCCAGGCTTTGTTTGCATTCTGCTTCCATTATTCACTGTGCCCCCCAGGAGGCTTATTTAGCATTTTGAAGGTCTGCCTTCCTCCTCAGAAATTAACAACTGTCCTTACTTCACAGGGCCACTGGGAGGATAAAATGAGATAATCCATGCAAAATGCATGGCGGGTCCCTCACACACAGAAAGCACTCAATAAATATTAGCTAATATTACCACACACACACACACATACACACCACCCTCCGGCAGCTCAATACATGAACATTAACCACCGTCATTTCTCTGCAGCCAAGAATGCTCTGGAATGACAAACATATTCCCTATGCTTCCAGAAATTAAAAGCAGTCTCCTTTCTAACCATTTCCCAAATTAGTTAAGGATGAGAAAGTGCTTCCTTCGGTTAATTCACGGTGCCGCATAGACACAGGTAGTGCAGGTCAATGAATGGAAGGGAGACGATGTGTGTCACCGGCATTTCGAGAGTCTGCAAGGAGGAGCATGTATTCCGTCTGAACTTGCCTGACTTTCTCTAGAACCCTTGGGAGGACACACCCGAGGCCAGAGGCAGGCCCAGGTCTTGGGACACCACAGACACTCCCAGCTGGATGCCTGCTGCTCTGTGTCCTTGACTAACCTGGGCAGGAAAGCCGAGCTGGCCAACACCAGCAAGCAGAGAGAGCAGAGCTGGGGCCGGGACAGCAGCTCGGCTGTGCAGCCAGCAACAGATCAGAGAACACAGGAGTTTTCTGGACACCCTGCTCTCCTGGGTCTGGGCTCCTAGAAGATCAGAAGCACAGGGGTGGCAATGAGGACAAAGAATATAACTGAACCCACCCAGCACCAGTGACGGCCTCAGACATAACTTCATCAAGTATCTCCCCAGATTCTCATGATGGCACACAGGGGTGGCAGGACTTTTCCCTCACGTGGGACCTTTGGAAACTGAAATGGTCAAGCTACGATTCCAAACCCATGTTTTCTGACTCCTTCCATTAATGTCCTCTGCCAAAGGACGGTGATGACATTATAGGAAAAGGTCACTTCCTCCTTTTAAAATTCTGTAGTAGTTGAGATTATTTTTCACTGAGCATACACTTTTAATACAATCAATAAAAAATACCGATGTTTTGCTTGTTTTCTTTTTTTTTTGCTTTTGAATCAGCATCTCACACTACAACTTGTGGATATTCTTCTCCAGGTACCGGAATACCAGAACAGGTCCTGGTTACAGGTCCAAAAGCACCAATGAGCTGCATCCCAATCGTTTTCTCTGCACGACAGACATCCTGCCTGCACTGAGGGGCAGTCAGACACCGCACCTGATTCTCACGGACTCCTGCCAAGGGACAGATGAAGGTGGAGACCCCGGGCACCCAGAGTCCCGCACAGCCATCTCCTGCAAAAAGACTGGCAAATGCAAACCTTCAGTGGGACGCAGCAGGCAGCCCGAGCGCTGCTCACCCAAATCTACCTGGCCCTGCCCCCAAGCCCGTGAACTCATGAGCCAGGGCACAGGGACAAGGGAGAATGCACATTCTTCCCCCGCTACGGGAAAGGGCCATGGAACCACAATGACCTCTCTGAGGTCCAATTTCATGAACTGCAAAACAAGCATTGTTGTGCAGATGGCAGAAGCTAAAATCCAATGCTTCCCCAAAACTCTTCCACCCCAATGATCTGCATGACCAAACACAGAGGTGGTGTGGCACTACAGGGGCGGGGATGGGAGGGTTCCTGTTCCTCTCTAACGTCAATCTCATTATACAAGTTTTCATATCACGGCCCCCGTCCCCATGAGTAAACCCATCACTCATCCTGAGGTCTGCCGTCCCTGGGAATGTTCCCGGGGGCATCCAATCAACAGAAGGCTATGGGCGCTAACACTAGGCTAAAATGTAGATGGGGGTCATCTGCTGCGGCCTGCTGATTTCATCACGCACCTACTGGTGCGCTCTGGCTGAGCCCCCATCCAGCAATAACCATTCCTATGCCTGTCGTAGTTCTGCTTCCTCTTACTGTCTTTTCTTCCTTGTGTGGGGCGGGGGGGAGGAGGGATTGACAGGGCACAGTTACTCGCCCCGCCTACAAGGGGATGCAAAGACAGTCTGAGAGGACAGGAATGGATTCAGCCTCACCCTGCAGGCTTCCAGCCCTTCCTGGATGGAGGTCGGGGGAGCGGGGGATATGACGTGGCAGTTACAGGGTTAACAGGAAATGGGGCACATGCAGCAACCCTGCTTATATCTTTGGAAAACGAAAAGTGCTAACGTTCCGGGGCACCAACCACGCACCAGGGCTCTGGTGTATCACATTTAATCCTTGCCACAACCCAAGACAGGTTCACGTTACATGTCAGGACGCCGCCGAGGTCCAGGGACTTTAGGTTGCTCTCTCAAGGCCCCACAGCTGGTGAGGGGGAGAAGGAGGTGCCTCTGCCAGAAGAGGAGGCTTGCTTCGGCCGGAGCAGGCACGATGAGGGTACCAGCTTCACAGAGTACTTCACCTCCCTACACTCAGCACTGTCTACTAAGGAAGCGTCTACACTTCCAGAGAGGGTGTGGGCTCCTCCTCCTGTCCACCCTCTCTCCTCCCAAGGAGGCTGACCCTGTGTGGGTGTCTGTCTCAGGAATCCTGCTTTGCCTTGCCCTTACCCCTGGAGGGTCCCCACCATGTTGGGCCTTCCCTGGCTTGCAGCACCCCCCACGCCGGTCTCTGCCTCTCCCCGGGTCTCTCCAGAGGATCTCCCTCGGTGCTCTCTCCTCTCCTCCAAGCATAGCACTCATGGGACTGAGGGTGCCCCCTAATCCACTATGACCTCAATGGGACTAAACACATCTGCAAAGACCCTGTGTCCAAACACAGCCACATTCTGAGGTCCCCACAGACATAAAGGTGGGGGAGGAGGGGATGGTATTCAAGCCAGTATGGCTGTCTCCTGTGGCCTTCTATTATAAAGTAAAATTTGACAGGAGCACCTGGGTGGCCCAGTGGGTTAAGCGTCAGACTCTTGGTTTCCGCTCAGGTCATAGTCCCATGGTTTGAGAGTTCGAGCCCTGCTTCATGCTCTGTGCTGAGAGCGCAGAGCCTGCGAGGGATTCTCTCTCTCTCTCTCTCTCTCTCTCTCTCTCTCACTCTCTCTCCCTCCCTCCCCCACTTGTGCTCGCTCCCTCAAAATAAATAAATAAACTTTAAAAAACAAAAATTAAGGGAAATTTGGCAAACATTGTCAAACTTCAGATTATGGAGCTGCAGGAACGGATGGTACAAACATATCCTCAAGCTCCCAGGAAAACAGGAGGAAGAAAATCCCGATGGAAAACGGTTGGCGTTGTGCAACATCTTCGTTCCTCTGACATCTGATGTTAGTCAGTTAATACTGAGTAAGGCGACTTAAGTAATTCATACATGATAGCATTAGCATCATTCTGTTATTTAATGATAAAGAATAATGTCAGCTTCGTGGTTTACTAAAGACAGCTTAAATAATTAGTTGTAATATGTAACATGCAAACTGTGGGCTCATTCACCGGACCCCATCCTGAACCTGGCCCCCACACCCCCGGTCACTGCATCTCTGCCACCACACACTGCCCTAAGCTGTTATTACTGACCTCCATCCGCCAAAAGCAACCCCCTAACCCCGAAGTGTGCACAGAGGACACGGCAGTGCCTGTGGGTGTGCCTAGGGGAATTCTGAGTCCTTCTCAAAGCCCAGTAAATTTGTCAAAAGGAAAAACATGGCACTAAAAATGAGAACTGTGTGAAGGAGGAGGAGGACCAGGGTGCAGAAGTATACATGCAGGGCCATTAAAAAAATGTTACTAATTCAAATGGCGGGAAATGGGTTAAACACGCTCTAAACCTTCTATACTTTCTGTATAGAACTTTCTACACGTTCTATATAGAACCACATAACTACGCCCCACAATCAGGAAACACTCAGAGGGGCGTATTTCCTCTGGGAAGTATTTCCCACTGGGGAAGGTAGAAGAGGTGGGGGACCAGTCGTTCTATGTGCGAACCCGACTGTCAGCTCCTCGGCCCGGAAGATACCCCACATTTCCGGGGTGGCGCAACCAACATTTTTGATGGTCTCCTTTTCAGAGTGGAGGGCCCCAGGCCCTCAGACCACGTCGCTGGGTCTTTGCTCCATGACCTGTGCCCGGGGCCCTGGGCGCCTAACGTGTTTCAGCAGCGCCTCACAGGACTGCATTGGGATTAAATTAAATGGGTCACTATTTGCAAAAGACTTAGAACAGCTGCCTAGTTCGTCAGAAGTGCCTTATAATTTTTTTGTTAAGGAAAATATGTATTTTATAATAAGAACAAACGAATTGCGAAAATCCAGGAGAAACTAGCGGGCGAGAACAGAAGGAATCACCGAAGCCCAGATACAGCAATAATGCCCTCTCCTGACGTGCTCCTCTCATAATGGCTTCTGGGTGACTTCCCACCCTCCGTGAAGGCACCGCTCAGACTCACCAAGCAGCAGCACGCGGTAATTTCATTAGGGGGTGGGCGACCTAGAGCCTCTGGCACGTTTATATTAAGGCAGATGCCCCGTGAGGGATGACAACTCAGAAGATCTCGGGTTCTTCCAGATCCCATGTCAGCACTCCACCCCCACCGGGTCCCAACCCCCCCCCCCCCCGAATCTGCATTAAAAAAATGACACTGCACAGCCTCAAGGGCAGGCCTCGAAATTCATTTTTCACCTGGAGCCAAGGCCAGCCGGAAGGGCATTACCATCCCAATGGCCTGCCTTTGTCAGAGGAGGGCAGGAGAGCAGGATGGGAATGCAGGAAAACACTGCTGGTTCAGCAGAGCCCTTCCAGACAGAGCATCCCCAGGGAGCACCGGGAGGAGGCAGGCATCTGGGGCACACCCTCATTGTCATTCCAGCCTGGACCCCAGGACAGTCCCCAGGAATGTGCACCTCAAGATCAGAGATAACACTCCCCGAGAAATTTCTCACCTCTCAGCGGAGGAGGGAGTGCGTGGGGGTCTTTCAGGCCGAGGAGCTGACAGTGGGGTTTGCACATAAAAGGACCGGCAGGCTACAGAGTCCTGGTCCCCCCCCCCCCCCACTTCCATCTTCCCCAGCAAGTGAGGCCCTCCCCCAGCATCCTCCTCCCGGAAAACTTGGCCCTGGCTGAGGCCAGACACAAGCTCAGGCAGCATCCCCAGCCACTAGTCACATTCTGGGTGCCTGAGCTCCGGAACAGGACTGCGCAGGGCATCTGAGGCCAGCTGGGCCAGGCCCTGCGCAAAAGTTACTTGATAGAGCCTTAAATAAGGCTAAACAGATGCAGAGCCCACGCTTGGCCCAGGTATTTGTCAGGCCCAGCTGATGACAACAGGGGAGCTGTTCTAGCTTGGGTTTAAGGAGGCATATCATCCTACACAGTGGACCCAAACCTTATATACACACACACACACACACACACACACACACACACACACCCTCACAGACACAGTGTACCTCCTGCTAAACTGGCCCAGACTAGTTTAGGAGGAAAGGAGGAACCTCAAGGCTCCACCATGTACCTCAAACAGTGTGAAACATGTGCTGAGGTCCGGCGAACATGAGGCAAGCCGCTTACCTCTTTGGGCCTGTGTTTCTTCACTAGCGACAGCACAGGTGTCTGTCTACACAGAATGTAACAACGCCAGTGCCCTCCACGAACGCCTGTGTTCACTAGCAGATAATCGAGCCTCCAACCCAGCTAAGACCTCTGAGATGGCTTCTGACACTGCCCCCCCATCCCTCCCCCCCCCCCTACCGCAAGCAACAGCAGCTCCTGTCTCCATGCCCTCATCACCCCGTGTTCGCTCAGGCCCCGTAGAATTCTCCCAGGCCACCTCCTCTATTAGACCAGGCTCCTCTCCCAGGCAGGTGCCTACTTCATGCCCCTGCTCATCTCCAGGCTCCTAGCCTGGCTCCCATCAGGTAGGGGTGGGCAGTGCCTGCTTTCCAAGTGTGGGTCAGCCAGGCCAGGCCCCGGGCAGGTAAGCAGTGGGACTCAGGTTGCGGCCAGGGTCACCTCCATGCAGTCCCCTAGCTGATATCTTATCCCTGGGGCAGAGGCACAAAAGGACTGGGAGTTGTTCCCTGCACAGGCAGCTTCAGAGGGCCTTATCAGCAGGAGCTTGGACCTGTGTCCAGGCAGATGGAGAAGGTGCTGGGCCCTGAACTGGCGCACAGCCATTGCTTCCAAGCAGCTTAAAGAAATAACAAACTCCAACAGACCAGCAATTTTAAAACAGCAGGGTAGGAGGGATAGGGGTCCCAACCCTAACGCACCTGCAGGTTAACGCACCTTTAGGCCACCCTTCCCAGGGTTCCCCGAGCCACCTGGTGGATGAGGAAGCGGTGGCAAGACACCTGCCAGGGCCCCCACGGCTCCAGGTAGCGCACCTGGGATTAGACCATGGGTCTTCCAGCTGGCTTGCTCTCCACCAACCCACATGGACCCCAGGGACTCAGAACGGTTCCAGGCTTGTGCGCTGAGCCCCCTACCGGGTCCCCGCCAGCACAAGGGCAGCCTCCGCCACCCTCCTCTGCCGCTCCTGTGGGCACGTGAACTCCAACTTGACTTCTCACTGAATGGACTCAGAACTTCCCAGTATTAGAAGCTCTCTGCCAAATTCAGTATGTGTCAATTACGAAAACGGGGCGAGGGAGGACAAAAGTAAATCAACCTCCCCTGGGCACTTGATAAGTGCCAGGAACAGGCATCCAGTCACTGAATCGCCCAGGAACCCTGACAGTAGCAAGTCTTATCACTTCTACTTTTCCCACAGGAGGCCGGGTCCCCAGAGAGCGTTGGCATGCCCAAACTCACGCAAGGGGACTGGCAGCAGCCGATTCCAGCTGGCAGGCTCTCTCCCCTCGGCCACAAAGCCTCCCGCATCCCTGCTCACCCGCACAGAAGCGACCTGACCACCAGGTACACACTTTCTCTCCCTCCCCACCCCCAGTGCAAACCCACACCCCACCGGCGGCTTCTGCTGCCAGCAGGATGGGCCTTGGAGTGATGCAACCAGAGTTCCCGGATGGTTTCATGCCCTGGCTTGTGACAAAGGAAGATTCTTCCTCCTTCCATGGCAGGCCTGGAGGATACCGTGTCGGGTGCAGGGCACGGGTGCAGCCAAGCAGAGGGCGCAGCTGGCTGTCACTTGGCACTCACCTGGAAACCAGTCCCAACCTTTCCCCTAGATCTCACTGTGTCCACGCTGAGCCAAAATAACCCAGAGTGACTAAGGCCAGTGAGGCATGGGGACAAGTCTTGTCACGTCAGCCAGCCTTTGCCCTGCTCACCCAGACACCAAAGCAAAGCCCCGACTGTGGGTGCAAGCCTCAGATCAGCCGCGTGGAAGCGTCGTCCAAGCTGGGTGGCCTTATGCAAGTCATTGCACCGCTGTGGGCATTCATTTCTGAGCACTGTCTTAGGGGCTAAGGGAATGCCTACGATGCAATACGAAACTTGGTCCTTGTCCTCAAGAAGATTCGCATCCACTGGAGAAGTAGACGTTAAACAAATGTTGGCATAAGTATCTACTAAGCTAAAAACTGCAGCCAATGCTGTGATGAAGAGGTCTGCCCAACCCCCACCAGTAGTTAATCAGGAGGTTCCAGGTGGAGGTCTCCAAAGAGCTCACATTTACACTGATCCCTGGAAGTTAGCAGGATTTATTATTTGCTTATGAAGAAAGAAAGGAAGAGAGAAGAGAGAAGCTTCTTTGGCAAATACCACTTATGCAGGAACATTTAAAATGGGCAACTGCCCAGATTAATGAGAGGGGTCCTGCATTCACTTGCAAAACATGATTTTGCTACCACAATCAGATGCAGATTTGGAAAGAAATGTCCCCCATGGAAATGGAGGCGCCCCTTCCTGGAACAGCATGCCTAACAAAGAGTCCAGTGGGGCTCCCCACTCCCCCATCTGCAAAATTCACAAGTTATTCAAAACGGATCTTACAAATCAATGAGGAAAAAAAACTGCTAACACCCCAAAGGAAATGACCAGTTGACAAAACACAAACAGGCAATACACAGGAAAAGCTGGTCCATCAAGAACATCTTTTGTTTTGGGGCCTTCACTCCAGGTTGTAGAGTTTGCTGCATTCTTCAGGATGTTCACACTTCAGGACGCGGTCTCAGCAGCCCCTAAGAACCGGTCTGTGGAGGGGCGACTGGTAAAATATTCCTCAGAAGAAATCGGAGAGAATACACCAAGACTCGTATCTTCTGGGGAGCCTCTGCCTAGCAAACAGCCAGAGGTGCAGGACCACGTATGTGTGTTTCAACAGGCAAAAGCAGGAGGAGTGCCTGCCAGTCATGCAGCAGCATACACACGCGCCCTGTGCCGTCACCCTTACCGGCAGCCCTCGCCTCTCCTTCACAGAGAAAGCTCCACGCCCCCTAGAAAGGCCACAGGGCTTAGAGTATCCTTCTTGTACAGGTGCATGATCCCATATGGAAAAGCTGCTCAAAACAAGTTTTTAAAGGGGTCCCTGGGTGGCTCAGTCGGTTGAGCATCTGACTTCAGCTCAGGTCATGATCTCGCGGGTCATGAGTTCGCGCCCTGCGTCGGGCTCTGTGGGGACGGCCCGGAGCCTGCAGCCTGCTTCCCATTCCGTGTCTCCCTCTCTCTCTGCCCCTCCCCCGCTCACACTGCCTCTCTTACCCAAAAGTAAATAAACATTAAAAAAACAAGTTTTTTCAAGCTTTGAATGGCACGGGGAAATGGTCTTGATCTAACATGAGATGAACAAAGTCAAGACACAACCCTTATGGAAGCAGGAAGCAAGACAGCAATGGCTACTGCCCAGCCATCAGGATTAGAGGTGATCTGTATTTTCTGCTTTATTTTTTTTTTTCCTGCTTTTATTTCATTTTCTGCCTGTATTTACGCATAAGCAAGCTCAGGGGAGAAAAAAAAGTTTCTTAGCCTCTTAAGTTCCCCCTCAATTCTGTGGCAGGGGCCTAAGCGATGGTGGATCTGAAGGCTCCCTTGACCTCGAGGAACAATTCATCCCTCAAGACTCAATTCAAACAATTCTCTAGTGAAACCAGCCCTAGGCCACCCATGATGAACCCTCTCTCCCCTCCAGGGTCCAGTGTGCCCCAGTTAATAGTTCCATGATAGCACCTACTATACTGTGTGTGCTAAAATGACTTAATTATACACTTAGCTGCCCACTAGAACATGAACTCCTTCAAGAGCAGGGACCTTGTTGGCTCTTATCCATCAATGTATCTCCAGAGCCAGGCCCAGTGCCCAGTAGGTAGGCAATGTCTGTTAGATGGGTGGCTGAGTAAAAGGCTGGTTGGGTGGAGGGAAACATAGAGGCTGGAAGAAAAAAAAGCACGGAAGGGTGGAAGGAAGGACAGAAGTACAGATGGAAGCACAGACAGAGGAGGAAGGAGACCGCTAGGAAAAACCGCTGGCAAGAGGTGCCCCACCAACAAGACAGCGGCAGGTCCACAGTGGCATCCCAAAGTTCACATCTTGACGTTTCCACGTGAAGGGCACTCTGCAAGGAGCTTCCCTGCCCTGCAGAAGGTCACACAGCGGGAGGGAGAGAAGCAGCCATATGGCGCGGTGATAAAGGCCACAGGAGAGTGAGAGCTCCGGAGCGAGGACCTGGCTATCAATTCCTCTGCCCTACCAGACTCCCCACCCGGGGAGTCTCCCCAGGGTGCTCTTCCGGCTCCTAAAGCTCCCAGGAATCCCTTCCCTAAGGGTCCCAGCCCTCTTCCTGCCTTCTGAAGGGACCTCTGGCAGCAGCCCGTTGCTGGTCCCATACCGCACCCCTGCGCCCACAACCGAGAACCAGCGTGGCCAGGACGAGCCCTGCTTCCTGCAGCCTCTTCTCTTCCTCCTCTTCTCTCCAGCCCACAGCCAGCTCCCTCCACAGAGCCGCCCAGTGGCTCCCGAGAGTCACCTGCCCCGATTGGCTGCTGGCAGCCGCAAGCCGGTCACGGGGCGCTGCGTGAAAGGAGGTGTTCAAGGAGTTCTGTCACCCAGCAGCTCGTCCGGAGGCATTATTCCTGGGGCTCACCACACCCAGGGAATGCAAGCTGAAGGAGGGGGGAGATGACACATCGAGGGAGAAAAGAGAGGGATCTCCCCTCAGGACTCGTGACTCAGCTCCTCTACTTGCAGGGACAAAGAAACAAATAATTGCTGAGGGCCTCGCATGTACTAGGCACTTCATCCAGGAGACTCTCATTGAACAGCCTTTGACCTAGTTGGCATCACACCACACCCACTTTACAGGTAAGGAAACTGAGGCGAGGGCAGATCAGCTAAATACCCTGCCCGAGATCAACCCCAGATGACAACGCCACAGCCCAGATCTGACTTCACATGGATCCCGGGATCTCAGTTCGGCACGGCCCCGTGTCTGCTCAGCCTAGTCTACCGAATGGGATAACACAAGGAGGTTTGAACAAAATTAAACAGGGCGCAAATGCCCATAAGCACTTCTTAGCAAGAGCTTGATGGGCTATGGAATTTTCCCCAAGGCCACAGTTAGGAGCCTAGGGCTCTATGCTCCAGGCCTAACTGCTGCCTGGCCTTGCCTCTTACTGGCTGCGCGGCCCTGGTCAAATAACTGGGCATCTGAAGCCTTCGTTTCTTCATCTGGCCGACAGGGATAATGACAGCACACCTCCCCATTAGGCTTCTGCTGCGGATTACACAGGTTAACAGAGAAAGGCACAGGCCTGGCTCATAGAAAAGCCCCTACTCATGGCATCTGCAGGACACCTGCCATGTTTCCCAGCCATTCTGACAAGCCAGCCAGAGCTACCCACTCCCGTTCCCCTCCAAAGCCTTCCCAGTCCTCTGGTCTGTGTCCAGAGTCAGGAGCAGATATAAGAAATGCTTCCAAGAAGAGAAGTGCATACTCCCATCTTTCTAGAAAGTCTTTGTTCTCCTCTGCTACTTTTGATAGCGAGGTGGGCGTAATAAATATTTCACATCTCTTTTCTAGAGGAAAAATAACAGAGTGAGCAAGATCTTAAGTGGAGGCCACGTAGTCTCCATGGCGGGGGTGGAGGGAGAAGTGAGGCATCTTGGGGACCGGAAAGAGGCCTTCGCAAGAAACAGCTGGTTCAGCCCCAGCCAGTGTGGCCATGTGCCGGCAGGACCCCCGCCCATCCCAAGTGAGGCCAGAAATCCCACTCTCTATAAGAAGTAGATGGAGTGTATCCTTAGGGACTTCAAGCTCAGGCCCACCAAGACCCTATCTGTCTCACCCCTTTGCCCACAGCCACATTTGGGGCTGAGGCCCCGCAAACCACTGCTGAAAGGCTCCCAGCTCAGCACCTGGACCGCGGGAGAGCTCCGAGGCTTTACCTGCAAAGTCAGGGCCACCCGGAAATGGGGTTCTCCAACCTCACCTAGGAAACTCACTACAAATGCAGGCTGCAATCCCCTCAGCTCCAAGCAGACGTCCCCGTCCCCAGGAGAGGTGGGGGCTGTGCTTTAGAAACACTACTCCCTTTATGGAGCAGACAACTGAGACCAGTAGAAATGAAGCCTCTCCCCCACCCCCCACCGCCACCCACCAAAGTCACTGACTAAAGGAGGGTACATCTAATTTTTTTTTAATGTTTTTATTTATTTTTTGAGACATTTTATTTTGAGAGACAGAGACAGAGCACAAGCAGGGGAGGGGCAGAGAGAGAGGAAGCAGGTTCCAGGCTCTGAGCTGTCAGCACGGAGCCCAACTCAGGCTGGAACTCACAGACTGGGGCTGGAACTCAGGGACCGCGAGATCATGACCTGAGTCAGGTGCTCAAACGACTGAGCCACCCAGGTGCCCCTAAAAGGGGTACATCTAGAACCTGAACCCTAGAAAGCTTCTCTTAGGCCAAAGACCCTTCTCCAGCATCCAGCAGCTTCGACACTGATTTCCTTTCCGGGTCAGAGAGCTACCCAATTTCTTCACACCGTGCCCCATCCCCACCCCCAGCTCCCAGAGGGAACTTTCAGAGGCCCTCTCGGTCAAGGCCTCCAGCTGCTTTCTCAGCCCTGCGAATGTGGTCCAGCCCTCAGGGCTCAGCGTGCAGGCTCAATCCACAGCGACAGCAGGGCTCCTAATGACACTTTTGTTTCCTTTTAATAGTGGGCTTCCTGCAAGGCTGACAGCTGCCTTCCTTAGGGAAGACCTTGGCAGCCAAGAGGCAGAGAGAAAAAAAAGCAGGGGGGAAAGGGAGAGAGAGGGGCAGAGGGAGGGAGGGAAGGAAACAAACTGGAATGAGGGAGTCTCAGAGAGAGAACTGAAGTCTGAGGTCGAATCCCTAACAGGCCACTTTGTAGGTCTGCGACTCTGAGGAAGGGTCTTCTACTAAACCCTCAGTTTCTTCAACCACGGAAGAGGCATAAGGACGGCGCCCGATGGCCATGAATCTAGAGCAGAATTAACAGCAGGCAGCACAGTGTCAACACGTAGATGTTACCATTGCACCTACTGCCACAGAGTAGCAAGGTGGGTTTTCAAGGTCATCGCAAGATGCCTACAAAATACACAAGACACAGGAGACTTGCACATGCCTCCTCTGGCCCGTCAGGACCTGAGACCTGCCCCCTGCCCCCACCTCCCCAACACTGCTGGTTCACTTCCGCCCCAGCTTGCTTTCTCTGCCCACACTTCTTTCCCTTTCCCGTAACTCAGCTGCTGCCTGTTGAGTCAAGCTCTAGGATTCTGGATCTCAAAGGGGCACAGCTGATTTGGGCGGGGCCTATAAAGTGATTTGGGCAGGGCCTCCATAAAGCGATCAAGGGGCAAGACCTTGAGGGTGGCCAATGGCAGAGAGTGGTCGAACACCAATTAGGGCCCAGAAGGGTCCCACAAAGGGCCTGCTGTTGAGGACAGGACTGCTCCTGTGACTCAGAAGCCACACTGCGGGGCAATGACTCAGCACCCCAGTGCAGAGCTGGGCTGGCCCAGAGCCCCAGAGCTGCTTCCAAAACAGGGGTACCATGCCAGCCCAGCTGGGTGTGAGTCAGCCCAGAGGAATGCCCCCTCCCGCCCGCCTGTACCCACTGCCTTCGACTCACGAGGCTGGCATCCCGGGGCAGCATGTGATCGACCTGTCCAAACGCCAGAGTAAACGGGTGGAACAGGAGCCCAGCTTCCCGGCCACAGGGTGAGGTCATGCCTGCACAGGGTGACCGGGATGGGGCAGGAAATGGTTGGGATGCCGGCACCCTGGCTTCCGGGGCTGGGGGGAGAAGATCCAGGAAGAGAAATGATGGGCTTGTAGGAGGATAAAAGGTAGAGCAGGAGGGAGGTCGGGGACAGTGAGAATCGGTGGGGTAGATTATTCTAAATAGCCTTCGGAGGCTTAAACAGCATGGGGCCGCCCGCCTCCCACCACCACGGGTCTCTCTCCTTCCTCCTCCTCCTCCTCCTCCTCCTCCTCTGCAATCTCTCCTTCCCTTCTTCCCTCCTGCTCCCCATTCATTTTTAGAAAGTTCAGTCACAACTACTACTCCAGTATTCCAGGTCACACAGCACAGCTACAGAAAGCCTCTGCCTCACAGCCCTGAGACAGACAGTGGGGTCCTCCCCAGCAGCCAGGCCCCTTAGGTAAACCCCAGCGGCTACCAGCAGAACCCCACCCCCACACCGCTCCACTTGCCCTCTCAAAAAATCCTGTCACACATGGGCCACCTCTTCCAGGCAGCCCTCCCAGGAGCCTGGAGGCCAACCTTTCACTTTCCCCTGCGTGGTATTCTCCTGGGCACCAACTCACCTATTCACTCTCTCACTGACTCACCTACTCACTCTTTCACTATCTTTCTTAGTTTATTTGTTTATCTATCTATCTATCGATTGATTTATTTTGAGAGAGAGCACACCCACATGCAAGTAGGGGAGGGGCACAGAAAGAGAGGAAGAGAGGGAATCCCAACAGGCTCCACACTGTCAGCACAGAGCCCGACCCAGGGCTCCATCCCATGAACCATGAGATCATGACCTGAGTTGGTAAGCACGAGTTGGACGTATAACCGTCGGAACCACCCAGACGCCCCCTCGCTCCTGCGCTGGCTTTTGATGCTACTGGTCCTGCGAGAGGTTCTATCTTGCCTCCTCACCTGGA
This sequence comes from Panthera leo, assembly GCF_018350215.1. Classification (NCBI taxonomy): domain Eukaryota; kingdom Metazoa; phylum Chordata; class Mammalia; order Carnivora; family Felidae; genus Panthera; species Panthera leo. Next base: position 69,959,697 of record NC_056695.1, on the reverse strand, counting down.
GCCCAGGTCCCGGAGGCCCTGCTGTCCAACTCTCACGTCCACTTCTGGGCTCCGGCCGACAGAAGGTCTTGCAAACGGGACGTGCTCAATGGCCTCATGCTACCGGCTCTTTCTAATCTGCAGTCCAGACAGCTCGAGGGAACCTGTTCTCCCAACAACCCTAACCAGCCAGTCGCACTCGGTCACAGTTTACTGGGAGCCTCCTCCACGCAGCTGGACACTGCACGAGACACTATGGAAGCAGAAAGGACCCAGACGCTGGGGCCCTGCCCTCAGGAGGCCCCAGTGCCACAGGGAAGAAGCCAGGTTCCACGTGGCAAGAACTGTGAGCTGGGCCGGTACCAGGCTGCGATGGGGATGGGGGAGGGAGAAGGGTGCAGGGCAGGCTTCAGTAACCAGAACAAAGGTCTGACAGCAGCTGCTCACATTTACTGAGCCCTTAATTTGTGCCAAAGGCTTTACCTTTCCTAATCCTCAGGGCAGCCTCGCTGAGGGGCAGACACTATACTGTCTGCCTTTCGTGTTAACTCGTTTCAAATCCTTTTGAGAGAGTGTTATATCACAGATGAGAAAGCTGAGGCACAGAGAGGTTCATGTTATACTAAAGATCACATAGCCAGATTGAAACTGAGGCAGGCTAGCACCAGGGTCCACGCACTAAGTACTGCACCTCACTGCCTCTGGCGGCAAAGCTTCCGAGCAGAGGATGATGTGCTGAGCAGAATGCAGATGACGCATCCAAGTGCCCAGGTGTCTCTCCAACGTTCCGCTGGGCTCACAGCCCCTCGCACCGGACCACAGAGTTAGGGCAATGTGGCTCTACGACCTGTCCCGGTAGTCCGGTAACTGCAGACCTGCTCTATTCCAGCGGCAGCCGCTTCCACATCACTCAAGGTTGTACGCAAAGGAAACACACAATTCATCACAGCAATTACTGCCTCTGCGACTCAGCTCCAAGAAGTCTAAAACCAGAAATCGAGGCAGCCTCCCCAGCGCCTCCGAGCCTGCATAGGATTACCCAAAATCACAGGTAGTCGGCCAACAGGCAGCCAGGCTCTGGGTCATCCCTGTGAAGGGCAGTGCGGTTGAGCGATAAGCAACAGGAAATCTCGATGAGCCTTCACTACCCTCCACTACCCTCCACGCAGGAGAGACTGGGGTCACAGCCTGAGAGATCCGGGCCACAGAAAGGACAGGCTCCTCCAATGAAGCCAGTCCACTGAGGAACGGGGGCAGAGCACAAAGAGCTCATGCGACCCCTCGTCCCAACTTCACCCCTGCATGGGACCTAGACCTCAGGGACCTAGAGACCAGGGATCTAGAGAGCCTCATAACCTGCCTCGTAGCGGATCAAGTCTTGCCTGTGACTCCTGAGCTCTGGTCCGCATTCTCCCTCCCAAAAGGCTGAGGCTAAGTAACGACTCCTGTCACTTACCGCTGAGACCCTCACCACACTCTCTGGCCTGTGTCCCTTCCCTCAAGGCAGAAGGGCCATGTCCAGAATGCATCTGCTCCCAACTGGAGCCCCATGGACTGAATACCAATCACGTGCCTGGGCCAGGCATCTGTAGTCTGACCAGAAGCCCGTAAGGTGCATATGGCATATAGTCATCTCCAGTGGGCAGATGAGGACCATGAGGGCCTCCTCTCGGGTTAAGTGACCAGGTTAACAGTCACAGTGTGGGACGGAGTCTGGATTAGGAACACAGGATTATCCAAAAACATGGCCCTCTCTCTTCCCACGCGACCAAAGTGTGCCCCAAAGAAAGGGAAAAACCACCAGGAAAGGGTACTCCCCCCCAAATGTGGCAACTAGACCAACGCTTAACAGAAGAGGCTACTGTTAAAAATAAGTCAGTAAATTATTCACAACGCCCGCCCAATAAAAGTTTTATATTTAAAATTTAGGAGTTTCTCTACCTGCCCATGTCAGTTTGGGGGGGGGGTTTATTTCTTCTGCAGTCTTGTTTTAATACAAAATGTTTAGAAACCTTTCTATAACAGCATTTTTTAATTTAAGACAAAGAGACTCCGACCCACCACTGAGTCTACCCAAGAGACTGAAAGACAAAATTCACGTATCAGTCTTACACTGCTCAGTCCCACTTAGACACTCATTATGTGTTCTCAAAACTGCCATGCATTCCACGGAGATCAGGCTAAGTGACCATTCTTAACATCTGCAAAGCCAGCCCTACACCGATCCACACCACTGCTGTTGTGTTATGAGACAAGTCACTGTGCTTGGTAATCTACATAAACATCAACTGTTTTTACTACCAGATATCTTTTCCTTTTTTTTTTTTTAGAGATTTTACTTTTAAGCAATCTCTACTCTCAATGTGGAGCTCAAACTCACAACCCCGAGATCAAGAGTGGCATGCTCTACCGACCGAGCCAGCCAAGTGCCCCCAGTTTTAGAGTCCCTGAACCAGGAACAGGACATCATCAACAAAAGCACAAAGGTGTGTGCCAACAGGTATATGCGGCCTGAGCTCCAAGTCAAGTCTCAAACACTGTATCTGGGAAACCAGAGATTAAAAACCTTTTGGGGCGCCTAGGTGGCTCAGTCAGTTAAGCGTCCGACTTCGGCTCTGGTCATGATCTCACAGCTTGTGAGTTCGAGTCCCCAGTCAGGCTCTGTGCTGACAGCTCAGAGCCTGGTGCCTGCTTCAGATTCTGTGTCTCCCTTTCCCTCTGCCCCTACCCCTACCCCCCCAAAAATAAACATTAAAATAAATAAAATAAAATAAAGTAAAGTAAAATAAAATAAAATAAAATAAAATAAAATAAAATAAAATAAAATAAAATATCTTTTACAAAGTAAAGTTTCCTTTTCAATGCCAAAGAGCTACTCCCCGGTTACCTATTTTGTAAATTGGATGTCTGGCCATCAGGAGGCCTTCAAGAGAGGCTCAACTTTGCCTAACTGCCCTTTAAAGAAGTTTTCAGTGCCCCACACACTACAGCCATGCAAGCCCCTAGCCCCTGCCCATATGCACACACATGTGCACCCTCGTGAAGGCACACACAAGCACACGTCATCTTACTCTTCTTAGGTTTCAGTGTCCCCATTTCTTCTTCCACCCCTTTACCTTGCCAGCCAGCCAGGAGTGTGACGACAGATACCTCTCGGGGAAGAAGACACCCGTGCCCTGGGACGGGGCCCTGGGAATTTCCGCAGGATCCTACCTTGATCTGTTTGAAAATCAGTCTTTCCACCTCTGGGAACACCTTGTTCAGAAAGGCAGCCGCCTCTGCCTCATCCTCAGAGACTCAAAGGATTCAAGCCTAGGAGGAGCCCAGGAGATTTTCCACCCATGGCTTTACCTCCGCTCCGTCCACAAACCACCCAGACCCCCGCTACAGAGACCCCGAGAAGGTCTAAGGAAGGGAACAGAAAACAGCCTGGCTGCCTTACTGGCCTGGCTCTGCCAGGCTGAACCCCTCCAGGGTCCCCGGGTCTCAGCCGTTTATCTGCCGCCTGCTCTCCAACGGCCCCCCTTCCCTCGTCCCTGACAACCTCATAAATGATCACATATGCTTCCTGCTGAGCCAGGACATGCTCTCAGCAGCCACCCAACCAATCAGGGTTGGCCCAGGGAGTGAGACCGTTCGCCATTCCTTTCCCGGAAACTCAGACTCTCCATGGGACGGGGGGGAGGGGGCTGGCATCTGACCTCCAGCTGTGTCTCCAACCCCACCTCCACACACTGGGCTAGGACTTCACTTCATGTGTCCAGCGACATCCCAGAAGTCCTTTCCAGGCCCGCGTGGCACCACTTGCACCTACAGGCTGTGCCACGTCTGGGATTCCACCAGGTACCAGTCGTGGGCACCTGGGCACATCTGTAACCTCTCCGATCCTCAGGCCTTTTGTCTGAAAGACAGGAACAACTCGTAGGCTATCGAGAGAATCAAATGAGGCCATGAAGGTTTTCCACTTACTTTTATTTATTTATTTTTATTTTTATTAAGGAATCTCTGTGCCCAATGCGGGGGCTGAACTCATGACTCTGAGATCAGGAGTAGCATGCTCTACCAACTGAGCCAGCCAGGTGCCCCACCACTTACTTTTAAACAAACTTTTAGAAGTTTTCGATTTTACAGAAAGACTGCCAGTATAGTGAAGAGAGCTCCCATATACTCTGCACCTCACTTCCCCTGCTATTATCATTTAATATGATGATTTCTTACAAATAATGAATCAATATTGATACATTACTACGAGCCGAGGTCTACACGTGATTCAGATTTTCTTAGTCTTTTCCTGATGTCTCCTTCTGTCCAGGAGCCCACCCGGGACCTCAAGGTACGTTTGGTCATTATGTCTCCTAAGGATCTTCTTGGCTGTGGCAGCTTCACAGATTTTTCCTTGTTTTTGGAGACTTTGCCAGTTTTGAGGAGTACTGAGCGAAGCATTTTGCAAATTTCCCTCTACTGGGATTTGTATAAGCCATGTTGATGCTGATGATGTGGTTAAAAAAAAAAAAAAAAAATGGCACCCTGCCACTACAGGTTGCCTCCCCAAAACCGATAATCCCAACCTAACCATGAGAAGGTCATGGATTTTTTTTTTTAATTTTTTTTTAACGTTTATTCATTTTTGAGAACAGAGAGACAGAGCATGAGCGGGGGAGGAGAGAGAAAGAGGGAGACACAGAATCTGAAACAGGCTCCAGGCTCTGAGCTGTAAGCACAGAGCCCGACGCGGGGCTCGAACTCAGGGACCGTGAGATCATGACCTGAGCCGAAGGTGGATGCTTAACCGACTGAGCCACCCAGGTGCCCCGGTCATGAATTTTTTAAACGTATGATAGATAATACATTCGATATGGTACAACATTCAAATAACATCCAAAGATACACAGCCAAACGTCTCCTTCCTGCCACTTTCTCTCTCTGCCCAGTCTGTCCCCTACACACCCAGGCTGCCATGTGTGGGTGCATCCTCACAGAATTTGGCCACATATAAATTCTTACCTCCCTTCCACGCACAGATGCTTTTTCCACAAAAGGTGTCAAGCAGTACTCGCTATTCTGCAATTTTCTTTTTTGCAACAATATATCCCAAGATCTATACATATGGTGCACACAGTTCTTTACCCTTTTCCACACCCAGCGTGCTGTACCATCGACCATCACTTACTGCAAACAGCCTTCCTCTCACAGATAATTTGAGTTGCTCCCTATGTTTTGCTGCTGTGAAAACGTTAAAGAAAAATGAAGAATCTTAAACATGGTTCATATCACACAAGTATCTATAGTGTATTCCTAGAGGAAATACAGTAGGCCTCCCTTTCCATGGCTTCCTCTCTGAGGTTTCAGTTACCCGAGGTCAACCAGGATCCAGAAGCAGATGATCCTGGTTCCGACTGCTCGTCACAAGGTGAACGGTAGCCTAACACTACGTCAAAATGCCTGCATCGTCCCCTCTCCATCTCAACGCAGAGGCACCTGATCACCTCCCAGTGTCACAAGGATGACTACCCTGCAGTAAGATATTTTGAGAGAGAGAGAGGCCACATGCACATAGCTTTTGTTACAGTATATTACTCTAACCGTTCTATCTGGTTACTAGTTATTGTTGTTAATCTCTTACTGTGCCTGATTTCTAAATTAAACGTCACCATGGCTAAGGATATATAAGAAAAAAACACAGTCTATATATAGGGTTCAGCACTAGGGTTTCAGGCATCCACTGGGGGTCCTGGCGTGTGTCCCCCAGCAGATAAGGGGGGGACCAATGTTCTCAATGCGAGATCACTGGGTCAAAGGGCATGTGCATCCGAAGCCTGGATAGAGATGGCCAGCAGACCCTCCCAAAGGGTTACAAAAACTTGCATTCTCTTCAGCAGTGGACATTTCTTAGCAGTTCTGTCAATGATAGAGTACATCATCACCCCGTGCGGTATATGATCTTCAGAGGGAAAAGTGGCATTTTTGATATAAGTTTCTCTTTTTACCACTGGGTAGATCATCTGTTTAAGTGCCATTCGAGATTCCTTTTCCAGGAGCTGTCCTCATCCTGAAGACCTATTTGCCTCATACATACCGGCTGTCCCCTTAGCCGTGGGCCAGCACCTGTGGGCGCCACCTGGACCCACATGGCCTGAGGAAGGAAGCAGGACACATGAGGGGGGTAAGAAGGAAGACTGGGTTGTGGCTAGAGCCTGGAGGGAAGGTGGGACTCAGCCGAGACCTCCAATATTGTGCATTACGTGCAGAGACGTGCAGAGAGAAAAGGACCTCGCCAGGAAGAAGCCTCATGCAGGGGGAGACTCCAGGAGACCTGAAGAATGAAGACTGTGGGGTCTATTGAGAGGGAGGGCAGGACCAAAGACAGCGTGAGGCCAACCAAGGCCTTGAACACCGACAGCCGTGGAACTGGCTCTTACAGTGCGAGGGGAGGGGAATGTCTCTACCTCATTTTCTTTCTTTCCTTCCCTTTTGCTGGCATTTCAAGACCAGTCACTCTGTTTTTTGACCATTTAGCTCAGCAGCGTCAAGCCGCGACTCCCCGAAGAACTTTAATGAAGCACACTTTCCAGTCCTGAGTGGGGTCTGGGGTATGCACTTGGAAAAGGCTCCCAGGCGGGTGATTCTCATGGGCATCTCTGATAAAGGTGCCCCCCCCAACCCGCACCCTCGGCCCCAAGGTCGACGGGAGGCCCGGGCAACCCTGCCTGGGCTCCTGGGGAGAGCAGAGCCTTTCAGAAACTCAAGATGGAGAGGAAGGAGGAGTCTCAATAAACAGGAGTGACCTCTCCTTGAATTCTGCTCAAGAGAGAAAACCAAAGGTGCCAGGGAAACATCCACGTTGGAAATCTCTTGCACACGCATAAATCTGCACCAGGCCTTGAGGCTGTGGATGGGGAAACGAACATTCTATTCTGCAAGTATCTCGAGTCTGCTAAGAATTCTCCCCGAGACCACAGATACCCTGGGCAGTTCATCTGCATATCTGATGAATTATTTATGTTCCTGCCGGCTTCTAGAGTGCACTGGCTCATATCACTTGCACAACCTCATCCGGTGGGTAGAGAATGGCAATGTTGAGTCAGCTACATATATGCTTAGGGTCAAGGGCTGGTGCTCTTAAGTTTCTAGACTCCAATAAGATCTTTGTCCATCCATTCCTCTCCTCCCAGCATGCACCTGGCTTCAGCTCTCAAGGGCTTCTAAACGTCCTCCTGCCCCTCCCCGCCCTCACCCTCTCCCCTCCAGCCCAGCCAGCCCAGCAAAGGCACAGTCTTTGTATCCTGGGGTATGCCAGTTCAAAAGTCCTAAGGGTCCTCCTTTTCTCTGGTGACTCATGACCACTCCTCAACTCAGGCTATGAGTGCATCAGCCTACCACACCGTCTCCACCAAGCCCTCGCTCTGACCATCAGCTCTAAGGATAGGAACCATCTCAGGATCCACAATAAAGCCTCTGCTTCAGACCGCAGTTCCTCCCTCATAACACACACTCTCTTCCCCGCACCCACTCCTTATCATCCCTACAAAGGTCTCAATTCCAATTCCATCTCCTTTAAGAAACCTTTTCCCACACAAACAGAGCACCTGCTAGGTTCCAGGCACTGTCCCAGGCACTGTGGTTCGTCCCTAAGCAGTTCAGTCTAGTGGATGAGACAGATACGCTGATGCTAGTGGATGAGAAGGACAGCTGTGGCAGCCTGTCCTAAATCTGGAAGTCAGGGAGGACTTCCTGGGGGAAGCGGCACCTGAGATGCATCTTTAAGAACCAAAGAGGACTGCAGGTTGTGGGAGGGTTGTGTGGCTTGTAGAAGCACGGGAGAAGGAGAGCTGTGTTCAGAAGGCCTCGTGGGCAAAGGAGAGGAGAGAAAGGAGCCACACGTATGAGCCCCAAAAAGTACTCTCAAATAACAGCGGCCTCAGCTCTCCCCACGGCTTCACACTTGTTATTTCAGACCCTTCATGAGGCCGCATCAGGAATGCCTTCCCCACGCAGCCTTCCCATTCATGAGGACACCAGATTCTGCTAACTAACGCAAACAGAGCTTTTTAATAATGTAGACATGCGTCGATAATTCAAAAGCCAGCAGGCTCCCCAAAGGAACCATGAGGCACAAGAAGAACTCCCTGCCCGGGACTGAGCGGCTTCAGGAGGCTCGGCCCTTGAGGCCACACTTTGGAAAGAAAGGGTCTCGTCTTAAGTACCACGTGAGCATATCCAGTACGCCCAAGATGAGGAGGGATTCCAACCTCTTATAAAAAAGGAAGCGCCACTCACAAAGTGTCTGATGTATAAACACCTGGCCCGTGACAAACCCCTCCCAATCTCACCTCCTGTGTGTCCTCACAGCCTGAGCGGTGGACAGGGCCCCACCTGTCGCTTCTGCAGGACAGGATGCTGGGGCTCTCACCTTCAGGGGACAGGGGACTTGCTGGGGCCTATCACAGAAGGTTTCGGAGAGAGTCCTCTGGCCTGGTCCCTCTAGCCCTGGGACACCTGCTCTCTGCCATGTGAATTCTAGGAAGTCTGGAACTGAGCAGACCTCTGGATGCCACCTGGCCCAATTTCCCCTGGTGCCCGGTGAAGGACTGAGGGGTTCCATGACTTTCTAATGACCAAACTGCATCAACATGTCAGCGTTGTAAGATTAATTCATCAGCCTGGGGACAAACCAAGTCTTTTTTAGCTTGGGGACAAACCACGTCTTTTCTGAAGCACCCCAGTGACTGCAAGCCCAGCCTGGCCCTCTCTGGAAGGAGAGGACAGAGCACCTTCAGGAGGGCCGGGGTTGGGCCTGGGAGAAGTACTCTGTGTCCCAGAGGCACAGCCTTTTCATAAAGAGTCCAGAATTGCTGCCCCGAAGCGGGGCATTAACAAATCCAAACTGTTAACAAATTAACAACTGTGCAAAACAATTTTTTAGTGTTTGTCTTAAAAACCCAAAATGGATAAAAGGTAATAGGAAAGGCAGAAAATTCCAAGGATCTAAACGTGAACCACTCCCATAAAAGTTTAAAGGGCCATACAACTTAAAAAAATTAATAAATATAAAATAATAAATAATAAAACAAAAATGAAGAGAATATAATAATAAATAATAAGCCACTTAAAAACAATGTAAAAATGCACCACCATGCCTTTGCAAATAGAAATGTAGTTGTACATCTCTCTGGTCAGATGACAGGGTATGAAGTCGTTATCTACTGACACAGGGCGTGGGGTCAAAACCTGGATTCTATGTCAGACACCTGAACTCGTATCAAATGGGGCTAACAGTATCTGCCTCCCTTTCCTCCTGGACAATGAGAGATGAATAAAGATCTGATTCTGGCTCTTAGGGAATTAACTGAGCATGTACTATGTGTCAGGAACCTTGCCTCGTTCCCAACAGCCCTTTGATATTTACTGTCCCGATTTTACAGGGATGGAGACCAAGGCTCAAAACACTTTGCCCCGAACCATCCATTTCCAGAGCAAGCTCTGGGGAAGGAGTTCAGGCAGCTAAGTCTCCCTGGTCTAGTTGGTTCCAGGGGTGGGATGGGACAGAACCGGAAGCTGTTTTGGCCCTAGGCCTCTCTCCTCACTCACTGTCCCACCAGAGATGGACCCAGGACCCACGAGTGTGCCCTCCGCCCCCCGGGCATCCTGTGAGAACCAGCTCAGCGCATGGGACTCAGCGTGGCGTGGCCTGAGAAGATGCCAGGCAATGCCTCACACCTTGGCTGGGCTGCCCCCCAGCTCTTGGGGGACCTCAAGCACACGAGAAAGCCTTTGTGTGCCCTGCTCTGCAGAGCCCCGCTACGAGAAGGTCCCCGCGCCACCAGGGCTGTCCCACCAAGGTGTGGCCAGCGCAGTGAGCACACGACCTTTGCCCCTTCGGAGCCCGTCTCCCAGCATTCCACACTATTTTAAGGCCTTCTGAGAGCCAAACAGGATTCAGGACTCGCCGGGATGGGCAATCTGTAAAAGTTTTCCACTGGAACAAAGATTACAATGCTGTAACTCAAAGCGTGACTTTACAATGGGATCTGATTATCAACAGTTCCAGAATATCCTCTTTTGAGACTCCCTGCTCCTTTCTCTTTCCTGTGGTTTATGGGCCGGCTGGCACACAGCACGTAGACCAGGCAAATGCCTCCGTCAGGGGAGGTGGGGGAGGACCTTTTCCTCCCCGGGGGGTTGGTTCTGGGGTCTCAGCACTCACCCTAACAGGCCCCTGTCCACACCCACTGCAGAGAGAAACGTTACCCTGATGCCAGTATCCATGACACCAAATACGTCTGCTCCCACCCTCCACTGGTTTCCCACTTCCCTCCAAATACAGCCCAAAGGCCCCATGTCGTGTGGACTCCTGGTCTCCCTGAACTCACTTCCTATCCTTCCTTCATCCGCTCACTCCTCTCCAGCCACAGAACCCCCTCGCTCCCTGGGTTCCTCTCCCGTTGCCCTCTCTCCCCACTCCAATCTACCCCTCTCCACCACAGCTCTGTGCCCAGCAAGTGGATGCTAGGGGCTCCATCACGACCACGTGCACTTGGCTATTAGTTGAGTTCAGTCAACGGGAGGCACCAGCAGGAGGTCAGAGGTCAGAAGAAGGAAAAGTTCAGACTAGGAACTATGGGACTCTCTCCACGTGGCAGGGGCTGGAACCCTCCACACTGCAGGCCTGCGAAGTGGTCTCTCCTCCCGAGCTCTGGCAATACTCCCCGCCTTCCCAGGGCTGGACCTGCCTGACGCCTCCCGCGCCTCGGTCCCTCCATTAACCCTCCTCGGCTGAGCCACCACGACCCTGACTCGTCCAACCACCTCATGACCCACCTGGGCGCTTCCAGGGCCGTCTGCCTGCCCTCTTCCCCCAGCCACCCACCCCCTGCTTCATCCACCGACCGCTTTCATGTCTCTGAGCACCGGCCCTCCGGCCCTCCGTAAGCCCTCCGGCTCAGCTTTATTTTTCTCCTAGCACAAATTAATCCTAACATACTCTAAGTCCTTCCCCCTCCAGATTTAAGCTCCATTCAGAGCATGAACTTTGTCTCGCTTGCTCTTACGTTCCCAGTGCCTACAGCAGGGCCATCAGAGTGTTCGATGCTTGCCGAATGAATTTGCTAACAGACAGGTAAGGCAGAGCTCATGATCTATGACCGTCAGAGGATCAGCAAGGACTTAGAGTGCCTCCTGCACGCCAGGCTCTGCTCTAGGTGCGGGGGATCTACCCAACACGGCAACGTGCCAGTCCCCGCTCCAAAGAGTACCTTCTGGTTTCTGGCCTACGCAGGCAGACCCTGCCTCGGAGGACCCATGTCCAGACCCAGAGCCTGAATGGCCTTGTGGATTAGCGAGCTGTCTGCAAATACTGCAGCCTGCCTGACTGCAAACCACCAGCCTCAGCAGGGGGGTGCGGGTAGCCTGCACGGCCATCCGATTTGAAGCAGGTGCTTTGATTCCTCTGTGTCTTGTGCGGCTCCCAAGGGCTACGGGAGCCAAGAGGACGACCGGAATCAGGCTCGGTGGCTTCAAATCCCTGCTAAGCCTCTCACCAGCCACATGACCTTTGGGCGAGGTACTTTCCATCTCAGAGGCCTCAGTTTCCTCATCTACAACACGGGGAGAACCATCTTTAATTTTTCCAGGACTACCACGAAAACCCGATACCCTGCCTGTGGAAGGCTTGGCACAAAGCAAAAACAGACTGAGGAGAGAATGGAAGCTGTCATTATGTCTCTGAAGGGTAAATGCTGGGGTGAGTTTCCAATGCATTATTTTTAATGGCATGCATATGTGGGGTGGAGTGGGGACTCAAGTTCCAAGCTAGAAAAACATTGAATATATTTAGTCACTCCCAAGGACCTATTTCTGTAATCTTTTGGGCAGATAAGTTCACGAGTTTGAGAAATCTGCCTTTTAAGGGAAAGATGACTTTTCCCTACTGGGAAGTGTCACCCAACTATGTTCAGAGGGGGCATTACAATGGAGGGAATCTGGGTAGGACACAGAGGTGACAGAGTGGTACGTACACGTGCATGTAGTTTTAAATAAATGCCATCACTTCGGGAAGTCAAACATTTGTCCCAATTGTGGTCCCACTATAAAAACACGCATGGAGCGCCTCACTTGACCGTGATTTCTGAGCATGGAAACAGGCTGTGTCAAGCCAAGGTCACAGTGGCCTCAATGTTCCAGGGTCAGTTCTGACTCGTGCCTCAGGCCCATCCATCAAGGGGCCATGGGGGCTCCGCTCAGTACTGTCCTCCTCATCCTGGGGGCCATCTCATCTGTACTGCCAGGGTTCTTAAAGCTGTCACCTAGAAGTGACAGACTTCTTTACACACACATACACACACACACACACACACACACACACATTTAACGTTCCATTTATTTTTGAGAGAGAGAGCACGCACACGCACAAGTGGGGGAGGGGCAGAGAAAAGAGGGAGACAGAGGATCCGAGGCGGGCTCCACACTGAGAGCAACAAGCTGATGCAGGGCTCGAACTCATGAACGTGAGATCGTGACCTGAGCCCAAGTCGAACGCTCAACCAACAGAGCCACCCAGGCGCCCCTAGAAGTGACGCCCCTCTACTCGCACTTCATTGGCCAGAGCATGTCCCATGGTCTGGCCTCGCCTCAAGGAGGAAGCCATCCGCTCCCACAGGAGTGGACGAGGCAGACATTGAACAGAGATGCAGCCTATGACAGGGATCCCTCGATATTTTCTTTCTAACCCCCTCACCCAGCACAGTGTCTGACAAACCATCAAGAGACTCAGGGATGTTCCTTAAATAAATGAACAAACCCTTCTTTGCACTTGACCTTCAGAGCCTATTTATAAGACCTGCAAGAAAAGCAGACCCATCCTTGGTATATTAACCAGTTAAGTTCCTGGCTTGTGCAGCCTCACTGCCGGGGGTTCAAATCCCAGCTCCGCCTTTCATTACCTGGGTGACCTTGGGCCAAGTTAGTCAACCTCTCTGTGCCTCAACTTTCCTCATCTGTAAAATGGGGACTCATTTTACAATGTTCCACTCGGAACACAAGGCTGTTACGAAGGTGAAATCAGTTAACTGGCAGAAAGTGCCCACAGAAGTACCTGGCAGGTAATGAGCACTCAATAACAAACAGAAGCTGTTATTCCTACTGTCTTGCGAGTCAGATCCTGTTTTCACCCCCACATGGTCTGAGCTGGGTCACTTGCTTTAATTCCTCAACATTCTTCCAAATGACACACCTTCAAACTATATGTTCCCAGCACTTTCTGAGCGCAGGCCACATTACTGGCATCTGTCTACAGCCTCCCAAGACAACTGCTTTGCAGAGGACCACCCTTACTCTCCATGCAAATTGGGACAATATATAGGACAACCTATGTGACGTACGTACCCACATATTTTTTAAATTCATGAATAGTCACACCCCTTTCAAATTACATCTGATATCCACAAGTCCACCCAAAACAGCAAATTAAATCAAGGAAGCTGTGCATGGACCCGTCACATCTGGCAGCTCCAAGATTATGAATGCTGGGACAGTCTGAATCCAGGCTGGAGGCAAGGAGGCCCCCCCACCACCACAAGCACCAACCCCCCCCCCCGCCCCCACCCTGCCACAGGATCATTCAGCAACAGCCAGACAAAAGTGAGAGTAACAACAGTTCTGCCCACACACGGGAGGGTTCCATCAATATTAGCCCTTTTCCTCCTTTACAGAACACAACGATTGACACAGAAAACCCAAAGAAATTATACAGAAATAACATGCATCAAAGTTATCCACAGCCTCCTAAAAACAACACACCAAAAGAATTTTTCAAAAGTCTAGTTTCCAAGAGCAATGGCTCCCAAAGCCATCTGAAAGTTTTTAAATGTCCCCTTAATTTCTAGCATTCAAAATAATATATGCTTAAATGACAAAATGTCCATGGCAGCAGCTGAGGTCCACCCGGAACCTTTCTTTATTCTTCCAAGGTTGAGAGGCGTTGCTTGAACACTTGAAGGCCACAGCCCTTCGCCGGCAAGGCTTGGGCCCCCAGCCTCTTCTGTCCCAACTGTGGCTGCACCAGAAACCAAGTGCCATCTCCACAGCCTGCTCATCCATGGACCTCCTGTGGGCACCAGATGGCCACCCTGGGGAGGGAAGCATTTGTCAGCTGTGAAAAGGAACATACCCCGAAGAGGGCTGGCTAAATAACTCACCTCAGGAGGCCTGGCTTCTGGCCTATGGACTTGAGTCCACATTCTCTGGTGTGAGATAGGCCAGTGAAGACTAACCAGGACCACCCATGATCACGGCCTGTCCACCTAGAGGACTTTGTGAAAGCGAGAAAATGCGAGGACATTACCAACACCGCTTCCCTCAACTTAGGGCAGGACTTAAGCCAGCAGACATGGGGCCCAGGTTCGAATCCAGCCTCCCCTGCACGTTGTTTGTGGGTTTCTTAACCTCTCTGGGTTACGAAGTCACCTCCTCTGTGAAACGGAAGTTTAATCATGTAAAGCAGTGCCTGGCATATCCTAAGAGCCCCATGAGCTATTATTTCATTTTCAGCAGTCAGCATTCCTGCATCACATCCAGCCTCTGGAACTATGGAGCTCTGGTCAGCTCCAACAGGGATATTCTACTTCCTTCCACAATGAACAGGCTTCACCTGCAGTCACTCAGAAGTTCCAACTACGTGGTTTCAGCCTTGCTCTGACCCTCTACAGTCTGCATTCAAGCCCTCATTCACTTTTCATTGATCCAGGAACGCTAATTAGCCACCCACAAAGTGTCAGACAACACAGAGAACAGGAAGAAGAAAGTCACAGTGCCCCCCCCCCCAACCCCATCGCTAGTGGAGGAGCCATACCAAAACCAAGAAGTGAAATGCATCATTTTTTTTTCCACACCGTGATGGACGCCACAGCATCCGGTGACTGAGAATAAGGGAGGTTGGGAACAGGCCTATTAGAAGGGGTGGCTTGAGGAGGTGACCCAAGTTGGGAGGAACAGGAACCAGCCTTTCAAAGAGCTGAGGGAGGAATGTTCCAGGAGGAGGGGCCAGCAAGCACACAAGGGTCCTGGGGCATGCAGAGTAGGGTGAAAGGGAACTAAGGGAAGGCCAGGGTGCTGGGCAGGAGGGCACCTAGACGAGCCTCATAGGCATAGGGGGTTGGGCTAGGGAGCCTGGGGAGGGCGTAAGCAGACCACGTGATAGGACCCTGCCAGTTCCCGGATGGGGGCCACAGTGGAAGCAGGGGACCAGTGAGGCAGATACCGTGTACGGGCAGTGAAAGGTGATGGTGGCACAAACGGAGGGCGGTGGCATTAAAGGCAGAGAGGAGGGGACTTTGGAGGGAGACTGGACTAGACCATGGCACTCAGAATGAGATGTAAGTTCCTTCAACCTGGGTGTCACCTGTGAGCTCATCAGAGACCCAGTTGTCAGACTTCACCCTCACCCCCCCCAGGGGTCAGGGGGGCTTGGCCATGTGGAACCCACCACGCAGTTCTGAAGGACACTAAAGTCGAAGAAGCATTGGACTAGACAACTGGCAGTATTAGCCAACACACGGGTGTGTCCCCCCAGGGACCGTCCTCATGTCCTTCCAGGGCCATGTGGACCCAAACCCCTGCCGCCCTGTGTGAGCCTGCGATCCGCAGGTGGTTTCTAGAAAATAATCTGTCGTGGCATGGACGTCCAGTTGCCCCAGCCAGGGCCAGCCCAGGCCAAGCTAGTGACAGTGGGAGGGGGATGGGAGCCAGCAAGCAGAAGGGCACTGGCAGTTCCCCGGAGCTAGGTGGGGAGCTAGAACCCGGAGCAGGATGGGGAGAGGCTCCCACTCCCCTGGGGCCACCGCCACTGCACTGCATTCCAGTTTCAAGACAAGAATGCAAGCAATCCTTCTGAGTCCTGGGGCAGGATTGTCCTAAAGTAAAGAGGATTATGGAATGTCTGCCTATTGACCAAAACTGCCCTATGGAATCTGACCCGAATCCCTCAACAGCCCTTGTAGTACCGGCCCATGGATTCCCTCGGGCGCAGTAGGGCCCAGGGGACTGCGTGCAACTAGCCAGTGACAGAGCCAGGACTCGAGCGCAGAGGCCATAAAAACAGTTCACTTCACGGGCCTTGGGGTCTGCCTTGCTGTCACAGACTCTAGAGCATCCCACCTTGTCCTCATTCCTCTCAACCCAAGTGACACTCATCAACCAAGGTGACACGGCAAGGCAGAGACCAAAGCCCAAAGCGGCAAGAAACAAAGAAGGAATCCTAGGATCTAGAACCACCCTCTTCTGTCCACTTGCTTGGCCACCACTGCACCAGGCAATCAGGGCTCTCACATGTGAAAAAGCGACATGGCTCCCCCAGCTCCACCCCTCCACATGGCCAGCTGCTTGATCCCGTCCTGCCTCCTCTCCACCTGCCAGTCCAGCCACCCCCCTCACTCAGCTTCTGCCATCTGGCCCTCCTTCTGTTCCTCAGATAACCAGGCTTGCTCCCATCTTCTTTGAAAAATATCTATCCGTACCTCTGATAAGTGACAATCATAAAAATACCAAATGCTGTCTTCCACCAGGATGTTATCTGCAATAATATGCTAGGCACGTCTACGGGGTTGAATAATGTCTCCCCAAGATTCACGTGTCCCCAAAACCTCAGAACACGATCTGATTTGGAAATAGAGTCTTTGCAGAGTAATTTGTTAAGATGAAGTCACCCTGGGTTGGGGTCACCTCCCTCAACTGGTGTCCTTATAAAAAGAGGTGTGTACACAGAAAAACAGGCCACAGGACAGTGAAGGCGGGAATAAGAACGATGGCCTAAGATAGGGATGGCCAACAATTTCCAGCACCCACCAGATGCGATGCTAGAAAGGGCAAGGAAAGGTTCTTCCCCAGAGCCTTTTCAGACAGCATGGCCCGCTGGCACCTTGACTTGGGGCTCCTGGCTTCCAAAACCATCAGAGAATAAACATCCGCTGTTGGAAGCCACCTTGTTTGTGGTCATTTGTCACAGCAGCCCCAGGAGACCAATGCGGCACCTGACACATCTCCCCTCCGGTCCCGTCTGTGCCCCTGCCCTGCCAAGGCCGCATTCCGGCTCCCGCTCCACAGGTGGGAAAGTGATGACCCCCGCGCAGGTTCACACAGCTAGTAAGTGGCAGAGCCAACCCTAGTCAGGCTCCAGAAAGCAGGCTCTTCGCCCCGAGCAGTCACCCTCTTTCCGCAACGCAGCCAAAAACGGAGCCTTGGAAGCCACACCTCAAGTCCTCCCCGTCTGAAGCCCTCTGGCAGCTGTTCTATCAGAAAGGGTTTCTGGGAAGCTGTGGTTGCCAGGGAGAGAGGAGCTGGCTTCTAAGAACAGACTTAGAGGGGGATGGAGGCTTAACTCCACGGCTGTAACGTAAGTCTTTGCTGCGGGGACCACCCTATCTCCGATATATACATTTAAAAGGTTTCATTATATGCAATAATTATTTTTCTGCTCATCACAGAGTCCTTTGTAGTCCCTGACCTGAATCATTATTATTATACTTGGCTTGGATGCTAACAAGCTTACCTTCTGAACAGGCATTCTGGGCAAAAGATCCAAAAATCTTTAACTGGTTGAGGAGCAGAACTTGGAACGGCATCTGGCGTGTAATTATTTTTAACAGGAAAAAATAGCCCATCTTGTCAGCTTTCCATTTCGAGCAAAGACAAATTGGCCACAAGCACATACATAAAAGGGTGAGTTTGGTAGAACATACATCATCCTTTCGTTAATTCACCGAGCTTAATCAAGATGAATGCAGTCATTCACTCTCTACCGACGGACTGTCCTTAATGTCCCTCTCTGCCCACGGCAAAAGGGAAACTGGGCCTATCTTGGCTCCCAAAACCACTGCGCAGAGGTTTCCGCAAGTTTTCTGAAGCTTCTATGAAAACAGGGCTCGTTTGCTTTATCATTTAAATTTCAAAATCCGTCCCCGGCCAACGAGAAATACAAACACCACAGGCCTCATGAGGCCTTGCTGGAGAGAGAAGCCACTAGGCTTCACCATCCTGGCTGAAAAAACCAAAGCCTCACACTCTGGGGCTGCCGTTGCCACTTATTATTATTATTACTATTGTTACAGTTGTTGTTGTTGTTGTTGTTGTTTTTGTTGTTGTGACCAATAATAATGTCTCACCTGAGCAGAACCTTACAGTCTCTCCCTCGGGAAATGTCACATCTGCTCTGGGCCTCAGTTTTCTTCATCTGTACAATGAGGAACTAGAAACAGCAAGATTCCTTGAGAATAAAAAGGGGAGAGAAGTTGTCTCCGCTCTGCTGAAATGTGCCCAGGTGCTAATGGCCAGAAAGCCTTGGCCATTCTTAACAGCCTTCTGTCTAATGAAGCGTAGAATCAAAGTGGTGACAAGATTCGCCACCCCCTGCCCACCCCAGGCCGTGGGATCAATATGGCTATTTTCATTTTGAATGGGTAAACAAAAAGTGGGCCTATAAACACTTTTGGGTGTCCTCAATTGGTCACTGGGTAGAAAAAAATTGCTCAACCACTGAATCAGACCTCCAAAGAGGGTTAACTAGGCATCAACAACCTGGATTACGGGCAGTGACAATGGACCTGGGGGGAATAAGAGGGGGCCATCGGGCCAGGATGAAGGTAAAAGGTGTCAGGGAGGGAGGAAGATCAGGGTCTTAGGCTTTCTACTCTCACCAGCCCCCCTCCTCCGGCTCCCCTCCCACTCCCCTACTCCTCTCCCCTCCCCTCCACTCCCCTCCCCTCCACTCCCCACTGAGGCAGGCTTCACAGTAAGATGCTCCTTCAGGGCTCAACTCAAATGGCCCCTGAGATGCTTGGTCTGGGGTGGGGTGAGAAATCCACGTGCCAGAAAAAAACGGGGAAAAGAAATGTTTCCAGGGAGCTGCAACTCCGTGCATGGGGCCTGGGGGAACAGCTCAACCCGGCCATACAAGCAAAGCGGCTCTGAAATTCTTGGAACAAGGCTTGGTTCAAAAGAGGATAAGGGGCAGGTTACACAGATTTTTCCTTCTGCGCTGGGAGGGGCCCGGGCCGAAGCCAAGGCCCCCAGCCTCAGGCCTGCTCCGTCAGGCCTGGGGCTCCCCTACACAGGCCATCCACACAGGGATGGTCAGCTGTCTGGGGACCATAGGGTGGGTGTCTAAGACTCAGGGCTTAGTTTGGCAGACTCTGGAAGGAGGAAAGGAAGGCCACCAAGGCAGTGGCAGGCAGTCTGTGGGACCAGAAGAAAGCCGTCCAGTCCGGGATTCAGGTATGCGGGTTCAGGTGGACAGCTATGAAACAAACAGATGTCTGAATACTCCTCTCACTTCTTATTAATGCATTATGAAGCGAGCAGGATGGCTTTCAAAGATCCTTTACTACCTGGTGGATTTTTAAGAACTTGCTTTTTATTGATTGAAGAACTAAGACATGCACATGGTAAAAATTTCCATTAGAATGAAGAGTCACAGAATCAATGCTCTGCTGCCCTCCTGCCCCCAGAAGGCCCATCAGCCTCCTCAGCAAGCCGCGATTACCATTTTCTCTGTGCCTCATTCTAGATCTAGTCTGTGCACATGCGTGTGTGTGTGTGTGTGTGTGTGTGTGTGTGTGTTCTTCCTTTTACACACAAATGGGAACAGTGAGAAAATTCCAAAAGAACTACTCACCATCTGGAGCCTGATTTTGTCATCTGTCAAATGACAAGCTCGGATAGGTCCCTTCTGACTTCTGAAGAGTCTGAAGTATGTACCTACCTGCCAAGGCCACCGGCAATCAGCTTGAGAAGCTAGCCTGCATGTTGGTTCGAGTCCACACTGGGGACCTGTCAGGTCTGCTGGAATGCGCTAGTGCTAACGGCTGGCCTTTGCTGAACACTCCCCAGGACCAGGCACCGGGCCAAGCAACTTACAGGCACCGTCTCATCCAACCTTCACAAACACCTTAGCAGTGAAGGCCTGTGTTATTATTCCCATCTCATAGGAAAGAAAGCCAAGGTCCCAGAAGCAAAGCAACCTGCCCGAGGTCACACAGCTGGTGAGTGGTAGGTCACCCAGATGCAAATGGGCTTCTCTCGTGTTCATGGTTTTGGGGGACACAACACGACAAGGAGGAGCTGCAAGCCACGTACCCCCAGTGAGGCTGAGCGACCACAGGAACACACGGCTAACCAAATGCATCAGAGGGAAAGCCTAACCCCTTTAGTTGTGTATCCAAGACCCATGCTGTGGATTTCCACTGAAGCATCCCCAAAGTGGGATATGGTGGTCCCCTCCTCAGCAGCCAGATTTCTACTAACTTGTTTCACGCTCCAGTAACTCCAAAGTGGGGATCATAACCTACCCTTACCCAATGAGAAAAGAAGGCTGACAGAAGCCGAGTGGCTCTCCAAAGTTCTCTTAGGTGACACTCACATTGACTGGTCCTAAGGCTCAAGCCAGGGCTTTCCACTCAGCCCCAGCAAACCTCAGGGCATAAACTTCACTGCAGGACTATAGAACTGTTCCTATTTTCCAAACAGCAAAGAATGGGGTATTTCAGTGAAACCCCAAATCATAATGAGCCCCTTCCCCTCAACAAGACCCACGTCAACCTGACCTCAGAAACCCAACTTAATGAAGAAGCAACTCTACACAGGGCAAATGTCTGACATCATCTTGTGGCTGCAATCTGGCAAAACCAACTGGTTCCCTGGGGGGCTCAGTCAGTTAAGTGTCTGACTTCAGCTCAGGTCATGATCTCACAGTTCATGAGCGCAGAGCCTCCTTCAGATCCTCTGTCCCCCTCTCTCTCTGCCCCTCCCCTCTCTCAAAAATAAATAAACGTTAAAAAAAAAACAACAATACGTATCAAGAACCTTAAAAGTGTCTAGAACCTTTGACTCAGTCATTCTACATCCAGAAATCTATCTTAAGGAAATCTGAAAGATGAAAATAGGTTTATTTGCACACGTGTGCATGCACACACGTACACACACTCACCTCAGCGCTAGTTATGAGACAAAAACAAAAAAATATTCTTCATACTCAAAATTACAGATACAATTGGGAGAATGACAAACCCTCATCGCGATGGGCTACTACGTTATATTGTACTAAAAATCATACTTAAAAGCTTGCTTTTAACTCCATGCGGAAGTAATTCTATTACATTAAGAGAAAAATCCAATAGAATTGTGGACATTGGGTGATCTCAAATTTAAAAGAAATAAGCAAAGAAAGGAGAAAGAAAACGCAGAGAAATACACTGACACAATTTTCTTCCTTACACTCTTAAGGGAGTTTTCCCTCTCCCAAGTTCTCCACAGGGAAAATAAAAATCAGTATTATTTGAAAGATATGGTGACCCATGTTCCTGGATCAAAACAGCAACAGGTGTGACATGAGATCAAGAAGAATTTAGTTTTCAGATTATGCTAACAAGCTACATGATCCTGCAAAATAAGGGAATGTGTTTAGAAAGAGATTGACGGAGGAATCCAGTAAAAGGTGACAGGCCCAGGAGAACACAGAAGGAAAGCCCCAGGAACCATCTACACCAAGGCAGGTCCGCAGTAACCAAACAGGGAGCAGGGGGTAGGAGGGTCCCCAGGAGAGCAATCTGAGAAGCAGGGTGGGAGGGGCTTGGCGGAGGTGAGAGTTCAAAAAGCAGCTACTCTCAGAATAAAAAGCCACACGGTTCAAAGAGGAAGAGGTGACTGGAAATCCCAGGACAGACTGTCCAGAAAGGACACGTGACCAGCATCCACAGCTTGGATGTGCAGGGAAGACCATTTAGAGGCATAATCTTATAAACGTTGTTTCCCAATGTTTCAACTTTTAGACTTAATCCAGAGGATAAAGCACAGAAGTCTTAATTATGGATGTGGGAGAGAATATGACTGTTACATGCCTTGCCAACATGAAAATATAGATGCCAGAAAAAGGGAGGTGGAAGAGGGAAGGGCAGTCATGCTGATATCTCAGGCTCAGCAACTGTGAGTCATAAGATACCAGGGAGGCCTAGGAAAAAAGGTCTGGGGTGGGGTGGGGGGCCGTGGAGATAGGCAACTGGGCCTATTATTTAGAGATACTGACCCACCCCCCACCCCAGTTCCCTTGACAACAGGACTGAGAACCGGCAAGAGGGGACAGAGGATTCTGGTTCTTCCATATCAGACTTTCTCGTTTGATTTTAAATATGTGTACGTATTATTTTAATTAAAAACCCAATTCTTCTAAAAAGGTGCTAGACTCTGAATTCAAACATACTATGAGAAGGAGCTTCCTAACTGAATCCTCCCATCTCTCTTTCTTGTTTGCATACGTTTAAAGAGCTCTGTGTCCATAGGAAGCAGTTGTCTGCGGGACAGGCCAGTAGCCTGTTATGAACACACTTCCCCAACAACCTGGGACGATAACCCAAATCCGCCCCCCCCCCCCCCAGCTGAAGCAACCATCAGGTGTACACCATTCCAAACATCTTACTCTTGCGGATTAACGGGGAAGGGAGGACATATGCGGGATCATTATTATAAACGCCACTTTGAAGGTAAATACTTCTAACTTGAACCAAAAAAAGCTGACTACGTGAGCCTCTGAAAGAGTGTGCTTCCGGGGCACCTGGGTGGCTCAGTCGATTGAGCCTCTGACTTCGGCTCAGGTCATGATCTCCTTGTTCGTGGGCTCGAGCCCCCCCCCCCGCACATCGGACTCTGTGCTGACAGCCCGGAGCCTGGACCCTGCTTTGCATTCTGTGTCTCCTTCTGTCTCTGCTCCTCCCCTGCTCATGCTCTGTCTCTCTCTGTCTCCCAAAAAATAAAATAAAACATTGGAAGGAAGGAAGAGAGAGAGAGAAAGAGAGAAAGAAGTGAGCTTCCTTCTCCTGGTCTGCATGCCACAGACGCCATGCGCTCTCTCCAAAACCACCTCCTTCGAGCAGCGGAGGGGTCTCATGTCCTGATCCAGTCATGTCACTCTTTGGCCCTGAATTCTTCCTTTGCTCTAGGTGGCGAATCTCCAGAAGCTGGCCCCTCTTCTCTGAGGTTCCTTTATTAGGTGCCCCCCTGCAGTTCACCCAGGCACACAGCTCCTCCTATGGTCCCCCACTCTGAGCCGGCTCCCAGCCATCTGACCAGGTGCCACTTCATCTGCCCACCACGTCCCGCCATCCCGTCTGCCCAGCAAGCCTGACAGTTCCACATCTGTGGAAATGTTTCCTCATTTGCCCGGATGCACTTAGGCCCTCTACTAATCACTACATTTATATGTATTCTGCTTCTGGTTCCCCCGTGAGACTGGTCATTCCATCTCTGTGTCTCCAGGTCCTAAAAAACAACAGCCAATACAATAACAATTCCACCAACCAAGACTCACTGAGTTCCTGGAAGGGGTTAGACAGTATTCTAAGCACTTTATATGCATTATTTCATTTAATCCTTCCAACAACCCTAGGAAAGTAGGTGCTACTGCAATTTTCACATTACAGATAGAACAACCGTACTTCAGAGGGGTCAAACAGCTTAACCGATGTCACACAACGAATTGTTGCTGGAGCCAGGATTCACATCCAAGAAGTCTGTCAAGACCTGATAGGCCTGCCACATATGGTTGTGCAGGTTGTACACAGCACAACTCTGAAGCCCACTGTTCTTGTTAACAGTCTAGCTCGGCACTGTCCGGCAAAAATATAATGACAGACACGTAAATGATTAAAAATTTTCTAGCAGCCACATTAAAAATAGTAAGAGGAGCACCTGGGTGGCTCAGTCAGTTGAGTCAGTTGACTCTTGATCTCAGCTCGGGTCATGATCTCAGAGTCATAGTTCAGGCCCATGTTCAGCTCCACACTGGGCATGAAGCCTACTTTAAAAAAATAGTAATAGGGGCGCCTGGGTGGCTCAGTCGGTTAAGAGTCCGACTTGGGCTCAGGTCAGGATCTTGTGGTTCATGAGTTCCAGCCCCACGTCCAGCTCTGTGCCTACAGCTCAGAGTTTAGAGCCTGCTTCCGATTCTGTGTGTGTGTGTGTGTGTATGTGTGTGTGTGTGTCTCTCTCTCTCTCTGTCCCTTCCCTGCTCATGCCCGCTCTCAAAAATAAACATTAAAAAAATTAAAAATAATAATAATATAATAAAAATTAATAATGATAATTAAAATAATAATTAAAAATAAATTAATTTTCATAATGTGTTTTATTTAAATTAATATATCTAATTCTTATCATTTCAACATGTCATCAATATGAATAACCACTGAAGGTACTTTATATTCTCTTTTTTGTTCTGAGACTTAGGCATCAAGTGGACATTTTATACTTACGGCACATTTCAATCTGGACTTGTTCCACGTGTCAAGCGCTCAGCAGCCCCACACTGGAGGCCACACTGGAGAGCACAGGCCCAGCTACAGCCTAAACAAACCCAACCCCTCTGCGCCTCCACGGCCCCCGGAGAAAGGTCAGTACAGACTTTCATCTCTGTCTCCTTCCGTCGGCAGATACAGGACAGCCACCTTTGACGGTGCAGCTAACGTCTGCACAGACCCTTTTGGCTTGTACCTGACGATGCTTCCTGTAGTTCTTTAAAAGTGCCCCCCGTTGAAAGCTTTAGAAACTGAGGGTCAGAGGGGTCATCTGCTCAGGCCAGGGGCACACAGCCTCCTGCCTCCAAATCCAGGTCGCCTGTCTTCATTTACTACCTGCTAAATGCTTCACCCAGGCCAAGCCAGCAAATGGGTGCTTCTGTGCCTAGAAGGAAATACTACATGTCCCCTGGGGGTCACAGGCAAGTCACTGATTTTTTTGCATCAACTTTTAAAGAGATCCAGTCATCCAGCCCTCTCTGCTTCCTGGGCAAAGGAACATCTGGAAGTTTAAACCACTCAACAGCTGGGAGATATCCTTAAAAGGCATAATTGATTACTCCCACAAGGAAAACCACACTGTCAGTTTGGGAGGGGGAGGGGCACAGCTTGGAAGCTATCCGTTCTTGCCCGGGAGGGAGGTAGGGAGGGTGTGTGCCCTGAGCTCCCAGACCTACTGGAACAAATGGAAGGAGCCTGCCGCTAATCCACTCTCACTGATTACGTCCCAGCCACACAGAGGGAGCCTTTGTCCAGCATGAGTCAGGTCTGCAGGAGGGGTCGGTGACTGGATAGAAGTTGCCTTTATCCTCTACACTGGGATTCATCCCCAAACAGGCTGAACTGGGAGCACAGAGCAAAATCCAAAGGAGCAACCGCACCACTAAAAAAGGCAAAGAATTCCAAACCCCACGTGCTCGGCCCTACCCTTAGAACCATATTCCATCCACTGAAAGTCCAGAAGGACGAAAAGGATGTGGAGGATCCTTGGAGCTGCCAGACGGGACAGGCGATCAGTGGTACAAGGACAAAGGGACATTAGTGTTCCACTCGCAAGCCCCACCAGTTCAGCTTGGGGGGAGGGGGCTTCCCCTAGACTGCTCTGTGCTCCTGGAGGGCGGCTGCCGGTGGGGGCCACTAATAGGCTTCTCAAGTGCCCCCAAGTTCTTCCACCTCGCAAATCTCAACCAACTACCCGGAGCCCCTGAGGTGGAGACGACCTCCAGGCAGGAAAGCATAACAGTTAAGACGCAAAGATCCTAAAATCAGGCTGCCTGGCTTCAAATCTTAGCTCAGTCCCTACCAATTACCTTGCTGTTACCTTGAAAAGTCACTTACCTCTCTGCCTCAGTTTCCCCGTCGCTAAAGCAGGGAAATTCATACTGATCACACAGACTGTAGTAAGGGCTAAACTATAGATTAAATACAAAGGCAGAGCGCTCAGAATGGAGGCTTGCATACAGTCGGAGCTATTTACACGTGCACTAACGTGAGTCCAAAAGGAGGGAAGCAATTAATGTTATTTTTGCAGAGACAGGGGTTAAGCATGGATCCCAAGACTCCAAAACTAGGAATTTTAAAAAAAAGATGCAACACTTATAAATGGGCTTTTCATAATGGGAAGCGCTAATAAACACCTTTGTTTTTATTTATATTTATTTATAATAAATAAATATATTTATTTATTTACGGACCACCTATTGTGCCCGACACCCTGTACTGGTGTATTTGGGGCTCGCAGGCTGGCTGGATAATTACCAGCACTTATATACTTATTAAATGTTTATTTTGAGAGAGAGAGAGAGAGAGAGAGAATGTAAGCTGGGAGGGGCAGAGAGAGAGGAAGAGAAAGAATGTCAAGCAGGCTCCATGCTGTCAGCGCTGAGCCCTCGGTGGGGCTCGAACCCACAAACCGTGAGATCATGACCTCAGCCGAAATCAAGAGCGGGATGCCCAACCGACTGAGCCACCTGGATGCAACAATAATAACCAGCGCTTACTGAGCACCTACTTCATGCTGGCTCTGGGGGAAGCTCTGAAAGCACAAAGTCTCTCATTTAGTCCTCATAACACAGTCTCTAGTAGGTGCTATCTACTTTCTAAATTCACAGATGAGGAAATAGGCTCAAGAGAGTAACCCTCCCCAGGAGACAGGAGACTTCTGAAGTCAGAGGGAGGACCAAAACCTACAACGTATGAACTGGAGGCCCTCACTCTTACTCATCAAGCTGTGTAATGCTTTCCCTGCTCCTCAAGCGTGTGAACAATTATCTATGGCTTTCCGTGGTCTCTGCCATCAAGTAACAGAACTATTTAAAATGCCAGGCAGAGGCCCTAGTAGTAAAAAGCCCAGGCTCTGGGCCTGACACAATAAACGAATGAATAAATCTTGCTGAAGAACCGGGTCCTTCTCCTGGAAGAGTGATCTGCCTGCTCTCCTCCCATAATTTGGGCCCGAAGGCTGGAATGTGAAGCAAGGAGTAGCACAGGAATTACATGGCTATTTATTCTTCAGGGAGGCATCCAGGGTGGGGTGGGGCCTCTCAGGAGCCCATTCTATTAGGCTCCAATCAGTTTATCTGGTTCTGAAAGGCTTATCCTGGCTGGGAGTCTGGAAGCCATGGGCAATCATAAACACACACACACACACACACACACACACACACACACCCCGCAGGAGGGGCCCTGCGTTCCTACATTCCATGCAGAAAGACACTGGGAAATCTGGACAGGAAGAGGGGAAATCCCACCTGGACAGGTCAAGATCATCTGGCAGAGCACAGTGGTCCGGCAGGACTGTGAACCTGCCTAGGATCCTGAACCCATCATAAAGGAGAAGTAACCATGAGTTTAATCATGAGTTAATCATACACTATCTCATTTCAACCTCAAAAGCATCTGGGCTTCTGCCCTCAGTTCACAGCTAAGGAAACTGAGACAGGGAAAAGTTAAGGCCATTGCACAGTGAACTAAGTAACAAAATGAGGCAAAGGCAGGAGGGCAACTGTGGCCATCTGCTTCCAGCACTGAGCTCTTAAGCACCACCCAAGAACCTTTCCTTTTAGCTTACCAATGAAGGTGAACTACTTGGCCAAAGAAATCCCTTCCAGTTTTGAGAGGCTATGATTCTGGGACAATCCGAAAGCAGCACTGGGTCCTAACACCCTAGACGCTCGGGCGCGCGTGACGAGGCATACAAGACCAGCAGCACTGTTTGTGTGGGGGAAACGACAAAACAACAAAACAAAACAAACAACTCACGTGCCCCCAGAGAACAAATAAAGAAACAGTCGTCTGTTCATATCATGGAAGAGATGACTACCACGGTGAGAAACAGACCACAACAGCGTGCATCGACGTGGCCCTACCACGGTGCTGTTCAGTGGCAAACTGAGCTACGCACGGCACGCAATTTCTGTAAAGCCCAGAAGGAAGGAAAGAACACAGTACAGTACTGAGGCATGTTCATGCATACAGTGAAAACAATTTTAAGCAAAGGTGTAATAAGCCCCCAAATCCAGGATGATGGTTCCCTCCAGCAGAAGCACTGAAGGCCAGGCGCAGGGGAGACTCGAAAGAAGATGCACTTGCCCTCAGTTCACAGTGATCATTGGCCACATTCCGGTTCCTGAGCAAGCTGGAGGGGTCACAGGCGTCCGCGCACCATCGTGCCTCCCGACTGGCCTACCGATGCCACCCGCTTCTTTTCTGGACATCAATAGAGTATAACAGACTCACTGTTGAAGCCCCATGAAATGTGCTCGCCAGTTCTGTCACCACAAATGTTTGCCACCAAAAGCATTTGCTAGTCATTTATTCTGGCAACAGTAACGACTCCTGAACAGGCCTTTGATAGGTCGGAACGTCCGGTGTGGGTGCGCCGTGACCCCTGCTATGCCGTTGACTGCCCCATCAGCGAGTACCTTCCCTCACCCAATCTTTACCAGGTACCAGGGCGCTGGGTGCTGGGCACTGACTCACTCACTGGGACCCCACACAGAAAACACCCCCCACCCCACTGACTGGGGGATTCCAGGCAGGTGCAGAGGTGGCCCATCAAACACCCTGAAACTCTTTTCTTGGGAACAGTGGGCAAGTGGGTATGTATCAGGTACGGAGGCCTTATCAGCAAGAGGGTTTCCTCTCAACTCCCAGGTCCACTCTCTACCAGGAAAACTGGCAATCCAGGACAACAGACAGTACAAAACTCATTTCCTGTCTGCAGGGCTCACAGTCCTGCTGTCTGTTCCCCGCCCCTGTTTACATCGGGTTTAAGGAGCCAGAGTTGAGGTATGGGGCAGGCCTGATTCACTTCCTCCCCGCCTGCCCCTCCACCTGCCCCCTCAAGATGTGCCTGCTGGACGGGCAGGTCCCCAACCACCTCTGAGAGAAACTGTGAGTTCCCAGGGCCTCAGATGTGGTGCCTGGAAGGGAAGAGGCACGCCCTAAATCTGTTCATCTGAACTCAGTTTCCTCCTGTGTCACCTTTACAGAGGAAGAAACTCAGCACAGAGACGTGAGGGTCACGCAGCTATGTCGCGGCAGAGTCTGGGGAGACAGAGGCAGACACGAGGCCAGGGACATGAAGGAAGGGCCCGCCGGACGCTGTCACTTACTTTCGCCCACGCTAGGTGCACGGAGGCACTGACAGGTGTGACCCAGAGGGCAGATGGAGGTCGCACCCCTGGTTTCTTGTTCAGAAATCAGAGGGAGAGAGCGAGGAAGGACAAGGCTGAGCTGGACACCTGAGTGTTTCCTCTCTGCTGAGCTTCGTCGAAGTGCCCATCACGCCCCTCCCCCACCAAGTCCTAACTAGAACTGTTCTAATTTATAATTAGAACAGGTTTATGACACAGAAGAAGCAATTCCTGTAAGTCCTTAACCCGCAATTCACATCACCTAGGCCACTTCCACTCGTCCCTCTTCTCTCACAATCTCCATCCAGAGATTGCCTCACTTAGAACCAGAGACATGGGGTCCTGATATCTACACGATGCAGCCGAAGTCACAACTGTCCTGCCCTTTCGGAAAGTGCAGAAGAGGGGGATGGGAAAACAGGGGTGGGAATAAAGAGAAACTTCATCTAAGCAAGAGGATTCAGGTTTCTATTTCTTGGGTGTCTGAGTTCATGGGCCAGTCTCTGCGCTCTGCCCCGGGTTCCAATCTTTGAAGAGCTGTATGAACTTGGGAGAGTCAGCCAGGTCCTCCGAGCCTCAGTTGGTCCCATCTGGAAAATGGAGCTGACAGTGGTCCCTATCGCATAAGGAAGCACTGAGCAGCCCAGGGCTGATGCAGGTCAAGTGCCTGCAACTGCATCCCTCACACAGAGGGCTCAGCTACTGTCAGTGACACATTACTATGACCACTACAGACCCTCGCCATCACCCAGAAGGACGATTAGTGTTCCCGTTCTGAGATCAGCCCTGTGAAGGCTAACCCATCTCTACCTACTCTGCTCCGCCCCACCAACCCTGTCCATTACCCCTCTGACCTTAACCTAGCAGCCCTTCCCAACCGACCACCCGATCCCCGGAGACCCATCGAGTCACCTGTTCCCCGAAGCCTTGCCTTGTGGTCAGCTGCTTGGCTCCCCGGGCTCCAGCACCATCCAGTCCACATCCGAGAACCTCCAACTCACTCTGGTGCTGTCGGCACGTACAAAATCCCATGTACGTATCCCTGCACCGGACTCGGTGGGGAGGGTCTCAGAGGGATCCCCCAGCTCTTCTCACCCGCAGCGACGCAAGCCCAGGGCAGTGCCTGCACGTGAGACACGCACTGAACGCCGGGTGGTTGCATTTAGCTGTTCAAGTGCAATCTTCACGTGTACTAAGTTCGTATTTATCATTTACGTGAAATGACGTGGGGAAAGTTCTTAACACTGGTGCAACAGTCGGGGCTTGGTATCTACGCTATAGGATTTTCATACAGCAATTAGTAATACTAAGTTCCATGACGCTGCATCAGAACGACATTAATGCTACATTATCATGGCAGCGCTTCTGCTCTCGCTCTGTCTCCCTCAGAGGCAGGGGCTAGACCTCCCATGCTGTAAACTCCATAGTTCCCCTAGGTTACTCCCCAGGGCCTCCGTGTGCAGGTCCGGGCCCACAGGAAGCTCCTGCGGCTGCCCACCACGTCCCTGTTGAGATTCTCCTGCGCGGTGCTCACAAAGACGAGATGGGAAACGCTGTCCCAAACGGGAGGAGGCTTTTCTCCCCATGGTAGCTGGTTGGTTGGCTTCTTGAACAACTTTGCTACGACAGCTCACTGTAAATGAAGAGAAATCTGAAAATCACGTGTGTTCCCCCTGGCAGAAATCAGCCGTCGCTAACCAACCGGGAGGGCAAAAGCCGGAGAGCTGCCTGGACACCACCCTCGTCACTGCTTAGTAACAGCCCACCGACACCGCGTGTTCCGATCCAGCGGGAGGCAAAAGGACTGGCTGCCTCAGGGGAAAAAAAAAAAAGAAAAAGCCAACATGTGTTGAGGGGGCAGAGAGGGAACAGGGACAGGAAAGGAGCAGTCTAGAATAGAAGAAGCAGCCCATCACAAAAGTATGTAAGGGTCTGAAGAAGCATTTCAGAATAACACGGGCAAACTGTTCTACAGGGAAAAGCGTTAACACCTTATCTTCAGGGAGGTGCTCGCCCCCGGTGCAGCATTAAGGATTTAAGCGGGGAGCACCCCCGTGGCATGCCAGGTCCCGGCCAGGCTCCAGGGGCACAGAAAAGCATGTCCTGTCTGCTCCTGCAATGACAGAGCCACAGCAATGGATGCAAACTGTTGGCTCAGGGGCCACATCTGCCCCCACGTGTGTGTTTATTTTGGAGACAGAAAGGACTTCTGCCTGGAGAGCAGAGTTGGAAGGGTTCCAGGTGGGACTGAAGAGGTAGCCGGCAGCCTTCCAAATAAGCTGGGGCACTTGGACTTTATCCCACAGTGATAAGGACCTATGGAAGGTTTTGAACAGAGACAGGGATGAGATCAGAGTGCCATTTCAGACAGATCGGTCCACATGTGGTGTCCTGGGCAAGGAGTCTCCAAAGAACACTCTAGCTAATATAGCTGAGAGTGCCCTCTTGTCGGATTGGCTTTTCCCATTTTTTTCAAAAGGTAAGAGAAAAAAACAAAAGGTCCTCTGTGTGGAAAGTCCCCTGTTATTTATGGGAGAGCAGCTGGAGCAGACAGAGGCCCTTTCCCGCATTCATACTGACAGGGTTTATTCCATAGCCCCACTTAAGTAATGATTCATCCAACCGGGGCTGGACGCAGCCTTGGGATCACTTCAGCCAATCTTCCCACTTAGAGACAAAGAGAGCTCCTAGCCTTGTGGTGCATTGCTTCGTATAAAACAGATTCATGCATCTGGTCCATAAGAAAAATCCAGGCAAAGGCAAAGGCCAGACTGTCCCGGCCAGGTCTGTCCTCAGAGGACACGGCCAGTAGGGACCTGGGGCCCCACCTGCAGACTGTCTCCCCTGCCCCTTTACAGAGGCGCCTCCCCCCCCCCCCCCCCCCCCGCCGTGGGAGCACCTGGGGGGAGGAGTGTGGAGGCTGCCCCCCTGGCCGGAGCCTCCTGGGTCCTCCCCGCAACAAAGGCACTATCCCTTCCCTATCATCTCTCTGGACATTCCATACGTGCTTTCTCAATCAGAAAGGCATTCCCTGCATAGTTAGTCGTTAAAAAGGAAAAGCAACGGGTTTTTAAACAAGCAAGAGGTGACCCAGGAAAGGGGAGATCACTGTTTCAGTAACTGTTGCACACGGACACGGTTTTGGAAGACGCCGTTCAGACGGTACGATAAGGTTTTTACATTTTATACCTGGAGGTTTCCCAACACTCTTGACCCTGGTTATGCAATATTCTCGCCTTGGGTCCCCCCGTTAAGACCAGACATCATCGACATCACGGCTCCAGAACTGCCTCCTGGGAACCCCCACCTCCCACAGCCTGTCCTCCTGCCCTCCTTCTGGCCAGAGCGAACTTTGCAGAGGGCAGACTAGATCCTGAAACTCAAAGACTGGAAAGTCTTTAATGCCTCCCCAGTTTTAGTCTGAGTACCTGCTGCGTCACAGGCCTGCAGTGAGCAGGGACTGAGCAGCCCAGCGAATGGGAGCCGTGGAGCTGGGCAAGAACCCAGCCCTCACCCACCCCAAACTCCAGGCTGAGTGTTGTCCGCCCTGTGGACACCTTGGGCACAGGGCACAGCACGGTTTCTCCAGTCAGAGGCAGCTGGTAGATATGGGGCTTGAACGATACTGAAGGTTAGGAATCACTGGATTCTTCCAGAAGATTGGCATCTGCAGATTCATTCCTAACAGTCACGTCTCATTCAGAGAAGCAGCCAGCTGGGAAAATGGAACGGGTTTCAGTCCCTTTCCCCACTACCCCTCCTAACTAACTCCTATTTGTGCTTTATGACTCAGCTTAGGGGTCACCTCCTCCAGGAAGCATTTTGCCTGTCTATAATCTTCTTTTAAAAAGCATTCAAAGTCAAGTTAAAGTACCTTTGACCATCAGGGCCAGCCCATCCCCTCTCTCCTCCCAAGATGACAACAACAGTGAGTTCAATCTAAATCTTGCCGGCCCATTTTTCAGACACTCACATCCATCTCTAAGTATCCTCAAGTAACAGACAGCATGAGCTGTGAATTCCCAGCCTGGCAGGGCAGCGAGGCTGCGCCCGTTTCTGACTTGACTTCATGCTGTCAACCATCTCTCAGGGCGACCTCACGTGCTCGCGAGCAGAATCGGGGGACCCTGTGCCACACAGCCTCGCCAAGACTTGAGTCAGACTTCCTATTCTGGGCGCATTTTAAACCATGAAAAATGTGGCCCCTCGAAACAACTCAAACACCCTCCAGCTGGAGGATGAACACTGAAACAGCGGCACATCCGTGGACAGACCGCTCCCGGGCCGTCTAAACCCGGGAGCCACTGGTTCCTGCAGCAACTCGGCCGAACCTCCCACGCCTCAGGCTACGAGAGAAGAACCAGACTCGGAGGGCAACACACTGTCTGATTCCATTTATGCGAAAAGGGCAAAAGTGTCAGGTCAGAGAGGGAAGTATCAGTTGTCAGCGGCTGGGGGCAGGGGAGCAAACCGAAAGGGGCCGGAGGGGAGTCTGGGGGCCATGGAAATGGTCCGCTCCTCGACAGTGATGATTAAGCGACGGTGTTACCCAGCTGTGTGCGTGTTTACGAAAACGCCTCGTGCTGTGCCCCAAAGCAGAGGACATCTGCCGGACAGACACCAGACCTCAATCAGCTCGATCCCGCCTTGGCCAGTGAGATTCAGACTCTTTCCACGTGCCCTGCTGACTTTGCTTTCTTCTTTTGAGAAGCACCGCTTCCTGTCTTTTTCCTACTTTGCTATGAGGTCGGTTGGCTTTCTGTTGCTGACTTTGGGGAACCCTTTATCCTCATTATTATAGCTTTTTGTG
Organism: Panthera leo; assembly: GCF_018350215.1. Lineage (NCBI taxonomy): Eukaryota > Metazoa > Chordata > Mammalia > Carnivora > Felidae > Panthera > Panthera leo. The sequence continues at coordinate 69,925,942 of NC_056695.1, read as the reverse complement.
CTTAGATGTGCTTTCTCCTTTAATATCTGGTCACAGGTATCAATCTTTCCCTTTCCGTGTGTGCTTTGCTCCTTCTCTGGTGATCTCCCAGCCAACTCTCTGTGTCTCACTGCAATGCAGGATTTCAACACTGACCCTTTCATCCCAAATAAACTATCTTCTCGCATTATTCTATTCATATTCTCTCACATTCCTTATAATAATGGGGTTTTTTGTGGACGCATTGTGTCTCCCCCATTACATAGTAGGCTCCCTGAGAACAGGTACCATATCTGTTGATCACTACTGAATGCCCAAAGCCTAGAACAATGCTCAGCACCCAATGGGCATTCCACAAATAGTGGCTGAATAAATAAAAGTAAAGAAAAAAAAACGAATGCAAGTGTATGTGCTGCATGCAAACATGCGGGCAGGTAATACAAACGATACATGAATATTAATGACATTCCAAGGCATCATTGACATCAACAAACATCACACCTCTCGCCAGGAAGCAGCAACTTGGCTTCAGGGCCAATCTCATGAGCGCCAATAGTTACCTAACATTTTCAAAATATTGAGACGCTATGATGTATAAGCCTAAGACTGAGGATTTACAAAAAAAAAAAAAAAAAAAAAAAGATTTAACTGAAGAATAGAAACCTTGATACTATATATAAAAAGTCTATTATGGAGCTGAACCTCCAAATAAGAAGAATGATTATTTGAGCGATGAAACAGCCACTGAGCAGAAATGTAATCTGTGCAATAAAAATAACACAGACAGGGCATACAAGGCAGTCAGGAATGCTTATTACCTGATGATAACCGGGACAAGTCGGGATGCAAACATGTACACCAGAAAGACAGCAGCAGCAATAAAGGCAAAACAGTGACTGTATTTCACTCAAGAAATTATGTTTAACTTTTCTCGACCTTTTCCCAAGGTTTCCCGGGATAAGCTCCCATCTCTTTCCCATAAGGAAAGCTACATTTCCCGTCACAGTTCTGTCTGCCAAGGGACTGGAATCCTCCACTCAGGGACCTCCTTCCTGAAACCCACCCCTCCATGTGCACTCGTCGTCTCTCTCTCTCTGTAAGTGTAAAATTTGGAAAAGTACTCCTTGGTTATAATCCTCGGAAAGTGCCCAGAGTTTGCAGGACCCACTTAAACCCACTTCTGCCTGGTCATTGAGGCTCTGGAGAGTCCCTCACCCGGCTGCCTCTTAGCAATCTGCCTCTCTCTCCCGCCCTGGGAGCTTCTTCAAGTCAGGGCTGGGTTCTCATTCACTGCAGCATCCCTGTGCCCGCACTCTCTCACTCACTCGTTTCCCTGCGTGACTACTGCATCCCAGGCACTGTTCTAGAACCTCCCTATCCGACAGAAACAGAACGTGAGTCGCCTGCCCTTTCGCATTTTCTACCGGCCACATTTTTAAGAAGTTAAAAGAAACGGGTGAAATTGATCTTCATAATGTACTTAAGCCAATATATCCAAAGTATCATTTCAATATACGATCAACATTAAAGAATTCATTAATGGGATATTTTACCGTCTTGATACGAAGTCTTTGAAAGTTTACACGTACATGACATCTCCATTCAGACCAGCTTCTTTCAAGTGCTCAGTGGCCACGTGAGGCTGCTGGCTACCCCACGGGACAGACGGTGCAGTTTCAGATGCTTGGGACTCAGCAGCGACCAGTGCAGAAGCCCGTTACTTGTAAAGCCGTGTCCACCGCTACCTGCCTGGACCAAGCGCCTGAGATACCTGCGTGTTCACCCCTGGAGCCCTGGCTTCTGGCTCTGATTTCAGCCCTTCTGTGCACCGCAGCCAGACCAACCGCTCCAAAAGCTAAGTCACGTCCAATCCGTTTGCATCTAAAACCCTTCAATGGCCCATTTTACCAAGGCAAGCACAAGGCGACAGATGTTAACCAGACTGGTTGTGGTGCATGTCACGATACACACAAGGCACGGAATGAACAGGATGACACCAGAGCCGAAGGTAACGGGATAGGTCAATTACACCTCGATTAAAAAGAAGAAAAAGACCACGCCTTCTGAGAGGCCTGCGGACCGCTCCCCGCCCGGCTCCCCCTTCCGCCTCTGTCCCCCTGGCTCACCCTACTCCAGTTCATCCTTCTTGGTGCTCCTTCATCTCACAGGCTCCCCGATGCCCTCGCCCTCTACGCGGGCTCTCCCCGGGACCCGTAACACCCTCCTCTAGACGAGCCTCCTTCACCTCCTCCAAGGCTGCTCCAGTGTCTGCTTCTTGATGGAGCACGCGTGCCCTGACCAGGCAGGTCAACACCGCAGCCCGCTCAGCCCTCCAGACCCTCACCTGCTCTACTTTGCTCCCGGAGGACACGTTACCATCCACGACGCTATTAATGTCCTTATTTATTACGTCTACTGCTTCTTATCTGCCTCTCCTAGCTATAACGCAAGCACCACATGGACAGAAATCCCTTTCTATTGTTCCTTTACGCGTCTCCACCATCTGGAACAGTGCATGGCACAGAGCAGGCACACGCTACATATTTGCGGAATTAAAGACAAGGAATAAAGGCACTGTAAGCCCTCAGCCTTAAAGAATTTACAATTTAGTGAGAGAAGACAGATACACAGTATATCGGGTAATAAGTATTGTCCTAGTTTGTGCGGGCTGAATACTATAGACTGGGCAGTTCAAAGGATAGAAATTTCCTTTCTCATAGTTCTGGAAGCCAGATCATGATTCTGGCAAAACTGGCTTCTGGGGAGAGCTCTTTTCCTGGCTTACAAATTCACTTTCTTTCTATGTCCTCACGCAGAGAGAGGAAGAAAGCTGGCTGGGATGTCTTCTTACAAAGGTTCTAACCCCATCGTGAGGACCCTGCCCTAAAGTCCTCATCTATCCCTAATTGCCTCTCAAAGGCCCCACCTCCAAATACCATCACGTGGGGGGTTGGAATTTCAACTCAGGAATTTTGGAAGGACACAAACATTCAGTCCATAACAAGCACCATGGAGGAAAATCTCAGGAGGGGAAATGGGAGAGTATAAATATAGCAACTACCACTTACATAGTAACTACCGCATGCCAGGCCTCGTGCAAAGCACCTTCCTCCTGACAGGACAGTGGGGCCAGGGCCACTTTGCACTGCAGCGGGTGCAATTTTTGCCTCCCCTGTCTCCCCGTGTTCCACATCTCCCCCTGGGGACCACCCTGCCCCCACTGTGTGGTCTGGACTAGAAAGGAAGCTATAGGAGGGCAGGGATATTTGTCTCCCGCAGCTGGAACAGAACCACAGCAATTCCTCAGGAGATGAATGAACGGATCAATCGATCTTGAGCAGAGTAACAAAGTTACCAGGAAAAGGGACACCTAAAGAATAATAAATAACAACAACTGCTCTTATGTCTTCTTCAAGAGCTTACTTCCTCTGTGCTAAGTGCTCTGCACCATCCCTGGGAGGGAAAACCCATTCTCCCTGCAGAGCAGCAGAGACAAGTAACCTGCAAAGACAGGCTCACTGGTGCAGGGCACCCCCCCCCCCCATCCCTGTCCTTTCTGAGACCTGCTTCTGCAGATTCCCTGATCTCTTATCTCTTTCTTGCTCCTAACAGCCAGCGTTTCTCTCAGATGCTTGCAAAGACCTCTAATGAAGTCACTGCCATCTCATCATCTGTGTAACCAGAATGTTCCCTTTACACATTAAAATGTATTCAGAAACCACTACTCCAGGCAGCCACAGGAAGTAATGAAACCCATTAATTGTAGCAGTAATATTAGCGAACTTTTACTGAAGGTTTACTATGAGCCCAGACATTCTGCTGGATACCTGCTGTCCATCCCCTACTCCTTCCTCCGCACAGCAGCCCGTGAAGCTGGTATTTTATCGTCCCAATTTTACAGATGAGGAAACTGAGGCTTACAGAGGTGAAGCAACTTGCCCCAAAGTAACCCTGGTCTGCACAAGCCCTTGTATGTCCCCAGATGCCTTCTGCTGCTGCTTGGTTTCCTTCTCTGCCCTCAGTGTCCATTCCCTTGGGGCAAACCCTTCACTTCCCACCATGTGGGGCTGTTTCATAGCTAAGACAGCGACTGCAGACTGGGGGCTGCTTGTTTCCTTGAAAACAAAGCAGTTCTTCTTTTTTTTTTTTTTCCTTAAGTTTATTTATTTATTTTGAGAGAGAGAGAGAATGAGAGAATATCAAGCAGGCTCTGCACTGTCAGCCAGGAGCCTGATGCGGGGCTCAAACTCAAGAACTGTGACATCATGACCTGAGCCGAAATCTAGAGACGCTCAACCGACTGAGCCATCCAGGCGCCCCTGAAAACAGAGCAGTTCTTGACAGTCACCCGACTCAACTAAGTACCAGGGCTGTGGCAGCCACCAGACAGGTAAAGAACACCACCGGCCCCACTCACTCCACCCTCCACTCTCAAGCTGCTCAGGGTCAACAAGGGAAAAAGAGGCAGGTAAACAAGGAATCCTGGGGCTCAGACTACCCACCAGACACCAGCAAAACACCACCCTATACCTTCACCGTGCCCCCACTTTCCCCCCCCCAAAAGAGGAAGAGAAAATAAAGGAAAGGCAATTCAGAATCCTGCCGTTAAAAAAATTGGCCGAGACAATTTCGGCCTCGTGAATGGAAGTCCTGCGTTTTGTGACCCACGCTGTTATTGTTTCTACCCACCACAGTCTCTATATGGGGAGGTTCAGGGACTACAAGAGCTACACACGCTCAGGGTAACGGCAGGGACCCTGAACAGTTGCGGGGAGTGTGAGGGAGGGGAAGATGGGATCACTGGCCAGAAGAACCCTATCTCCCATCTGCTGTGGATGTTGATCGTAATTGAACGCTGGTCACAAAGCCAGGCAGGGTGCCTGGATGTGGCACTTTGCAAATGCTCATGGATTCTGCACCATGTCTCAGGCTCCTGCCTGGACCCCAGAGGCTTTGTTCCCCAGACCCTGGGGCCAGAGCCTTCCAGACACTAAAGGCCGTACTGGCTCCTTGGCTGCACTCTAAGCAGCCTGCTCCCCCAGAGCGAAAGAGGCAGGCAGCCAGAGGAAGGGGTGTCTTTGGGTAAGATGTTGGGGTTTCTATCCTGCCTATGTCCTTCTGCTCCAGGCCAACAAGCATCTTTTGCTTGTTTTTTATTTCACTGCCCCCTAACTTCCGGGAGCTGGCCCTGGGCCAAATCCTGATGGCTCCATTGTGCCCCAGCTGTGTGACCAGAGGAGCTCTTTTCAAACTTCTCTGAGCTGTGGGTTCTTCATCTGCAAAATAACGGCAATAATAATAATAATCCTATTTTATATGATTACTGGGAGATTAAAGGAGATAATATATTTATAGCATTTAGAACTGAGGCTGGCCCACAATAAGAACCCCATCACGGCTAGACATTTTATTATAATTGCCTGGTGAGGTTGTAAGGGGCATAGAATGCAAAGAACATGCTTGACATGATATACAGTTTCCTGTTATTACAGGAACTACTATCATTGTTATTATTACTCCTGCTATTAATTCCTTAGATTACTTGGAAAAACATGAGAGACAGAAGAGGCAGTTATCAGAGGACCATCTGAGCAATATTCTCCAGGAAGGCCCAGAATTTTTGAGGTTTACTAGGCAGGGAGAGTGTAGAAGTGCCTGTCAATGGGACTCATCAACGGTCAAAATGACTCCAGATTGTTGCACTGTTCCCACCTTGGAGCAGGGTCCCCCTACAGACACGGGATATATAAACAAGGGAGTCCTGGTCTCTTAAAGAAATCACAAACCAGCGTCAGGAGAGAAAGAAAAATAACGAAAACAAGAACGAAAGCAAAAACAAGGAGAGTGATGTGTCTACAGCCACCTATGAAAGGGAATACAAAATAAAAAGGCCAAGTACCCAGGAGAGCATCTGACCTCGAGCAAGCACACTTAGGTACAGCCTTTGGCAAGACCCAGGGCCACCTCGACAAACAATATGGACCAGCAACTATCCAAGGTGCTCGGCTTCCTCAGGAAAGGGATGGCTTACCGTTGGTCTGACTAAATTCAGGGACACAAACGCAAAGATGAAGTAGGGGACGACTTACTTATCACCCGGGAGACTCTTTAGCTGAGCTGTGAGAGAAATGTCCATCTCAGGCAGTCAGAAGGCTCCAAACCCAGCCAGCCTGCCTGCCAGCCATTCCAGAAAAAAACACCCAAAACACAAGGGATTGACTGGATGTGGACAGTGAGAATTCACCCGAGTTTTTGACCAGCGATCAGAGACCAGTGGGGGGGAGGGGGGTCAGATATTTTAGAACTGAGAAAAAGAACTCCCTCTTTCCAACCCCAAAAAAGCTCCAGCCACGGACAGAAAGCACACACCAGACAGCATGGGGGAGAGGGGGAGGGGAGAGGGAGGAAGAGAGAGGAAAATCGGAAAAAAGAGGCTGATTTCGTCTACTTTTCAAGAGAAGCCTGGTTTATGCAACATTCTGCACTCAAAAGTAGTTAAAGCAACGACAACAGTAAAAAGCACCCTTAACCAGGCACGACAACAATGCGACCACATACTAAATCCCCTCTAGGAGTTCGGTGGGTACAGCATTACGGTCAGCACCAGGCCCACCCAACCTTCCCATCACCGGACCCACACACAGAACTCCAGGCGGGCTGTCTGCCACCGGCCGAGACCATGAGGCAGTCCTCACCTCTAAGACGCGACTCCCTTCCAACAGCAGAGACCAGGCCACGAGGCTCTGCCCAGCCAGGGATTCTGTTTGTCCGTCTGCTGCTTCCAGGAAGGTTTCTCTCCTAATAAATCTTTCAGGAAGTTCCCACTCAGGGTTCAGAAGATCCATACAACCACCTTCTCCACTGGTTAGGGTTTTAGGAAGATTGGCTGTGACCACAGGACTGTGTCAAGTGAACAAGCCTCAACTTGTCAACGCCAGTATGCAAAATAGGTCTGCAACATCCTATGACTAACAGCAGAGCAGATACAGTCCCCACATCCTCAAGGCTCCCGCCCCCCCCAGCACACACACAAACCCACGTTTCTCCAGGGCTTGCTTGCTCCAGCAGCAAAACAGCTCCGGGAGCCAGGACTCAGGGTGGTGGAGTGGGCCGCTGGGGGTTGCCAGGCTCTCTTTGGAAAACCTGAGGCCAGAAAGGAAAACCAAAACTTCACCCTCTTCTCCCTAAACGCCCTCACAAGAGATTTCCTCTCTTCTCTCATCTTCTAGAAGGGCCAGGGGTCAGGGGCTCCAGCGAACAGAAGAATATTCCACGCTTACAGAGCATCAGGAAAATTCACAGTGTATCCGGGCACCGGACTCTTGCAGCCTCATGGCTGCCCTTCCTGAAAGTCAATACCCACCCCCAACACTGGCAAAAATAAGAGCGCGTGAGTCTGGGGAGGGTAAACACAATTAAACCAACAAGCCATCCGAAAAGAATGACCATGATAAGGCTGTGGGGCCACCCAACAAATCTGTAAAGGCGAGGCAAACGCAGAGAAAGTTTCAAAAAGCAGTTTCGAAAATCATCTGGGGGGGTGGGGGGGAGGAGGATGGTCAAGGATGGAGGGAGCATCCTATGGTTCACAGATCTCTAATTTCTCAAAAGGGGCCTGCAAACCACATCTGCGACCCCAAATCCATACTGATTGGAGGAGGTCTATTCTTAGGTGTTAGGTAACAATACACCTCCCATCAAGTGCACAAAACCGGAATTCTCTCTATGCATGCCTGGGCCATCTGATGTCTCCCCCTGCACCCACCCCTCCCACCCCCCCCCTCCCACCAACGCCCAAAACTCACCGCCACTCTGAGTCTGGTGATGAGGAAAGTACACGGTTAACAAGCACACACGGGAATCCGAAAGCCCCTTCCCTCCGTCCAACTAACTACTCATTGCGCATCCCAACCCGCCAGGCCAAGGCTTTCGAGTTCCCAGAAACGCAGAGGGCAAAATTCTAACTTACTGGAAGGTGGATCCCGCCGCGTCTCGGCAGGTCGCCGGCGCTGCCAACATCCTCTCGGCGTGGAAATCCGCTCGGGGGGCCCGGGGGGGTGCCGGGGCCCGTCCCCGCGCGCGGCCCCTCGCCGCCCGTCCGGGTCCAGGCCGCCCCGAGCCCGCCCGGCCCGCGGGCCCATGTGCTCGGCGGCCGCACGCGCTCTGCCCGCTGGAGCGCGGGGCTGGCGGGCGGCCCGTGACGTCACGGCGGCTCGCGCTCGGGCCGCGGGGGAGGGGGAAGCGCGCGCCGCCCGGCCGGCCGCGTGCGTCCTCGGGCCCCGCGCGCCCCGCGCGCCCCGGCCCCGGCTCCCCGCCGCCCCGCGCGCCCCCACCCCCTGCCCGCCGCCGGGGCAGCGCGGGACGCGGAGCCGCGGAGGGCTGAGCGAGGAGGCGGGGCGGGCCGTGGCCGCCGATGGCCCAGATGGCGCAGGGGAGGGAGGGGGGAGGGGGGGGAGGAGGAGGAGGGACGGGAGGGGGGGATGGGGAGGTAGGGAGAGAACCCTTCGCACCGGGCGGGGGTCCCGGCTGCGCTGGCGCGGGGGCCGGAGCGAGCCGGCGCGAACCCCACGGGGATGCTTGCACACGGGAGCGCCGCGATTTCTGCACTCGCGTTCCCAGCCCTGCTCCCTACCCTGGCGTCCTGGGAGCTGGGAGTCTTCCCACTTGCCGGAGGGGGAAGGCGAGGTCAGTGAATTACAAGATGCTCTGAGATGGGGGGAAGACCCCTGCCTTAGCTCCATCCCTAGTGATCCGAGCGCCTCCATGGGTACCACCCAGCATCCGAGGGCCTGGTGCGAAGGGCGCACGCACCTTCCCACCTCCTTCGACGTCTCCGTCTGTCCCCAAGGGCTGAGGTTGGCAAACCCGTGTAGAGGGCCGGTTGTCTGTACCGCTCCCTCCACTATTAAGTAGGACACTCCCCCGGACCCCCCCCCCCCCCCCGCCTTGAATGCCCAATGGTCCCTCCGAAGGAACTCGTAGAGCGCCGGCCTCCTTGCTTTCTCCTCCTAAGCCCTGCACTGTAAAGACGCAAGAGCGGCCTCCGTTCATTTGAGCATTTATTGAGCACTTACGGGGAGCCGGCGCCCTGAGCGAGGCGATGGGAAGGGTCTGCAGTTGGTCAAAGACCATGGAAGGAGGTCACAGTCCGGTGAAAAGATGGCCACGCAAGTGGATGATTTCAGTATCATGGAAGCGAAGGCTGCCCCTCCCTTCCCCCCCCTCAATGCCTACACTACACCCCCTAGCATTTCAATCCACTCCCCCCTCCCTCCTTCTGTGTCATATTCAGTTTCTCCTATTCCGATAGCTTCTTCCCGACGTGAATCTTTCTCCTCTCTTGAAAAAGAAAAAAAATATTCAACTGATGCTCGCGTACCGACTGCTACCATATTCGTTTATAATCGCGAGACTGTTTTGTGCCTGGCACCTGCGAGCGGCCAGAAGGGTCGCTGGGCTGGGGGAGTCAAACCTCTGCAGCCTTGGGGGGCGGGGGTGGCCGCAGGAGCTGGACGAACTTAGCCCTTTGATTGCTTCAACGTTCTCCCAGGAGCCAAGCCTGTCACCGACAAGCCCCGTGTCTGCCTGCTGGATGTCCCCGGGCGACAGGAGGCCCAGCTTCTAATGACAACTTCAACTCCCTTCCCAGGGTTGTGACCCTGGCTACCAGATCCTTCCTGTTAGCTTCCTGCATTCGCCTCCCAGCTGAAAAGACACTCTACCCTAGAACTCTTTCAACCTTGACCTTGACTCGGCCTGCCCTCTCTGGATCCCCAATGCACTAAGCTTAGGTTCACAATTTTCCTTTTTAAAAATTCTTTAAAATTAAAGAAAAAAAAATTTTTTTTCAGAAACATACAAAGAGCATATCTTAATAGCCCTACGTTGCAAAATGAACTATCATTTATTTACATTTTGGTATATTTGCTCCCAGTTGTTAAAAAAAAATCATTTGTGTTTGCAAAAGTGACAAAACACGTGCATTGTAAAAAATTAAAACTAATGCAGGAAAATACAGAAAATAAAAGCTAACCAAACCTTCATCAGCCAGAAATAGCTTTCATGAATATCCGATAAATCAGAGACATCTATCTTTTATCTTTTGTATGGATATATATATATATATATATATATATATATATATATATCCATACCCATGTGGATGGACACATGCAGGGTTGACACACAGATGAATAGATAGATAAAAAATAAATTTATTTTAAGGGCACCTGGTGGTTCAGTCGGTTGAGCTTCTGACTTCCGCTCAGGTCATGATCTCACAGTTTGTGAGTTCGGGCCGGGGTTGGGCTCTGTGCTGTTAGTTCAGATTCTGTGTCTCCCTCTCTCTCTGCCCCTCCCCCACTCAGGCTCTGTCTCTCTCTGTCTCTCAAAAAATGAATAAACGTTAAAAAAATTTTAATAAAAATAAAAAATTTATTTTAAAATATTAACACCTCAGGGTGCCTAGATGATTCAATCAGTTAAGCGTCAGACTTTTGATCTCAGCTCAGGTCATGATCTCAGGGTTCTTGAGATCTTTGCTGACAGTGCTGAGCCTGCTTCTCTCTCTCTCCCTCTCTGTCTCTCTCTGTCTCTCTCTCTCTCTCCCCCCCTCACCCTCTCACAGTCGCACTCCCTCTCTCTCTCTCTCTCCCCCCCTCACCCTCTCACAGTCACACTCCCTCTCTCTCTCTCTCAAAATAAATAAATAAACCTAAAAAAATTAAATATCAACACCTTAATGCTGCTGTCTTCAGACAACAACTTTACTTTTTTAATTTTACTTTCTCTTAATGGAAGAAAGGGAAGCTAACGTGAAGTTTAAAAAAGGAATTACTGTTAAATTTTAAGTATTTCTTTCCCCCAGGAGAGATGTTGTTTCCTAAGTAATTCTACAAAGATTCAGAAAAGGGATGGTGAAGAACAAGAAGAGGGTGAATGATGTTTTACTCACAGGTCTGTCCATTAGGTCAGTACATTTCAGGAAACGCCTTCCCACCACCCCTTACACCGCCTCCTGTATCTGTTAGCTGTGGAACTCTTTTTGGATTGCCACCCTCCATTCTGTAACTGTGATGCCCGTGGTTGTGCAGTACTGGGTCTATAATTAAATAATTTCATGCTCAGGTCTAGTCCTTCTCTTTTCTACGTCCACTTCCTTGTCTGCAGAATCCATCCGGTCATTGAGCACACAATTATGGAGCCCCTGGTGTATGCCTTGAACGTTCTAGTCCCCAGGCTTCTGTGGGCAAGAAGACCGAGGCAAGGTCCCTGCTCTCGAAAGTAAAAAGAGGTGGACAAGGAAGTGAAGAAGCAAGATAGTTGCGACGGTGATAAACGCTATTAGGACAGAAAATCTAGGTGAAGGGTAGAGAGTGAGGGGTAGGAGGGGCTCTGGGTCTAGATACTAATCTGACCAAGAAGAAGCCTGCTGCGCAGGCTGGAGAGAGTGTTCCAGGCGGAGGGACTAGTGAGAGCAAAGACCTGGAGCCACATGAAAACAAGATCATCAATCATTTCACAAAGGCTGTCGAGGCAGACAGGCCCACATTTCCCATCGGGTCAGGAATCTCGTGTCTCCGGCCTGCCGTTCTAGCCTCAGGACCCACGCAGTGAATACATGGAGGGCCAATGAGTGAATGAATGAATGGACATCCTGGACCTTGTGGTGGGATGAGAGGGGAAAGGGCCAGGTTCAGCAGAAGCACAGAGGGGGCATCTATTCGGCACAGGTTGAGAAGGCTCCCCAGGGGAAGTGGAGACTGGGCGGAAACTTGGAAAATAGAGTTTGCCAGTCTGATGCGGAGGAGAATGGGGGGTATTTGAGCAAAGGAATCGGCGCATATACTTGGGAATTTGACAAAATGTAAGTGGTTGGTTATGGCTGGAGTATAAAAACCCTATTGGGGAGCGCCTGGTGGGGCTCAGTCAGTTAAGCGGCCAACTTCGGTTCAGGTCATGATCTCAGGTCATGATCTCACCGTTGGTGGGTTCAAGTCCCACGTCAGGTTCTGTGCTGACAGCTCAGAGCCAGGAGCCTGCTTCGGATTCTGTGTCTCCCTCTCTCTCTCTGCCACTCCCCTGCTTGCTCTCTCTCTCTCTCTCTTTCTCTCTCAAAAATAAATAAACATTAAAAAAAAAAAATTTAGGGTGGTGCCTAGGTGGCTCAGTCAGTTAAGCCTCTGACTTCTGCACGGGCCATGATTTCGCGATTGGTGAGTTCAAGTCTCACATTGGGCTCTGTGCTGACAGCTCAGAGCCTGGAACCTGCTTCAGATTCTGTGTCTCCCTCTCTCTGCCCCTCCCCTGCTCATGCTCTCTCTCTCTCTCTCAAAGAATAAACATAAATTTTTTTTTTTTAATTTTTAAATCACTATTGGAAAAGTGTGAAAATGTAGTGAGGACCAAAAAGGGTAGACCAGATTCTCAGAGGCCTTGAGTTCCGAGTAATTTGGCCTTTGTCCTAAAGAAAAGAAGGAAGCCACTGAGGACCTATGACCAGGGCTGAGACACAAGCTGTGTTGCTCGGTGGGAAGGCCACACTGGCTGTCATCCAGAGAATGGATTTCAGGGCAACGAGACCCATTAGGAGGGGGCAGCAGAAATCCTGGCGATAAAAAGATAAAATCCTAGATCTGAGCAGTTAGTTAACACCTTGGGAATGGAGAGAAAGGTTTAAATGCAAAGCACATTTGGGTAGACAAACCCACCTGATGAAGAAGTCTAGGGCGGGGGGGGGGGGGGGGGGGGGAGGTGGGGAGGGAGGGGAGGAAGGAATCAGGGGTGAGGGTGTGGTTTCTGGTGTCAGCACTAGGGGGTTGGTGGACCTGTTAATCAGGGCCGGACATACACAGAGAGAATGCAGATGTGGGTGGGCAATGGGATGCCATTGATCATGGACTGGTTGAGTTGAACAAACCTTTGGGCCTTCCAGGTGTAGGCAAGCAGGGGCTCCAGGTGTCCCACGTCCATGGGAGGGGTCTCAGCTGGAGATACAAACGTAGCAGTCGCCAACATATAGAATAGAGGCCGATGCGTTGGGCAGGAATGAGCTCACCCAGGCAGGAAGTGTATTTTAAGCAGGAGGGCCAGGGACCAGACTCTGAGGAATGAACATGTAGGGGGTAGAAAGAGGCAGAGGCTGCTTCTGTTCGGAAGGGACTCTGTAAATCTATGATTTGAGGTTTAGTCCTCTGATTTCTGCCTGACCTCACAGGCCCTAATAGCAGTTAGGACAGACTCACCCTTTGCTGAGGCGCCAGACCTCTGAGTTCTTTTCTCGGCGTGTGTCCAGGGATCAGGGTCTATAGGTTCACTCACCCATGCTCCACGCTCAAAGCCGTCGCTCTGGAATAGGCTTCTCTCCCCCGCTTTTGGATTCCGCAACAACCTACGTGGTCCCTCTGACTTCACATCCCTGTGCTCTGATAGGCTCTAAGTAGTCTCTCCAGAATTACCTTATAAAGACCGGGTTTCTCTTTCCCAGCCACCTACTATCTTCCTATCTCCTTAGCTTTCTCTTTTCTCTTAGAATATCCATCTTCGGAGCTCAGCTGTGCTCTGTCTTTTGGGGCCCGGCTGCTGTCTCTCCTCCCTGAGCAGTTCACAGAATACTCCAGGCCGCAACTCCTTCTTGTAGGACCCATGCTTACGTTGGCAGGAGCCTTGACTGGCAACCTCCAGTAATTTCTGAGGAGGCCTCACCTCCCTCCTCAGAGTCTGAACAGCCCTCAGGCAGAGAGACCTTGTTATAACCCTATATATCAAGTCAGACCAGCGAGCTGAGACCCAGAAAGCTCATGGTCTTGACTAAGCTCAGACAACCAGCAAATGGCAAGATTGGACGCCAGGTCGACTTACCTGGGTCTCCTCCAGCTCACCTGCCCCCAGGTGAAATGAAGCCAGGACGGGTTGTATTTTAGGCAGCAGAGACAAAGCAAGTGGTTTCTCAATGAATGAACAACTTCTAGAACAACAGTGATCATCCCTAAGGGTGGTACGGAAAGAATGTGTGATTTGAGGTCAGACAGACCTTGGTTTGAATCCAGTAGCTTCCATGTGATGCTGGATGAGTAATTCAATCAGTCTCAGGTTTTTTAAATTTATTTTTATTTTTTACTGTGGTAAAATAGACATGACATAAAATTTACCCTTTTAACCTTTTTCTAAGCGTGCAGTTGAGTGGCAGTAAGTACATTTGCATCGGGGTGAAAACTTCAGCATCTCCAGAATTCTTTTCCTCTTGAAAAACTGGAACTCTGTCGTTCCACTGACTCCGCATTCCCTGCTCCCTCCAACCAGCTCTACTTTTTGTCTCTGAATTTGATGGCCTTACGTATCATATCTATATAAGTGGAGTCATGCAATGTTTATCCTTTTTGTGACTGGTTTATTTCAAGTTAGCATAATGTAGCCAAGTTTCATCCATGCTGTAGCATGTATTCAGAATTTCCTTCCTTTTTAAGGTTGACTAGTATTCCATAGTACATATATACCACATTTTGTTTATCCATTCTTCCATCAATGCGGATACTTGGCTTACTTTGGCTATTATGAACAACGCTGCTATGAACATGGGAGTGTAAATATCTTTTGAATACTCTGCTTCCAATTTATTGGGTATATACCCAAAAGTTCTGGATCATATGGCAGTTCTGGTTTTAATTTTTTTTTTTTTTTAACAACCACGATACCATCCAGATGTTTTAAACAAACTTTTATTTTGGAATTATTCTAGATTTTCTTTTTTTTTTTAATGTTTATTTATTTTCGAGAAAGAGAGAGAGAGAGAGAAAGAGAGAGAGAGAGAGAGCGAGCATGAGTGGGGGAGGGGCAGAGACAGAGGGAGACACAGAATCTGAAGCAGGCTCTCAGCACAGAGCCCGAGGCGGGGCTCGAACCCACAAACCATGGGATCATGACTTGAACTGAAGTCGGACACTTAACCGACTGGGCCACCCAGGCCCCCCTGGAATAATTGTAGATTTTCAAAAAAAAGTTGTAAAGATAGTACAGAGAGTTCTTGTTTATCCCTGACGCGGGCCCTATTATTATTAACATTTTACATTATTATGATATATCTGTGAAAACTAAGAAAACAACACTGGTAGCTTCCTATTAACTAAACTCCAGTTTTATGTGAATTTCAGCAGTTTTTCCTTTAATATGCTTTTCCAATTCTCGTATCCCATCTACAATACCACATTACATTGACTCTTTAGTGTCTTATAGTCTGTGGCAGTTTCTTAGATGTTTCTTGTCATTCATGACTTTGGCCGTGTTGATGATTATTGGTCCATAATTTCATTTTGGTTTATCTGATGTTTTTCTAATGATTAACAAACAGTCAGTTTTTTCCATCATTAAGAATGGGGACTAACATACAATTCCATAGATAATGTGTAATTAAAAACGCGATCGTAGTTTCAGACCATGTGACACCAACGTTGACCTCTGGGTCACCTGGTACACTAAATCCAGCCATTTTTTTTTTAGAATCTTAGGAGCTTTGATCAAAATGGCCCATTAAACTGCATTTAAATTCAGTAGTTTAAAACCCTTCTTAGCAGAAAAATGCAAATCAAAACCACAATGAGATCTCACCTCACACCTGTTAGAATGGCTATCATCAAAAAGACAAAAGATCACAAATGCTGGCCAGGATGTGGAGAAAAGGGAACCCTTTGCTTTGTTGGCAGGAATGTAAATTGGTTCTGCTACTATGAAAAACAGTGTGAAGATTTCTCAAAAAATTAAAAATAGAGCCACTGTATGATTCAGTCACTCCGCTTTTGGTGTCTATCCAAAGGAAATGAAAACATGTTCATTACAGCATTAGTCAGAATAGCCAGGATATGGAAACAACCTAAATGTCTCTCAATGGATGAATGGATAAAGAAGATGGGACACACACACACACACACACACACACACCACATGAATACTATCCAGCCATGAGAAATAAAAAATCCTGCCATTCCAAACAATAATGGTTGAACTATGAGGGTATTATTCTAAGTGAGATAAGTCAGACAAAGACAAATTTGTATAATATTACTTACATGTGGCATCTAAAAAAAAGCTGATCTCATAAAAACTGAGAGTAGAAAGGGGGTTACCAGCAGCTGTGGGTGGGAAAATTAGGGAGATGTTGGTTAAAGGGTACGAATCTACAATTAGAGGATGAATGAGTTACCAGGACCTGAGGTACAGCATTGTTATTATAGTTAACAATACTGTAGTGTATAGGGGTGCCCGGATGGCTCAGTTGGTTAAGCATCAAGCTCTGGGTTTTAGCTCAGATCAGGCTCTCATGGTTCGTTTCATGGGTTCGAGCCCTGAGTCGGGCTCTGCACTGGCAGTGTGGAGCCCTCTTGGGATTCCCTCTCTCTCTGTCTCTCTCTCTCTCTGCCCTTCCCCTGCTCTCTCACTCTCTCTCTCTCTCTCTCTCTCAAAATAAATAAATAAACTTTTTTTAAAGTTTTTTTTTAGGGGCACCTGGGTGGCTCAGTCGGTTAAGCGGCCGACTTCGGCTCAGGTCATGATCTCACGGTTTGTGAGTTCGAGCCCCGCGTCAGGCTCTGTGCTGATGGCTCAGAGCCTGAAGCCTGTTTCCGATTCTGTGTCTCCCTCTCTCCCTGCCCCTCCCCCGTTCATGCTCTGTCTCTCTCTGCCTCAAAAATAAATAAATGTTTTAAAACAAAGTTTTTTTAAAAAAATACTGTATTATATACTTGAAAGTTGCTAGGAGACTAGATCTTAAACTTTCTCACCACAAAAAGAACAAATGATAACTATTTCACCTGATGGAGATGTTAGTTAACACTAGGGTGGTAACCATATTGCAAAATACAAGTGTGTCAAATCAACACATTGTACACCTTACACTTACACAATGTTTTATGTAAATTATGTCTCAGTTGAAAATATGCTGAGACAACTGGGTGGCTCAGTAGGTGGAGCATCCAACCCTTGATTTCAGCTCGGGTCATGATCTTGAGGTTCATGAGTTCAAGCCCCTCATTGGGCACCGATAGCACGGAGTCTGCTTGGGATTGTCTGTCTCCTCTCCCTCTCTCTCTGTCCCTCTCCTGCTCATGCTCTCTAAACGAACAAACAAACCAACATTTAAAATATGCAATGGAAAAAAATGTCCTCTTTCCTAAATTTCACCAGAGGATGTATTTATATAGTAATTCAATCACCCAGAAGACTGTTTGTATTTTGAGATAATAGCTAATCAACAAAAGGGAGGAGGAAATGTGTATTTTTTATTTTCCTTCTGGAGAAGTAGTGTACTTAAGAGTTGGTTGAGAATAAGGGAGGGCTCTGGAGTCAGGTGAGCCTGAGTTTAAATCTATTGGCTGTATGATGTTGGGCAAGCCCTTCAGCTCTCTGCGCTTCAATTTCCTCATCTGTAAAATGGGCCCATGAAGGGTACTTACCATCACAGAATGTTTGAGAATAAAATGAAGCAGTTCACATCCAGGACAGTGCCTGGCACTTTGTAGGTACCTGAAAGATATCGGCACTTACTGTCTCTACAAGGGTTGTCACATGGGGCTCACTGAATATCTTTTACTGAATTTTTCTGGTGAGTAATGGGGAAATGAATATGCATTATAAAAAGTTTGAAAGTACAGAAGAAAAATGTAAAGAAGACCATCAAAGTTGTCCATAGTCTCACTACCTGAGATTCCTATTAACATTTTGACTTATGATGGCATGCCTGGGTGGCTCAGTAGATTAAGTGACCGACTCTTCGTGTCTGCTCAGGTCATGATCTTAATGCTTTAGTCTGTGAGTTGGAGTCTTGCAAAGGGCTTGCCTGCTTGGGATTCTCTCAGTCTCTCTCTCTCTCTCTCTCTCTCTCTCTCTCTCTCTCTGCCCCTCCTCTGCTTGCACCCTCTCTCACAATAAATATTTCGACTTATATTATTTCAATCTTTCCTAAATATAGGCTAAATTGGAGCCTATAAGTATACATTTGTTTTATTTCTTCAAAATTTAATATATCGTATATATTTCTTTGTAACCTGCTTAAATTCATCTTCATATTCTGAACGTCTCTCTACAATGTTAACTATTTTTGATTAAACATACTTTTTAAAGACTTGCTTCATAATGTACTATGTGCCTTCACCAGCATAACTTCTATTTCCCTGAATTAGGCTGCCACCAGCAATCTCTTCATTATGTAGAGAAAGAACATGGAAATCCTGAAACACGAGTCCTGGCAGGACCCTCTAGTCCCTTCCACGGATACTGTGTACCGAAATGGACTTGTGAGGTCAGTGAGGATGAAGGTTTGGGAAACTCTGCCTACTGAGAAATCATTCTTCAGAAAGGTTTTACCTCCGAGCTTGTACATGACCTTCCTGGCACTCCCATCCAAGGAGTCCTCTTGTCTCAGAGGAGAAACATTCCAGTTTAATGAAAAATAAACACATAAACAGAACGAAAGAAATTGACGGATGGCTCTGTCGGTTAAGTGTCTTGAGTCTCGATCTTGGCTCAGCTCATGATCTCACAGTTTGTGAGACTGAGCCCCACATAGGGCTCTGCACTGACAGCCTGCTTAGGGTTCTTTCTCTCTCTCCCTCTGTCCCTCTCCCGTTCACACACTGTCTCTCTCAAAATAAATAAATAAACGTGGAGAGAAAGGAAGGAAGGAAGGAAGGAAGGAAGGAAGGAAAGAAGAAAGGAAGGAAGGAAGGAAGGGAAGGAGGGAGGGAGGAAGGAAGGGAAAAAGAAAGAGTTGTGTCACATTTTCATTTTTATCACATGTTAGACTACTACCAAGAATGATGCTCATGTATGTGTTTACCAGCTTATTGCATGTTTTTGTGAACATATTTTACTCAGACACATTGCCCGTGTTTTTGTTGAGGTGTTTTTTTAGTTTTTGGGATTTGTTTTCGAAATTAAGTTATTTTTCCCTCCCTCCTTCTTTGCATCCTTTCCTTTCCTTTCCTTTCCTTCTCTCTTTCTCTCTCTCTCCTTTTCTTTCTTTCTTTCTTTCTTTTTTTCTTATAAAAGCAGCACACTATGTACTATAAAAAAAAAAAAATCAAGAAACATATCACCCAACAGAGATTCCTGATGGTTATACCCATGGTTAACTCTAGGATATATATCTCCTTCTTAAGTACACACACACACACACACACACACACACACACACATGCTCATACACACTTGCATTTTCCTTGGGGAAATAGAATCAAAGAATACCTTATTTGCATTCTACTTTTGTCACGTAATAACATATCACAATTGGCTTCCCACAAAGTACAAGTATTTCAGTAACATTATTTTTTAATAATCCTATAGCATTCCACTGTAAGTTTGTATTATATTTTACTTAACTGGTACCTTATTGCTGGAAATTCATCTCACTTGCAAATTTTCATTATTAAACACAGTAATGCTGCAAACATCCTTGTGACTAAATCTTTGCATGTGTCCTTAATGATTTCCTTAGGGTAAACTCTTAGAAATGATTTGTGGGACATTAACACTTCGTTTGCCACGTAAATTGCAAATATTTCTCCCGGATCTCTTATGTGCCTTTCCTTTTTGTTTATAATGGGTTGTTTCATAAATACTCTTTAATTTCAATAAGCTCGTATTTACAAGTCCTGGAATTTATGATGTGTTCCTCTTGCTTTTGTGTTCAGAAAGTCATTACTTATCTTGTGATCACACCGTAGGGTGTGTTTTAGTTGGTGCCTCAATATGTATTCCCTGCCCGCCCCCCGCCCCCCCCCAATAGTCAGTCTGAGCCTAGGACGTCAGTCTGTCTCCCTTCCTGGTGAGCAGTTCAAGAATGGATTGGCTGATTCATTCCTGACAATAGCATGTGAAAGGAAAGCGTCTAGCTGCAGGAAACAATGAACCTTAAGCATGAGATAGAAGAAGATATAATTTCTCTTCTTAGGTTAAAAAAAAAAAAGACTACATTTCTTTGTTGTTTAAGACAGTGGTTAGCCACAGAAGTGCTTTCAGCTGCAGGTAACAGAAAATCCACTAAAAGTAGATTAGACAAACATGGGTTTCTATTTCCCCCTAACCAGGAGTCTGGAGGCTACTTGATATTGGCACAGTGGTGGCTCATTTGTAGCTATCAGGTGGCTGATGCAGCCTTAGGCATCACGTGCGTGGTTCAAACAGACCCAAGTGAAATGAGCAGCATCAGCTGTGTCTGGCCCTTTTACCAGAAAAAGCCAACGTCTTCCCGGCGGCCGTTGGTAGACGTCCAGTCCCATTGGTTGGAACCATCACATGGTTTCTGCTAGCTGCAAGTGAAGTTGTGAAAGCAAGCATTTGGTTTTTCCAGCCTCTGTGGCAAAGGCAGCCAAGTAGGAAGGGATAAGGCATTGGGGCTGTGGTAACCAACAGGCAGTGTTTGCCTTGGCCACTTTGAGTTCAGGTTTCTGGTGTTTGGAAGGCATCTTAAATAGAACAGTTGATATTTTTTTTTCTTCCAGATGTTTCAACAGTTTCCTTTTTTCCCCCTTTCTAACTCTTTCATTCATCTGGAACTTAGCTTTATTAGATTACAGAATTCTGCAACTTTCCTTGCAGGAGTAAGCACACCAGTACCTGGGAATATGGACACATACATAGACGCGGCAAATCTTGCAAGATAGTCTGGATGTTGAAGCCCAGAAGTCTGTACCAGAAAAACTGTCCCTGGGCTCACCTGTCGCGTCAGAAGAACTCAGGGAGATTGGTTGCTGAATTGTATCCCAGACTGGGTGATTTAGCATCCTAGGTCAAAGTGTTAGTATTCTTGGGTCTTAAATGATAAGGTCCAATCCCTCACATCCAGTTAGCAAGTCCCAAGCATAGGGAAATTTCTATTTGAACGCTATAGCCTCTACCCATGGACCGAGTCAGATGCTTCCCACACGAGAGAGGGTTTTCAAAGAAGACACCGGCTTTGGGACACTGGAGATGACTAGAAGAAAAAAGTTGGCTACTATTTCTCAAGCACCTAACCACAATCAGCTATAGTATATATGTACACACTTTGTGTATATATTTTCCTTCAAACAAACAAAACTCTCATGGCACCTGGCTGGCTCAGTCAGTAGACCATGCAACTCTTGATCTTGGGTTGTGAGTTCGAGCCCCACATTGGATGTAGAGATTACTTAAAAATAAAATCTTAATAAAAACAAGAAAACTGAAAAACTAAAAACTCCATTGCAGTATATGGTGAAGCAAGGCATGGGCTTTGGCCCAGAAAGAACTGAATTGGAATCTGCAATGCACTTACACTGCACCAACTATATGAGTTAAGTCAGAGCCTCATTCTCCTCATTTGAACAACGAAAATACTTTCACAGCATGTGGGTGGGAAGAAGATAAGACAAACCCCACGTTGCCTGATGTAGCTGCCCGGGTTACAGGTAGCATTTTAATTTTCTTAATAGCACATGGGGCTATTTTCTTGGTAGTCCTACTTTGATATTTTCCTATTTGTTTATTTATGTTTACTGGCTATCCCCATTCCCCCTCACTGGGATGGGAACACTGAGAGGAGACCTTATCTGTCTTGTTCATCTCTATATTCAGGGAATAGAGCACAGAGCAGGTTCTCCTCAGTAAAACTCGCTGAATGTGTGTAGACTGAGTACAGAGCCTAAGGTGGTTTCTCGCACATAGTAAGTGTTTAGTAAAGGCTCATTCCCTTCTACTCTTTCTCCAATACCTAGGCAGTGAGTTCTTTGGGAATAAGCCCCAAAAGCAGGGTTCCAGTTTCAGCTTGGATAGTGTGTAACTGTGTGACGTTAGTAAAATGACTTGCCTCTCTGTTCTGTTTCCTTCTCGGTATAATGAGAGGGTCCAGAGCGATGACCACTTCCAGCTCTTTCACTCTGCAGCTTTGTGATTCTGCGTGAGTTGCAGCCTCTATACATAAAGAAGACCACACATTGTACCTTCCTTTTCCTAACACAGGAGAGACGACACCTAATAGAAAGATCTGCTTCCATGGAACCCGGAAAGAGGAATGACTCCCAATGACCAGACTGTCATGGCAGAGAGAGGCCTCAGAAAACTTCCAACCACCCCCCCCCTTGGTGCATGGGCTCTGAGAGGTGAAAGTGACCTTCCCAAGGTCATGTAGCTAGTTACAAGCACAGCCAAGAGAACTAGATTTCTTAACTCCCAATGTCTCTTTTCTCTGCCGTCTGTGTCTCCAGGACACTTCATTTTTTTCTGGCTGTGTCCCTGCCTTTTACCTGTCCGCTGGCTCTCGGTTCATTTAAGTGCATAGATATCACTTCTCTGGGGAGAAATTTGCAGTACTCCAATGTAATGGTTAAGCACAGTTAGATGAATGGTCTCATGTGACTCTTATTGCTTGATTCATGATTAAATATTAACCAATGTCTTCTCGGCACATGCTGTCACTTCCCTCCAAGTTTCCTTGGCTGTTTGTCCAGCCCTCGTTCTTGGGGTCACCATCTTCCTGTCTTGGCTCTTCCACACTTTATCCGCCCCTATGTCTCTCAGGCATGAGAGACGCATGTTTCTCAGGCCCAGGGATTCCTACAGAAATAGAATTTTTTCCTTATAATGGCCTAGGTCTTCGTACTTGGGTCTCAGGTCAAAAAGGGTTACCTGGCACTCATGTCCTTCCAAACTTGCTGAGCACAAGAAATCGATGCTCTGTGGTCATAACACTGAATTCGGCCCCAAATGGTCTGGTTCCAATCTACTCCTGCCGCTCTCCAGGCACATGATCAAAACAAAGTTACTGCCCACACAGATCTTCAACTGGCTTGGTTGATTGATTGATTGAGAAAAGGGAATAACAACATCGCTTTCACAGTTAAACAGTGAGCTGAACGAGGCTCTTACGGGTGTAGTTTGTGGTGCAGTGTGGCGCATCTCAAGCTCTTACTGAACACTTGTTAGGAATTATCAGTACGTAAACCCTTTGCTGGTACCCAGCTCTATTAGCATTTCTTGGGGTTCGGTTGCAAACTAATAGAACTAACCCGACAGAGGGAATAACAAAGATGCGTGCCTTGACCAAACTCTAGGAAGCTTCCTCGGAGTCCTCTCCTCTACCTGCCCGTCACGTCGGCTTCTAAAGACTTGAACAAACACTAACACTGTTTCTCACGGTGCAAAGAGGCATCCCTAGGATGACGGTAGCCCTGCCTAAGGAGCCTGCCTGAGAAAACTCAAGGCTGCCAAGAGAACTGACTGTTTCATCCTGGAGATAGTGCCCCTGTCTCCCAGCCAGCCGCTGTGGGAGGAGAAGCGTAACTTCAGTAAGAGCCAGTTAGCAAATCCATAGGGGTTTCACATCACCAATGCCCTTCTCGCCTTTTGTCACTTTTCCTTTCGCTGACTCTGCATAAGCCCCTGCTCCCCCCCGCCCCACTTCCTACTCCCTGGTTCTCCCTTTAAGATGCCCCTTCCCCCGTGTGCAAATCGGAATGGACTTTGACTCTCTCCCTATTGTCAGCAGTTACTGAATAAAGTCTATTTCACTGCCGTCACTCATGCCTGGCTTGTGCTCATCTTTGACAGTGATGGTCCAAGGCAGCCACTCAGGTCGTCATTCAGGACTCCAGGCTGACAGCACCTCTGCATCTTTAATATTAGCTTCTATGTCGTCCTGCGGTTCACCACTCCAATCATCCTGGAGAGGAAAAGAGCTTGGGGGAGTGAGCAAGGGCCAAACCTGGAGGTGGCTCGCTTTATACCCATCCATATTCCTTTTGCCAGAGCTCAGTGACAAACCGGGTGCCCAGAGACAAAGGAAATGGGCTTGGTGTGGAGTGGGTGGTCTCCAGCCTGCATTCCAATCAACTCTATCCTACCCTTACCTGACTCTCCTGTCTTTATAAGGAATTTTCTAACAGTTTCAGGGTCGGAGCCCCAGTGTCTTCATGGAGTTCCCTGCAAGTTCGCTGTTTGGTTTTGGTAAGCCCGAAGGAGAGAAACAAGTTATCGAGCGTGAATCGTGTGTCAGTGTACTAGTCAGCTTTTGCTGCAGCAACAAATATCCCCCATTTGTCACGGCTGACGATTGATTTTCTTGCCTAGGTTCAGTTCAGCCGTGGCTGTGCTCAACTTGGGTCAGTGAGCCCGCTCGTCCCTGGATCTGAGCTGACAGACGAGCCCAAATAAGGGTCAAGTTGTTTTCACGGCAAAGCACAAGAGTAGGGAAGACATTTCCAAACTTGGTACATATGTTTAAGATTCTGCTAGGATTTTACACACATCACACTCACTCACAGTCTGTTGGTCAAATTAACATGGCCACATCCCAAAGTCAACGGACACAAAAGTCCATCTTACATATAGAGAAAGAGAGGAAGCAGGGCAAGAATTGGGAGAAAGTGAATGATGGTCAGCAAACAATGCAATCTGTTAATCTATCACAGCCACATGCTGCACTGAAGATATAATAAATATTATTTCACAACCTTCCCAGTTTTGCATTTGAGAAAATAGACTTCAGAGAGGTTAATATTTGTCCCAGTTCTCAACAGATGATAAGTAACAGTCAGAATTCAACTTGCAGTCTGTTTCACTCTAAAACACATTCCTTTTCCTTGCCCCTCTTCTTTTTTTTTTTTTTATGTTTATTTACTTTTGAGAGAGAGAAAGACAGAGTGGGAGCAGAGGGAGGAGGAGACACAGAATTACAAGCAGGCTCCAGGCTCTGAGCCGTCAGCACAGAGCCTGATGTGGGGCTTGAACCCATGAACCGCCAGATCATGACCCAAGCAGAAGGTGGATACTTAACTGACAGGGCCACCCAGGCGCCCCTCCTTGTCCCTCTTCTAATTGAGTCAAATCACAAGAACACTTGCTCAGTTTCTTTGTGAGATTGTTTCTTTTCCCAGAAACCAGAGCAAAAATAGGTCTGAGGATCATTATATTCTGGTTTGTATTTCTCCTACCTTTCCCCATGTGTGTCTGAGGCTCTCCATTCCTTAACGGATGCACCAAGATGCCATCATGCACTTAAGAGAAACACCTCCTATGTGAAGCTGGGCCAGACATTCAAGGCCAGGCTTTGGTCCTCCGGGTTCTCTTGTGCCTCATACAGACCTCTAGTTCAGCAATGACCACATTATATCAGGTTTGTCTGTTGAGTTTTCTGTCGGTTTCCATTTATAACACTATAGCCCTTAGCCATTTTTTGGAAATCGGTTTGGGGGGTGTTCGTGCATTCCTTTCAGCAAATAATGAAGGCTAAATATACCTGTGCCCATATGTAGTAACAGCTTCCCACGATTTCACGGGTCTGTGATTCTCAATGAACAATATGCGCCATGGGCTGTGGGCTACAGGGACCACGTCTTTGCACTTTGGTTTCCCTGACACCTCGCACAGAGCTTAGAACCCCAAATAGGTCCTCAATGCATGTTACCGTGTGGTTGAATAAATGGATGGGTGAAGTAAGGGAGGAACCATAGCAAAAGTTGCCTAGCGCTCATTATGTGCCCAACACTGTTCTAAGTGATATTTGCGGGTTACCACAATGAAGTCTCGCAACTTACAAGGTAAATACTATTATTCCCATCTTAGAGAAGAGGAAACCCAGGGACCAAAAGCATCAGTGGTTGGTTCAGATCACTCAGCTAGTTCCAGAGTCCCAAACTGTAACCACCCGGTTATAAGAAAAATGAAACAAAAACATTTTAGAACATTTTAGTTCGGTTTCTTTTCTTTCCTTTTTTTTTTTTTTTCTTTTTTTTAAACTTAGATTCAGCTGATATCTTTGGAGGGCCTTCTAGGTGCCAGGCCTTAGGCCAGGTGTTTCCAGCTCTAACTGGAGATTGGTGCTCACTTTCCTTTGGGGTTCTAGGCAGTCCCAGCTGGGTGGGAGATGTTGTGGGCTTTTGCCCCCCTGAGGTCCAAACAGAGCAATCCCTGGTCCAGAATCAGAAACACAGTTTTTCTTTTCTTTTTTTTCCTTTAAAAAACCAATTTTTTTTTTTACATTTATTTATTTTTGACAGACAGAGAGACAGAGCACAGGTGGGGGAGGGGCAGAGGGAGAAGGAGACACAGAATCCGAAGGAGGCTCCAGGCTCCGAGCTGTCAGCACAGAGCCCTACGCGGGGCTCGAACCCACCAACCGTGAGATCGTGACCTGAGCCGAAGTCGGGCACTTAACCGACTGAGCTACCCAGGCGCCCCAGAAACACAGTTTCTCTTCAACAGAAACATTTCCTTATAAATGGTCAAGATTAATGGGGCTGTTTTTTTAACAAATTGATATTTACTTTAAATAGCATAGGCTGGTTGGACTGGTCCATCAAGGTATGGAGTCTTTGATATCTTGGTCAGCTCAGTCAATCTAGAGCAAACAGAACCGTGTGTCCACCTGTCATCAAACACAAAGACGCGATTGCTTTTTAAATTGTGATCACAGAATTTCCTGGCTACCGGGAAAATTACATATGATAAAGACAGCAGCTGTGGTTAGAAGTGCCAGGAAAGAGGGCACCTGGATCCCGCTGTTACTGTGTGATTGGAATGGACGCTTTCTTGCCTCCAGGTCTCAGTTCCTTATCAGCGAAATGGGAGAACCGCACAAGGTGATTGCTAGACATTTTTAAAGTTTTAATAGCCTGTGAGTCCGTGGAGTTTTTTTTTAGCGCCAGGCCTCAGCAATGTGTCAAAAGCTGTAAAGAGAGAGGTGAGAGATCAACTTTTCTTTCTTTCTCAACACAGATGTGTATATCGAGCATAGTTCTCAGTTCTCTGGATGCGGCAGTGAAGAAAACAGATAGGCATGCCAGCCTTCGTAGAGTTTACATTCTACAGAGGGAGGCAGACACTAAAGAAGGTAAATGAGTATATCAGAACGTGATGAATACTACAGAGAAAAATAAAGCAAAATAAAGCAGAGCAGAGGATATAGGTTGGGTCGTGCCTCCCATTCACCGGTTGAAGTCCTAAGGATCCCGAGCACCTCAAAAAGTGACCTTATTTAGAAATAGAATGATGGCAGATGTAATTAGTGAAGATGAATTCACGCCAGAGTAGGATAAGCCCTAGCCCAACATGACCGGCATTCTTATAAAAGGGGGAGGTTTGACCACAGACACATACAGGCAGAGAAGGCCACGTGGATGCAAAGGTAGAGATCAGGGTGGTACATCTACAAGCCAAGGAACACCAAGGGTTACCGGCGACACCAGAAGCTAAGAAGAGAAAGTCCTGGAACGTGTTATCTTTCAGAGCCTTTTGGAGAGCATGGCCCTGCGGGCACCTTGAACTCAGACTTCCAGCCTCCAGAACTGTGGGACAATAAACTTCTGTTGTTTGAGCCACTCAGTTTGTAGTGCAGCCCCAGCAAACTCACACGGGGTCTGGCAGATTTAAATAGGATGATGCAGGAAGACCTCACAGAGCAGGTAACATTAATCAAGGTCAGCAAAGATGCTGGTGTGAGTGCCAGAGATGATGGAGAGAGAGCAGAGCAGGGGCTGAAATCGGGAGCTAATGGAGCATCACGTGTGCGGGGTCCGACCAATGGTAAGTGAGATACAATACAATATTCTGCAAGAAGAAAGCTGTTAAGTGGTTTTGAGGGAGGAGTACTATGCTATGATTTAGCTTTTAAAGCGTACCTCTGGCCGCTGTAGGAATGGCCGTCAGGGGCCAAAGGTGAAAACAGGTGCCAGCATCCTGGCGTGGACCAGGAAGGGTTTAGATGGAAGTGGTGAGAAGTACTCAGGGTATGGACAGAAAACACGCACACACACGCCCGCAGTGTGTCTTGGGAAACCATCCAGATAAGGACTCCTAGCTCTATGTCATTCTTCCCTCTTCCTGGTTCCTTTCCTAATTCCATTCAAATAAAGATGGTCTTGTGCTTTAGGTTCAACTACACAAAACTGATATTTAAAACAAAAAATTTTTTTAATGTTTATTTATCTTTGAGAGACAGAGAGAGACAGAGTGTGAGCGGGGGAGGGACAGAGAGAGAGAGAGAGAGAAAGACACAGAATCGGAACAGGCTCCAGGCTCTGAGCTGTCAGCATGGAGTCTGACGTGGGGCTTGAACTCACAAGCTGTGAGATGGTGACCTGAGCCGAAGTCGGACGCTTAACCTACTAAGCCACCCAGGCGCCCCTAAAACTGATATTTTTAAAGGTTAAAAATAGAAGCCATTTCAGGGGCTCCAGGGTCACTCAGTCAGGTGAGCGTCCAGCTCTTGATTTTAGCTCAGGTCGTGACCTTGCTATTCATGAGATTCATGATGGGGCAGAGTCTTCTTGTGATTCTCTCTCTGTCTCTCTCTCTCTCCCTGCTCCTCCCTTGCTCATGCTCTCTCTCTCTCTTAAATAAAATAAACATTAAAAAATATAGTGGCCATTTCCAGATGGCTCAACCCCAAACCTTCTCCAAAAGTTAGCCACAATTCCCAAGAAAAAGAGAATGTTAAATTGCCCCTGGTAGAATTCTTGACATCCCAGTGGAACGTGAGCTTGAAACGCAAGGTAAGTTTTCGAAAAATAAAGAAAGTTGTCTTCCTTGTACAGTGGATCATTACTGGACTAAAACTCACATCTGCATCATGGAGGGTCTTATCCAACATTGTTCAGCATCTACATGACTCGTGCACTTTGGCTTCCGGTCACCAACTGAAGAATTAGAGTCAATGAGTCTTGGCCACCACCGTGAAGACCAACGTCCCAGGATACAGGGCTCTTGGCAGTCATTACTGATTCAGATATTTTCACTTTTATGGGCTGTTTATTTGGGGTAGTACCTTGCTCTTTGTAACGGTTGCATGGTATTCTACATCATCTAGAACGTTACAACTTATCCATTGCTCAGGGATGAATAGGAAGGCTGTTTCCTTTTCTCCACATTATACACAATGTTGTAATGAACACCCTGGTGCACACGGGTGAGGGTTTCTTTAAGAGACATTTCAATTGGTTTCCTTTCTTTTTGCCTTTATACTTATTTTCCCCGTCATTTTAATTAAGAAAAATTTCTCAAATAAAGAAAAGTGAAAAAGAACAGTATAGCTTTATCACACAATGCCATCAATTATGAACACTTTGACACATTTGCCTACTTTTGATGGCTAATCCATTTCACAATAAGTTACAGATAGAACTCTTATTTCACCCCTAAATGTTTCTGGCTCATCTCCTCCAAACAAGGACATTTTCTTACTCACAATACCATATCCACACCTAAATAACAATTAACCAGTAATTGCGTATTCAGATTTTCCCAGTTGTCCCTAAAATATCTTTTACAGGTGTATATGTGTGTGCGTGTGTGTGTTTAACAGACCCAATCAAGGACAAGGTCATGAACCTCTTAATCTGTAACAGTCATCTTCACCTCCATTCTTTCGTGACTTCAACTTTTTGAAGAGAGCTGACCAGTTATTTCATAGAATGTCCTATATTCTAGATTTGCCTTTATTTGGGGGTGGGGTGGGTGGTGGGATGGGGATGGAGTGGGGGGCATTCTTTCTCTAGCAAAAGCTCTGCTAGTCTACGAAGACTAGTTCGAATGCCCTGAAGTTAGTCTTTGTAAATCTACTCAGCACCTATCGAAATGAAATTTAGCCGGGTAGATTCACAGTCAACTGGAACACCTGAATTCTAGGCAAGTAGATCTCTACTGGGGGCAATCGTCCCCCACCCACCCACCCACCCAGGAGACATTTGGCAATATCCAGAGGAAGAAGATGTTGCCGGCATTTGGTGAGTGGAGGCCAGGGAGGCTTCTAAATATACCACATTGAACAGGGCAGCCTCTCACAATAAAAAATAGTTTGCTTCAGTGTCAACAGTGCTGAGATTAAGAAACCCTGCTCTAATCTATGACTCTAACATCAGCTCGCTCTATGGCCTCGAGCAAGTGCCGTCCTGTCTCTGGGCCCCTTTTGATGGTTCTTTCTAGCCCCAGCCAACCCAGTTAGAGGCAAGTTCCACTTTACTACTGGAATCTCTGCAGCTGAGACTGAATGGCTCAGAACATTCCAGGCGAAAGCGTCCTGTTTGACAGCAGGTCAGGTTCACATCCTCTCTTGTTGCTAACATCCTCTTTCACACACTGTAGACAAACTATTTTGGGGCAAAGCCATACAAGACAGTTTGGAAAGACCCAACCACAAGACAAAGGGGCTGTGGCTAAGCAATGCCACACAGTGTTGCTTATTTCTGTTGAGTCTTATGATTGACCAAACAAATGGGTTATGAACTTATAAAGGAGAAGAACAAGGGGGAAAGCAAAATATCGGGACAGACACACACTTCATTTATTCTTGTGAAGGGAGAAAAGGCGACCCAGATAAACTGACAATCACTCACCCTAAGGTCTGTTGAAGGTCCACCTGTAGGTCACAACTACCCTTGGCTTCATGTCAAGCAGCCACTGTGAACTGAGCGCCTATTACGAGCCAGGTACTCTACTGAGCATTGAAACGGATAGTGTTCATTTAATTTTTAAATCTTACAACTCTGTGGCAAAATTTACTTTCCAAAAATGGCTTCAGCAAGAACTGCCATCTCACCAGCTTTTCTTCCAGTGCAATTTGGCATTCAGGAGGCAATGAGAGGTTCCCTCTGCTGAACACAGCTGGGCTTTAACTGCAATGCAAGTGACCCCACTTGACTCGGGGGTGAGGTCACAAAAGTCAGTAGAGCTTCCATCTGGAGCTCTGGGGACACTCACTCTTAGAACTAAGCCACCATGGAACTGGAAGGTATTATGCTGACTGAAATAAGTCAGGCAGAGAAAGACAGATACCATATGTTTTCACCCCTATGTGGATCCTGAGAAACATAACAGAAGACCATGGGGGAGGGGAAGGGGGAAAAAAGTTACAGAGAGGGAAGGAGGCAAACCATAAGAGGCTCTTAAATACTGAGAATAAACTGAGGGTGGATAGGGGCTGGGGGAGGGGGAAAGTGGGTGATGGGCATGGAGGAGGGCACCTGTTGGGATGAGCAATGGGTGTTGTATGGAAACCAATCTGACAATAAATTATATTTAATATTAAAAAAACAAATAAGATACTTCTTATAGTTTTATTGTAACAAATATTTACAGATCAAATGACCAAAAAAAGAACCGAGCCACCATATTTTGAAGGAAACCAAGAAATCTACGATGAAATCCATGTGGAGGAGAACCAAGAATCCCGAAGCACAGCCCCGGCTACGTTCCCAGCCAATACCAACCGGCCACCAGCCCTGTGAGTGTGCCATCTTGGAAGCAAATCCTCAAAACTACTTCTGCTAACACTGCACGGAGGAAAGATGAACTGTCCCTGCTCAGTGCTGCCCGACTGCAGATACATCAACCACATAAATGGCTGTTATGGTCTTAAGGACCTCAGCTTCGGGATGGTTTGTGGTGCAGCAACACGTGACTGATACCAACGCCAGTGGGTAGGTTTAGGTACCTTTACTTCACAATTGGGAATGCTGAATTCCGAAGAGTGGAAAAGCCAGAATTCAAACACAGGTCCGTCTGGTTCCAAAACTTGTGCCCTTAAACCACCACACGCTCCTGCTCATGGAGAATGAGATGCCATCCATGCTGTCAAGGGGTATGAACCCCAGATGGGAAATGGGACCTAAACGTTGTGCATTAATACAAAATTCGAACTCAAATTGCCCGGACGGGTAATACCAATCTTGGTACGCTATCCTGCAGAAAAAAACATCCAAGAGGACACGTCATGTGTGACGACAAAAATTTTGCGAGACCTTGAATGTCCCATAATTGGGAACGGTTGATAAGATATTATGCAGCCAATAAAATAGATAACCGTGAACATGAGGGGACAACTTGTAAAAACGATTGCAAACTCATATGAAATAACAAAAGCGAGCCACGAAATGAAATGTGCGCTAAGCTCGTGTCAACATAAAGAACAGAGAGGAAAATCAGATGTATTTCACTTCTCCTAAGTTCCTGGCACCATATGTATTGTTCTTTAATTTCGACTTTCTAAGAAGAGGAAGTATTATCCTTGTCTCACAGGTCAGGGAACTGAGGTTCGGAGAGACTGAGTAACTTGCACAAAATCAAATAGCTACTGCATGGCTCAGCCAGGGATCAGACCAAAGAGAGGAGGATGGGAAATTAGGAGGACATAAGCAGCAGGTGGAGGCGGGGTTGAAGGTAAAGGCAGAGAAGACGTGAGCAGGTAGAGGGCATCAGGGATGAGATTTGATGAGGTCAAACGATGATTTTTACCATTGGTTTCATTTACTTCTCTCGGCAGAAGCAGACTTACCTTTCAGATTATGGTTTCCTCATGTTCGTTAAAATCAGTAAGTAACTATTTCCCACCTGCTGGGCCAAGGCTGTGCTAAGCCCTTGGGTACAGGGATGAATATAACACTGGTGCGACCTGAAGGCACCGCTGGGTAATTGAGGCTGGTACAGGGCCCATTCTTTATTTCTGGGGACACTCCAGGACATCTACTGGCAGGGAGACTGGTGGTGAAAGACACCAGCGATTATGAGCAACGTTCTGACACCATTGGCAGAATGGAGGGTTCACAGGCAAAGAAAGGGACAGTCAGTTCTTGGGGCCCTGCTCCTTGCTTTATCCTGCAGGTTACTTAGAATTCTTCAGAGAAAAGGCTCTCTGAAGATACAGGGCTGAAAGGATGAGCGAACAAGTCAGCAAAAACATACACATTACTGTCAGGATGCTCCCTGGGGAAGAGAAAGGGCAAAATGTAAGACTCCCTCTCATTTGGAGAGTACGCAACAGTTCTTGGAACTCTTTATGTATATAATTAGGATAGCTAGTCTCCAGAATGGCCCCCAGTGATCTTTGCCTTCTCGTATTCGTACCTTTGTGTGTCCCCCTCCCTTGCTGAATAGAGTTGGCCTCTGTAACTCAGAAGACATTCAGAAAGGATGCATGTGACTTCTGAGGCTAGGTGGGAAAAGACACTGTGACTTCTGCCTTGCTTCCTTTTGGAATATTCACTCTGGGAGAAGTCAGATGCCATGTCATGGGGAAGCTCGTGTGGAGAGGTCCATGTGACCGGGAACTAAGATCCATTCTTAATAGCCAGTAGTAGTGAAGCCGTGCGATGATTGCAGCTGTGGCCTACAATGGCAACCTCTTGAAAAATCCTGAGCCCAAACCATTCAGATAAGTTCTCCCTGAAATCTTGACCCACATACGCTTTTGAGGTAATAAGTATTTATTGTTGTTTTAAGCCACTAAGCTTGTATTTGTTAGGCAGCGATAGCTGACGAATACAATAATCTTATAGCTATGTTGAGCTTTCTAAAAGCAAAGAATTCACAGCAAGTAGGTTGCTTTTTTTCTTTTCTAAAACAGGCAGTATTTTATGCTTTCATGTTGTTCTGTTTCTATATAAGTTTATGCCTGAATGTTGTCAATAATTTGGAAAATTCAGAAAAGTATAGCAAAGGGAAAAACATTCCCTGTGATTAGAGACAACTAGTAACAACACACATGTTCTTACAATTTTTTATGTACACACAAACACATTTTTAAAAGTTTTTAATTTAATTAATTAAACAATTCTTAAGCAGAACATGCACAGGCAAAAATCGCAAACAATGCAAAAAAAAAAAAAAAATGAGAATCAACCACTAGGTTCAGGCTCTTAGTCTACCAGTCTTTGAATATATGATAGTATCAACTGTAAGATAAATGGCTAACTCAATACATAGAGATCTACTGTATCATTTTAGTTTTTAATATTTATTTATTTTGAGAGAGAAAGAGAGTGGTGGAGGGGTAGAGAGTGGGGGAGAGCGAGAGTCCCGAGCAGGCTCCACGCTGTGAGCGCAGAACCCAACATGGGGCTTGAACCCACAGACCATGAGATCATGACCTGAGTTGAAATCAAGAGTAAGATGTCCCACTGACTGAGCCACCCAGGTGTCCCAAGACCTACTGTATCATTTTAAATGTCTATGCCCTTGGCAATCTATGGATATGTCATACTTACTTGACAAATTCCATAGGGGCACACATTAGATTCCTTCAAAATTTTCAACACATTGTAAACAACGTCTCAGGGAACATCTCTATACATATCTCATTTTGAGTATTTGTCTAGGTATTTCCTTTGGATAAGTTTCTGCAGGTGGAATTGCTGGGCTAAAGTATATGCATTTTAAAATTCCTTTCTCAACAGCACGTGAGTCATGTCGGATATTATTATCTTCATTATATAGACCAGGAAAGTGAGAATTGCAAAGGTTAAGTGACTTCTTCCAGGAAACACCACGGGTAAACTGCAGGTCAGACACTCCGACCCACAGTTCGGGGCTTGAGATCTCATCACTTCCTCTGCTCTGGGAAAGGTCTCAGGGCACGATGTAGGCTATCCGTAAGCAGAAGAGCCTCCAGAAAGAGTCAATGACTCTCCCATTCCCTCAAGCTGGACCCCTCTTGTCCTTCCTCCCCACTCTGAGATGTGGGCAGGGAGGGACCCGGTGTTTCTTCTCATCCCTTGAAATCAAGGAACAGAAGGGAGCTGAGTTATTAGAGTTTCAAGAATTGGAGGATAGTGTGGGATCAGCAGTTTCCGGGAAATAGTGGAAAGGACTAGAATTCTAATATTAGGAAGTAGTGAAAGATGTCTTCTGAAATCATACACCGTCCAAATTGTTATTCTTTTGGATTTTCCATTACTATGGATTATATCAGCCATGATGCCTACTGAGTCTCTGGGGTTAACAGGTAGAAACAAGTGGGGCACGGTCAGAGTGGCCGACATGAACAAATCAGGAGACTATAGACGCTGGCGAGGATGTGGAGAAACAGGAACCCTCTTGCACTGTTGGTGGGAATGCAAACTGGTGCAGCCGCTCTGGAAAACAGTGTGGAGGTTCCTCAAAAAAGTTAAAAATAGATTTACCCTATGACCCAGCAATAGCACTGCTAGGAATTGACCCAAGGGATACAGGAGTGCTGATGCAGAGGGGCACTTGTACCCCAATGTTTATAGCAGCACTTTCGACAATAGCCAAAGTATGGAAAGAGCGTAAATGTCCATCAACTGACAAATGGATAAAGAAGATGTGGTTTACATATACAATGGAATACTAGTTGGCAGTGAGAAAGAATGAAATCCTGCCATTCGCAGCAACGTGGATGGAACTGGAGGGTATTATGCTGAGTGAAATAAGTCAGAGAAAGACAGATAGTATATGTTTTCACTCCTATGTGGATCCTGAGAAACTTAGCAGAAGACCGTGGGGGAGGGGAAGGGGGAAAAAAAACTTATGGAGAGGGAGGGAGGCAAACCATAAGAGGCTCTTGGATACTGAGAACAAACTGAGGGTTGATGGGGGGTCGGGGGAAGGGGAAAGTGGGTGACGGGCATGGAGGAGGGCACCTGTTGGGATGAGCACTGGGTGTTGTATGGAAATCAATTTGTCAATAAATTGTATGTTTAAAAAAAAAAGAAATAGGTGGGACGTTTAGTGCCAGTAAGGTAGGGAGTTGCATCTAAATGAACACCTCAGTCATGGGACTATATTAAAACATGCTTTTTTTTTTTTTTTAATCCTCAAGGAAAAGAAACTAACCTACTTCTCTCCCATTCCTTTTCTTTTTTTTTTTTTTTTTAATTTTTTTTTCAACGTTTTTTATTTATTTTTGGACAGAGAGAGACAGAGCATGAACGGGGGAGGGGCAGAGAGAGAGGGAGACACAGAACCGGAAGCAGGCTCCAGGCTCTCAGCCATCAGCCCAGAGCCTGACGCGGGGCTCGAACTCACGGACCGCGAGATCGTGACCTGGCTGAAGTCGGACGCTTAACCGACTGCGCCACCCAGGCGCCCCGTCTCCCATTCATTTTCACCCCCTGTGAGAGACAGTGTGGTTTCATAGAAAGAACATAGGGTTTGGAGTCCCGGGTTATAATCCCGATGTGGTGTCAGAACTGGGGATGTCACTGAAACCCTGAGTTTAGTTTGCTCATCTGTAAAATGGGTGTATTAGTCGCTATCTCTCAGATTCTCGTGAGGAACTCACAACATCGTGTACATGAAGGAGCCTGACACGTGGTAGATAAGTGCCCTCGTCAAAGAGACTTTCATTTCCTCTTTCTTCCCATCCCTGAAGGAGATCTTTGTAACCAGGTGATATTCCATATTACCTGAGAAAAGGTCATTTCCAAGGGTTCTGGGATTGCCAGCCTTCTCTAGGCTTAAAAGAGACAGATAAATAATCATCCTTTTCACATTTGCATCCGGGCATATCTTGTGAGAGGGCCTGCATGTGCACACCCACCCACCCACCCACACACACACACACACACACTCACCTGCACTCACACCTATTCACACCACACACACTGTGCTCACCGGCTAGAATTTCCCTCCATAACCTGCCCCGGTACCAGTACCGATGCCCTTTAGACGGGTCCCAGCAAACAACTTAGGTAATCACGCCGTAACGTGGAGAGGCCTTCGTTAAAGTCATCCCCGAAGATAACCTGTAAATTACAAGTTTTACCAAAAACAGGATCAGAGAGCTCGTGTGGTGGGCCGATGACAAACTGCCGCGTTCGCCGGGCACAGGATCGGTGGGGACTGGACCAGACTCCGAGGGAACCTCGTTGCGAAGAAACAGTCCACCTTCCGCCCTCGGCCAGCAGGCTTCCATCCAGGCCTCCACACGCTGCCGCTTTGTTCGGGGCTGGCTGAGGGCTTTCGGGAGCTTTCTGCCGGCAACCTGCGCGGAGCTCCCCCGGCCTGCAGGATTTCTTAATATCCACACCGGCTTTGGGAGCACACGCTTAGGCTCTGTCCTGGTCTTCTGGGGAAGCCGCTTCAGCTGTAAACACGGTGCGGTGGCTGGACACCGGCTGCCTACCTTGTCACACAAGGCAGGGACTGAGAGAGAGACAAGCTCCATTTCGCACGCACCGATGGCTCAGGATGACTGTCGTCTGTTGTGCGCTTCTTGATAAAGCGACCTGTGCATTCACACAGTGCCTTGCACACAGAAGGCCCCGCGTTTGGTTTAATGCTCTGCCATCGCTGTCTTGAAATTTGTGGTAATGTTTTTTTTTTTAATGTTTATTTAGTTATGAGAGAGAGAGAGAGAGAGAGAGAGAGCAGCAGAGGGACAGAGAGAGAGGGAGACACAGAATCTGGAGCAGGCTCCAGGCTGTCAGCACAGAGCCCCTCGTGGGGCTCAAACTCGCGGACAGTGAGATCGTGACCTGAGCTGAAGTCGGACGCTTAACCGACTGAGCCACCCAGGCTCGTATCCAAAATATGGATAATATTTTTAAAACATTAATGGGTGTAACCCATCCCCTGCTCTCCAGCAGGACCACAGTAAAGAGATTTCTTCTTCCAGAAGCTTGTCTGAGGGAGCCCCACCACTGTTCTCAGGACACACCGGGGTGCCTCCCAGGCCTGAATTTCCACCTTCTCTTTCCTGCTGTGATTCCATGAGCTCATGAGCTAAGCCCTCGAAGCCATGATTTCCTCTTATCCAGCACTTTCTCGCCAGCTTCCTTCTGACCTAACATTCTCCTGATGCAGCTAAAATGCATTTCCTCAGCAGTAGATATTTCTGAGCTCACCAGGTCACCCAGGAACATGATTGAGCAAGTCCAAGAGCAAATAGCTGCTGAAGGAGTTTTGAGTTGAGGAAGGAAGGAACTAAAGTTTGGTAAGAGCACTTATTAAGGGCCAAGTACTTTTCCCAACATGATCCTCAACACTGAGTTTCAAGGGAGATATAATTAGGGTCCCCCACTCAACCTTTTAAAAAAGGATAAACTGAGGCACAGTAAATCTTGCAAGGTCACACAGCTATTAAGTAGTCGAACTGAGATCACAACCCAGAGTTTTTGTTTTTTTTTTTTCTGGATGCCAACGCATAAGATTCTTCTGTTGCTGACGTCCACAAATTACACTGCTTACATTTTCATTATTTCCCTCTTTCATGTCAATATGGATGATGGCCTTATGGCGATATATTACACCAAAGGAAAGAGTAAGTAAAGAAATCAGAGTAAGAAAAATAAGAATAAAAATAATGATAGGAAAAATAAAATGAAGCCAAGGATAGGGTTAGTACTTGAAAACAAGGGTTTTAAGTCTTACAGACTTGCTATAGATGGACGTTAATTGGGCTCTGAGCTTCCCAGCAGCCAAAGCAAGAAAAGAAATAGCACCAGTTAGGTTTTCTTAATGCCCCCAGAGCTGAAAATAAAACAAATATGTTAAAATTAAGATTATAATCTGTCTCCAAAAGAACTGCTATCTTGGCACTGAGACAGGAAAGAAGTCTCCCGCATGGATTTTTTATAAAGGTAACTATGGCGAATCAATGCTCCTTATTGACATCCTTACTTTATGACATACACTGGCCAGGGCTAAATTTTGGTATATATACAAACACTGCAAATAATTCATGTGGGCAAAATGGTAGTGTGGTCTGTTGTTGAACTGAAGGTTGGGTTAAGTAACAACTGAAATCAAATTACATTTGTCAAATTGACCATGTGGATTGTATCCATCAAAGCAGACTAGGTAATGTTGTGGCACAAACAACTCTAAAATCCTAGAAGTTTACGACTTACTGATTGGGTGACTTTGGACATGCAATTCAACGTGGCCAAGCTTCCTCGTACATTAGAGGAGAAATGTAATAGAATGTACCCCACTTGGTGGTTATAATTTAATATTCCATCACAGATGTGAATATATCTGACCGGGCTGGAGCAAATGGTCTCTATGCTTCCATTTCTGGTTTTTTGTCTCTCTCTTCTCCTTCCCCCTCCCTTGACCTTGTGAAGGCCCTTTGATATATTGGGAGGGGATGACTCTCTCTCTCTCTCTCTCTCTCTGCCGAATAGTGTTGAAAAAGAAACCCAAAGCTGGAGGCATCACAATCCCAGACTTTAACCTGTATTACAAAGCTATAATCATCAAGACAGTATGATATTGGCACAAAAACAGACACACAGATCAATGAAATAGAATACAGAACCTAGAAATGGACTCACAGATATACGGCCAACGAATCTTCGACAAAACAGAAAACAGTATCCAATGGAAACAAGACAGTCTCTGTAGCAAATGGTGCTGGGAAAACTGGACAGCAACATGCAGAAGAGTGAAACCAGACCACCTTCCTACACCATCCACAAAAATAAGCTCAAAATGGATGAACGACCTAAATGTGAGACAGGAAAGCATCCGAATCCTACAGGATTCTCTTCTTTTCATGCCAAGAAATTGACAAGCTATTAGATAAACCTGTTGGGTGCACTCACTATTCTATGGAGAATCTCGGGGTTGGGGAGGACTTAACACATCATCAGACCCATCTACCGATCTGATGTGTGGCCATCAGCCTTCTTTTTCATTGTGCTACTTGCCTGGTTCTCCCGCCCACCCGCCAGCAGAGTCTCCTAAATTGGGTACGGGTACTGCAAGCAAAAATAGGACCCTTGGTGCTTTTTTGAGTTCTGCTTCTTCATGCTTCGCTTCCTACTCAGGTCTTGGCAGGTTCTGCTTGTATCTTTCCCGTGTGCTTTGTTTGGGCTTGGCTGCTGCAAACCAAGGAAAGTTTAATTACCATTGACTGCCTGCCTGCCCTCCCACCTGCCTCCCTGCCATGAGCTTGTGATACTCTTGTTGTCGTCTCATCCAAAGCAGAACCCATATCCTGAATGATAAGCTTGAGCTCTGGCCACCTGGTGAGGTCACTGCTCCAACCCCAGAACTTGACAGCTGAGACTGGAATTCAGGTACCTACTAGGGTTCAGGCTGGGACGGGACACAGAATCTCCTCCTTGGCAGTCCTCATTGTCCCCTTCCTTTTATGTAGCTAATCATTATTTTGCCAGCTTCCGTAAAATGCTTTTCTCAGACAACATGAAGTCAGTCTTGCCAACCAAATCGTTTCCCGCAAACGCATTTTATATAAAAAATATTAGAGCCACAGGGGACTGCAGAAACAGGAAAATGTGTGGGTAAGCCTGCTATACTTTTCTCATTAGAACATGTTCAAAAATTTCCCATTCATTCATTCGTTCATTCATCCCATGCCTTTTATTGGGCATCTCCCATAGCCAGGTACTCAGCAGGTTCTAAAGATAAAGTGGGGAACAACAAGAAGGACAGGATCTTTATCCGCAAGAAATTTACAGCCTGAGAAAGGCCCCCTACTCAAAGAAGTGGACTATCTCTGGGGTATGAAGAATCACCCAGAAATAGAGTTCAGGCCTCCTGACGCCCAGTGGCTCTGATGCCCCTTTAAGTGGGCATTCGTTCCGGCTTCCTCAACTTCTTCATTCTTTGCCATGCATTTCTTCCCATTGCCTCCTTCCAGAGCTCAAAGCATGTGCCAAGATTTAGATTTCAACAGCTCTAAAATGAGTTCCCTCTGGCAAGAATGAGGAATGCAGTAGTTGACTTTTACCCCAGGCACAGGGGGGCAAAGATGAATAAACCCGGTCCTTGTTTTCTGCCTGCGGGAGCTCCCAACCTGGAAGAGAAAACTACAGTGAACTGTAGACGGTGCAAAAAGAAAGCCCAGGGCTTCCCTAACTGGGGCAGAGATATGGGTCCAGAAATATGGCATGATTTTAGGTGGTGCACCTCTTTTAATAGTAACATTATTCCATGTATTTTTTGTAGGAGAAAAAATACAGGAGCACCTAAGTGGCTCAGTCAGTTAAGCGGCTGACTTCGGCTCAGGTCATGATCTTGAAGCTCGCGGGTTCGAGCCTCGCGTGGGGCTCTGTGCTGACAGCTCGGAGCCTGGAGCCTTTTTCAGATTCTGTGTCTCCCTCTCTTTCTGCTCCCCCACCTCCACTCTTGCTTTACCCCTCTCTCTCTCTCTCTCAAAAGTAAATAAACATTAAAAAAAAAATCTTAAAACAATTAAAATACATATATATAAATAATACCTCAACCCCACGTTAACCGTTTCTCTTTTCCCTCAATCAACAAATGCGTGGTGACTGTTACCCTGTGCCTGGCACTCTTCTGGCGTCTGAGTGTCCGGAAATGAACAAACAGCTACAAATCCCTTCCCTCATAGATGTTACGTTGAGTTCAAATATGTGATTTAAATGTAAAAAACGAGATGATCGAAAGAAAGAAATCCACAGATAGGCCAGCGTTGCCATTTAGTGGATGAGTAACCCCAGCCCAGTTTTTTAACCTTCTTGTGCCTCAGTTGCCTTATCTGAAAAATAGGGGTAATAATTGTATCTTCCTCCCCGAAGTTCTGACCCTGGTGTGAGCTGACACGGAGACATGCACACAGTGCCTGGAACACAATAAGCACCTGTGACTGTTGATTTTTTTCGCGAGTACAGGCTAAAAATTTTGAAGATGAAGGAACGACTCGGTTCTGGAAAGCTAGGCTTAGGACATCTTCCCAAGCGCCCGGATAACTTGCTTGTTTGTTTGTTTGTTTTTAAAATTTTTTTTTTTTAATTTTAGAGAGAGAGAGAGAGGGCACGAATGGGGGAGAGGGGCAGAGGGAAAGAGAGAGAATCTTAAGCAGGCTCCACACTTACCGTGGAGCCCAGTGCGGGGCTTGATCCCACGATGCTGGGATCACGACCTGAGCTGAGATCAAGAGTCAGACGCTCAGCCTCCTGAGCCACCCAGGCGCCCCTGGAGAACTTGCTGAGATGCATACTTCTCAGGACCCACCTTAGAGACCCCCAGATCTTAGTAGCTCTGAGGCAAAGCGCAACTCCTGCTATCTCCCTCTCTCTTTCTTGCTCCCCTTGCTATCCTGAGAGTGAACGACTGGGGGCTGCTTTAGGGTTCAGATAAGGGCTCCTTCCTCTCAGGAGGGTGGGGTAGGGAAATGCCTTCCTGGGTGCTGCGGTGCCTTGAAGGGCAAATTCGCTGGCAAGTAGCTGTGTTCTGTGGGAGGCGTTGGGCCAAGGGACAGCAGGTGCACAGGGGCAGGAGAGAACAGGTTCACTTTTAAAGCTGCAAGACGTTGAGTGGGATTGGCGTGCCTGGGATGTGAGGCTGTTGGCTGGCTCTGATTTGAAGGCACACTGTGGCTTGTTGTCCCTGGCCCGCGGAGCATGCTGAATCAAGTTTAGTGGAAATCTGCCAACAAGGAGCTGTTTGAAACTGTGAGAAGTTTGCGTTTTAGGGCTTAAGATATTGCCCTCGGAAGCCCAAAGCAGCTGCTACGAGAAAAACCAGTTCCAAGGGCATCTTTGATAATGATTAGCAACGTGTCACTTTGTCTGCAGGGTTCCCTTTTAACAGCAACCCCACCCCCTAATGATTTCAGAGGATCTGGAAAATGTGAAGAACCCGCTCAACTCCTTCAAGAAAACAACGGATCACGCTCAAGTGTTCTCATACA
Source organism: Panthera leo (assembly GCF_018350215.1). NCBI lineage: Eukaryota > Metazoa > Chordata > Mammalia > Carnivora > Felidae > Panthera > Panthera leo. Next base: position 69,883,608 of record NC_056695.1, on the reverse strand, counting down.
TTTCCAGGAAGCTTGGCTGGGAGGCAGCTCGAAGGAATAAAATACCTAAGGGTCCCTTTCATAACCCTCACATGACGAAGAGAAAGATGAGAAAGTGCTATGGAATCAGATGAGCAGAGGTTCAAATTCTGACTCCACCTTGAACGAGCTGTGTGACCCCGGGCCAACTACGTAGTTGCTCAAGACCTCGGGGTTCTCTTCTGTCCAGTGGGCTTCACGTCCAGAATGAGTGAAATGATGTGTGTGTGCCGTGAGTGGCCCGCTGCCTGGCACCCAGCAGAAGCTCAGTAAGTGACCACACGCTGTTAATTTTTAATCAGAAAAAGTGAACTAGCATCCAGAAACTAAAGAAAGGGGAAGACACAGGCTGCCTTTGCGATGAGGAAACGTTTCACTTGGGACTTCTGGGGAAAAAAGTCGGAAGGGTGTGTGGCCAAGACAGGCTATCCGATTAAGGGCTGAAAATGTAGTCTGGCTTTCTGGGGGCTGCTAATGGCCTTGCACCCTAAATGCAGAGTAAAGAAATGCTTGGGCGGCATGAGGAAGCTTGGGGATCCTCACCTCTGGAGTACCTGTGAGCACACACCATATATATACACACTCACACCTTCCCCATACCGGCTCTTCGAGGCAGGCAGGAGGAAGGAGGAAGAAAAGGAGGCTACGCTGGGATGGGGAGCCAGAAAAGACAGCCATGAAAAAGGGAAGGAAGGGGCTGGGAGTGGTTTGCCGCTTAGAGGGCTGGAGTCGAGAGAGAGAAAACCACCATGTTTGAGCTGAGTTCACCACTGCCCTGCGTCCACCCGGGATTCCGAGGGCCTACTGTGCGCACTCCCCAGTTTAGGCACTGAGAGCAGTGTGGCTCTGTGCCCTAACCCCACTCCAGAGGTGCCTACCCCCCTGCACCGGGCTGAAGAATATCCTCCTGGAGCTCGTGTCCACCAGGAACCTCAGGACGTGACCTTGTTTGGAAATCATGTCTTTGCAGATTACTTAGTTGAGATGAGGTCATACGGGTTTAGGGTGGGCCCTGAGTCTAATGACTGGCGTCTTTACGATAAGAGGAGAGGAACCTCAGAAATATATACAAGTACAGGGAAGAAGGCCGTGTGAAGGCAGAGACAGAGACCAGAGTAATGAATCTACAAGCCAAAGAATGCCGAGGTTTGGCAACGTCCACCAGAGAAAGAGGCAGGTGAAGAGGAGTGCTTGCCAGGGGCACCTGGGGGGCTCAGTCGGTCGAGCGTTCGACGTCAGCTTGGGTCATGATCTCGCGGTTCATGGGTTCGAGCCCCGCATCGGGCTCTGTGCTGACAGCTCGGAGCCTGGAGCCGGCTTCGGATTCTGTGTCTCCCTCTCTCACTGCCTCTCCCCCATTCATGCTCTGTCTCTATCTCTCAAAAAATGGATAAACATTAAAAAAAATTTTTTTTTAATTTTTTTTTTTAACGTTTATTTATTTTTGAGACAGAGAGAGACAGAGCATGAACGGGGGAGGGTCAGAGAGAAGGAGACACAGAATCTGAAAAGGCTCCAGGCTCTGAGCCGTCAGCCAGGAGCCCAACGCGGGGCTCGACGTGGGGCTCGAACTCGCGGACCGCGAGATTGTGACCTGAGCTGAAGTCGGATGCTTAACCGACTGAGCCACCCAGGTGCCCCTAAAAAAAAATTTTTTTTTTTAATCCCTGTTGTCGTAAACCACCGTGGTGGGGTTATGGCAGCCCGAGGAAACGATACACTCTCGGAAGAGAAAATCAGAACGCAGGTACTCCCCATTTTGCAAGGTACTGTATTAACAGAAACTGCACATCAGGGTTGTGCCCTCACTTTGCATGTTCAGTGGTAACTGATGTCTAGTTTCAGTTCAGTGGTGACTGACCTCCAGTTTCAATTGACATGGAAACTCACAACACACACGCACACACACACACACACACACACCCCTGAAAAAGCACATGTCATTCATAATTGAGAGAAAATGAATAAGGCACATCACCAGGTGAGTAACAGAAGACTTAGAAGCTGCAGAAACAACTGTGGCTTAATCAGGAAGGGCTTCCTGGCACGGGCAAGTGTTGACTGCAGTTTTGGAAGATTGATTAGGGGAATGCGGGGCCCCCGGAGCGTCGCATGGGGGGTGATGGGTGCCTCCATTCCTTCTTCCAGGGTCCAATTCCGACTGGACCACTTCTTCACATTTTTTTTAAATGTTTATTTATTTTTGAAAGGGGGGCAGGGAGAGGCAGAGAGAGAGAGGTGGACACAGAATCCGAAGCATGCTCCAGGCTCCGAGCTGTCAGCACAGGGCCTGACGGGGGGGGGGGGGGGGCTCGAACTCACGGACTGCAAGGCCATGATCTTAGCTGAAGCTGAACAATTAAGCAACTGAGCCACCTAGGTAGCCCCTTTTTACGTTTTTAATTTTTTAAATGTTTTTTTTTAAATTTATGATTTTTTGGGGCGCCTGGGTGGCTCAGTCGGTTGGGCGTCCGACTTCGGCTCAGGTCATGATCTCGCAGTTCGTGGGTTCGAGCCCCGCGTCGGGCTCTGTGCTGACAGCTCAGAGCCTGGAGCCTGTTTCAGATTCTGTGTCTCCCTCTCTCTGACCCTCCCCTGTTCATGCTCTGTCTCTCTCTGTCTCAAAAATAAATAAATGTTGGGGCGCCTGGGTGGCGCAGTCGGTTAAGCGTCCGACTTCAGCCAGGTCACGATCTCACGGTCCGTGAGTTCGAGCCCCGCGTCGGGCTCTGGGCCGATGGCTCGGAGCCTGGAGCCTGTTTCCGATTCTGTGTCTCCCTCTCTCTCTGCCCCTCCCCCGTTCATGCTCTGTCTCTCTCTGTCCCAAAAATAAAATAAAAAACGTTGAAAAAAAAAATTAAAAAAAAAAAATAATAAATAAATAAATGTTAAAAAAATTTTTTTTAAAAATAAATAAAATTTAAGATTTTTTTAACTGACTGACCACTTTTTTGCTCTGAGGTCTTAGTCTACCTGAGGCTGTGGTTTCTCAACTTGAAATGGTGATCCTGCTTCCCAGTATGCCTGGGAATGCCAGACCGGATCATTCACACAGCAGCCCCTTCTGCTCTCAAAGGTGTCCTGGTTTGTATTTAAAAAAAAAAAAGAAAGAAAAAAGAAAAAAAAAAGCACTGGGATGAGTTTATTTTCTATTTTCCAAATACGAAATTATATCATTAAACATGCTTGTCAAGCAACAATTTTCCTTGGAGTTTCTGATATTCAGCTGTGCCACCTCAGAGGGGTTCCCTGATTGAAAATCACTTGAATGGCGTATCTCTGAGTTTTTCCAGACAATTCAGCTTCGGGTTTCGGAGCAAGACGTCTGAAGCTGGGCCGAAATGGGTGTCTATCTAAGGCCCATGACCCGCCAGCTATGTGACCTTGGCAGTCTGTGCCACACCGTCACACCCCCATCTCTTGAGGGCCACTTTTTCCCTTAATGCAATGGGGCTAGTTATAGCGCAGTAGTCAAAATATTAATAACATTTTGCCCTAATTAATGATTGCGCATATTAATAATAATACGCACCCATAATAGTACAATAAATCTCAGTACTCCATAGAACGGCTGGTATGATTACACGGCACATGTAAAAACCCTTAGCACGATACCTGTCATAAAACAACGATTTCTTTAATAGGAGGGTTCTTTTTTTTCTTTTTCAATGAGAGCTTAAAAAAAAAAATCTAAGGATTGTGCTCAAGTGGTGCAGAGTTTATTTGGGTTTGATGGGAGGAAGCACTTCTAGACAGTCAGAGAGGAGACACCACAACATCCAGACAGCCAGCTATCAGCTGTGTTGGTAGACCTGAAGCCCAGAACAAATTATCCCTAATTGTAGATAATCGGAAAACAAAATATGCAGCCGTTGAGACAATGTGACGCGACGCAGAAGATGTTAGTGCCGGGGATCTGGTTGTATTTTTACCTTGTTATGGCTTTCACTTTCCTGTCTCTGTGCCATTTTCTTCTTTTTTCTTTTTCTTTCTTTCTTTTTCTGGGGGGGTGGGGGGGTGGTGGTGGTTGTCTTGCTCCAGAACAAGGCAGCTTGATACTGTGGGGAAAATTTGAGGAATGTGCCATCGCTCAGAGCTTTTTAGTTACCAGAAACAAAAAAGTTCTAATGACTAACTTAATCTTTCACAGAATTTTCTAGAAGGACATTGGAGAGTTCCCAGGAATGATGGGGACCCGGAATGACAGGGCTGAGACAGTCTTGGAATGGGGAATGACAAGCGTCTAGAGAGCCAGACAATTTGTTCTCTCCAGGGACAGCGACCAAAAAGAATGTGCTCCCACCTCTATGTTCTGTCCTTGGGTCACTCCAGTTAAGACTCAAAGTCTTGCAGGGTCCTGGGAGAACCAGTCTGGCTGGTGTCCCTTGAGCATCTCCCTGGCTGGAACAGGCCTGGCCTTTGGGATTCCCAAGACCACCCATGTGGGGTAAGAGGAGATTCCAGAAGCAAATGGGGGATGTGTTACTCAAAGAAGAGGAAAAGATATGTGCAGCCCCGATGCCCCAGGAGCTTTTGAAAGTGGGCTGGGGCCTGGGGGCACATGGGTGGCTCAGTGGGTTGAGCGTCCAAAGTCATCTCACGTCATGATCTCACGTTTCATGAGTTCAAGCCCTGCATTGGGCGCCCTGCTGTCAGTGCAGAGCCTGCTTCAGATCCTCTGCCCCCCCCCGCCCCTCCCTCACTTGCGCGCGCTCTCTCTCTCTCTCAAAAATAAATAAAAACATTAAAAAAAAAAAAAGTGGGCCTGAGAAACTCGGGTTACTATCCCCACCTGGTCCTGAATGGCTGTGTGTGCTCTGCCCACAGCCCTTCTTCTGGCTGGACCTCAACCATCCCATCTGCAAAATGAGATAGATGGTCAGCTCATGGGACAGTTGGGGGCTTTTCCATTCCGAATGCTCTCTGACCCCCACCAGCTGCCACTGATCTGGTTGGTCACGCCTCTCCTCACGTTTAAGCCTCCCACCCTTTTGGTCACGCGTGACAGACTTCTTCAAGTCACAGACCACTTTCTGAAGAGTTGATTGCAGGGAGGAGGGCGGCGGGCTAACCTCGAAGTGGGGAACGCAGGCCACAACAGTTTTTCAAATTTACTTCCGAAGAGGTAGCAGTCTCGGTGCCTGGGGAGGGAGACTTGTGAGGTGAGAAAAATGACAGCCTTGTTTGTTAAGAAGAGAGAGGCGGGTGTGCCGGGTTCCTGGACGGATGACCTCAGGAGGCCTCTCTGGCCTGTGTGAATCCGGTGATGGTCACGGGTTGAGGGGCAAAGATGTGGCTCATGTCCAGCTGTGGTGCCATACCCTTTGGAGATGCTCCCACACCTCACGGAATGCCTCTGTAGTGCTCACCTGGGAGCCTTCCAGTATCACATCAGGGACTTTGTTAAAAGTTTAAAGGGGCGCCTGGGTGGCTCAGTTGGCTAAGCGTCCGACTTCGGCTCAGGTCATGATCTCGCAGTCTGGGAGTGCGAGCCCTGCATCAGGCTCTGTGCCGGCAGCCCGGAGCCTGGAGTCTGCTTCAGGTTCTGTGTCTCCCTCTCTCTCTGCCCCTCCCCTGCTTGTGGTCTCCCTCTCTCTCTCAGAAATAAACATTAAAGCTTTTTTGAAAAGTTCACACTATCTGAAACTGCTTAAAAATAGACTAGCACAGGCCATCATGGGTTTTGAGCCTTCAGGACTTTGCAAAGTATTGTAGCAGTAGGATGTGACAGGTGAGGAATCAGGCAGGGGAGTGGAGCAGGCCTGGGTTTGAATGCCCTTTCTTCCACCTTTTCACTTGGGGCCCCTGAATGACTTACTTAATTTTCCTCTGAGTTTTGTTTTTTTTTCCCTTATCTATAAAGTGAGAATAATCATAGTTTCCCATTCATGTGGCGCTCATGAAGATTTAAGGAGAAAAATCCCAAGAAGTGTTTTGCAAAGTACTGGGCCCATAGAAAATACTTGATAAACGTTAGTGTTACTATGATTATTATTGTTATGAACTTAATAGTAATGGTCACTTGGCCTAGGCTTACTGATCTATGTTACAGACAACGGTACAAAAGACGATGGGCACAGACAACGGCAGGGCATAAAAGCAGCACAATGACTTTCGACTTGACTGCAACCCAAGGCTATGGGGATATGGTGCCCCCATGACCAGAGGATCCAACAGATATGGTGGGAATGATGTGAACTCCTTCTTAGACTGTAGTCCAGACTCCTTCATGAGGCTTCTGGGTGATCTGGCTTGGAGCCCACCCCTTGGGCTTCAGCCGGGGATGTTTTACTTGTACACCATCCACTCCTTCCATTCTAGTTTGCTCTGGGTTCTCTGAGTAGTGGTAGGGTCCCAGAATATTTGGCCTGACTAACCCAGACCCATTCTCCAGGTCTTGGCTGAACAGGGTCCCTGGGCTCCGGGGCCGTCAGACACCCCCCATAATGCTCTGTTCTTCCCACTGCTTTGGGTCCTTGAATTTCTTTAGTTAATTACTCATGTAAATACTTGTTCAATGTCATGCTTCTTGACTACATTGTTAAATTGATTTCTTCCACAGTGGCTGGCATCTGCTCTGTATGTAGGAGGTATTCAATGAATATTTGTTGACTGGGAAAGTCTGAGAGTGGGATTAGGACTTGGCACAGGCTTGGGGACTGGGCTGGTGGTAAGTTGCCCCTACTTTAGGAGGTTACACCGGTTTCAAGTAAGGCAAGGAAACAAATCCTTTAGCTCAGAAGACCTGACATCTTGAACCAAATCAGCCTAGTCGAAGGCCCTTGGGAAGACTATATCTTCTCTAGGGGCTTCATCTAGAAAGCAAAGGATAAGATTGCCTCTAGCTTTCTACTACGTGTCCCATATCCTAACCCCGAAACAGCGTGGCGGGAACAAACTCCTTTGGGCATAAATTTGTCACCCATCTCTTTCTGGCCACAGATCTCAGCACATGAGTGCGCTGACTGCATTTATTTAGCCACATGAATTGGGTCCCTTTGTGCTTAGTCAGCGCTAAGCATTGGAAATATCGAAACAGTAGCTCCAGTTCCAATGGGGAAGCAAGAGGAACACATAGGCAATCTCACTGTAGTGTGAGAGACCAGAAGTAGCAGGAAGTGGAGAAACCAGGTGACATGGAACCACATCACCTAGCATCGACATGCTGATCCGGCATTGCTTTGCTGTACGACCTTGAGAAAGTTACCTGATGGTTCTCAGTCTCAGTATGCTAATGTGCACGATGAGGAAGTGAGTGTTTTCATCTCACGGGGATGTGGTGAGATAACAGAAAACAGGCAAACAACGTGGTGAATGAGGAGGGAGGCACAGTGCTTAACTGCCCTTAGCCACTCTGACCGAGACAAGCATGGAAAAGGGAACGAAGGGAACAGAGATCAGGGAGGGCTTTCCTGAAGAGGTGACATTCCAAATGAGACACGGTGGAGATAAACATCATTCAGACGGAGGGAAAAGCAGGAGGAGAGATTCGGAGGAGAGAATGTGCTTGGCATTTCAGAAGAAATGCAATTGCCTTGATAAAGTTGGAGCCTATATCAGAGGGAGCGATTTGGCCTGAGGCTGGAGGAGTAAGCTGGGGGCAGATCACGAACGGATACAAAGATACTTGTACTTTACAGTCAGGAAGAAGAGCCAGGAAACTCTTATTACAGTTTGGAGAATGAGCTGATCAGCCATCTTTTGAAGGCTGTTCCCGTGCCTTGGAGGAGACCAGACTAGAGGCAGTGAGAAGCTACTGTAGGGACCCAGACAAAAGGTGATGGTAGGTGAAAAGAAGGTGGGAGTCGGGGTAAGGAGGCACGTGCACAGAACCGAAAGGTGCCTCAGAGGTAGAATCTACAGGACTTGGTGATGCATTAAAATGGAGAGTGAGGGGGCGCCTGGGTGGCTCAGTCGGTTAAGCGTCCGACTTCAGCTCAGGTCACGATCTCGCGGTCCGTGAGTTCGAGCCCCGCATCGGGCTCTGGGCTGATGGCTCAGAGCCTGGAGCCTGCTTCCGATTCTATGTCTCCCTCTCTCTCTGCCCCTCCCCCGTTCATGCTCTGTCTCTCTCTGTCTCAAAAATAAATAAAACGTTAAAAAATTTAAAAAAAAAAAAAAATGGAGAGTGAGAAGGGGGAGGAGGGAGAGGAAATTCTCATTTACTGAACCTGTGCTAGACCATCTCTCATCTCATACCTCACTGAATTCTCTCAAAAGCCCTGGCAGCGAAGTATGATTCCCATATACCCCCCACCCCCCGGCCACCCCTTTATTTTCTGTTCCCCCCGCCAGTTGGGAAAGTCAGGCTCCGAGCAGCAGAGCCATTTGGCCTGGGTCACACAGCCAGCTGGTGCCACAGCCAGATTGCAGCTCAGGTCTGTGAGACTTCCGAAGCCAGGTGCCTTCAGCTCTTACGTTAGTTCCCAGATTGACTTGTTCCTTCCTGGCACTTTGGAACTTTGAAAAAAGTATGGGATCCTAGGCCCCGCCCTCTGGACATTCTGGTTCAGTAGCTCTGAGGTGGACCCTGGGAATCTCCAGCTTAGCACCAAAATGATCCGGTGGGTCAATGTGGGGAAGACCTTTTCTTTTCGTGGGCCCATCTTCTCCTTCCAGGGATTGTCTTTCCCCCTGAGGGAGGGGGCTGGCAGACGATGCTCTACCACCGGAAGGGGGCTAGGAACCAGGTTGATCAACCAGCCTCAGGTCTGAATCTGCACTAGACCAGCCTCCCGGGCATGTGATCCTAGGAGACCAATCAGAAGCCTTCTGAGGAGCGGATGTGGGCCTTAGGCGGAAGGCAGCTATCTTTGCCCCCAGGTAGGGTGGGGAGGTCCCAACTGAGATGAGGGCATGGAAAGAATCTTGCAGCTACCGTTTGAGCCCCTAGATCCAGTCACCTCTGGGCCCTTTCAGGGACATAAGCTAACGTCTACTTTTTCTTCTTTCTTTTCTTCCCTCTTTCTCTCTCTCTCTCTTTCTCTCTTTTTCATTTGCCAATTAAAGCTGGGTTTCTGCTGCTGGTAATCTAGAGATCCTGACTGATAGACTCAGAGAAGCTATTGCGGAGGCTTCTGCTGTCCAGGACGAGTTATGGAGACAGCAGGGGCGGGGGGAAGATTTGGTAGGAGCTCAGCACAAAGCATAGGGTTGAACAGATTAAAAAAAGATTGATGGCCCCAGGAAGTAGAGACTTAACATGTATGGCAAATACATTCGTTCATCCATCCATTTGTTGATATACTCGCTCATCCATTCAACACAATTTTGGATATCAGACATATGCTTGCTTGCCCTACAGGGTGCAAGAGGGAGAGAGAAAGTCATAGACTTTGCTCTTCAGGTATTCAGAGACTAGCAAGAAAAAAAGAGAATTAAACATAATTTCTAACACAGGCAAACATGGTGTGCGACAGAGAGATTGCAGAGGGCCCTGGGAGCCCGGAGGATGGAGGAGACTTGGGCTGACCACTGCCATCACCACCTAGAAGAATCATTCTCTGCAGGAGTGGCCGTGAGGGCCTTTGGAATTCCAAGCAAGGTGATAGGTACCAGAGAGATAAAAATGGAAGCTGTCCTTGAGGTGGCTACACCTGGCTTCATCTCCCTTTTCTCTGGTATCTTTGGTTCTCTCCCCATCAGCTCTGCCCCATCAGCATACAAATGAATGATCTCTCCCATCTTCAATAAGATAAAACCAAAATCCACTCAAGCAAATGAAACCAGACAAAATCCTGTCTTCACTGGATGTATTTATCTCTTTCCTTATCCTCACAGCTACCCTTCTTGAAAAGGTTAGTGAGACACGTTTTCACTTTGCTTGACAATGGCTCTTCCTTCATTCAGCCCATTCATGAAGGAACTGTTGAGTCGCTGTCTGATACCAGGCATTTATGCTGGTGCCGAGCAAGGGTTTGTTGAACAGGACCTATGTGGTTCCATTTCTCAAAGCCACAGGTGATCTAAGAACAAGAAATGTTTGGACAGGTAGTCCTAGTCTCCTGAGGAACCTCATCTCCGTGGTCAGAGAGTACTAGAAGGTGAGCCATGAAAGATAAGTAAGAAGCTTGTCAGGCCTGTAGGCTCAGTATTGGTGGATGAGTGGGTGGTGGGTCAACCGTGTTTTGGGCAGAGGGAGCAAAATGTCTGAAAAATCTTGCAGGACGTAGGGAAACCAGAGAGATGAGACCTGTGAGTGGGCGGAAGGCAGTTGTGGAGGACTTTGGAGGTGTAGAACAGCTTTGGACTTCATCGGAATGGTAGCAGGAAACTTCTGAAGGGTTTTAGGCATGGGAAGAGCATATTTGTGATTTAGAAAGATAACTAGGGGGGCAGTGATGGAAAAGGCAGCGGCTCTTCAACTTTTCCAAGCCCTAGAAGGCTTGTTAGAGCACAGTTTCCTGGTTCCCATCTCTGGGGATGCTGATTCAGGGGAGTATGTAGACTATGTTTGCATTTGGGACCAATTCACAGGTGACGTTGATGCCGATGGTGTAGGCATCGCACTTCAGGAGCTCCTGGAGGTATTGTAGGAGGGCAGGATGTGGGGGGAAATGAGTGGGCAGCTGTTTGAAGTGAGGAACTGATTCAAGAAGAGGGAGGATCCTGGGGAGGAGGCGTGGCCAAGAAGATGCCTCCATGTTGCTAAGTTTAAGGGACCATTTTCTGTGCATCTTGCTGCACCTCTGTCTGCTTTCGTAGAAGGGCTTCCTGCTGGCTTCAGTGACACCATTTTCCTCTACCTTCCCTCCGTCCCTCTGATGACCCTTGTCCTTTGTTCCCCTTCCAGCACTTTTTTTTTTTTTTAATTTATATTCAGGTTAGTGTAGTCTTGGCTTCAGGAATAGAACCCAGTGATTCATCTCTTACATATGACACCCGGTGCTCATCCCAAAAAGTGCCCTTCTTAATGTCCATCACCCATTTAACCCCCCCACCCCACCCCCAATAACCCTCAGTTTGTTCTCTGTATTTTAGGGTCTCTTAACTTCCAGCATTTCTTGAGGTCTATCCTTGATTCTATTTTCCCTGAGGGAAAGGGGTGGGGTCTTCAGAAGAGACTTTCAACTCCATCCTGCTTCATAGTAAACACTCTGTAAGTGTTTTATTTTATTTTTTTTAAAGATTTTATTTATATTTTAATTTTTTAAATGTTTATTCATTTTTGAAAGACAGAGACAGAGGACAAGCAGGGGTGGGGCGGAGAGAGAAGGGGACACAGAATCGGAAGCAGGCTCCAGGCTCTGAGCTGTCAGCACACAGCACGTCGCGGGGCTGGAACTCACAGACTGCAAGACCATGACCTGAGCCGAAGTCCGACGCTCAACCGACTGAGCCACCCAGGCGCCCTTAAAGATTTTATTTATTCATTTATTTATGTTTAAGTTTTTTAATGTTTATTTAATTTTGAGAGAGAGAGAGAGACAGACAGACAGACAGTGTGAGCTGGGGAAGGGGCAGAGAAGGAGACACAGAATCCAAAGCAGGCTCCAGGCTCTGAGCTGTCAGAACAGAGCAGGTTGTGGGGCTCGTGCTCACCAGCTGCGAGATCATGACCTGAGCCGAAGCTGAATGTCCAACCAACTGAGCCACCCAGGCGCCCCTAAAGATTTTATTTTTAAAGAAATGTTTATTTATTTATTTTGAGAGAGAGAGAAAAAGAGAGAGAGAGAGAGGAAGCAGGGGAGGGGCCGAGAGAGAGAAGGAGCAACGGAATCCCAAGCAGGCTCTGCGCTGTCAGCATGGAGCCAGATGCAGGGCTCAAACTCATAAACCATGAGATCATGACCTGAGCCAAAGTCAAGAGTCGGATGCTCAACTGACTGAGCCGCCCAGGCACCCCTAAAAGTGTTTTTGAAATAACGTAGAGGCTGATTACCAGTTCTTGGTTCTCGACCAGGCCATAAGTGACTCAGGGCCAGGACCTTTCTAAGCATCTCTTCCCACACCCAGTACAGTGTAGGCACACAGTAGGTGCTTAGTAAATATTTATGAACCAATGAATAATTCCCGCTGTCACCATTTTGCCAGTTCTGTGAATGTCGTCAAGCTACTTAATCTCTCCATATTTCAATCTCTTTATGTATAAAATGGGGATTGGAAATAGAATTTATCTCCTAAGAGTTGCCTTGAGGATGAAGTAAGATAATGTACGCGAAGTGTTTGGCACGTAGTGAGAGCTATTGAACTTGTGGCACCTTCAGCATTGTCATAGGCAACAATCCCTCTCCAGCTGGGCTGTTGTGAGGGACCAGGAGATAGAGGGTTTGGCAGATAGTAGGTGTGTGACGAAGGTTAATTCTCTCTCTTCAAGCTCTCCCTTTCCCCACCCCTGGAGACCCCTGACTGCACTGGCTTGTTTTATCCCCGGATCAGCTGATGGGGTAACAATGGGAAGAGAGTGTTCCGGTTTGTGGCTGAGCTCTCAAGGCATTGTTTAAAAACAAAGAACATTCCTTTCAACCTTAGAAGATCTACATCCCACTGGCTCTGGCACCCCGCAACGGTGTCTTCTCGGTATGGACTAATATTGAGAGAAATGGCATTAAAAACAAAACGCAAAAGCATCTCAAGGATGATCACCTCCCACCAATTAGGCAAGACAAACATTCTTGGGAATGAGTCTAAAGTCTCTCCGGAAGGATCTAGAATAGAGAAAGATTATTGCCACAGTCTCAGTGGTGGGTGTAGAGTCTTTTTAGTTTTATTTTTTTAAATGCGTCTCTGTTCTCATCCTATTAGCTTGTTTTCACCCTCCTTCTCCTTTGAAATAGGCCTGTAATGGTCTATAACCTTAAACGAGGAGGCTTTCGTAAAGCTACCAGTGCATTTATAGATAGTGTTGTGGGATACCCTTCAACATTTTCGAGCCGAAGGATTATTTATTGTTGGGAAGAAATGCTTCAGGGCCCCTAGCGTGTATGCTAAGAAATTATTACTGACTGAGCCAATCATAAGCTGTTACAAACCAACCACAGAAAACCCCCTAACACTTGCCTTCTTTCCCAAGCTTTGTGCCAGAGTTTGTCTTATCCTAGCTGTGACTCTTAGGCCAGGGTGGTGAAAACTTTGTTCATTTAAAAATTTAATTGTTTTTATAACGTGGATCTCCTTTGTTGCTTCCAAATGGCAGCATGAAATAACACTTCCTTCCTCTTTATACATTCCGTCCCTACACAGAATCACCCCCAGAATCCCCTGGGGTAGTCATTAATTCCTGGACATTGTCCTGGGTAAGAGGCATCGTCCGTAGTAGCTCATTCCTTCCCGTTGATTCTCCACAAAACCGCAAGCTCCTCCCCTCCACCTCCGATTCCTGATTATCCTTATCTACAAGATAGATCAAACAATGGCGCAGACCCTGGGGACCCTCTGGGTTGGCTCTGGGAACCAATCTGTGTTGGGGTCAAGATCAGCCTGACTTTCTGGAAAAAAAGTTGGCATTTGCTCTGTTTTGAGACCTTTCTCTAGCTTCATATACCTGAGAGGGAGGCCTAAACTCCGCAGCTGGGATGATTCCCTTCCCTCCCGACAGCCAAGCTCTGCATCGTTAAATTGTTTCCTGATAATTTGGAACAGGGAGTTGTTTTCCCAGTGAGGAACACTCTCTCCTATTCCGCCTGCTCGCCTGGACTGAGTGATTCAAATTAACACCTTCCTTGTTCTCAAGTGAGTTGCTCCAGAACTGCACTCCAGCCACAAAGGGACAAAGAATGAATCTTTTAAGATCGCCCCCGCTTTTGTAACACTTTGAACTATTCGACTTCTGTGGATTGTATCTCCCTTTGAATTTAGGGTATAGGGTGTGACTACATGAAACTATTAGGGTGGGACTTAGGATCCAAAACAAAGGATCCAGAAAAAGACATTAAGGGCTTGAATAAATTATCCTAGAGTTCCGAACCACAGACAGTAATTATTTATTGATGTTTGGGTGGTGGTTGATGCTGGTGGTGGTGGATTAAAGTTCTAAAGAGAGTCCAGGATCTGAATCTACTCTGAGGCTGGAACGGCAAGATGATTAGAACAGCGATAGTAACTTCCATTCGCTTAAGTAGTCAATGTGCCAGTTCCTGGGTTTGCGAAGCCTTATAATTAATATCTCCATTTAAAAATGCCTTTTCATGTTCTAAGGATAACCAGGTGTCATGAGTGTCCCTGTATCAGAGGTTGAAGGGGAGTTTGTAGTTTCCAAAATGGCTCACGTGACGAAGAGTAAATGTGTTTTATTTTATGATCTGAACAGTAGTTCTCCAAACTGGCTGCTTCCCAGGAGCAATGGGTGAATCTCATTTAACAAATGGCTAAGGTAGGAGCGAATGACTTGTGGGTTTCTCATAAACAAAACATGAGGGGCGTCTGGGTGGCTCAGTCGGTTAAGTGTCTGACTTTGGCTCAGGTTATGATCTTGCAGTCCATGAGTTCGAGCCCCTAGTAGGGCTCTGTGCTGACAGCCCAGAGCCTGGAGCCTGTTTCGGATTCTGTGTCTTCCTCTGTCTGCCCCTCCCCCACTTGCACTCTGTTTCTCTCTCAAAAATAAATAAACACTAAAAAAATTTTTAAGAAACAATGAACAAAATAACGAAATGAAACACAACAAACAAGAAAGGGGGAACTGATGTCCCACAGGGCCCGAATGTTGAAATTCACAGCACATAATTCGCTAGACTGGTGACTCCTGCGTGAGCAGCCAGTCTATTCCCACCGGCTTGTTTGACAGAGGAGGTCTAGCCTCATAACATAACCTGTGTTATGAGTGGACTCCTTGGGTTTGAATCTTGGCTCTACTCTTCATCATCAGTGCTCTTTGGGCACATGGAGGAGTCTTTCTGTGCCTCAGTTCCCCCTTCTACCATAAGGAAGTCAACATTGGGCTGATTCCCGTCATGGGCTGCTGTGCAATTATTGTAAGGAAAATGCTTATAAGAATGCCTGGCACATTAAGTAGGTTAGTATGGTGATTACTCTAGTCAGTCCATCAGGCCCCAAGCCAAAAGCATTCTTGACCCCGGCACTTTAGACACAGGATGAGCTAAGGCATGATAGTGAAGTGTTGTTTTTCAAAAAATGGGGGTGGGGGTGGGGGTGGCGGTGACCTGGATTCAGTGTTTTACAGCGTGGCCCGTGGCTGCAGAGAAATTACAAAACCCCTCTACGCCCCTACATTTCATTGTTTGTAAAATAGGGTTAATAACTTGCCTCCCTCACCTAGCATAGTAGGCAAGCAGGGGGCTGGTTCCTACCGTCTGGGTTTGAATGTAGCCTGGGAGTGGCATGGGTTAACCAAATGAAGTTTCTTCATCTTCCTCCCACCCCCCCTCCCCCCAAACCTTACCCCCTTTGTATACTTAACTTATCTTTAACCTCTGGCATCCCTTTGCCTTCTCACCAGCTTACTGCCTGTTCATTCTTCCAAGTAGCAACTCTGGCCCCTATCACAGATCTCCAGGAAGCATCTCATAACCCTCAGAATTTAAAAGACCTTAAGGACCCAGACCCATTTGAACAAAGCAAAGCCCTTGCCCTTTCAATAACTTCTTTCTCCATCTTTGTAAACTCATTCCCTTGAGGGCCAAATTCTGTTAATTGGAATTGATGAAAAGAGAATGAAAAAAAAAAAAAAGGCAAGAAAAACAAAACACTCACAACTTAAGATTTGGCTCAATTATATATTTGCCACGTATTTTATTTTTTCTAAAAACAATAGAAAAAATCAACTTTAAAAAGGAAAATGTACTTAAATAAAAAAAATTATGGTTTATAATACATGGTTTGAATTCTTGTATAACTGCTATAAACGTTTTATTAAAGTTATTTACATTTAATGGCCATATTTACACAGGAAAACGGGGTAAACTTGACACATTTTTTAAAAACAATTCTTAAATACAAATCTGTTAAAGGAAAACAAACAAACAAAAAGATGGCAAGCATAAAAAAATGTTCTTTTATGCCCAAAATTCCATTTGAGGCAGTTTACATTATGGCTAAACCTTTCAATCCTAAGACCCAGCCAAGGTTGTGAGGTTGCACTTGACCATGCATTTGAAACAAGTTCAGATATGAGGAGTTGCTACAGTTCTGTGAGAAGGAAGCTTTTTCCTTACTTTCCCTTAGTAACAAGTGAGAATTCACGAGCAACTCCAGTTCCTCCCTCTAATAGGTGGACTTATGCACAAGAGTTCCTTAGCTGTTCAAGTTTGTGTTTCAACTGTTCTCGTCGCTTCCTCAACAGGTCCTTTTCCGAAATGAGCTTTTGCTCCCCTGCTTGGACGGACAGGATGTACGCGGTGGCTTTTTTAAGGATAACCACCTTGGGGGCCTTTTCGTTGTTTTCCAACTCTGGGATCTGGTCGCGCAGGGCAAAAAAGCTCCGTTTCAGCTCGTTTCTCCTCTGGCGTTCCAAGACGTTGTGCGTCCGCCTCTTGTCGTTCTCCTCCGTGTCCGAAGACCTGGGGCTGATACATTTGCGGTTGTTGCTGATCTGTTTCAGGACTCTGCCACTGTCCAACTTAGCCCTCTTGGCGGCTGGGTAGTCCTTCCTAGTGGAGGGGGGCGCTGCGTAATTGTGCTGATGGGTGGGCACGTGGCATCTCTTAAGGACCAGCGGGCTGTGAGGAGGTTTGCTGTGGCCTCCGGCAGAGGGTGACCCCGATTCCGACCTTTTGGCAGGGGGCTGCCTTTTCTCCACAGAAACGACATCAATTTCTTCTTCTTCCTCTTGTTCTTCCTCTTTAAGAAAGGAAAAAGAAAACGCGCGGGTTAGCGACGTGTCCTCACAGCAATCAAGGACCAGATTAAGTTAATGCTATGCAAATATAAGGCGTTATCTTGTGAGAAAGGGCCCTGGCACAAAGTCATCCCGGGAGAACAAATTAGCCAATCAACCCAGCTCTTCTCGCAATGAAGGCAGAGTCAGAAAGGGAGAATGACAGCTGGGTTTACGGCACAGATGAGAAAATTACAATTTACCAGGATAAGACATCGATGCCAATTCTTACCTAAGACTTAATGAGGCTTTGGACACACCCAAAGCAAAGCACATTCCCAAGCACCTCCTCTTTTTAAGGGACTTTACCAAGAACCCTTCAGGTGTTGCAAATGATAGAGTCTCTTGGTATGACTTTAGCAACTCCCTATTTTACTGGAAGGGCAAAAAGGAAAAAAGATTCTTGTGGCTTTGCCAAAAGTTCTAGGGGTGGGGGGGGAGGAAAAAAGCCCAATTTTGGCAAGGATTTGCTTTTAAGTGTTCCAAACAGGCTGACCAGATCCCAGGCTCTTCAGCCCATCTAAAGCCACTGTCACTAGGTCACAGCGCCTGGGAGGCAGGCCGCTCTGCCTCTGTCCACTGCCCATCTTCATTTTTTTGTGGATCCTAGTCCAGGAAAACCCAAGAACTACTCAGAAGGGACGAGGGAAGCCATCCCTCCGCTCTCAGAGATCAATCCCCTCCTCTCCCGCTTCTGGCACACCCCCACCGCGGGGGCAATTAAAATGCTGAAGAAAACTAAGAGGGAGTGGATTGAGTTGCAAGATAAGCCAGAAGATTGAAAAACCCCAAAGAAATTCCTAAGGGGAGGGAGGGAGAGGAGGGGGCCGGCCACTGGGGCGGTCTTAGGAGAGGGGATGGGAGGAAACCCTAAAGCCCAGGGTTCCGGGATGAGCTCCCAGACCCTTCCAGATCTACCATTTCCCTTCCCGAATAGAAGAAAAGAGAAAAGCCGGGGTCGGCAGAAGCGGCCAGTGGAATGAGCTGCCGAGGAGAACAGGAAGGGTACCCAGCCGCCCCTCGGACGGGCCGGGAGGGGCCCAGCTTACCAGAGTCGCTGCTGGTGGTGGGCGGTGTCTCCTCGTGGAGCGCCAGGGGCTCGGGGCTGGCCCGCGGGGAGGACTCCGCCGAGGAGAGCAGAGAGTCCGAGGACGGAGAGAAGGCGGCGGAGTCGGGGGAGGCGCAGGGCTTGGGCGAGCTGCTGTCGTTGAGCGGGTAGGGGAAGACCACGGAGGGGTCGATGCACTCGGAGGCGGCGGCGCTCAGGTCCTGCAGGTACAAGCTGGAGGTGGGGCAGCCGCCGGGCCCGCGGGCGGGGCTCGGGCTGCCGCTGTCTTTGCGCGCAGCCTGGTAGGAGGCCAGCTTCTCCGAGACGAGCTTGGCGGCGGCCGAGAAGCCGCTCCACATGCAGTCCTGGATGATGATGTTTTTGATGAAGGTCTCGTCGTCCGGGTCGCAGATGAAGCTCTGATTCACCATGTCTCCTCCCAGCAGCTCGGTCACCATCTCCAACTGGTCGGCCGTGGAAAAGCTGCCGCCGCCGCCGTCGTCGTCCCCCGGGGGGAGAAGGACGCGAAGGCGACGTAGGAGGGCGAGCAGAGCCCCGAGCGGCGGCTCGGGGACAGCGGCGGGGTGGGCAGCAGCTCGAATTTCTTCCAGATATCCTCGCTGGGCGCCGGCGGCTGCAGCTCGCTCTGCTGCTGCTGCTGGTAGAAGTTCTCCTCCTCGTCGCAGTAGAAATAGGGCTGCACCGAGTCGTAGTCGAGGTCATAGTTCCTGTTGGCGAAGCTGACGTTGAGGGGCATCGCGGCAGCCTGCTGAAGGGGGCACACAAAGGGGGGGGAGGTCTTGAGCGAAGGGGGGTCTGGGGTGGGTGCCGCAGCCACCGCGCAGCGCGCGCCCGGATGCCGAGCCGCTCCCCTTCCAGCGCGAGCCCCAGCCGGGGCCAGCGGCGGCGAAGGGCACCCCTCCCACCCCGTCCAGGTGGCCCCCTGCTATCTGGGACGCACACTCGGTGAGCCAGCCGCGGGGCGCCGGCGGAGCTCGCGTCCGCGGGGAGCCCGCGCCGCCGCCGCCGCCGAGCAATCGGAATCGGCTCTGGCCTCCTTAAGCGGCCAGAGGAGGCGGCGGCCGGGAACACAATCCGCCAAACCCGAAGGCGCAAAGTTTTGCGCCACCTGAAGGAGGAGGCGGGAGGCGCCGCGGCGGGAGCGGCTGCGCGTGCCCCCTCCCGCGCCGGGCCCCTCCGCGCCGCGCCCGTTCCCACTCGCGCCCTCGCAGCGCTCCTTCCCCAGCCGGCGCCGCCGCCCCTCCCAGCACCCCCGCCCCGCCGCCCCTCCGTCCCCACTCCCAGCGCGTCCCCCTTCCTTCCTCGGCCGGCTTCTCTCCGCGTCTCTCGCCGGCTGGTGGGGCGAGCCTAGCCGCCGGCCGTAACAGTCCCCCCCCCCCATAAATAAAAGGGGGTGTTAGATAATAACCGGGGCACCTCCCTTCAACACCCAGCACGGCGACGCAACTGCGCCAGAGCCCCTGCTGCGGTTCCGCGCCCGGAGCCGGGCGTCTTCCCCTCACCCGCCGAGGGTAGCAGCTGTTCTGGGAAAGCCCCGAGCCCCGCTCCCTGCCTTCCCTCCGCCACCTCAGGGGCGCGGGGACACCAGAGGGGGCGAGGGAGGTGGGTGCGGAGATCTGCCCTCGTTTCCCCCGAGTCCACGATTCCGGGAGAATCGGACCCATCCCTGCCCAGCGTCCCTTTTCCCTGCTCCCCGAGCCTCCCCAACACCAAGTCCGAACCAGCACCCCGGTAGACCAAGATCCCTAATTTTATTATTCTTTTAAAAAGCCAAATGCCAACTTCTTAAAAGGAGCAGGGGGCGAATGGTGAACGCCGCGGAGATCCGCGGGCGGGACGCGCCGCAGTGTCTGTCTCCGGCTGTCAGAAATGCGGTAAGCCGAAATTTAAATGCCTTTTCCGAGACGCGTAAAAGTCAGCGGCGGCGGAGCTCTCCGGCTCCCACACACAATTTGTAATTCTTACTCCCAGGAGCTCGGGATGTACAGGGAGGGCTCTCTGCCCACCGCGAAGCGCGGCACTCCCTCCCCCCCCCTCCAAAAAATCAAAAGCAATTAATGCAATAAAGCAGGAATGTCCAACCGGTCGAGAGCAGCGTCAGTATACATGAGCAAAAATCTCTAAAGACGAGTTTCAAAAACGCACCGGTTTTCCCTCCCATCCTGACAAGCCACTCTAACCCCATCCAGTTCTGGGTCGTCCTCACTCCACCCCGGAGCTACCACAACTACTCTGAGAAAAAGTGTCAATAGCGCAGGAATGGCAGAAAAGACCCCCGATTGGGGCATTCGACTTCGACTCGTCGCGGCATTAAAGCGGTGGGGCAAATAAATGAGAAGACAAATAGATCCGGGTGCTTACCGGGTTTTCCACTATCCGAAGGAAATCCAGCGTCCGAAAAGCGGCGAGGAGCGCCCTTTAAGAGGAGCGGGTCCCGGGCAGCGTAGGGGAGCAGTGTTTCCCCAAATAGGCGGACCGGAGAGTCGCGTTCTCGCTCGGGTGTTGTAAGTTCCAGGGAACAGTGTCCGCCCGCCGCAACCGGCAAAGTTTCGCGGGTGCGGCGGGGGGTTGCGCACCGCTGGCAGGGGGCGGCGGGCAGGGTGGGGTGGGCCGGAGGCGAAGCACCCTTTCACTCCGGATCTCCCTTCCCCGGGCGCCCGGAGCGCGACTCGGCTCGCTCGCCTCGCTCTGCTCTTCTACCCAGGCGGGCGCGCCCGCTCGCTCCCTCTGCCTCTTGCTAGGATTACTACAGAGAGTCAGATAAAGCCCCAACAACCGGCTTTTATACAGAGCTAGGCACGATCCCTCCCCTCTGTTCTCTTTTTCCCGCCAAGCCCCTGAATAGCCCTGCCCTTCCCGAGGCCGGCAGGGAGCCAGGCGGCAGCCGGGGCGCGACGCCGGCGGCGGCAGCTGCGGCGGGGAGAGCGCAGCTCGGGGGTCCTCGACCGCGCAGACCCTCGCATATAAAGGGCCGGTGGGCGGGGATTCGCGAGAGAGGATCTTTTTTCTCTCTCCCCCGCCCTCCGCTTTGGGAGCCGGGGAGGGGCGCTTCTGCGGAGGACTGGCTGGGCTGGGGTTGGGGGGGGAGGTTGGGGAGGAGACTCGGCCCTTTCTGCCTGGCACTCCAGTGCGCCGAGCGATCGGATGTAAACAGTCAGAGCGCCGCATGAATTAACTGCGCGCGCCTACCATTTTCTTTTGCTCCCGCTCAAACCCGCTGCCTTTCTCCGCTGCTCCTCCGGCGCAGCGCGCGGCTGGACAAACCGCATACTTGTCTCGCGTGCTTAAATCATCGCAGGCGGAACAGCTGAGCCTTCAACACGGAACACACCGTGTACCCACCGCCACGCCATGCACGTCCCGGGTGGACGGGCGCCTCCCGAAGGCTGGGGAAAGGGCAGCGTTTGGAAAATAAATCCCGCGAAGACGAGGGAAGAAGGGGTATTTATGGGCGCGCGCTCCGAGGGTGTGGGGTGTTAGTGTCGACGGGCACAAATAATAAGAGGTGTAAGGAGGAAAAGGATGCCTGGAATCTGAAAATAACTCAGCAGCCCACTGCCACGTCTACTTGGGAGATTGCGTTATGAATAAACACCCATTGCATTTGTCGGGGGTGTTGTGCCTTATATGTGTACAGTTATCGATCGCGATTGGATACCTCCCACTCCGAATGAATCCCCCAATTTGCTGTCAAAGCAGCAGGCACCCCCCCCCCCCAGCCCCCGCCCCGCCCACGCAGACCTACAGTGGGCTCGGCAGGAGCCGGCTTTTCCCCTAGGACGCGCTAATCCCTGAGATCTTTTCTGCGTGTTCCGGAACTGGGGTCTGGGCGGAGCGAGGTTGCGGGTGCGCGCGACTCGGGACCCTCCCTAGTCCTCTCCCCGCGGGTCTGCACCCGCAACACGCCCACCCCCAACCCCCACGCCTCTCTCTCCGAGTTCCCAATTCCGCAGCCAGCTTTCAGAAAAGAGGCAAATCCTCTTTGCGCCCCGTGGCGCCGGTTTGCACCAGTCTGGGGTTCCCATGTTTGGGGGAAATCAAAGGCGCCAGACGGGAGAATTTTGGGGAGGGGGGCGCAAGCCTCGGGAATAGAGTTCCCAGAAAGGGGAGAGGAGGCGAGCTTGAGTACCCTGCCCTGAGAGTTTGCAGAGACCCTGGTGAAGAAGACCGTTAACTCTTTCCTCCTCGGGCAAATCGGACACTTAACTTCCTTCATGGGTTTTCTTTCTCCTTGATTATTGGAATCGAGATCCTGCACACACACACACACACACACACACACACACACACACACAAAGCATCGATTCTGATCAAAGTAGAGGAGTCAAATATTACTTCCGTGCCTTTTTAGTGGGTCTTAGGCCAATTAAAAATTGGCAAATTTCAAGCATTAATTTCCTAGTTCACTGACTCTAAATTTTTTTTAGCACCACAGTGAAAGTGCTTATGTATAATCCGCGTACATCTATGAACATTTCTTGTACACATCAACCCAGAATGTTGCTGAATAGGACATGACTTATTCGCTTCCTAAATTAATCTATATTCAATATCTACCGCCAATTCCTTCGGGATTTGCTACTCTGCATTACACTAGGGCAATAAAAACAAAGGCAACTTCCCAACCGTGGTCCCTCATCCAAAAGCATTTTAAGTAAACTTTTCCTCCCCTCCTCCCCCCCCCCCCATTCCAAACAGAAGAAAAATCGGGGAGAGGGGAGGAGGAGATCTTGCATAGCGTGTTTGTGTTTGAGGTAAATTATTACCCGTTGAGTTTGCAGCGCAGCTTTCAATTGTTAAATGAGTAGGAACTTCCTCCAAACGGAGCGCACAGCGCAGTACGGCTTTAAGGGTTGCAAATTACTCCGGCCTCCCGGCCTTTGCCGCAAACTCGGAGACCGACCAATCCCTGGTCAAGGTTTTGCTGCAAAGCGTCTTTCCCCCGCCCCCTCCCCAAACTGCACCCGCGCTCGGGTTTGCGAAAGTAAAGTAAGTGTGCCCTCTACTGGCAGCCGAGATCGCCGTGTCCGAATGCCAACCGAGGCAAGGAAGTGGGTGGGGGCAGGGGCGTCCGGAGCGCGGGGTTTCCTTCGGGGCAAAGGACGGGGCGGCTCCTGAAAAAGAATTTTCAGCCCCGTCCTTACCGACTCCCGGCGGATTGCATAGGAGAGGAAGGGAGGGGAATTGCTGGAAGGAAAAGTGGTTCAGAGGCAGCTCTTCAACCGCATAAGCAGTGGTGAAAACAAATCCATCACTACTTAGTGACAATGAGTAGCACCCTATGGAGAACCGAAGCTATTTGTTGAAAACGCGTACGGACACGAAAAAAATGTCCAACGAAACTCTGAAGTAGCGAAACCAGCTTCAGCCCGCACATCTTAGAAACCCATCATCTCCTAACCACCAAGTTTTCAACCAAGACATTGGATTTATGGGGGAAGGCGAGGCGCAGTGGAAGGGGAGGGGTATTTGGGTTTTTATTATATATATATTAAAAAACCCTTTTCTTTTTCTTCAAAAATAGGGCTGGTGAACACTAGCCAGATTTTTGATAGTGATGGGGGAGGGGCATTTGGGATTCCTCTGGAGAAAAGTATAAAAGAACATTTTGATAAAAAGTTTTCATCCGCAAACAACCGGGCAGCAAAGGTTGTAGCGAATGTGAAGGAAATTTACACTGTATGCTTCGTGTGGGTGAACATTTCAAGTAGTTTTTTTCTGACAGTGTCTGACCATCTAGGTATATCCTCAGGAAATTTGGCAACAGGAGATCCTTCCTGGAAGAGTCCTCTTAGGGTGGTTTCCCAGGAATCTGGCACTTTGGGCTTTGCTCTGCGGGAGGCTAACTGACTACACCCCACAGGACACACACAAACAAAAGCAACAAAACACAAAACCAACCATCCAACCCATCAGAGAACAACAGCAAAAGTAGGTTTAGCTGGAACTCAAGAGGGTAGTTTTCGAGAGCTGTTAAAGGTGGCAAATGTCCCTATCTTTTCTTTAATCAAAATATATTTATTATTGTTTTTCAGGAATGGAGTTTAGTAATTCATCACTTACATGTAACACCCAGTGTTCATCCCAAGGAGGGTCTTCCTTAGTGCCCCTCACCCCTTTAGCCCTTCTCCCCACGCGACACCCCACCAGCAACCCTCTGTTTGTTCTCTGCACTTAGGAATCTCTTATGGTTTGTCTCCCTCTCTCTTTTTATATTACTTCTGCTTCCCTTCCCTTATGTTCATCTGTTTTGTGTCTTAAATTCCACAGATGAGTGAAATCAGAATATGCCCTGTCTTCATGTATGACTACTGAACTCTGCCAGCCTCATGTGGGACGGTCGAGGATGTGTGCACCCCAGGCAGATACGTGGCTTGTGGGTTGGGGACTCAACCTCACTCTCCCCCAGACTGGTGATACCACCTGGGGTGTTACTTTCAAGTAACAGCTTGGAGTTGTTTTGTGCCTCCAAACAAAGTAGGGGCCATCCCATTTTACAGCCAAGGAAATGGAAAAATCAGGTCTCAGCCAGGTTCAGGGACTTTACTGTCTTTCAGTAATTAAGAACCACTTGATCTAGAGTAGACATTTGCTGGATTGAAAAGGGCTGGGGAGATTAAAGCAAATGGTATCTTTGGAGATGACCAGTGATTCATGCTCATTGTGAAAGAAAAATTGTAAAATAGAAAAATAAAGGAATAAGAGAACCAAAAGTTTGTAATCCTGATCACCCAGAGATAGCTGTTGGGGTTTATCTTTTTTTTTTTTTTTTTTTTTTTAACATGTATGGATTATTTTTGAGAGATAAAGCACGAGCAGGGGAGAGTCAGAGAGATGCTCTGAGCTGTCAGCACAGAGTCCTATGTGGGGCTCAAACTCATGAACAGCGAGATCATGACCTGAGCTGAAGTCGGACCGTTAATTGACTGAGCCACCCAGCCACCCCTGTTGGGGTTTATCTTTTCAGGACACTTTTTAAGGGACAACTTTGGTCTTTCTCCTTCCTTTCGTCAGTTAGGAGAAGGTGTCTATTGACCAGGCGTTCCTGGTTTGCTGGTCTAGGGACACTCTGAGGCTGTGTCTCTCCTTTTTTCGGGTGTTGCTAGGTTTCTAAGAAGAAGTAGGTCTCCAGATGGGCAGCTTTGTTATCACCCACAGGGTTGGGACTGCGGGGAAACAGTTCGGTAAGAGTGCCTCCTGGAAGAGAACACCGTGTCACTGCAGAGAACGTTCTTTCCTCCAGGATGGCACAAATAAGAACCATTTATTCTCACAATTGCATATTCTCACAATGACTTTGTGAGTGCCACTTTCATGGTTAGGAAAAAAGAAAGAGGGGCAGAAAGAATGAGCCGTTTGACCCAACTTTCTCCATCCTTTCCAGAGACATGAAAGGAGAGATTCAGAATGTGTGACTTGTAGAATATCACACCAGTCCCCACCTCCCTTCTTCTTTGAATATCTCTTCCCCCACCCCTCAAAAATTTTCCTACCGAGGGAGTTGATCTTTGACAGTTAAGAGAAGTGACTAATACAGACAGAAACGGGACCCCGCTGATCCAACCAGTTCCAATTTAGGAGTGAGACATAAAGCCCCTCAGGATGGCTGGGTTGTAATTTCCAAACCCCTTGAAGTCATGTGGGGCCTGTTGAGGAGGGAGGAGAGAGGGGAAAATGACCAATATGTATCTCCAGCAGAAAGATGGTTTTGCAAGAAGGGCCATGAGGTTCAAACCCAAGCCGGCCAGGGACCGTTAAAGGAAGGGGGGAGTCTTACTGGCATTTTCCTGACAACCATGTAAGAGGAACTCAGGGAGGCTCTTCAGCAGACGAGTCAATGAAATCCAGCCAATCATTAATTCACAGGTATGGTAACGAAAAAGGCACTGAAGAAAGTCTCTGTGCTTTTTAAAAAAATGCATGTTTTTTTAAAAATGTTGTCTCCCTCTCCCCACCTTTATAGAAAGCAACTGAGAAAGAAAAACAAAATAGACGTTTTTAACTTCAAACCCTAGAGCCTACATTTCCTGTGTCGTGTTGAGTACATTTGGTTGCTCTCTTACGCACTGACTTCAGATCCTGGCGGAGGGTCCTGGGTTGGACCCAGTAAACCCTAGTCTCGTCTCCAGCTTGGCATTCTTTTACCCCTCAGTCCTCCGTGAGCCTGCCTCCTTTGTAGCTGCTGGAGGAGACAAATGGTTCCTTTGTTTCGTCTCTTCAAAGGCTCCGTTTATTGTTCCGTAAGTGCTAACTCCCAGCCAATCTCAGAAGTTTCCACACTTTGGCGCTCACTTGGCCTGTCTTTGCTATGGTCCTTTTGGGCGACATCTGTCCCCAGGATGGACCCTAGCGGGGTTGGAGGTGGAGGTGACTGCAAAGGAGACTCTCCCGGGGGAGATTTTTGCTGTTTAATCTCTGACCTTCCTCTGGAAGCCAGTGGGAATGGCAGCCTGCTCCTCTGGTGGGTTTGCAGAAGTCCCAGACCCAGGCTTCTGACTTTCTGTAGGTAGCTCACCTTTGTTCTTCGTTTTAGATTGTCTGTTCTTTCTGTAACTCCTTTCAAGTGGACTTGGTTACAGAAGAAGCTTTCTTTTTTCTTTCTTTTCATTTTTTCAACAATTTGATTTATTTTGAGAGAGAGAGATAGTGAGTGGGGGAAGGGCAGAGAAAGGGAGACAGAATCCCACGCAGGCTCCATGAGATGTCAACGCAGAGCCTGATGTGGGGCTCGAACTCACAAACCCGGAGATCATGACCTGAGCCGAAATCAAGAGTTGGAGGCTTAACCGACCGAGCCACCGGGGCACCCCACCGAAGGAGCTTTCTTGAAGGTACCTAGTGACCTCTGATCACCAAAGCCAATGACCTCTTTCCCATTTCCCTTCTTGACTTTGCTACTCTCTCTACAGGGGAACTGATGGCTTTTGGAAATGATTGCTCTTTTGAGTCTCATAAAATGATGGCTCTTAACTGGAGGTGATTTTGCCCACCCCCCCCCCCAAGGGGATCTTTGGCAAAGTCTGGTGACAGTCTGAGTTGTTACAAAGGGGTGGGGCTATGGCAGAATGTCCTGGGGTGCCCAGCACAGCCCCATAACGGAAAGGTGTTGGGCCGGTGGGTCAGGTTGGGAATACCTGGTGTAGCTCCACATTCTGCTGAGGTCATTCTCACCTCACCAGTTTGGTCCCCCCTCTCCCTCACTCTTCCTCCTACACGTAGCTACGTGTAACTGCTGGAATCATCTCGCAGTGGACTCCTAATTGTTCCTACTCTCACACCCCATTTATCTTTGCACACTGATTCATTCTCTTCTTCATTTGAAAGTCTTCCGTGGCTTCCAATGGTCGAGAATGAGTCTCCATTTCTTGGACTCGGCATTCTAGGCCCACCTGCAGCTGCTCTCCACCTTCTCTTACTCTTCTTTCCACCAAGCCGGCATGTCAGAGAGACAGGTGATTTATAGTCACTCTGAGTGACAAGCCAGCCTTCCCCTCAGCACTTTTGTTCAGATAGTTCCTCTAGTCTTACTGCCTCTTCTGGATTTATCTAAGAATTACCTTCCTTTCGGGACCCAGCGAAAGCCCTATTTTCTCTGTGGAGTCTCCCCTTGCTACCCAAGCCCATGACCATCTTACAGGATCATCAAAGTTTGGAGCTGGAAGCAGTGTTGGAGAACATCTAGTTAAGTGCTTTGGAAACACACATGTTTGCTCTCAGAGTGGGTTCAAGGGGATGCCTGGCTAATACGGACTCGCTGTGGCCTTTTCTAGCCATCAGAGAAGGGCATCCTCTTCTCCTCTACAAGACTGCAAATGTCACAAGTCGGCAGTCAAGTCTGGGTGAGTGATTAGTTAATCCTGTTACAGAGAACGGATGCATGTTCACACGCCCCTGGGTGAGAAATCTAACGGGTGGACTTTTCCAATTACTTTTTGGCTACGTAAGAATCTAGTATATGAGGAGATGCTGTGGAATCAGCTTGCCCCGGGGGCCCATTCTGTCATGACCACTTGCTAAATCTGGCGCGTCACATGACCTCCCTGAACCCTATTTTCCTCATCTGTAAAATCGGACTGCCGTCACTGTCGCACCTATCTTATTGAAGATGTTGTAAGAAGGAGATAATGAGATAGTGCATTTCATACAGAGCCTTGTGCCTGGCCCTCACTTCGTGAGTGTTAGCCGTTGTTGGTATGGATCCTTGATTTAGCAGAAAATTATTTATTGAGCTATTTTAAGTTTAATCTATCACTATTTCACGGTGCTCTACAGAGGATTGCGTAACATCTATATCCTCTGTCACTTCATCCAGCATGAAGAATGGTGGACTGATACAAGCTTGTCGTTGGACAGATGAAAAAGTGAGGTCTGGCATCACAAAGAGATGACCTAATGTTTGCTGACTAATTCCTAACCCACCCCTCTCCTGACTCCGACTGCTATGGGACTTACTATTCCAGGCATATGCCATTTTATAGACCTGTTCATCCAGAGAGAGAAAATGCTGGAAGCAGAATTATGTGTTGTTCCTAGTTAAGACAAACCAAGGCATTGTGTTAGAATTGCCGTCCTTTGACTGAATCCATGTGCCGTCCAGGGGCTGACCACCAGGGAGTGGTCCTGGAAGGTCCAGAGCACAAGGGACTACCTTGGTCCCTGGCTACACGAGGCTTGTGCTGAAATCGGCATCTGCCTTCATGCCCTGGTGAGCTGGCCTGGACACTGGAAAAACTTTTTCTTCAAAGCACAGATGAACGTCCAGATTTGGAAACTCTGACTTCTAGCCCACGTTTCTCCCTATCAGATTTTAGTTCATGGGTTGCTAACTCAGACGCTTACAGGGGCTGGCAGGGAATGTAAAAGGGGAATGCTATAGGGAGTGGTGGGGGGTCTGTACCAAACTGGAGAACGTTTGCCTATGCGGGCCCGGCAGCTGCTTCCAATTTCTCAGGTAGAGGTAGAAATTCGGGTTTTAAAATGGTGGCAACTAATTTTAAAAATTATATGTAGAAACAAAACATGTCGGTGAGAGAGATTCAGCTCTCGGGCTGCCAGTCTGAGGTCTCTGCTTTTAGGGAATCCAGCTGATGGGTACTCTTGCAGGAGATTTTCCTGATGATTTCCCCCTTCCCTTGAGAGTCTTGACTGGTCCCTCATTCTTTTGTGATAGGAAATCTAACAGTGTACTGCTTTGGTGGGTTTTCACATCTGACTCCTTGAGCAGAAGCTTCTGGGGTCGGGACAGATTGTGCCTTATTCACGTGTGCATCTGCCGAGGAAGTCAACACGTTGCACAACTCTGGGGCCGCCATTCACAGAGCATGTGGTCCTCAGGGTCTGCCTAGCACAGTGGCTGGTGCACGGTGGGCCCTGGGGCAAACAGAAAGAGCTTCCAAAGGAGGCATACCCAGCCCAGCCCAGTTTGTTTTGGAAGTGTGGATGACCGCTCGTCTTTCTTTTTTTAAAAAATTGATTTATTATTTATTTTGAGAGAGAGAGAGAGAGAACTGGCACGAGTGGGGGAGGGGGCAGAGAGCGAGGGAGAGGGAGAATTCCAAGCGGGCTCTGCACCGTCAGGGCAAAGCCCAACTAGGGGCTCAGTCTCTCGAATCATGAGATCAGGACCTGAGTCGAAACGAAAAGCTGGACACGCTTAACCCACTGTGCCCCCCAGGTGCTCCCAGACCGGTTCTAATCAAAAGAGAGAGAGGAGCTTTGAGAATTCTTCCTTGCTTCGGCTCCCCTGGTCTGTGGGTCTCGTTCACGTGTCCTTGATGACAGGGGAGATCCGAGATGCTTGGGGCGAGGGGGATGGAGACAGGAGCCGGTCCAGAGCCAGGCCAAGTAGATTGGACTCCCTGACCAAAAACCAGAAGCAATAAAATAAAAACCAAACAAGGGTTCATAACAGCTTTAAACACCACCGCTTGCGGGGCTCTTTCCTCATAAGTTTACAAACCCACCGAGGGGAAAATCCTCCCAGAATTGACGAGAGGAGGGAGGTGCCGGTGTGGGAATATGGCGCGATCGGTGCCAGGCCGGGAGAAGCTCACGACGTCAGAGTTTTCCCGTGGAAAGTGATGACCCTTTACAGGGTCATAAAATCAGTGTAATTCGTGGTGGTCGACATTTTTCACAGAAATGCACTAACAGAGAACATATCAAAGCCATCGAAGACTATTGCTAAGTACGGTTTTATCCTCTCTCTGTGTTTCTGGGTCTCTCTGTCTCTGTCTCTCTCTCTCTGTGTCGACTTGGCCGTGGTGCAAACTGCATCATCTCTAGCTGCGAGTGAACAGTGTCAGACAGCCACTGTAAGACGTCCTTAAATCTCCACAGTAGCCCTACGAAGTGTGTGGAGGAGTATTCCATTTTGCAGATGGGAAGTGGGAGGTGTTTCAAAGACTTGCTCGGATCCACACAGCGAGTGGCAGAGACGGGATCCAGCGTCAAGTCCTTCTGATGCCACAGCCTCCCCCGTATCTGCTCTGCTATCACGTGCCGGCGGCCCTGGGACCGGGGGCTTGCTATTTCTCGGCGGCTGCTGCTGCTGCTGAGGGCAGGTTTCCTTTGGAAAATGCTGGAGGACTCGAGGAGAGCACTTACCTCTCAGTGCCGCCCCTTCCCTGGTGCCTAGGGCCAGAGACATATGGGCGTCAAGGAGAACATTAGTGTTAGGACGATGAATACATATAAATGGACGAGTCCTTGCCCTCCAAAGAGCTTGGTAAAGAACACATTCTCTCTCTCTCTCTCTCTCTCTCTCTGCCTGGAAAGTTTTGTAAGGCAGCTTAGCAACATTTTCACTTGTGCAGTAGACTTGTGTTGGTGAGGCGACGAGGGCAGAGGAAGAGGCAGGGGTGGTGGACGGAGGAGAGAACCCAGCCTGGCGATCCTAGAACCCTGGCGGTCCTGCGGGTCAGGTGAAAATTCTGGCCCTGGGTTGGGATGCGGCGCCTTGGAAAAATTCCTTCGCCGGGATGAGCCTCCGTGTCTCCGGTCTCTGTAGAAAGTGGTGACAACGGTAACTGCCCCGTGGGGTTAAATGGGAGCACACGCCCTCAGAAACCATGGCTGCTTTGTGGTTAACTTAGCGGTATCCTTGTCTGGGAGCTTCCAGCGTCTTCATTTTCTCCGACTGGAATGCGGTCCCCTACCTCAGGGGCTGATTCGAGGGTTCGGGGCGAGAATGCACGGTAGGTTCCAAGCCGTGTGCCTTAGCTGGCACGTTGGGGGACGTCCACCTGCCGTGGGTCTTATTACTGGGGGCAAAGCACGGGCCGGTGATTCTGCCCGTCACTTTCTGCTCGCACAGCCGGGTGGTCACTGCACCCAGCCTCCGGGCCGCGAGGTAAGGCGGACTCCTGTCTGGGCCCCTCAGTTCAAACGCACGGTCCAAACCCCATCAGTGCCTTTGGAAACCCTTGCTGCTGTCTGTGGGCCATCTTGGCATTATCACGGTCATTTTCGTCTCCTCGGGGAGGAGTGGGGGCAGGGCGTAGATGTTGGGAACTGGCCAGGGAACTTCACAGGCCCCACAAAGAATTTTTTTTTTTTTAAAGTGTTGATTTGGTAAGAGGCAGAGGGGAATTCCGTGGATAAATAATAATTTATGCAAGGGAGGCCATCTGCTTCCCTGTTGAAGCATGAGTGCATAATTGCAGGCTCATTTCCCTTCCCATTGCTTGCCCTTTACCTTTCAACCCCTTAAATAATTATATTGACACCTCCCCAGCTGACTGGGTTGGGGGGGCGGGGAGAGGCGTGGGGTGCCCAGCTTGGATGCTGGCTATAGACGGTTTGCCATAAAACTGAAATAATTAATTTTAATGCATTAGAGGATTAAACACTAAATAAGAACATATTGAAGTTCTGGAGGGTATATCTGAATGTTGTGCTGGAAATTAATAAAAACTGGCTTCACTGGAGACATTCAATTGTAAATTAAATTTCGTCTTTGAACAAAGACTCTGTTATAGGGCTCTCTAATTAGATTAGGAATCAAAACCGGTGTTCCCCAAGCCCTCTCCACGCCACCCTGCGCTTACCCTGGCTTCTACGAGAATGTTTTGGGACTCTGGATTTATGTACGAATTCTTCTGTCTCTCCTTGCAGCTTGGGTGAATTCTGGCAGAGGCGGGGAGGGGTTAACCTGGTTTTGCGGGGGTGGGAGGGTGGTGGTGAGGTGCAGGCTCAGGGGTCATTTTGGGAGTCGTGCTGAAGCGCTTCCAGCCGAGAGAGCAAAACGGCTTGAGGACCGATGCTTGCCTGCTGATATAGAGGCGCCCGGGGGGCTCAGTTGGTTGGGCATCCGACTCTTGATTTTGGCGCAGGTCGTGATCTCTTTACAGTCGTGGAATCGGGCTCCGTGCTGAGCGTGGAACCTGCTTGGGATTCTGTCCCTTCCTCTCCCTCTGCCCCTCCTCTCCTCCTCCTCAAAAAAAAGTCCACATTTTATCATTGTTTTGCTATGGTAAAGAACACTGATAGGAACATCTTGGGGCATACAGCTTTTATCTACAGGATCATTTCCTTAGGGTAGAGTCTTAGAAGTAGAAATATCGAGTTGGATGTGTTTCTAAAGGCCCTTGATATATATTGCTAAAGCACTTGCAGAAAGGTATCGAGGTGATTGAGACTGCCTTAAATATGTATGACAGTGTTAGCACTGGGTTTATTATCTTTCTAAAAAGTCCTTTGCTTTAATCTGCATTTTGTTGATTAACAGTGAGAACAAATCTAATAATTATATAAACAACGGAAGCACATCTTAATTGATATGCCAATTAAAAAAATAGATACGACATTATTGGTGTGTTTTCCTGAAGGAGCCCCCCCCCCCCCCCAAAAGACTG
Source organism: Panthera leo (assembly GCF_018350215.1). Classification (NCBI taxonomy): domain Eukaryota; kingdom Metazoa; phylum Chordata; class Mammalia; order Carnivora; family Felidae; genus Panthera; species Panthera leo. Next base: position 69,850,895 of record NC_056695.1, on the reverse strand, counting down.
AATGAGAGCATTTGTTGGTGAGGATAAGAGGACGAAGTGGCCCGAACAGCCTCAATAAAACTGCTGATAGTGGGATTTGCAGATAAGGCAGAAGGACATATGGCTGGACCATTTCTCTGTAGCTTATTCTTTGTGCCTTATCAGCGTAGAGGCCTGCTCCCCTGCAAATGAGCTACACCTGGCAGTGCAATAAAAAGATGTGTGCGGAGCAGGTGGACAGAGGGAGCTGCGGGAGACAGCTCCCGGCGCGTAGGGCAGGATTGAAGGTACAGAACGTTGTGACTGGAGAAGGCTTAGCCAACACCGGGAATTGACATGTCTTTAAACATTTTAGTCTAGTTTCACTGCCCAGTGGAGTATTTTATTTTATTATTTTATTTTACTGTTTAAACTGTTAAAACACGTTTATTTATTTTTGGGAGAGAGAGCGCGGGCGCGCACGCGCGCACGCAGGTGGGGGAGGGGCAGAGCGAGGGGGAGAGAGAGAATCCCAAGCAGGCTCTGCACTGTTGGTGCAGAGCCTGATGTGGGGCTTGAACTCACGAACCCGTGAACCTGAGCAGACATCAAGGGTGGGGCGCTTAACCCGCTGAGCCACCCAGGGGAACCTGCAATATTTTATTTCCGAGCGAAGTCGGACCTTGTCTCCAGATGAGGTACGAGTGTGATCCCAGGGACATGCTCCAGGATGGAGAGATTTTCGTCCTGCGACTTTCCTCCGAGCACTCAGGTGTATTGATCCGAGTCCAGTGTGCCAACTGTCGCACGATGGAACCCACTCGCTCAGGTGTATTTATCATTCCGTCCTCACAGCAACCCAATCAGAAGGATATACCGTTCTTATTTACATCCTGCACAGGAGGTAACCGCAGCACGAGGAGGTTAAATAATGTGTCTGCAATCAGTGAGTAAACAGGAGAGCGGAGATTCAAACCGAGGCAGTCTGAAGAGGGCAGGAGAGAGACTTTGAAACTGGAGAGCACAGACTATGATTAGGCGGATAGTCACTGGGAAAATGCAGTCCATTAGGGTAGATGTCCTGACTTAAAAAAAAAAAAAATCTGAATTTTCAGCGAAAATGATATTAGCCAACCTTGGCTTCCTGAAAGATATCAATGAAATCACGTGGGTGAAATGAGCACGAGACAGAGATGTCAGGGAGGGTCAGTAGAGCCTCTTGTAGCCATCTGAGGGTCGGAACCAGAAGAAATAAGTGGAACATTCCTATTCACAGTCCATTCACTTCCTACTCACGAAGCAGGAAGTGGACAGAGAACAGATGCCCTGAAGTTCAAGTCCTGCTGTCCACGCTCTTGCAATCCAAATGGCTCAAACACTCTGAGCCTCAGTCCCCTCATCTTTAAAATGGGCGTAATAATGGCACCAACCTCACCAGGTTCTTGGGAATAAATGAGACCATGCGCATAATCTGCTGCTTTTGTCTGGCACGTCACATGTGCTCAGCAAATACTCGCGGTTAATGGGCAGTTATTCTTGCTTTCAGGAAGGGTCTGGTTAGCCTCACCTGTGTACTCCCCTGGGTTAGTGGAAATGTCTTGGGTGACCCAGGAAAGGAATGAGACAGAGTCCTGAGGCCAAAGATTTTAGCTACAAATTCCCTCGCCTTGATAAGTGTTGATGGGTAAGAATTGTTGAGAGGCAGGACTTCATAACTTATCTAAATGTAAAGGTGGATCAGGACGAAGGGAGTGCACACAAGGTCCACTCAGAAAATAGACTCAGAAGCACCTAGAAGTAAGGCCTTTTTTGACATGGGTTGTGAGTTGTGTTCCTTTTATTTACTTATTTATTTTACACTTATTTATTTTTGGGAGACGGAGAACAAGCAGGGGAGGAACAGAGAGATGGAAGAGACGCAGAATCCGAAGCAGGCTCCAGGCTCCGAGCTGTCAGCACAGAGCCGGATGCGGGGCTTGAACTCACGGACGGTGAGATCATGACCTGAGCCGAAGTCGGACGCTTAACCGACTGAGCCACCCAGGCGCCCCGAGTTGTGTTCCTTTTAGCTGACCAGGATGAGCCAAAGAAAACAAAAGGGGAAAATGTAGCACTTCTCCATTACTTAGGATCAAAATAGGGGTCTCTGGAATGCTGGGCTGGCTCAGTTGGTAGAGTGTGTGACTCTTGGCCCTGGGGTTGTAAGTTTGAGCTCCACTTTGTGGGTAGATAGTCCTTAAAAAAAAAAGTGAAACCTTTAAAACAAAAACAAAACACAGACCTCTGATATGGAAAGCAACATTCAGCCCTTGCCTCTGGAAAATCAACTAAATCTAAGTTGAATGAGTTAGAAAGAATTCTGGCCATAAAACAAGATGCTTGAATCCACAGATCACCTTTTGTGAATAAATCATCTAAATATTACATCAGAGCTCGAACAAAAGTTCTGTGTCTCTAAAGTGACACTTTTTTTTTTTTTTAAGAGAGAGAGAGAGAGAAAGAGAGAAAGAGAACCTGAGCAGGAGAGGGACAAAGGTGGGGGGAAGAGAGAGAATCTTAAGCAGGGTCCATGATGTGGGGCTCGATCCCACGACCCTGGGATCATGACCTAAACTGAAATCAAGAGTCAGACACTGAACCGATTTAGCCACCCAGTCGTCCTCTATTATTAAAAAAAAAAAAAAGGAACAGAGTGAAAGGAGACCACGGAGACATTCAGAATCCTTTTAAACTCCAAATAAGGCACTTAACTAAGTAACATTTTAAAAAAACCAAACACTGGGCTTTGGAACTAGACTCGTCATATAAACAACTATCATTCATGCAGCATGTGCCATGTTCTAAATTCTACATCTAAAGCTTGATGCACCATGATTTCATTTTATTAACATTTTTTTAAAAATTAAAAAATATTTTTTAATGTTTATTTATTTTTGAGAGAGAGAGAGAGAGAGAGACAGAGCGCAAGAGGGGGAGGGGCAGAGAGAGAAGGAGACACAGAATCCAAAGCAGGCTCCAGGCTCTGAGCTGTCAGCACAGAGCCTGATGTGGGTCTCGAACTGAAATGATGACCTGAGCTGAAGTCAGATGCTTCACCAATTGAGCTACCCAGACACCCCTTATTAACATTTTTTTTATTAAAAAAATATTTTTAAAGAATTTATTTTTGTAGAGCAATTTAATGTTCACAGCATAATTGAGGAGATGGTATTTCCCATATATTCCCTGCCCCACACATGCACAGCCTCCCCCTATTATCTACAACACTCACTGGATGGTCCACTTTCCACCGAAGATGAACCCACATTGACACATTATGATCCACTGAAGTTCAGTTTACCTGAGAGTTCACTCTTGGCATTATAGTTTCTAGGGTTTGGACAAATTTATAGTGACATGTATTCATCATTATGGTATCATCCATTTTTTTTTTTAACGCCCTAAACATTCTGTTCAATCTATTCATCCTTCTCTCACCTCCTACCCCTGTCCAGAACCACTGATATTTTTACTGTCTGCACAGTTTTGCTTTTCCCAGAATGGCAAAGAGTTGAAATCACACAGCATGTAGCCTTTTCAAATTGGTTTCTTTCACTTAGTAACATGCACGGAAGGTTTCTCAATGTCTTTTCATGCCTTGATAGCTCATTTCGTTTCAGCCCTGAGTAATATTCCATTGTGTGGATGTCCCATGCTATCTACCCACTTACTTACAGGACAACTTGCTTCCAAGTTTTGGCAACTATGAATAGAGCTGCTATAAAAATCTCCTTGTAGGTTTTTGTGTGGACACAGAAGTTTTCAGTTGTTTTGGATAAATATCAAGGAGCGTGATTACTATTGTCTCATTTCAAGTTTTCCAGCAGCCCTTGTGGTATGATCATCCTCATCCACATTTTACAGATGAGAAAACTAGGCTCAGAGAGTCATGATTTACCTAAAGACACACGGTCAGACTAGATCAGATGGGGTCCTTGTTGCTGATGTGATGCACTAGGAGTCAGAAGGCGGTCTTGCTCCCAGTTTTGCCCAGACACCTGGATACCCTCAATCTGCTAACTCAGCCTCTCCTCTGTAAAACAATGATTTGTGTTCCATGGCTTCACAGTGTCCTCGTCAAATGCAATCCTGGGCAGAAAACCACTTTGGATTTCTCGTGTTTCCAGTTAGCGCTGGGGACAAGTCACCGTGTCTCTGGGCTTCACGGTCACATCTGCTCAGTGAAAGCTTTGGACTCCTCTCCGGTTCTGGAAGTGTAGGATTTTGCATCTTCACACCTCTCTTGGTGCCTCAGTGGTGATTTGGAGACCCTGGCTCTCAGGTGGAGGGATGGGAAGCTGGGAATGCTTCTAGTTGAGCCTTGGGGTTGAATAACAGTAATTTTGAAGTCTCATTATCTTACTCCCTGATGTTTCGCTTCTAAACAACTGTAGTTCTTGAGGGCGGGTGTTGGGTTAGCAGTGTTGGAAGTAGTTCCACTGGGGAAGGTGAAGGGTATGCGGGGTCTTTAATTCAGAATCGTGGTGACCAGATGCTGCTCAGAGTTGGTCTCCAGGGTGCCCCAGCCTCAAGCAAGGACCATACGGTGTTTGGAATTGAGCGTGATATTAAGTGGGGGCTGGGTGTTGGAGGAGAACATAGCAAGGGGTAGGGATAATACCCTGCAGTTGCCAGCTTGGTTGTAATCTCCGTGCTCTCACCCCACAGCTCTGTGACCCCAAGCTCTCCACGCCTGGCTTTCCATAAAGCAAGGATGGTAACACCCTCCTAACTGGTGTCTTAAGAAAGAAAAGACGTGGGAAGCCCCGTCTGGTGCCTAGTGTGCCGCTGTCCAGCTCACACTCTACAGAGGATGGTCTGGTCCTTGAAGGGGCGGGAAGCTGCCCTGGTTGTGCTTTCTAACAGAGCTGTGACGCGTCACAGAGGATGGCATGAGGATGACACCTTCGTGTTTTTGTTCTCCTGCAGTGAGGTGTGGGCTGGGCAGTGGGAAGGGGGGAGCCAGGCACTGCCTTACATAAGTCCTACCCTTATAAAAATGCTCTAATGTGGTTACTCTTCTTCCCACTGATACAAGAAGACATTGAGGGGCTGGCCTTATGACCAGCTTTGGCCATCACAGCGAGATAGAGTTGTTGGCCTGCCGTTTCCAAGTCCAGGTCTCGAGGAGCTTTGTGTACTTTTCCTGCTCTTTCTTAGAAACCTGCCAGTTGCCACGAAGACAAACAAGCTGGAATGCTGGAGGGTGGGATACGAGATGGGGTAGATTCAAGGTGGCCCTGCCCCAAGCCAGCCATGTCCTAGAGGCAGAACTGTCTCATTGAGCTACAGCTGAATGCGGATGCACAAGTGAGCCCAGCCCAGACTAGAACCACCCAGCAGAGCCCCACCCAAACCTCCTACCCCACACAGTTGTGGGCTAAATGAATGGCACTCCTTTTTTTGGGGGGGGGGGGTGATAGTTTCAAGTTTATGGAAGGGTTGGAAAGATAATATGTCCACCACCCAGTTTCAATTCCCCCCAGTGTTATCATCTTACACTACTGTGGTACAAGTCTCTTTGTCAAAAGTAACAAACCAGCAATGGTAATGCTACTATGAACTAACCTGAAGGCAGTATTTGCAATAACGCCATTTTTCTATTCCAGGATCCAATCCAAGACGCCAAATGCAAAGACTAAGTCTTTCCTTAGTCTCCTCTGACCTGTGAGAGCTTCTCAGTCTTCCTTGTTTTCCTGACTTTGACAGCTGTAGGTTTGCTGGTTAGGAATTCTGTAGAATGTCCTTCCACTTGGGTTTGCCTGATTTTTTTTTTTTTTTTTTTTTTTCTTTTCATGAGTAGACTGGAGTTCTCAGGTTTGGGAAAAAATACCACAGATGTGAAGTAAAATGTCCTTCTCATCACATTATACCAGGGGGAACGTGGGATCCACTTGACATCATTCGGTGATGTTAACTTTGACACTTTTTAAAAAAAGTATGGGACACTTCATGAATTGGCCTGCCATCCTTGCACAGGGGCCATGCTAGTCTTCCCTGTATCGTTCCAGTTTTAGTATATGTGCTGCTGAAGTGAGCACCGCTTTGACACTTAAGTAGAACAGTGTTTTCCAGGTTTCTCCCCTGTAAAGTTACTCTTTTTCTAAAGCATCTGCATTTTGGAGTGGTTTGTTTTGCAGCAGTTGATAGCTGTTACATACTGCTTCCTCACTGCATTCATGCCTCTCTGAATTTGGTTTTTCCAAGTTATTTCCCGGACTGTTTTCTGACTTTAGTCTTTTGGTCGACAATCCGTTGTCACGTTGCCTTGGACGTTGATCGTGCCGAAGCAAAGTTGTAATTTCGCTTTTGAAATTCTAAGAATCGTTCTGGGTTCTGGTCAAATGCTCCTGCCTTTGTAAACCTTCCGTGGCTCACTCTGTAAACCCTTCTAGTATTAATTCACTCATTCGTTTATTTTGTGGAGCACTGTCTACATGCCAGTGTCTCTTCTAGGCTTTGGGCCCCAGCCATGCACCAGACAATTCTCAGGAAACTCGCCAGGAGGGAGCTACACAATTAACCCAGAAGTCAAATACTTTAAAGAGAAGTGTGTAACTTTGGTTTTCTCTGATATGCATGTTCTCATGTTGGAGGCATTGAATTGTAATCTTCCTGTGCATCTCAGCTAATCAATCAGTTGATAACCAGTTCAGTAAATATTTAGTGTGCATGTACCATGAACCAGGAATTGTGATAGGTGTCTACAATGGAATATGTCATGTTGCTCTTAGAGTCACAGAACGCAGGCATTGTCTTATCCAATTCTACTGTTTTTATTTTATTTTGTTTTGTTTTGTTTAATTTAAAATTTAAAATTTTATTTTAAGTAAACTCTACACCACATGTGGGGCTCAAACTCATGACCCCAAGATCAAGGGTTGCATGCTTTATTGACTGAGCAGGCTAGGAGTCCCCAGTTCATTCTGTTGTTAAACTATGAAACAAGAACAACAGAGGGATGGCTTCCTGGGAAGATTGGGGGCTCCAATCCAGGACCAAGAAGTTCTAGCATGGAGTTGTGTCTGACTGCTCTCTTGGCTAACATAAAAGAAATGGCTGGCAGATCTCAAAGGTGAGAGCAAATTCACTATCGCAGAGTTGGGGACAGGAGGTTGGGATGTCATTTACCCAGAAACTGATCTTCCTCCAGGGTCAGAATATGAGACCAATTCATCTCCCCAGAATTGAGACTGCCCTGGAGTGAAAGCAGTACTCATCGAACTTGCCCCTTTGACTGAAGATCAGTCATCTTATCCATGTGTTTGTTGTCTGTTTTCCCTACTGGGATATAAACTTCACAGAGACTTGTCTGTCCTTTTTACTTCTATATTAATCACATAAATCAGAGCCTGATATTTAGTAGGCATAAATACCCATGGCACAATTGAGTGAATAATGATTAAAAAAAAATTTTTTTTTTTTGAGAGAGGGCACAAGTGAGCGAGGAGCAAAGAGAAAGAGAGGGAGAAAGAGAGAGAGAAGTGGGGCCCCAGCTCACCTGATGAGGTACTCGAACTCAGGAACTGTGAGATCATGACCTGAGCCAAAGTCAGATGCTTCACTGACTGAGCCACACAGACAGCTGAGTGAATATTGATTCATGAAGGGCCATGGGGCCATGGTCAGTGACTTATATCATAGGAAAACTTGACTGTGTCCTCTTGTCCAAAATCTTATCCTTCCATGGCTCCCCATAGCTGGTAAAATAAGCCCAATACTTCAACATTTATTGGCAAGAGCTCTTTGAATTGTAAACAATAGAAACTAATATCAAATGAGCCCAATCAAACAATATACCACATATTTTATTTTATTTTTTATTTTAGAGAGAGTGAGAGAGTGCTTGTGAGCATGGGAGAGGGGGCAGAGGGAGAGAGAAAGAGAATCCTAAGCAGGCTTCACGCTCAGCTTGGAACCTGATGCAGGGCTTGATCCCATGACTCTGGGATCATGACCTGAGCCAAAATCAAGAGTTGGACACAACCAACTGAACCCCCCAGGTGCCCTTACAGCACATTTTAAGAAGCAACAACATTTATTGCTTACCCAACTGTATTTTTTGTTTTTTGTTTTTTATTTAGGTACAATTGGATCAAGGAGTTCGGTTGACACATCAAAATTGACATCTCTTCCTCTTAGATCAATTGTTTTCCCTGTTGGCTTCACTCTCAGGCAGACTCTCCCCATGTAGCAGTTCTTGGTTACATGAACGAAAACATCCCCTTCTTTTCCTTAAGCCAGTTTGAGTTGGGTTTCTGTCACTTTAAATAAAGAAAACGTCTTGACTAATACTCTCTCAACTCTTCAGAGCATGGCATGGTGTTGATAAATGGAATGAATAAAGAAATGGGACCTGAGGATGGAGACACTGAGTCTCATGATACTTCAAGCCTCTCTTGCTGATTGTCCCCCAGGAAGCTTGAGTTCAGTGACTTTTTTTTTTTTTTTTACATGTATTTATTTTGAGAGAGAGAGCACGAGAAAGAGAGCAAGCCAGGGAGGGCAGAGAGCGTGAGGGAAAGAAATCCCAACCAAGGTCTGCGCTATCAGCGGAGACCTGGACATGGGGCTCTGTTTCATGAACTGTGAGATCATGGCCTGAGCCGAGATCAAGAGTTGGATGCTTGACCGACTGAGCCACCCAGGAGCCCCGAGTTCACTGACTTTTTAACAAAAGTTCGCCTTCCTTAGGCAAATGTCGCTGAACAGTGTAGGTTCATCTGAGGGTTCTTCCTGGGGGAATCAAGATCCTGTGAGAATCCAATGTGTCTTATGTTAAACCACTGAAATTTCAAGGTTTCTTTATTACCGCGTGTTATTGGTTACTTACATGTTAAACATTCAGTTTGTTTTACAGTTGCTGAATTTAGAACATCCCTTTCATCTGAAGATAACTAGTCATGATGGGTTGAAAAGGTAGGTGTTTCCAGCTCCTCTCAAAGTGGAGGTGGCAGGGCTCACTCCATATCCTTAACTCTGTACAATGACGGCTGTGACAGTGACCTCCAGATTTCTCAGGATATCCAGAGCTTCCAGAGATCGCCATCATCACTCAGCTTTTAGATGCTGCTACTTGGCTGCGCAAAGCATCCTGCCATTGACCTGTTGCTGCTTCCGTTAGACCTGTCAGGGAATTCCGTTGTGTTCTTTTTTTGTTTTTACAGAGCTACTCAAAATTCAAGTATGATGCAAAAGAAAGGTGAGACATGTCGCAGAGGTCATTAGTGCACACGATGTCCAGGGGTTTCCGTTGTGTCCCAGCTCCCCTTACAGGAAGGTTGGGACCCGTGATTGATTCTGGCCAATGGACTGTGAGAAGCAGGGGTCTGTGTGATTTCCACGTCCAGGCAATTAAAAGCATTGTGCCTCCCTTTTTTTCTTTCTTGTGGGGGGTGATCATGGAATCTTTATCAACATAGGGAAACCGCAGTAGGGAAGAAGCTTGGGTCTTGGAGTGACCAAAGAGAGCTTCAAAGAGTTGCTTGACACGTGGTGGCCGTTGAGTAAGAATCAAACGTTTCCTGTGTGAAGTCACTGGGATTTCAGGGTTCATTTATTACTGCAGCAAATTTAGCCTATCCTGACTAATAAAACATGCATTCCTCCTCCAGTAGACTTGTAGGCTGGTTGCTGACCGAGGTGTATTTAAATAAGATTGCCTTGTCATATATATTTATCCACCTTCCAATTTTTGGTGTTTAGGCTTTGCCTTGAAATTCCTTTGAAGCAACAGACTTGGCTCGAATCCCAGCTCCGCTACTGATTTGCCGGTGACCCTGGGCAAGTTGTTTTACATCTCTGAACCTCAGTTGCTTCATCAATAAAACATTGAAAATGGTTGGACTTTTGGGAGGTCCATCACTTACTGCCTGTATAACTTTTAGCAAGCTACTTCTCTTTCCCAGTTTCAGTGGCCCCATCGGTAGGAAAGAGGTAATAATGTTCCGCGTCCATCACAGTTGTCCTAAGGAGTGAAGCGGAGAATGTAAGGGCCCAGTGCAAGTATTTAGTGAACTTTAATCTCTCCCTGTCTTTTTTATCCATTGAGATCCTTTGGTTTTTCCTATCACTCTGCTTTATCCATTTCTTTCTTTTCTCGCCCCTTTCCTAATCCTTACTCGGATATAGAATTGCTTCCTTTATGGAGAAAACGTGGACTCTTTTGTGGTTGCTCTGGTGTCGCTGAGAAAGAGTAAACTTTCTAAAATAGCATGGAGCAGATTTATGTGTGTATCTGTATGTTCCAACTATTTACACCCTAGTGTGGAAAGGAGTTGGCAGCTGGAGGTAGAGGGCAAAGTTGAGTCCACACCTGAAGAACATACTTAAACACACTGATAAAGACCGGTGCACCTAATCATTTGTCTTGAAGGAAACCGAAACAGTCACACCGATAAACAGACTAACTGAGAACCATTAAAATCTCAGTCACTTATCAGAATCCAAACAAGGACAACTTCAGTGGGTTTGAAGGTGAGAAGTCACTTAAGCAGAAACTCAAGACGGCAGGATTCCTTGAGAACAGGACATTTATAACAAGGTTGCACCCTGTGCTACTCTGACGTGCTACTCTGATGGGAATGTATAAAGCAAAGAGTTTGGGGCAAGGGTCGTCTGTGTGCAGGTGGGGGTGGGGCAAGAATGACACAAAACAGGAGAGCCTGAGTGGCTTAGTTGGTTACGAGTCCCACTTCAGCTCAGGTCATAGGTCATGATCTTGTAGTTTGTGAGTTCGAGCCCCGTGTCAGTCTCCACACTGGCAGTGTGGAGCCCGCTTGAGGTTCTCTCTCTCTCAAAATAAATAAATAAACTTAAAAAAGAATGACATGAAACAACCCCAGATAGGGATAAATTGAGTTTCTGTGCAGACTCTTTCTTTTCTTTCCTTTTTCATTACTTCTGTTTGAACTTTGTGGTTTTCCTTGGAGAGATTGGCGCCCAGAAGGAAGGGTAGAAAGAACCAATTGACTGTTCTCAAAACAAAACAAAACCCAACAAAGGCTCTTTCTTTCTCAAGGACTGTTCCCATGGAAAGTAAAAAGTGAGCCCACTTGGAATTACCTGACTGCAAAACAATGCCACTTTTATTGAAGGGAGTTAGTTTTTCACTCACCCAATTTAAATATGGCTCCATAGAACTGCCCAAATCTTCAGAAAGGATATGGTCCTCAGACTAGAGACCACGGCTGAGAAATCTAAGGCTGAAAGAAAACTTTTTTTTTTTTTTTGAGTGAACCAAAAATAGGGGTTTAGAAAGGGGTCGCTCTTCTCAAATTATGTTCATAGCAAGATATGTTGTCAGATACCACTGGTGAGAAATGAGACCTTGTCCAACAGCCTTTTCTCCTGTCTTCTGGAACGGGGTATTTGCTTTGGTTCTCAGAATATTTTGAACCAGTCCAGCAATTGTTCTTAAAAGCACATTTAGGTTTGTTTTGTGCAGCGTGTATTTAATAAAACACATTTGTGTTGAAACGAACACGTTTGCCAGCTTTCCCTCTGAAAAATGTGCACATCACCTTTGGAGTCGTAACACTGTGGCCCCATGGAGAAGAATTCTGTCCCATCTGAGTAAGGAGAGCAAGGGATTTTTTTTTCTCTCTAATTCAAGGTGAGTATGAGGAGTCTGTTAAACTTGTTCTGAGTTCCGTATCTCAAGAGTCCCCAGAACATGATCACTCAAGAGGGGCACTCCAGGAGTATCCCGTAGAGCTTCTGGAAAATACAAAGGTTTGTGCAGGGAGCCTTGAAGCTAGGGTTAACAAAGCTGTAGGCAGGCTTGTCCCCTCCCTGAGAAGTCATACCATCTCTGGTTTTCACTCAGGTCTCTTTGGTGAGACAGTAGTGTGATAAGTCTTAGTGTGGATTTTGACTATGGTGCGCAGTAAGTAGTATTTTTTGTTAAGACAAAAGAAATAACTAGTATTTGAAGAAACCCAGCTCATCGCTAAGAAGATTCAAATAGACAATAGGTTCTTTGGGGACAAAAAGTATGTCTTGTTCACCATTCTATCTTCTGTACCAAGCCCCGCAGTGTTCAGTTAATGACGGTTGAAGAAATGGGGGTCAGATACCATCTATCCTAAACGCTGTGTTAGACAGATCCACTCAGCATGAAGAGGGATGCAGACTGCGGGGTAGTTTTTCCTTCTCTGTTGCCTCAAGATGAACACAAAGGATATTTTTATTTTGAAAGAATTTTATCAATCATCCCTGTGGGGAAATGGGCAGGAGAAATACCCAGCATGGGTGTTGACACAATTTTGAGACATTTTGCAGCCATGATCTCTGCACATGGGTTTGGATTCCTTCATGCAGAGAATTCAGTCCCACTTGGCTTCTCTCACCTCCGAGGCCAGCCAAGCTGGTTGCTGTATGGTTTGCGTTTCTCAAGAGCTCCAGGCTGACATCCATTCATTTGTCTCCTGCCCTGTATGTCGCCTCACATAGCACAATGGTATTCATCTGTAAGTCTCCCATTTATGCAGAAAATATGGGCTCCTGGTGTATACACCAAGGAAAATGTGCATCAGTGGTGGCACATAGAGCGGGACATAGTTTTCAGCCCTCGAGACACTCAGAAACTAAACGGGAAAAAGACACATGTAGAAACTACTATAATACAAAATGGCAAGTGCCAGGAAGGGGGTTAGAACCAGCGTGCTGGCTGGCCCGAGGGTGTTGGCGATTCTTTCCTGGTTGTGGTGCTTTTGTGACGGGTGGAGGGACATCGCAAAAAAGTGCCAATGAAAAGATGTGGAGAACGGTATTCAGTGCGTGGACCCTGTGTGTCCGAGATCTCCGGAGAGCCCTAAGAGTGAGTGTTCATCTGGCTTCAGAACCAGGAATAACTCTGCTCTTTCCTGAGAAGTGGCTCATTTTTGCCTTGACTGGGACAGGAACAGGGGCCCTTTTCCGTCTCAGCTGCTGTTGAGTTTGGGCCCCACGTTGTAGCTCACGGTAGCAACTGTCAGTAATTCAAGGTGTGCAGAGCGCTACAGACAGATTCTAGGGGATGTTGTAATTTCCTATCCCTTAAAAAATGTCTATCTTTCCTCCTGATTGCCACTTAAGTTGTGTCACTTTTGCTCTAATTTTTAAATTTCCATGAATACTTCTGGTATAAGGCAGGAAAAAAAAAAAAAAAGATTGACATGATGGTAATAGCAAACTGCCCCCAATCTCAGGAGGAGACAGAAGAAGGTGAGTCTGATGGTGGAGGAGGGGGTTTTAGGCAAAATGAACTGTAGATAAGAGAGCAGAAAGTTATGAAATGGACGTGGGTTCTGGCTCCATTTCAGTGCATAAAGGGGATTTATATAACAACACATTTCTTCCTCCTTCACATGGTCTTCTTCTACCCAAGCGCATTCTGGATATTTCTTTTCTTCTTCTTTTTAAAAAATTTTTATGTTTATTTTTGAAAGAGAGAGAGAGAGACAGAGTGTGAGCAGGGGAAGGGCACACAGAGAGGGAGACACAGAATCCGAAGCAGTCGCCAGCTCTGAGCTGTCAGCACAGAGCCCGACGCGGGGCTCGACCCCACGAACTGTGTGATCGTGACCTGAGCCAAAGTTGGATGCTCAGCTGACTGAGCTACCCAGACACCCTTGGATATTTCTAATGTATTCTGTTGGGTTGAGCAAACGAGACCTGTGGGAGGTAATCATAAAGGAGCTGTATTTGGTCGGCCACCCCTTCCCATTTAAGTCCACTCCGGGCGCCAGTCAATTCTCCTGGCCCTGGAAGAAAACATAGGTCATAGGACTGTTCTGGTCCCTCTTCATTTTATCAGCAAACAGCATCTCAATGGAGGAATGAAGACGTCTCGCCCAATACCATTCTAAATGGACTAAGTCTGAGGTTTTTGTCTTTCTTTGGCTTAGGAGTGAGGTCTGCAGGTAGGGACAGGGTAGGGTTGGCTCCTTCTGTCCTTTGTTGGTTCTTCCCTTCCCACCTTGCCCCGCATCTCGGGCTTCTGTGCCTCCAGAGCAGAGTTCAGGGAAGAAGGGAGAGGAGCGATACTGGCCTGGACACTGCACGGCCGTGTGAGCCCTCTCCTGTGCTCTCAGCCCAACCTTTCACTTCATCTCTTGCTTTGGCAACCAATTCAACTCCTTAGTCTTTGCTTTCTGCCCCAGGGCTTCCTTGCTATCACTGTACAGGATGAGAGGGAGACCCTTCTGCTTCTCTGATGTATGGGCAGGGGATGATGACCTCCTTGGGCAACAGTTGATCATTGGAGGTGGCAATTGGATTCCCATATCTCAGAAGGTTGATCCTGAGGAGCATCCTCCAAAGCCCCTAGAAGGTCCCCAGTGAGACAGAGCTTTAGTCATCGACAGAAAAATGAGTTCAATATCATGCATTGTGAGACAGCTTTTCTCCCTGCTCTGCTGGACAGTTCCTGGACTCCCCTTCCTGTGTCTGGTGGCCATTTTCCAAAACAGACTATGTTCATGGAAGTCTTTGTCTTAAGCTATGTCCTTTGCAGGAAGAGAAATCTAATAATTAGATACCTTTTCACGTTTCTCAAAGGTTTAGAGCTAACTCTTTTGTATGTGCTTTCCTGGGGTTCTTCAGGAATCCTGTTACTGGGAATGTCTCACCTGCACTTCCTGGACAGGGCAATTGCATCTTTATTTCTATGGATGGTTGACTGTCTTCTTCCTTTGCCTCTACCCAGGACTGGCTACATAATTAATGGGCCCCATTGCAAAATAAAAATGTTGGGCTCCTTGTGCAAAAAATAGTAAGAATTTCAAGATGACTGTAGCAGAGCCTTAAACCCAAGTGCAGGGCACTTTGGGGGGCAAGGCACGGCCTGACTGAATGAAGGCGGACCTGCTTCTGGCCTGTTATATTCACCATGCTTCCAACCTGAGATGATGCCACAGCAGGGCTCTTTCACAGAGAGGTGACATCTGGTCCATGGGAAACCCACATCCTCTGCCCCACACTTGCTGACTTCACTGCTTTGGTGAACCTTTTCCCCCTTAGATTTCTCAGTGTAAGTCACATGCAGTGTGCTGAATAAGTTAATCTAACCAGTCTTCAAGATGGCTCTCGATGATCCTAGCATCTTGAGGTTGGTGCCCTCCCATACAGAATTAGGGCTGACCTGTGTGACCAATAGAATATTGTAGAAGTGACAGTTTGTGACTTCTGACTGTAGGTTGTAAAGGACACAAAAGCTTTGGCTTTGATCTCTTGATTTTCTCTTTCGGGGGAAAGCCAGCTGCCATGCCCGTGGGACTCAAGAAGCCCTTTGGAGATGACATCATAGAAAAGAACTGTCCACAAGCCAGCACCAACTTGCCAGCCACGTGAGGTAACCACCTTGCAGGGGACCCTCCAGCCCCAGTCCCAACCTTGGATGATGCAAATGACATTTGACTGCCGTGACTGAGAGTCTAAGCCAGAGTTGGCCGGCCAGACTGCTCCTGAATTCTTCACGCACAGAACCACGAGAAGTCGCCAATCATTCATGCTGTTTGGAACCACTGAACTTTGGGCTGACAGGACACGCAGCGAAGAATAACTCATACCGTAAAGCAAACCTCCCTTTAGGTGAGGGAATAGCTCTCTTCGTTATCTCTGGTGACACTGATCCTTTTTATACTCTCAGTTTTGTATGAGAGCTGTAGACATTTATATACAGAAGACCTCATTCTGGATTATGCCTCAACTTCCATTTTTTTTTTTTTTTTTAATCCCCAGTTATATTGTCTCTACCCAACTTGGTTGGGCCTTGGTTAGGACATTTTCCTCCTTTATCGTCTCTGTGAATTGGTTTTGGGAAAAATTCTGCATTACAGAACTTAACTGATTTACTGTAACGGTATCCTCACCACGGTCAGATTGGGTAGCCACGGCCTTGGAGAACCGAGAAGTCCCAAACAGTAGGAATACTCATTATAAAACAGAAGCCTGGAAACCTGACCGTGCTCTGGGAAAAATCTTTTAGCCAAAGAACTCAAACTACTGTTCAGATTTGCAGGAACAAAATACCAAAAAAAGTCTCTTTTCAGAGAGAGAGAGAGAAAGAAAGAGAGAGAGAGAGAGAGCCACTCCTGAAATTCTGATATTTTAATTCTGCTAATAAGGAATTTATTACTAAGGACCAGATAATTTATTTAGCATCTAATCACGGACTTATTTCCACACAATGAGGACTTGGGATGGGACATCAGGGATCTGAAATACCAGATATCACGCTCCCTCTAACAATCTGTGTGACCCGGTATAACATGCACGCCCTCTCGGTGCCTCAGACTCTTTCTCTGTGTGAGTCTGAGAATATCTGTTGACCAGAGATAAAATATCACAGGGCTTTGAAGTGCTGTAAATGCTTTACCTATTTGAGGTTTCATTATTATTTTGTCTTTTATAGTTAGAACCGTTTTCTGGAAGACGGGGAGAAAAATGGCTTATATGACATTATAAAAGCATTAAAAGTCAAATAAAAAACAAGCCAATGCATGATGACTGTTGAGCTGGTTTCTGTTAATTGAATCATATTTCCCCATCGATTTGCATAAAGAATGATGATTGGTTTCCATGGGGGCAGGGGGCTTGCAACGAAGCAAAATCACACTCAGAAGTGTTGAAAACTTCACGCAGTTATTCAAAATGCCAAATAGAGGTCGGAAGGATGAATGTATCATGATAGTAAACATACCGGATTCTTGGAAGAAAGGTCCATGCAAGGGGAGCCACACATTTAAGTGGGGGTGCCCTCAGCTAATCAGAAGATTCTCCCAACTCTGAAGGAAGTGAAATCCTGCTGTTTAGTATGGGAATACAACTTTTTTCTGGGGAAGGGAGGTGAATAGATGTGTGTAAGTGAGGGTTTAGTTGGCAGGACACAAGCTGCTTTGTCGATTCCAGGGATAGAGTTTCGCTAAAAGGAATGAGGGGCATATAGGATTGTTGGAACAGCTGGGGAAAAGGACATCAGGGACACTACCATGGCCAGTCTCAGCCTGAAGCACCCACATGGGTTCTCCTGAATTTCGCTTCTCAGGAATGTCTGGGAAGCTCCCACCCAAGTCCTTGGATTGTGGCGGAGAAGCGGTGGTGGTCAGGAACCCTCTGGAAGGCTGTTGTGAATCTTTCAGGCTTGGCTGCTACTGCCTCCTAAGCAAAGGGACCCTCCTCTCCTGTGCCCTTCAGATCTAGCCCGGCCTTCTCATTGGCCGGCTTTCCCTGGAAACACTCGGGGAGGGGTACTGGGTGAAAGGTGTCCTGCTTCTTTTATGCAATGTGGAGGAGAACGTAGAAGGAAGGGGAATGATGCGGGTTCCACAAGAGACCATCTGATACAAGGGAGAAGCCAACTAACCACAGGATACTCCCCAGGGTGTTCTCTTCCCCATGCCAGCACTATGCACACCATTTCAATGAACCCAGCAGCAACCTCAGGAAGGAGCTGGCACTCATCCTGTCCCTGTGCTTTAAAAAAAATCACCTTCTGGCATGCAAACACACATACAGATAAAGTTTAAGTTCAGAGGCCTAGGATCAAACAACTGGTATTTAACCATCAGGATTCAAAGTTGGGTCTATACAAGGGAAAATCCCAAGTTCTTTTGGCATTTCCTACATTTAAACTAGTGGTTCAGACTTTAGCTGTATCAGAAACACCTAGAGGAATCACCCCACCCCCAGAGTTTCTGAGTCAGCAGGTCTGGGGTGGGACCTGAGATTTGTATTTCTAGCAAGTTCCCAGGTGATGCTGATGCTGCTGGTTTAAGGACCATACTTTGGGAACTCTAGAGGAGTAAAGTGAGCTTTTTCTTATCTCAGTTTACTGGTGCTTAGAGTCAGGCAGATCCTCCAAAATACTAACTTTGCTTTAATTATTTTTACTGCCCTTGCATATGGTTCCTATCATGTAGCATAGATATCTACCTTTGGCTATGTGTGTGTGAGTTTGTGTGCGTGTGCATTTCAACCCTATAGCCTTAGCAGGTAATCACACAGCTGAATGAAAATGGATGGGCTCATATTTCCAAGTGCTGCCTTATTTGGAAACCAAGAAGGGTACCTGGTACTATGTATATATTCCTGATTGAGCCAGAATAGCAAATTAAACTTTGGAGTTGATGATTTATTTATTATTTCACTGTGAGTTTTTTAAAAATCAGCATTTGATAAGTAAATGGCTCAGATTGTACTTTGGCATTCATGGAAGTAACGTTAGTCTTGATGAATTATTTGCTTATTCAGTGAATATGTAATTTAATTCTATAGAAATTGCATGGCAATTTAGCACACATTAATGAGTGGATACTGTCTCATAGCTTAATGAACCTGTGATCCTTTTAAAGTAGGGGAAATATTTAAGGAATTAACAGTCAACTAGGAAGAAGTCTGTTCAAAAATTTAATGGGCTGGACCAAACTTTTATGAACCCTCACAGACACAGATAGACAAGATTTCAAACACCCAGGTCAATACCTGGGGGTAGCTGCTATCTCCCTTTGAAAAGAGTCAGAAAGACCCACGTGTGGACCCAAGCAATGCCTCCAAGTAGGTAGAGGGTGCAGTTATCACTTGACCTCTGGTGGTCCACATCTGTCAAATGGGGGAAGGGCGTTCTAATTCTTATCTTACAGGATCACAGTGAAGATTAAATGAGATAATGAAGGCTTGTAGAGTTTTTGAAATGTAGCTGAGTCTCAATAAATTATTACGATTTTACAATACTATAATACTACTATTTACCTTAGCAACAATTTCCCCTCCTTTCTACCCTCCTCTCTTTTCCTGTGACCCTTCCCTCCTTCCTTCCTTCCTCCATTAATTTATTAAATGAACATTTCTTTCTTTCTCTCCCTCCTTCTTTTTGCCTTTACTGATTTATTATAAAGGCTACAATTTGGGAACAGCCAAATCGAAGGAATGCACAGGGTAAGGAATGGACTGGTGGTGTGGAACTTGCACAGCCTCTCCAGACATGGCACCCTTCCGGCCAACTCCACGTGTTCACCAACTTGGAAGCTCTTCAATGAACATTTCTTTCAGGAATCTTCTGAAGAATCCATCTTGCGTCGCAGAAGATCCCGCCATTCTGAATCACTGTGCCCCTCCCATCCACGTTGCCCTTCTCCCATCTCTGTGCACACTGATTGTCTTTTGTGTCGAGTTTATTCTCAACCTTCAACATGTAGCTTGTGCATCACCTCCTCTGTGAAGCCCACTGTGATCACTTCTATCTATGGCAGATACGGCAGCGTTCGGGGCTGTTGCCTGCACCCCCTTCTATCGCGGTGCCTACTCCTTTGTGCTGAAATTGTATTCGCGTCTGCGTTCTCCAAACACAGAAGTTCCTTGAGGGAATGACTGTGATT
Organism: Panthera leo; assembly: GCF_018350215.1. Lineage (NCBI taxonomy): Eukaryota > Metazoa > Chordata > Mammalia > Carnivora > Felidae > Panthera > Panthera leo. Next base: position 69,831,540 of record NC_056695.1, on the reverse strand, counting down.
TTCATAGTGGGTACTTTAGTGCCTACTCCAGGGTTAAGCAGTTGGAAAAAAGTCTTTAAATGCTGCCGCTGGTGCACATTCTAGCTACCAATCTTATGATTTTGGAAATTAAGGCTGGGATTAGGGTGAGGTGAGCAATGGGCATAGGGCACAAAATCTGAAGAGGGGCTTACTCCCTGGGCTCTCCTGTTGGACTCTTGGAATTACTGAAAACATCCATCTGTACTTACAGCCCAAGATAGATTTATTGGCTTCTTCTAAACTTCAATTTTTATTCTTTCAGTCACATATTTCCAAGAGCTCTTGGATGATTAGCATCTTGACATGTGTGAGCAAATGCTCCAGTTTGCTGAATGCCCGTTATGTGCAGAGCACGGTGCTAGCTCTCGCAGATGCAGGGGGGGTGGGGGATGGGGGGAGGCATCGTGGCCAACCTTCATCTTCAGCCCCATTTTCGCTGTCATGGCAATCTTGTAGGGGTGAGGATGGGGTAGAGGGTACACATAAAGAACTGTGTTTAAATGGCCACAACATGAAGTTATAGAAAGGTAGGTTCTGTAAGAAAGGTGAAAAAAAAAGGTGCTGTGGGGTTTTGGAGATGAAGGACAGGCCTGGGGAGGACGAGGTAGGCAGGAGGACAGACAGACCCGGGGGAGGAAATGACAGTTGATTACTCACACTAAAGTCGTCACTATTTTGGTGCCTCGCTCCACTCCCTGTTTGCTGGGGCGGTTGGCTGCTAAGGCCAAGAGCTGTACCTTCTCTGGAGAATTGCCTTCGGCCAATAAGAGCCCCTCGATGCCCGGGGGCTTACACTCCCTCCCTGCGGGTGGCTCACAGTTAAAGGCAGATCTGTGCCTTGCCTTACAGCCATCCAGGTCTGTGGTGCCATTCACAGTCTAGGGTTCTCCATGGGATCGTGCTGAGACTCGATTTTGGCTGTCCCCATCTTGGATTCTGCTTCCAGGGACAGAATGTCCTGTCCTCAGGACAAAAGAACCACAGCAACAACGTCAGAGGTTTTGCATGTGATCATTTATTTCATTCTCACAAAACCCTGTGGGTCGTCACCCCCATGTTACAGATGAGGAAACTGAGGATCGGAGAGGCTAGAGGCGCTTGTTGCTAAAAGGAGTCAACCCGGCAACCCTGGCTTTGGTTTCACCACGGAAGGCACTCGTGGCTTCCATCTCTGCACACCTCCGGCTCCAACAACGGCAGCAAGAGGAGTTCTGCTCGTGGGGGCAGGACTTCCGGGGTGCTCCTGAATTCTGAGTCAGGGACCTTGGTGGGAACAGTCGGGGTGGGAGTCAGGAAGCCTGAGTTTAGACCCGGGTCTATGCCTTAGTGGCAGTGTGATGGCCTCTTTCTGGGCCTCGGGTTTTTCACCTGCAAAATGGGTCCGATAGCCGCTTTGTGGTGTTTTCATGGGCACTTGATGGGGATGTGCATTCATTCCGTACCCTCGCACCTGGCATTCCACAGGTGGTCAATTAATGTGGCTGTTGGCCTGCGGGAAGATAATCTGACGGTGGGCACGGAGAGGCTGGTCCCAAGCTTCAGGTGGCGAGGGCATCGGTGAGCAGAGGCATGAGCTCTGGTCTTACAGCAGAAGTAACTTTGTGATCAAGCTTCTTTTGTTCTTTTGTTTACTTTTTTCTCCTGAAAATGTAGCTGCCCAGGGCTGGCGTTGGGGCTCTGTCCCCATGCTCCGCAATCCTCAACGGGAGGTGTCCCCTGGAGGGTCCAAGAGAGCTGCCTGGGGGCCAATAGAAGGGGCAGAGAGATGGGCTGCCCCCTCCATGGGGACAGTTCCTGGTAGACACCCCACTCCCAGTTCTATCCCTTCGAGCAGAACTTAGTTTGTATCCACACCTATTGCCTGAGAGGCTGGAAACTCGGATTTTGTCATTGGAAGAGGGGGAGGGCAAGTAACAGTTCTCATCTCTGTGGGTGGTCCGGGGTTTCGATGGTGGTCCCAGCTGAGAAGTCTTCAGGTGCCCTCACTGTGTGTTGGTCACGGGTATGAATTACCTTTGTTTATTTTCATATTCGCTGTGGGCGACGTACCCATTGAGCAGATGAGTTGGCTCGAGGACAGAGCTCGGCTTTGATCCCAGGCAGGGCGGCCCTGGGGGCCACACACACAACCACTATGCTGGATTGTGAGGTCCAGAGTGGATAAACACTGTTTGAACTCACGGATTTGGTATGTGCTTACACATGGCCTTAGGCAAGCTACTTTGCCTTGCAAGGTTTCAGTGTTCCCATCTGTAAAATGGGGCTGACTCATACACTTAAGTGAGCGGTCGTATGACCAAATGGAATAAATAGCAACACGGGACAGCTCTTGGTCGACTGGAAGGTGCTCTGATTTCTTCTAGTGACCATGGGACTCTTCGTTCCAATGGGGGTGGAGACAGAGAAGCTGGGATCACGGTACGGCCACCTTCCAACAGATGAGGCTGTGCGCCTGAAAGGCCTTTTTGGGGGTGACCCTCAGGCGGCAGGCGACATTCCACGTTATTTCAGTCTCCTATCCCTGTGGGGTGGAACCATGCCTGGCGGGATCGCTTTGCTGTTCTGTCCCGCTCAGCAGGCATGGCGGGGCAGACAGGAGCACAGACAGAGAGATGGATGTTGGTGACACAGACGACTTCTGCTGTGTCACTGGGCAGGGGGAGGTGGGGTGGGGGGAGCAGACTCAGGAGGGCTTTCTCACTAAATCTTGCCACATGACTGCTGGCCACTTCTAGGAACGTCAGAAAAGCCTGTTCTCTTCTTTGCTCATCACAGATACAGGACTCAGGTCAGCCCTAGACAAAACTGGGTGTGGACACCGCTTCGAGGGGCTTTGAGTCCAGGGCTTGGAGGCCGCAGGGGCTCAAGGACTAATTACAGTGAGTCAGCGAGCAGCTTTCGGCGCGTGTGGCCAAAGGTTTCTCGACAGCTGCTGCTAAAGTGGTTCTGTGTGTGTGCTGTCTCTGGAAACTGGGTCAACGGGTCAATCGGGCTCTTACACGCCAGCCGGGCTGCCTGTATTTACATTTAGGGCCAGATCTGGGGCAGGGAAAGAGTCTTCCAAAAAAAACCCAACAAGAAACAAAAAACCCACCAAACCTATTTAGACCCTTTCTGTGCTGCTGCTGAGTATATGGAAGAGGCTGTTCATTATTGACGGATCTCGCAGTTGCGTTGTGCGCAGTAACCTTATTTGGGCACACAAATAAGGAAAGGATAAGAGAGGAAAACAAAAATGCATCGATTTTTTTTTTTCCTCCTCCTCCAACGAAAGGTAGGTGAAGCGGTTTTGTGCTCGAGGAATCCTAGCTGGCATATTACCCGGACAGCAGGAATTAGAATAGATTGAATCCTCTAATCCATGCTAATGGAGACATTAAAAACGCGGTTTATTACATTATCTTTCTGACGTTTTAAATATATTCCATTGCAGCCTTGCAGTGGATATGCCGAATAGTGATACTATTTAGCAGGTATTCAGGGCTTCCTGTTGTTGAGCCGGGCCCTGGCCAAGTGACACACATGATCTCCTTCAGTTCTCACCACAGGAGTGTGGAAAGGCATATATTTCAACTCCCATTTTATAGATGAGAACTTTGAGGTATAGAGACGCTCAATGCTTTGCCGAGGCTCCTTTCGCCAGTAAGTAGGAAATCTTAGGATTGACCTCATGTTGTCCTCTGTGAGTTCATGCACTTGACCGCCACGCTATACTGAATGGTGGGGATCCCTACGGCGGGTGGCGGGGAGTCCCCGTTCCAGCAGTGACAGGAGCTAATCCTGGGTGGGTGCCCAGGTGTGTGTGCCGAGCACAGGGCTAGGCCCTCTGATCTCCTTCTGCATCCAGAATAAATGCTCATGGGTTGATTCATCGCTGAGCATCTCTAGAACCTTCTCTATCAGAGAGAATCCTGAATTTTTAAAAATTTACCGTTTCGAGTCATTCGGCAACTTTCCTGACATCTAGCCCGGGGAGTACCAATGAATGAGGTGGTTCATTCATTTGTTCACATCAACATTTACGTTTTGATCCCTTACTGAGTTCTAGGTGCTACGGCTTTCACAAAGAACAAGGCAGACAGACTTCTCCCCTCAGGAAGCTTACAGGAGCTATTTGCCAACACTGGGGATATCAGGATTACAGAGACAATCCCGTATTAAGTCCTAATTTTATGGGGAGAGATAAACAAGGCGATAACTTCAATATGGCATGGAAAGTGCCCTGCAGAGGCTGGAAGCCAACCGAAACTCTGTGGTAACCAGTCTCTGTGGTGGCCCCCAGTGGCCCTCACATCCTCGTATTTTATGCCTTACGTAGTCAGTTCTCCCTCACACCAGTAGGGCTGACTTGCGTTCGTTGCCGTTTCAAGGCATCTGTTATGCAACAGTAGATAACCGCGGCACTTAGGAACCCAGTCTGGGAAGGGTGGGGATAGTAATCATGAAAGGCTTCCTGGAGGAGGTGATAATTGAGCTGGTCTTGAAGGATGAGGAGTCCATGTGGCAGAGAAAGGGTGTTGGGTGGTAAAGCTTTCCGGGCAGAAGGAACAATCTGTTTTAAGTCCGGAACACTGTTCAGTTAGGGACGGAAGACTCAAATGTCCACCACACCCAGGCAGGTGATGCAAATGAGTGAAGCTGATGCTTTACGCTCTGGCCCACTGTGTGTGACGGGTGGGGAGGGGGACAGCCTGAGTCCCTCAGCTCCAGCTGGGTGCCTCCATGCCAGAATACAGGCCCAAATTTGCCGAACCGCCCAATGTGTCAAGAGAAACAAGGGACCGTCCTTAAATATGAAACCTAAGTTTCAAAAGGCAGCCCACCCAAACCTGCCCGTGGCCAAAGGTCTCCCATCCGCCATGTCTTGTTCAAGAACTCCTTATGAGTCTGGGGAACACCTAGCTTCTCTTCAGGGCTGATCATAAACCTTTGCCCTTTGTCTCCTGCTTAGCCTGAGTCTGGTATGACTGATGCACTGATTAACCGTGTCAGTGGTTTCCTAAACGGTGGCGAATAACACCCTAGTTGCATTGAGCTCCTGAGGGAAGAGAGAAAGTCAGTATTAATCCGCATGCAGAATTCCATAGCGCTTCGGCAAAGTGGTCCGAGCCTAACACTCTTATGGCCAAAGTGTTGAGGCAACAGCACAGAACACAAGGTAGTTAAGCACTGTGGACAGTGAGCCCCGTGTGCATCTCTGAGCACAATGCCTATAGGTGACTCCAGGGCTGGCTAGGTAGTGTGGCTTTGTGAGATTCTGGTGTGTAGCCTACAAGTGTCTATACCCTAAAAAGAGGAGCCGGTGAGTGTATCCAGCCCTTTCTGTGTGAGGCGCGAGGATGTATATACCATAGCCCATTTGATACTCACAGCAGCCCCAGGAGATTGGTGCCATCACTGTGCCCATTTTACAGAGGAGTAAACTGAGCCCCAAGGAATTTTTCTGGTTTGCCCGAGGTCTTGCAGCCAGTAAGCAGCAAGGCAGGAGTCTCTTTTGGGTCTGTTCAAAGCCCACTTTACTATCTACTCTCCTGAATTTTCCTCCCTGGCATAGAAAAAGAGAGGTCTGTAAAGTTTTGTTTGAGAGGACCTCAGCAGTGACAATGCGACTGGAAGGGCGTGGGCGGGGGGACTGGCGAAGCAGAGCTTGTAGAGGGAGAGAGGGCTTTTCTTTCTTGGAATGAAGGGCTTTCCCTTCTTCTTGCTGCAATCGCAAGTCGTCCACGTGGTGACAGTGGGGACAGGGAACTAGCAAGAAAAGGAATTTCAAGGACGAGCCATATGTGACATCGAGTCACAGGGGTGTACTGAGCTTGTGTGTTATAATCGGTGACTTGGAACTCTCTCGCTGTTGGACCACGTACCTTCCTTTGCGGTGGGAGGTGATGCCAAGCAGAGGAGATGCTTGCCGTGAGTTCTGGAGCCTGGGAAATGTGTGTTTCCCTCCCAATCGCATTCTGATTCAGCTGCTAACTCTCTGTGTGGCCTTGATGGGTTGCATGACCTGTCTGAACCTCAGGCTCTTCTTCTGCTCCATGGGGACAAGAATAGTTAACTCCGTGTCCCTGGTGCTTAACACAGAGCCTGGGACAGTTGGCACTCCTCAAAGCCTTGTTGAAGGGATGAATGAATGGATGGATGGATGAAGGAATGAATGAATTAATGGACAGAGGAATGAATGAATGGATGGATGGATGAAGGAATGAATGAATGAGTGGTTAGGGAAGACTGCAAAGCAGATGGGATCTGACGTGCTTCAATACACGGAGAAGAGGAGTAGGAGTGCTGCAGACCCAGCAGTGAATGGGGAGCAACATGGCGGCAGGAAGGCCAGGTTCGGGGACAAGGAGAGACGATGCGGCTTCTGTGGAAGAATAGCTCCTGTACTGGCCCTGGCATCTCAAAGTGCTTCACAAGTATTAATTCAATCTCCGAACCCCTCATTATGTTAAGTATTATTTATCCACCTTTTGTAGGTGAGGAAACTCAGGCGGAAGCAGAGGCGACTTGGCCAGGGCGGTGCCTCGGCAGGTGCTGCCAGCCCCGGTTCCAGATTGCCCACGCATAGCCAGAAGCGGGAAAACACAATTAGATCCCTCTGTGTTCCCTCCTCCTACACCCTCATGTACACAGACACAAAACTAGGACCAAAAAAGTGAAAGTCATGATAAGTTATGTGTCCCAGAATTTCTTTAAGGCTCTCCAATAAATACCGTATATATTCTCTGATATACACCACCCTTCATAGAGTTCTGGGACTTGGAAGCGATGCGGTTGGTAAAACTGTCCAGTTGAGTATTTCCCTGGTATAATTCAGATGTAGAAGCTGGGCTTCATCTGTAAAATTGGAATCTTTCCTCAGCACGTTGTTGGGAGGTTAAACACGTATATGCACTAGCTTCAGGGCCAGACCCTCTGGAGGTGCTTGATAAGGGGTGGTCACCACCATGGTTTTAATGGAGCCAGCAGAACGCCCATCCTCATTTTCCAAGTGGCTCCTGGACATTTCCACTTGAGTGTCCTCTCTTCCCTTTAAGGCGTTCATGTGACCACTATTTACTGTCCCTGAGCACTGTGCTAAGCACTGGGGATAGAGCAGTGCACAAGGCAGTCAAGGGCTCTGGGTCCACTCGGGCTCACAGTCCAGTTTAGGAGGCCAGACATTTAGAAAAAAGAATCCCGTAACGCAAGGTTCCCATCGAGGTGAGCGCCAGGAACAGCGGATCCGTGATGCTCTGAGACAGTTTAAAAGAAGGGTTCCTCCACGTCAGGGTGGGCAGAGAGGGTTCTTGGAGCAAGTGATGTTCTCAGTGGGATCCGAAGGGGGGTAGGGGATTAGTGGGTGAAGGAGAGAGGGTGGCCCAAGAGGAAACAGCATGTGCAAACCCACCAAACTGAAGAGAGGAAAAGCCTGCATCCAACGACCGTTACCAAATGCCCTGTTTGGAAGGTCAGGCACGAGGAGGGGGAGGTGAGGCGCCAGTGAGAAAGTCCCTGGAGAAGCGGGATTCAGGAGAGGCGAAACGGTACTCACACTGCAGTCCAGCCTGACCGGGAACAGAGCGAAGGAGCTAGCGTGGTTCAGAGGCAGGCTTCGCAGAGATGGCTCGGGAGCTGGGATTTCTTTTACTGATTTGTCAGCAGAAATGACTGAGCAAGGTGCCAGGCGGTAGGCTTTGCCTGTGGTAAAGGGGGGAGCAGGAGCGGGCCCCTGTCCTGAAGGAGGTCACCGTGGAATGGGGCAGAGGAAGGTTCCCACGTTGGAAATGGAACGAGAAAGAGCGTGACCTAGTTCCCGTGTCCCGTAGGAGCACGGTGGAGGGGCATGTGGGCAGGGATGAGCTGTGTTTGCCAAGGCTGACATCACCGAGTTAGCTAGATTCAGTAATGACCTCTAACTAACGAATACTCCCCAACAGCGCCTTGCACCGGTTCAGCACAGTTAGAAAGTGAATGCGTTAACCCCTTGCTGAGTCCCAACAGCTCTGCAAAGAGGTCAGACAGGTCTGATCGCCCACAATGCAAAGACAATGACTCGGGAGCTCCAGAGAGGCACGTTAGATGAACGATTCGATTTTTGTGAGATGCCATGCCCCGCTGTTGAAAATAGATAATTGATGGACGTGGGTTTGGCTCCACTCAATTTGAACGTGCTTCCCGTGAGTGTTTCGCCTGAATCTCCCTGGAATTTCTGAAAGGTCACAGCTAAGGACCAGCTCGAGGCACACACGCCAGCCCCTCGACGCGAGACAGCATTGGCAGACCTCTGCACCCAGCTCACCTGTATCCACGGTCACTCGCTGAAGAATAACAGTGGGGCGTGTCTTCCGAAAGTCGGGGGCCAGATACTAGAGCACGGAGCTGGAACCTTTGGAGAGTGAAAGGGGGTGTGATTCATAATTACACTGGGACAACAAGCGTGCTCAGGGACCGTCCCTGGCAAACTGGAGCGTATGGTCACCCTACGTATGAGTCAGCCTTCTTACTAATTGGATTAAGAGTCTTCCTTCTGTCTTCACTTTTTTTCTGAATCATTCACTCACTCATTTATTGAACACTCATTCACCCGACTCCTGTTCCCCACGCTGGACTGCCAGGTGCGAGGTATCCTGGCTGTTTCTCAGAAGCATTCAGAACATTGACTCACCCCCTTGGATAAGCAGACACAGAGCCACTGGTAGCTTTCATTCGTCTTCATGAGCGTTAATGAGCAGAGGCAATGTTCCTGGAGGGCAGAGGCCATGCCTTCTGTGTCTTCCACAGCACATGGGTCGCGTGGTGGGGGGCGGGTGGAGGAAACTGTGTCCACAAACACCAACAGGCAGGGCCTTTCCAAGTGAGAGGGGGCCGGTCCCCTCCTGAACACAGCAGTGCTCAGCTGATGGTTTCCTGGGGCGGGGGCGGGGGGGTGGTCTCCCAACTCTCAAATGTCTTTTCCCCTTCTCTCTTCCTTTGTTTCTGGCCACATGCTAGAATTAACTATTTGTGGACCTTGGTTTCATGCTTAACAGACCGGAAGGTAGGGACTTGTCCCCACTGCCCAGCAGAAGTAAGTGGCTCCTGGAAGCTTCTACCGTATCTTTGCGGGCCGACTAGTTGACTTCAGGTGTGAGGCACGGACAGCCTTTGATGAGGACGCTGGAGAAGTAAACTTTCTGGGAGAATAATGGGGTGAAGGGAAGCCCCGAGAGGGGCTCACAGGTCTGGGCCGAGGGACAGAAGGGCCTTACTTGAGCGGGCTATCCACGAGGCCAGTCTGGCTAAGGAGAAGGAATGAGATACCACTTCCCCTAGGAGTCTTCCCGAGTGCCGTGGGTAGGGTGGCGACTCTGGGACTGTCTGGCCTCTTTGCCGTCTGCCCCATCCAGCCGTAGGTTCGGCCTGACACGCAGCTGAGCAGAGAGATGACTAGAGTAGGACTTCCTGAAGTCCTGTTTCCGGGATTCCAGATGTCCCGGTGGAAAATGCCCGGGGCCGCTGCCGGGAGGCATATAGAGCTCGACCAAGCTAGCCGGAGAGCCCAGGAGGCAGGTGCCATGATTATTCTTCCCTTCACAGGTGAAGAAACTGAGGCTTCCCACAGGTAACTGGGTCACCCGAGGTTTCACAGCTAGTAAGTCAGGAATCGGGATGTGACCCCGGCCTGCCTGGATCTACAGCACGTGCACCACTGAGCCCCACTGGGAAGATCCTGACCTCTTTAAGCCGGGGCTCCTCCTGCCAAGGTCCTGGGGTTCCTCATCCCGGATCTGCTGCCTCCCAGGCTTGTGTCCGGCATGGTGCTTTGTATCCTAACCCTGGCTGGTCTTCAATGAATATTTGTTAATTGAATAGCAACGAGCAAGGGTTATGGCGTGCTTACCAGGCACTAGGGACTCTTTGAAGAGCACTACCCGTATTAACCCCTTTATCCCTCACCACCACGCTGTAACAGTACAATTATTATCTCTGTTTCACAGATGAAGAAATACAGGTCTAAGGAGGTGAAGCGACTTGCCAAAGATCATCCGGCCGGGGAGTGGAAGTCCTGGATGGGAGGGACCCCAGGTCTTCCCGGTTCTGTAATCCCGCAGCTTTGCTTTCCGGGGTTTTATTTACTTATTTTGTCATGCTCTTTTCTGCTAGGGTAAGGGGAGTCCGGACTGGGGTCGGGGTATCAACCGATGACCAAGGCAATCTCAGAACAGCGTCATTGTTATATCCCAGGGGTGAAGTGGCGGCCTGAATGCCCTTTCCTGGATTTGAAAAACACCGGGGTACCTGGTCCTTGAGAGGATTCAGAAAGTAACTGTATTTTGCTGTCGCTGACTCAGGGAATTAGGCTGACAGACACTGGGGACTCTCAAAGTTGCTCGTGTCTGCACGTATCTATGGGAACAAGCCCAGTAAGATCTTCTAGAAGACCAGGCTTGCAGAGAGCCCAGTGTAAACAGAATATTCCAAGGTTTTAAAAAAAATGTTTATTTTAGTTACTGTGAGAGAGAGTGAGCGAGTGAGCAGGGGAGGACCGGGAAGAGAGAGCGAGCGAGAGAGAGAGAATCCCAGGCAGGCTCCGCACTGTGAGCGTGATGCGGGCTCCAACTCACGAACCGTGAGATCACGACCTGAGCTGAAATCAGGAGCCAGAAGTTTAACCGACTGAGCCACCAAGGCGCCCCAGAAGATTCCAGGTTTACAGAAGACCCGAGTGTCAAGACGTATGAGACCTAAGACTCTCCCCTGTCCCTTTCATTTCCTTTCTGTGTGTGTCTGTCTGTCCCTCGCTGCACCGCAGGCTGGTCTGCAGGCAGGGACCAGACCCCCTCCCAGCACCTGCTACAGTGCCCGGCACACAGGCGTTGCAAGCACATTAACAACCTAAAAAGTGCTGAACATAACGTGGCTTTTGTACACATTTCCTTGTGGCTTGTGGCCCGTGTGTTTGCTTCCTACTGGTGTGACCTTCACTATTTATTTTGCCTCCCTGCGTCTCAATTTCCTACCGAGGTGAAGGGGAAATGAGCGGATACAGAACTCAGAACGGTGCGTCGCACGTGGTTAAGGATTCCACTAGTGTTTACCCTTCCTGATATCATCAGCACACTGTGCCTGGTACCCCAGCCTTCAAACCATTCTCTGCACGTAGTGGGAGCTCTGGGGTCAGGAGGCCCCGATTTGAATCCTGGCTCCTCCAGTGTGCCTTGGGGAAGTTATCGCAGCACTGTGAGCCTCGATGTCTACATCTGTGAAGCGGGGACAAAGTTTCTAGCCTATAGGGTGCTGGAGATCAGCAAGTAAAGGCCCTGGTGCAGAGCGGACGCAGAGTAGGTGCTCAGGGCCTTGGCACCCGCAGGGGTGGTGATTAAGCTGTGGGAGCCTGTGGCACAATCCCAGCGACGCACGTGAGAAATGGGCGGCAAAGAGCCTCGCGATTAGTTTTAGGGCCGTCGTCTTCCAGGAGAGCCGGACTTCCTTGCCGCACCGAGCACTGTGCCCTGCGCCTCGCCCTCCACCCTTTCCCACCGGAATCTTCGCGGCCCTCGAAAAAGGGCCTTCCTCCCAGGCTTCTGTGCCCTTTGGACATTTCGATTCTTGAGGTGGCGAGGCCTGGTGCCATAACCTTCCCAGCCAAGGGGACGGGGAACGTCTCCTCCCTTTTTCTCCCGTGCCCCCTCCTTCCCCCAAGCCACCCAAGCTGCAGAGCCCAACCCTGCCCGTGTGCTTGGCTAGCCTTGACGCTTTATGAGGGCGACAGTCCCGTGTGGCCGAGCGGCTGGCCCTCCCCGTGTTTGAATAAAAAACCACAAGCCATAATACACATAAAATCCTAATGTGCCTTCAGAATTACCTCATCTTTTATTTAGAGGTTATTCCGCCCTTGTCCTCCTTTATCACTCTTTATGTGACCAAAGTGGGTGAGCGGCACGAATGAGGCCATCGCGGCTGCCGGGCGGAGGGAGTGTTTACGGCCTGACTTCGGGGAGGCAGCAAGGCCCCGGGAGCCCCTTTGTTTTGCCCCCCCCCCCCCCACTGCCTTCCCCAACGCCAGCCTTTCCCACGTGGAGGCTGCTGCTTCTCTCCCAGGTCTGTTTTTGCATCGTCCTTCCCAATGTGAATTTTGTTGTTTTCCTAAGTGACGGGGAGGCGCCTTTCTGAGAAGCTGGGATTTCTGAGTGGGTTGCAAAGGCCACCCTGGCTGAGGCTGGGGCTCTCACTCGCTCAGGGCCAAGGCTTCAGCTTGGCATTTCCCGGGAAGGTCCTTGTTCTCTGAGCTCAGGATCCTTGACATTTAAAGGCCAAGAGGAGCCACGATTTATTCTTAAACTCAATTTGGAGAAGGGGATGGGGAGACCAGAAAGACGGCTTTTTGCAGGCCAACATCGCTGCTCTCAGACGTTAGTATACATAAGAATCCCGGGAGGGCTCACTGAGCCACAGAGTCCTGGACCCCCGTCCTCAGAGGTTCGCAATCTGTACGTCGGGGGGAAGGCCTGCAATTCTGCACTTGCACCAAATTCCTGGATGGTGTTGACACTGCGGGGGCTCGGGCCACACTTTGAGAATCACTGGGGTAGAGAAATCAATGAATTAAGGTGAAGGTGTGTGTGTGTGTGTGTGTGTGTATGAGAGAGAGAGAGAGAGAGGCAGAGAGACACCAGGGACAGGACTCTCTCTCTCTCTCACTCCCTCTCTCTCTCTCTCTCTGTCACACACACACACACACACACACACACACACACACACTCACGCACAAGCAGTGACTTCCCTCTCAGAAGGAAAGCTTCCTACCCAGGGTGAAGATGGGCTCAAATTACAGCAAATCGGACTCTAGATTTTAAAACTGGGAGGCCCTGGAATACAAGGTTGCTACCGCTCAAAGAGTCTCCCTCTGCAGAGATTTCAAAGGGCCAGAGGTTCTCAGACTTTGGAAATGCCTTTAGCCTGGTCCTGCTGGGAAGGAACCCGTGTCCTCCATGTTTCACGAGCCTTTGAAATTAAAAAGGTCTCCAAGGACATAACGGCCGCTGCCCTTCCGTATGGCACAGTGGTTCCAAACCCAGAGCCTGGGGTCAGACCCGTGAGGGTTCACCTTCGCCATCTTGGGAGAATCAGAAAACCTCTCTGATCTTCGGTTTCTTCGACTGGAGAATGACTAAGAATTAAAACTAACCTCAGAGGGTGTTGTAAGGATTAGGTGAAAGAATGCATGTAAAATCTCCCTGCTTTGTGCCCGGGACACTGTCAGTCTCAACGAAGTGTTACTGTTATTACCTACTGTGAACATGTTCTCCTCTTTTCTGAGCACCTTTTAGTTCTCCCTAAGATTCGATGAGCATCTATGGAATATTTACTATGTGCTAAGCTTTCTTAGGCTCATTATCTTATGTGATCACCCGGATTTGTTGAAATAGGTGCACCATGCTATTTTGCTGATGAAGAAACAGGTACTGAGGCGCCTGGGTGGCTCAGTCGGTCAAGCCTTGGACTTTGGCTCAGGTCGTGATCTCACAGTTCGTGAGTTCTATCCCTGCATGGGGCCGTGTGCTGACAGTGCAGAGCCTGCTTGAGATTCTCTCTCTTTCCCTCTCTCTCTGCCCCTTCTGCATACACGCTCTCTCTCTAAGAAAGCAAAAAAAAAAAAAAAAAAAACCAACACACACGCGCACACACACATACACACACACACAAACAACAACCCCCCCCCCTCCCCCGCCAAACCCTGGTACTCTGAAAGGTTAACAAATTTGCCCTGGAAGTAACAAAGCTTACCAGTGGTTCTCCCGAGATTACTTGACTGCGACTCTTCCCTCCACAGGCTGGGGATGCTGAAATTTGCTCCCGGCTCTGCTTCTGGGGGGCTGTGTGACATTCAGCACTATGCTCACCCTTTCTGGCCTTCCTTGTGACAGAAGTGAAAGGATTGAATTGTTATTCACAGTGGAGTTGAAGGTTCCTTGCAGGGGCTCCGATAATAACAGCTCGGGACCCAGCAAATGTTTCACGAGCAACTGTTTCATAAACGTCTCACAACGTTTGGTTGGACCTAATCAGGCTTCGCTCACATCAGTTCGGTTCAACAATTTAACAAATATCTATTGAGCATCTACTATGTATGCAGTACTGGGGATGGGACAGTGAATAAAACAGAAGAAAGCTGCTTCCCTCCCTGAGTTTATGTCCTACTTGAGGAGTGGTATCGAAGGTGATGTTCATAAACATACAAACATCAAACCTATAAACCTGTACGCAAGTCTTCCAGGGGAAGGAAATAGCAGGAACGCAGGCCGTGAACTGAAAGCAAGGCTGGAATGTTCTGGGAACAGCCATGAAGCCAACACGGCTGGAGTGGCGAGAACAGGAGGGAGAATGGCACAGGGGCGGAGCGTGCAGGGTCTGGCCTCACGGGCCATGGCGCACACTTTGGCCTTTGTTCTCAAGGGGAAACCATTTGTCTTGGTGTAGTTCCCCCAGATGCATGTCCTGAGACAAGGATTTGAGTGTTTCATGTGGGAGGTGATTCCAGGAAATACCAGAAGAGGAGCGGAAAGGGGAGACGGGGAAGAAAAAGAAATCAATGAGAGGGGACTCATGGAGCTGGTTGCCCCTGGGAGCAGCTGGAACTCACCTTGCTGCTGTTCTGGGAGCGGGTGTAGACGATGTCTTCATGTTATCATATCTACCAGCTCCTCAGCCATGGATGGTTGAGGGCCATATCCAAGGGCATTCACCATCTGGCACATTCTGCCTGCCCTGTGCTTGGCTTGTGATCTTTCCCAGCCAGAAAAAGCCTCTGAGGCCGAGAGTTGCAGAAAAATGGTCTTTGGCCTGTACAGGTGGATGGATAAGGGACAAGGCCAGGGCACGTATGCTTCTGTGACACCATTGCGGGGTTCTGAGCAAAAGAAAAATGTGATCCAAAATATTTAAATGTGTCATCCTGGATGGTGTGCGTGGAATATGTTGGGGGCAAGAGATGAAGCCCGAGGAACAGATGGAAAATTGTTGTAATAATTCATATATGATGATTTGGATGGGGATGGTGACGAGACAGGTAGTGCATTGGCTCACGTTTTGAATGGACTGGGTAACTCATTCAAAACCCACATGATGGGCATGACTACGGCCATCATAGTGCTGCATGGATTCTTACTTAATTTCTTTTCATATTCAGATAATGAGTGTAGGGATCTGATATAATTCAGTAGTTATTTGTGAGTGGGCGTGGCTTAAAGGACAGAATACCAAGCAGCAGGTATATAATAAATGATTGTTGAACGGAATTGAATCAGCTTATAAAAAAAAGCCATAGCACCGCAATCTTTATCTGTGGGAAAGTTACCAGTGATGGTTGGTTGCCGAAGGTTTACCTGCCTTATCCTGCTCTGAAGTAGCTAATGTTTCTTCTGTGCCGACTGTGTGCTGGTAACTTTACATGCAGCATTTAAATTACATACTATGATCACTAGCCTCTAAGATGGCCCCAGGGATCCCACCTCCTGGTATCCGTTCCTTGGGGTCTATGTGGCAGAGTGATGTCTTGTCACTCTTGAGAGTAAAAGACACTGCAGCTAGTTTAAGGATAATTTGTTACACAGCGGAAATAACTAATACAATTCTTGTAGTTTGGAGACAGGCATTGTTCTCTGTCTTTAATAGATGAGGAAACCAAAGATCACAGGGTTAAGTGTAGTAGGACCATATAATGAATTGCTTAAACTGGCACACTTTGAGCACGAAAGGGGCATCCTTACTAGTTACACTGGGACAGCAGGTGCACACTGGGACGGTCCCTGGCAAAGCATGAGGAATGATCACTTTATAAGGGAGCCTCTCACACACCAAGTATCCGAGCCAGGACTGGTCCGAGATGGGCCTGTGTCCAAAGATTGTGCCTTCCACTGCCCCCAGGCCTCCTCCTCCCTGGCTGAGAAGTTATACGCATGCAGAGTGCAATTGCAATTTGATTTAAAAAATCCTGTGTGGGCACAGAAAAAAGGCAGGAAGCAAACAAGGCTCAGTGCTTTGTTATTTTCTCCTTCGTGTCATTGCAGGTATCACTTTTGTCATTGTAAAGCAGTGCATTCTTTGAAAAACAAAAGTCTTTGCAAAATACTGAGTGAAGGGCTCTCGACCGAAGCTTGAGATGAGTCGAGAATGTGCAGACCTCACGGGTAGGCAGTCTGTCCCATAGAATTTGCCAAGGATGAGTCCCAACATCCTTATAGAACATTCATGTTTTCTTTTCCGGTCAGGTCTGTGCTGGCAAAGGGAGGCTGATGGCAGAGAAGTTTCCGGAGAACCTCAGACAGGCAGTTCCAAGTTACAAACTTCTGCTCCTCAAGTCCACAACACGCACGACTGTCAGGGACTTTGAGCAGATTTGGCCCGCCTTTTTCTCTGTCTCTGTTTCTTCCTCCCCACTTCCCTCCTTCATTCCCCCCCTCCTTTCTGCCCTTCCTGTCCTCCTTTGTTTTCTCTTTCTCCATCTGTCTTGTTTCTCTTTTTCTTTCTCTTCATTTATTCGATATTCACTGGGAGTCTACCACGTGCCAGGAAATATACTAGATGCTAGGGACATCACTTTTTTCATTCATTCAGAAAGTATGGAGTCCCTACTACGTACCTGCCAGGCACTGTTCAAGGCATTGCCTACATAGTAATGGACAGAATGGCAAAAATTCTTGCCCTCTTGAAGTGTATACCACACTAGGGGGGAGGTGGACGATAAACAACATAGATAAATAAAACATAATCTGTGAGAAGGTGATAGTCTATGGAGAAAAGTGAGGTGGAGAATGAAGATAGGAAATGCCAGCAAGTGTAGGGTGTGAGCTTTGATTTTAAGAGGGCTGGTCAGGGAAGGTCTCCCTGGAGTGGTGGCAGCATTTGAACAAACACCTAATGGAATGAGGGAGCTAGTTGGGAAACTGAGGCAAGAGAGGGTTTGAGGAAGCCGGCCCAGCTGGTGCAAAGGCCCTGAGGTGCTTAATATGTTTAAGTAATGATAAGAAGGCTGATGTAGCTTGAGAAGAGCCAGTGGGGGCAAGTAATAGGGTCAGAGAGCTAATGGGTGGGCAGGGGCTGTGCAGGGTTCATAGGGCCTCATAGACCAACACAAGGACTTTGACTTTCACTCTGAGGTTGGAACAGGGGAAGCTTTTGAACAAGGGAGTGACATGGTCTGACTTGTGGTTTGTTCACTTTTCTCTGGCTGTTGGGAGCCATGGTGAATAAGGGGTTCAGCCTTCAAGGAGCTCATAGCCTAGTTGGGGAGAGAGCCCTGCACACATCCATCAAAGTGAAATCAATGCTGTCCTGTTGCAAACCGGTGCAGCCGCTCTGGAAAACAGTGTGGAGGTTCCTCAAAAAATTAAAAATCGATCTACCCTATGACCTAGCAATAGCACTGCTAGGAATTCACCCAAGGGATACAGGAGTGCTGATGCAGAGGGGCACTTGTACCCCAATGTTTATAGCAACACTTTCAACAATAGCCCAATTATGGAAAGAGCCTAAATGTCCATCAACTGACGAATGGATAAAGAAATTGTGGTTTATATACACAATGGAGTACTACGTGGTAATGAGAAAGAATGAAATCTGGCCTTTTGTAGCAGCGTGGATGGAACTGGAGAGTGTTATGCTAAGTGAAATAAGCCATACAGAGAAAGACAGATACCATATGGTTTCACTCTTATGTGGATCCTGAGAAACTTAACAGAAGACCGTGGGGGAGGGGAAGGAAAAAGTAAAGTTAGGGAGGGAGGGAGCCAAACCATAAGAGAGTCTTAAAAAGAGAACAAAATGAGGGTTGATGGGGGGGGGGGAGGGAGGGGAAAGTGGGGGATGGGCATCGAGGAGGGCACCTGTTGGGATGAGCACTGGGTGTTGTATGGAAACCAATTTGACAATAAATTTCATATTAAAAAAATAAATGCTGTCCTGGGGACAGAGAACACAAAGGAAAACATTTGTTCCTGGACTGGGGCAAACTTTGAAAAGGTGCTGGGGAATACTTTATAGAGGTGCTGCCTTCTGGGCTGAGGCTTAAAAGATGAGTGAACCATAGCCACCAAGGGACAGAGGAAAGGGCAGTCCAGGCAGAGAGACCAGCATAAGCAAAGGGGGGGAGGCTGGACAGAGTGTGGCCCCTGGGGGAACCACAGACAATCTTTAGTAGGGCTGGAACCAAAAGAATGAATAATGAATGACAAGAGTCAGGAATGGGTGAGTCAGAGGGGAGAGAAAGTCAGGAGCCACATCTGGAAAGTCTCGTAAGCTGCAGAAAGCCCCAGAAAAGAAGCAAAGGGGGTCCTTGAGGGAGGTCAAGCAGTGAAGCATTGTGACCAGATTCTGGCCGTGGCTGCAGTATAGACGCAGGTTAATTTGCAGAGTCCCTGCCTTGCCAGTTGCTCCATAGTCTGCCAGGAAATGGTTTGAGGAGTGTGGCTTAGCCAATGTGTGCCCTCCCAAGCAGCCAATGGGCCTCTCGTGGGTCACCCGGCCATGGGTGGGCTCCTCCAGCCCAGCTCTTGCCCCAGAAACTCCGTGATCGCATCCTCACATCCTGGACTGGGAGAGTGAGGGAAGGTGGTCTCTCCCCTCTCCCCTAATCCCTCGATGCCTGCCACCGGGAGTCGGAAATTGGGGCTTAGCATCTTACTAGAGATTCTTGTGGCCCCGGGGCCAGCCGTGGCCCCTGGGGGCTCCGGTGTGGGCAACAGGCCGTAGCAAGCTAATGAGCGTCTCTAACGATGAGAAGCACTGTGACACTAGCAATAAGGCGGAGGGAGAGGACGCAGGACAGAGGATGCGGTTTCAGACAGAAGGCAGGGAATCTCGCAGAGACCTGAAGGAGGGAACAAGCACGGCATGAAGGCGTTGGAGGGGAGGTGTGTGGGCAGAGGGGATGGGAGGGCAAAGACGGCCAGGCGGATGCATGCTTGCTAGGTTTCAGAAGCAGGTCAGGCTGGCAGGAGATGCAGGTCGTGGGAGGACGATGATGGCAGATATCTGTACCTGGGGCCCTGTGGGACGTGCACGGGAGGGACTTGGGACATGGCTGCAGATGTGGAGGATTTGGAACTGGGAGCAACGTGGCCAACTTTTAGTTGTGACAATTATCTTGTGGGCCGCTGCGTGGAGACTAGAGCAGGGAGCGAGCCTGGAAGTGGAGAGGCCAGGAGAGGGTTGCTGGAGAAGTCTGGGGGTCTTAGATGCCTGCAGGAGAGGGGGAGGGTGTCACAGGTCATCCTGGGCTCCATTTTGAAGGCGATCCGAAAGGCTATGAGATGGTGCTCTTTCGTGTCGCCAGTACTGATGGAGCTCGCCCCATGATGATACAGAAAGGAGAGTGAGATTCCTGTCTCCAAGTCCCCAAGTCCCCAAGGAGGTTATCCCTTCACCCGGAGGGACACACAGCAAAACAGATCGAGGTTCGATGAGAACCCAGAGGGCCTATCACTGGAAGAGGCCCGATTGATCTCACCGAGCAAATGGTATGTGGGGTGAGTCTTGAAGAGGGAGCAGGAGTTTGCTTCGTGAGTGGAGAGCAGAGCAGAGAAGAGAGGGGCTGCCTGGCAGAGGGCACAGCCTGCACGAAGGCATAGCCATTGGCTTGGTTTCATCTCCTCTCCTGGGGAATCTAAGACCAACCCTGACTGTCGTTCCTCGTGATGTTGCCCGTGCCTGGCTCCAGAAATACTGGTGCTTGGCGGATGACCGACACTGTGGCATATTTGGGAAGCTCCAAGTTGGCTTGTAATCTGCAGTGTAAGATGCCATGAGGGTGGGGCACGGTACCTCCAAACTCTCTCTCTTGCAGGGAGTGTGGAAAGCGAGGGGACTGTGAAGTTGTGTGGGCACAATTACCCGTGTAAGATTGGGAAAAGTGGATGTGGTGGGGTCACTGGTCCGCATTTGCCCCTTGGGCCAGCTTTGAGCCTGGAGGCAAGTCTGGGAGATGGAGGGCGGGGGGGGGGGGCTGTGTCTGTCTGGCTAATGACTTCTGACTAGGTCAACAAGGGGCCCTTGAAGGGATTCGTGAAGGTGAGCGAGAGGTTCCCACGAGCCTTGTGGAGAGTTCAGGCGGGAGTGTCAAGGCGGCCCGAGTGGATGATGGAAGACAGTAGTTGAAGAAGAGGGTGACTGTTGCAAACACCCACTCCAATCTTCCCTTTGTGAAACCTTCTTTGGGACACACCCCCGATTCTTGTCTCTGCTGATTCATCCCGGGTCCCCCCGCACCCCCGTGGGGGAGGCCCTAGAACACCCAGAAAAACTCAGACAAGTGGAGAACCGGCAAGGGATGGGAAACAAGTTGCAGAAGCTGAAGCATCTCCCCAGCAAGCACCCATTCTAGCTGGCTTTCTTGGCAGCGGGCATAGGAATTGGCCCTGGGCGAGTTCCCCAGGTAAAAGGTGCAACCTGGGCGTGGACTGGTTTCCTTGTGAAGGCTGGTGCTTCCCCCTCGGGGCTCACCCTCGAGGCTGCTGAGTAATGTGCAGGCTGCAATCTGTCCGTGGAGGCACTCTGGAAACATCGAGTGTGAGGCTCCCAGGTAACAGCCAGCCAGTGTGTGGGCCCGGAGTTGGGCTTACGTCTGTCTTCTGGGGAAACCTCCCTCCCCGCTGGCCCTTGGGCTGGGCCTCCGCTCGGCCTTTCTGTCTTGCTCTCTTAGGCTGCCCTGTCCTTCCCTGGGAACCAGGTCAGGGGCCCTGCTGACAGGTGTCACGGGGCATGAATCAGGTCCCTGCAGGAGGAGGCAGGGGGCCTGGGCTGGGGCCAATGAGGAGGTTTAATTGGATGATTTATCTGGTCGATAGCCAATCTATTACACTCCGTGGAGAGAATTAGAAACCTGCCTATATGAAGGTTCGTCTCTTTGTGGGAGAAGTTTAGGTAACTGGTAACCACGTTTTGATCAAGAACGACTTGGTTGATTTCTCTACACTGTTGGTGGAGAATTTAATGTCACATTTCTGAGTGACCTCCAACTGGCGGGAGCTGGCTGTCGTTTGGCTGGTGGTTCGCCGAGGCAATCTATCCCTTTAGTTGGTCTTTGATTTTCAGCATAGATGGGCTCTCTGAGGCAAATTTATTCATGCTGAAGCCCAAGGTAAGCTTGCAAATGGCTCGTACCAAGACTTGACAACCTGTGAACTGACTTTCTCTTCTAGACTCGTGTCAGGTTATTTCAACAGAGCATGACTAGACCTCATCACTATGTGCTGTCGGAGAGACAAATCCAGGTGTTGATTTGGCAAGGACAGACACTCAGCCCTGCCCTTGAGAGGTTAGTTCATGGTCTGACGCTGGACTCGCAGACACATACACACACAAATGGAAATGATGGTGCAACATGATATGCGGATGGCAAAGGGTGAGGAGAAAGTCATCCTGTTATATAAAGGAGGAAATCAAGGAAGGCTTCCCAGAGGAAGTGAAATCTCAGATGAATCTGGAAGACTAAATAGAAATGAAGGTTCTCCAGCTGTGGTCGGTTTAGTGGTCTTGGCTTCTTGTCATGCTGGTTTTGACTATAAATGATTAATTGACTTATAACATTAATAACAGGAAGAAAGCTTTTACTTGCATTGCAAAGGGATTCATCCCAGACCTCTTAGTAATCTCCCCTCCTATACCTCTGTTGCTGGGGCACAGGTCTTTGTCCTGTATGAAGTGGTCCACAGTGTAAAAAATTCGAAAGGCCCTGTGTGACTAAATACCTGTTAAGTGAATGAGCTGGAAGAGGTTGTTGGTCATAGAGTTAGGATGTTGAGCAATGAGCTATTCTTCCGGCTTTTCTCTGTTAAAATACTATGATTCCTCCAGGGGAAAGCAGTTTCTTACTCATCTCTCTACCTTCAAAAGCCAAGCCAGTGCCTGTCACCTTACCTTATAAATGGGGACAACATCTGTGGTGTCTTGTGACTTTCTTCCCAGGTGGAATCCTGAGCCCACAACCCGTGTATTGCACGTGGGCTTTTGGACATGTTCTTCTCTGGCTCAGAAGTGTGATTTCTCCTTGCCTGTTGCAATAATATAAAGCTCAGAATTTTCACAGTCTTTCCAGACCAGTCTTTCTCCCTATTTGGTTCAGTCCTTTGGAAGGGCTCTCCAGTTTGCTTCCTTTCCCTTGTTTTTCACTGAAATCATCCAGGGCTGTGCATGAAGACAAGTCCACAGAGGCCCTGGGACTCTTGGGAGATGTCTGGCTCAACCAGTGCTCTTTTGAGACCCTTACCCTCAGCAGAAAACCCCCATTTAAGGAAGAAAAAAGAACCAGACCCACATCAGTCTCTATCAAATCCTTCAGGTACTCTAGGAATCGGCCATGATTCCCCCCTTTTCTACCGCTCTGCAAGTTGAGCTTTGCAGAGCGTAGAAGTCTCTAGAAGGGTGGCAGACAAGGAAGAGAGGTCTGCAGTGTGCCACTGGTAGCATCTTCATGGGTGGGGAATTGTGGCATTGAGAAGGGGGGAGGGAAAACGGAGGGCACGGGGGCCGTCAAAGCTGTGATGCTGCATAGAATCAACACGACAGCGTTGACGTGCCAGGCTCTGTGCTGGGCACCGGGGAGACATCAGTGATAGGTGACCCCAGCCTCCAGATCCTCACTGCCTAATGCAGGAGAGGGGTGTCAGTAGACAATTACAGCAGATGGCAAGTGTTAGGACGTGAAACCATAGGTGTAAGCCACAGTGTTTGGGGACTTTCGAGTTGAGCCCAGAAGGACGCATGGGAGTTGTCCAGAGTGAGCCATCAAAGGGAGGTGGGGAGAGCAGGGGGTGCCCCAGGCAGGGCAATCAAAAGCAGAGGGGGCTGGGAGAAGGGATGAAGGAATAAGTGAGAAGAGGAGAACAAGGAGAAGCATATGACCAGACGAAGGCAAATCGTTCAGGACCAAACGTGAGAGTGAGGTGGGTCTTTGAGGGCCCCTGCTCTACCTACAGAGGCAGCATCCTCGGCCGTGACCTTTTGGTGAGGGTGGCCAGATACATGTTTTGAGGCAGCCATTTTCACTATTGAGAACCTCTGGCCGTTACCGAGTTCTGAACATTAACGATTGCTGTTATTTCTAAGGCAATTCAACAAATAAGGCTTTCTCACATGTTCATCTTAGGCAGCCTGGGAGGACATTGGCCAAGAGGCAATGGGGTAAACCACTCACTAGCTGAGTGGAAAGCCACTTGACCTTGCTGAGCCTCAGTCTTCCTATCTATGAAGTGGGGATAATGACACCTACCTCACCTCACGGATGTGAGGTCGAGATACAATGATTGTATGGAAATCCATGGTCGATCCTTGACACTCTACCACTATTCACCTGTTTGCCATTGGTATCCCTACGGGGTGAAGGTTTCCTAACCCCGCCACGAGCGGTATCAGGAGGTCCACCCCTCCAAAGCTTCCTAGGTGAGCACCAACTGGTGTCCCAGTTGAGAGTGTGTGAGTATGTAGAGTATGGCAAATGAATCCTTGCTCCTGATTTTCAGTCAAATAGGAGGCACCGTCTTTGAGATGCACCCAAAGCTGAAACAGAAAGGTAAGTGCCCCAGGCCAGCAATACATGTTTCTGCATGATGCAAAGTTCAAGTGTCTTGTATTAGTCCCTCTATCTATCCTGACGATTTATGTTCACCAGCTTTAATTGGCCTCCTTAACAGCTTTTGCATTTTAAATCAGACTTCCCCTTCACCTACGGTTCCTCTGATCCCCAACCTCCACCTGCTTCTGTTACATATATATTTCGTTCACTAAATGAGAACCTTAGTCATTTGCACCCTGATTTTAAAGCCACATCCCTTGTTTGAACCTTTTCACATTTGACCTCAGACATGACCCACCTCCTCCCTCTGACTGCTTCCTTTATTTTTTTTCTCTTTTTACGTGTATTGAATATCTACTAAGCAATGCACGGTGTGCAAAGCATTCAAAGAGACTGAGACACCGTCTTGTGGGCACAGAACGATGGTCAGAATGCACCCTGGAAAGTGTTAGGTTGGGAATGCAGAGGTTATGGGAGACCAGAGGCACCATTCCAGGACCTGGGACAGGTTTGGGAGGGAATGGGGAGTTCGTGTAGGCAGAGGGAATGTCCCATATGGAAGAAAAGAGGCAGGAGGGAGCAGGTTGGAGACTGTATTGTCAACCCAGAGCTGCCGTAGCAAAGTATCACAAATTGCGTGGCTTAAAACATCAGACACTTATTATCTTATACTTTTAGAGGCTAGAAATTTAAAACCAAGGTGTTTCCAGGGCCTTGCTTTCTCTGAAGACTCTAGGGGAGAATCTGAATCTGTTCAATGGCTTTCTCCTAGCTTCTAGTGTCTCTGGCCATCTTTGGCACTTCGTGGCTGAAGAGGTATCACTTGGGTCTTTTCTTCCGTCATTACATGGGGTTCTCCCTGTGTGTCTGTCCCGGTGTGTCCTCTCTTCTTACAAGGATACCAGTCATGTTGGATTATAGTCCACCACAACCCTATTCCGGTGTGGCCTCATCTTAACTTGACTGCATCTGCAAAGACCCTGTTTCCAAATAAGGTCACGTTCATAGGTCCCAGGGGGTTAGGATTTCAATGTATCATCTTAGGGGACACAATTTGACCCATAACAGAAGACTTGCGGGTAGTCATTTTTTAGAATCTTAACTTCTCAACTGATCTTTGGGAATTAACATACCTGGAGGCAGGTTGGAAGTGACAGTAATGCAGATGGCCTTTCCGGGACACACCCCACACTCTCCAGGACACTTTGTCTGTTTCTAGAGAGGTGCCAGGTTGGCGTTCAGAGAAGGCCAGGGCGCTTTCAGTCTCCCTTCCCATCTCCTCTCCTCGGCTCCTGGAAATGAGCTTTAGAGAAATTAGAAATGTCTGGTCTTATCTGAAAGGTGCTCCTCGTGATGGATCTACTGGGCTGTTGTGTTAATGTTATCTGGGAGAGGGTGTAGCAACCGTAGGGTAAGGGAGGCGGAAGAGAGAAAGGGGGTTCATCCTGATCAAACACGTGTAATCAAACAATACTACTGAGTCTTGATGATGCCTCTCTGAATGCATTTCCCTGGAAATGCTTTGAAAGACAGCAGCTTAAAAGAATAAACAAGATGAGATTCAGGAGATAGCATTTCAGAACGGAGTGTAGGTACAGCTAAGCCGAGCTAAGGAGTGACAGAAGGGGAAAGTGCGTGTCAAAAAAAAAAAAAAAAAGAAGAAGGAAAAGAAAAAAAAAGGAAGAAAGTCCTCAAATGCCTCTACTCTGTGGATCTTATGGGCGGCAAACTTTACAATGTCTGTGTTTGTGTTTTGAGTCACTGCGAGTCCAGAGACAAGTTTAAACACACATAAGTTCAATTTAAAAGAAAATAAGATAACATTGGAGGAAGGGAGGAAATCAATGATGCAATGTTCCTTTTTAAAAATTTTTAAATTTTTTATGTTTATTTATTTTTGAGAGAGACAGACAGACAGACAGACAATGTGAGGAGGGGAGAGGGAGACACAGAATCCGAAGCAGGCTCCAGGCCCTGAGCCGTCAGCACAGAGCCCGATGTGGGGCTCGAACCCACAATGGTGAGATCATGACCTGAGCCGAAGTTGCACGCCTAACTGACTGAGCCATCCAGGTGCCCCCCCTTTTTCTCATTTTTTTAATTTTTTAAAATTTCTTGTTTAATGTTCCTTTTTATATATAACACTTCTTCTTTGGAATCCAATGTATATATTGCTTAAAAATGACACAGTAGCCACCATATTGTTAACTGAAGGACTCCTTCCTAGCATTATAGCGCTGAAAGTGCCTTCGCGAATTACTTTGTGGGAATCACTCAGCTGCGCTCACGTGGCCAGGGAAGAGGAAGGAGATGGTATTTATTTTGGGGCGAGGTGGAGAGGAACCCCAGAAAAGTTCCTAGAAGTCTGTATCAGGCATGAGAGTAAACATTCCTTTATTCAATAAATATTTGTTGAGCTCCTACTATGTGCTGGCATTATGTGACCGTATACATCCTCTCACCTGTTAAATGAGGAGACTCATGTACTTTTAGGGTTGCAATTTTTATTATTCATGTTATTACTAACATCTCCCCCACTTCAGAGGTGAGAAAACTTGAGGCACAGCAAGGTTAGTGATATGGTCAAAGCCACACAGGGAAGGAGTAATGGAAGCTAAGATTTGACCCAAGTCTGCTTCAGATTCCCAGGTTCCTCATGCGACACAGTAATGTTATAAGGAATGAACAACCACATAATAGGTATCACGTAATAGGTTTTTCCTTTACCTTCAAAGGAAAAACAAAAGGATATCAGGGGGGAAAAAGGTAATGGGATTTGGAGCAGAAAGCACCAGCGTTCTGAAGATGGCTCAGACAGTACCTCTGGGATGGTAGAGAGAAGAAAGTTGTCTGTGCCGAACTGTAAAACCCCAGACATTCATCAGCAGAAGAAACCAGCTCATGTTAACCAATATGGCTCCTTCCTTGCTGCTGGATGGGAATATAGCCAAGAAGTTCTAGGGGGTGTTGTTTGTTCATGGTCTGCCTTAACTGAAGAGTGCGTTCAGCCACATGGATGGAGCTAGAATGTATGATGCTACGCGAATGAAGTCAATCAGAGAAAAACAAATACCATATGATTTCACTCATGTGGAACTTAAGAGACGAAACAGATGAACATATAGGAAGCGGGGCGGTGGCAGGGGAGAGAAGAGAAGGAGACCAACCACAAGAGACTCTTAACGATAGAGAACAAACTGAGGGTTGGTGCAGGGAGGTGGCAGGGAGCTGGGCTAGACGGGGGATGGGCATTAAGGAGGGCACCTGTTGGGATGAGCACTGGGTGTTGTATGTACGTGATGAATCACTGAATGCTAGTCCTGAAACCAATGTTGCACTGAAGTTAACTAAAATTTAAATTAAAAAAAAAATCAGAATACCTTCTGCGTGAAATGGTATTCTGGAAAAAAATGACTATGCATCCTCAAATTGAATATAAAGAGACTTAAGGAAATAATCTATGTTTGTTGTTTATATCTTAATTTCCAATGTTATTTTGTAATAAATAGTATGTTCCAGTTAAAAAAAAAAGAAAGGAATGCATTCCGTGGAATTATGGAGAGAGTGACTGGGTCCTTGGAGGGGAGAAAGGCCTCCAGGGCTAAGCCCAGTGCCTAGGTTCAGGCATCCTCTGGACTGTGATTGCTGACTTCTTCCAGCAACAGGTATTTATTGAGTACCTACTAAGTGCAGCAGTGTGGCCTTAGGACACGTACTTTCTTCACTGGGACAGACTCTGCATGTGCTGGAAAGACCCACAGTTTTACAGTTCAACCAAGATGGCTGGTGGGTCTGCCTAACTCAGAGTGATATATTTGCCCACCTCTTGTTATTCCAGAACTTTAGAGCCAGATTCTCCGATCAGATTCTCCGATCCTTTGATGTCCATGTGGGTCTTCTTTTTTTTTTTTTAATTTTTAATGTTTATTTTTGAGAGAGAGAGAGAGGGAGAGAGAGAGAGAGGGAAAGAGAGAATGAGTGGGGGAGGAGCGGAGAGAAGGAGACACAGAATCTGAGGCAGGCTCCAGGCTCTGAGCTGTCAGCACAGAGCCCGACGCGGGGCTTGAACTCATGAACCATGAAGTCATGACCTGAGCTGAAGCTGGACCCTTAACAGACGGAACCACCCAGGCCCTCTACCGTGTGGGTCTTTGTGTCTTATTCTCCATTGGTTCTGAACTTGAGAAGGGAATCATTTCCCCAGCCCTCTCTAAACAAGTAATTATGACACTGAATATCAATAGGGCTTTTAAGAAAGTTGATAGTCTTTCAACAAGCATCTACTATGTGTTACCCCCCAAGCCTGGAGCTTTGCTAGCCAGGGGGTAACTGGGAAAAGGACCTAGCCCCTGCTCTCAGGGAGCTCACAGGCCAATGAGGGGTTGCAGGATAAAGAATTAATCTTTCTGGGAGAAGGCAATAAGACAAGTGATTAAGATAGAGATAATCACAGAACAGTTTTTGGGCTCAGACATGGACACTAGTCAGGCTGGAGGGGTTGGTGTGGGAGGTTTTAGGGATTCACTGCTGGAAAGGATAGAGCCTGATTCAATACTTGAGGAGTTAATTATGCCAAGAAAGGGCGGAAGGGCATTCCAAGAGAAGGGCACAGCATGGGCAAAATTGGTTGAACGTGAAATTTGTAGGAAGGGTGGGAAGAATGAAGCGGGAGAAGGAGAGGAGTTTCAGATTATGGAGGGTCTTGTATGTCACAAGAAGGAGACTGGGTTTGTTCTTTTTTTTTTTTTTTTTTTTTTTTTTTTTTAATTTTTTTTTCAACATTTTTTATTTATTTTTGGGACAGAGAGAGACAGAGCATGAACGGGGGAGGGGCAGAGAGAGAGGGAGACACAGAATCGGAAACAGGCTCCAGGCTCCGAGCCATCAGCCCAGAGCCTGACGCGGGGCTCGAACTCACGGACCGCGAGATCGTGACCTGGCTGAAGTCGGACGCTTAACCGACTGCGCCACCCAGGCGCCCCTGGGTTTGTTCTTTTAATAGTAGGTGAGAGGTAGGTGATGGAGGGGAATTGAAAACTTTAAGCCCACGTGGTTCTGTTTCCCAACATGAACAATGTCTTCAGGGAGGCCGGGGTGCCAGCATGGAGGCAGAGAAACCCAGGAAGGTATGCGGATTGAGTGAGTTAGTGTAGATCGAATGCTTAGGGTGGTTCTTGGCACACCCCTGTTACCGTAGGTATTTGCTATTGTTGTTGCGGTCAGCACGTCTAAGTCAGGGATCAGCACATTTTTCTCTTCAGAGCTAGATTGTATGTATGTTGGGCTTTTCATTAGATCTGTTTGCAATCACTCAATTCTGCGGTAGCATGAGGGAGACCAGAGACAGTGCACAAATGATTGAGCATGGCTGCATTCCAATAAACTTTCTCTCTCTTCCTCCCTCCCTCCCACCCTCCCTTCCTCCCTCCTTCCATCTTTCTTTCTTTCTTTCTTTCTTTCTTTCTTTCTTTCTTTCTTTCTTTCTTTCCTTCCTTCCCTTTCTTTCTTTCTTTCTTTCTTTCTTTCTTTCTTTCTTTCTTTCTTTCTTCTTTCCTTCTCTTTCACATGAGCAGGGAAGGGGCAGAGGGAGAGGGAGAGAGAGAATCCCAAGCAGGCCACATACTCAGCGTGGAGCCTGACGCAGAGCTCGATCCCATGACCATGAGATCATGACCTCAACTGGAATCAAGAGTTGGGACACTTAACCAACTGAGCCACCCAGGTGCCCCTAAACTTTATTTAAAAGCCATGGCCCACGTCAGGCTCTGCGCCGACAGCTCAGAGCCTGGAGCCCGCTTCAGATTCTGTGTCTCCCTCTCTCTCTCTCTGCCCCTCCCCCGCTCATGCTCTGTCTCTTGAAAATAAATGTTAAAAAAAAATAAAAAAAAAAATCCATGGCCCACAGACTATGTTTTGCCAACCCTTGGTCTAGGTCTACAGTTATAATCCCCAAACTTCAGTGGTTTATAAGGGTTTAGTCTTATTCTATAATTATCCGTCAGGATGGGCTAGATGAGGCTGTGTTAACAAACAGCTCCAAAATCTTAGTGGTTCACGAAAAGAAGGATTTCATTCTTGCTCACACTGCATGCCTACTTTGAGCGGGCTGGGAGCTGCACTCCATGCCTCCTCACACTGAGACCCAGGTTGATAAAGCAGTCAGATATTTCTGGTCTCTGAGGGCAAGGGAGGGAGAACTTTTAAAGGTCCTACAGCAGCAACGAGGTGATCATGCCTAGAAGTGCACACAGCACGTCCACTTACAACCCACTGGCAGCTACAGAGCTTGGACCCACCCAATCACAAGGGGCCCAGAAAAGACACTCTCCACGTGCAATCCTACCACGTGCCCAGAAAGCAGGGAGTTGGAAATATTTGACGAGCATCACTGATGATTTCCACATTATTATCACTTACTTCTCAGCTTCCAAGTCAACATGTTACAGCACTGGCCACATGAAGAAAGAGACACTGTCTCAGTATAGTTCCAAATTCTTGAGGAAGAGAATCTTATTGGCTCAGCTGGATTCAGAGAGGCCCGTTGGTGGTCCCACTCACCGAAGCAGGGATCGGGTATCCTATTGTACAAATACAGTTGGTGGGAGCCCATTGTTTGGATGGGGGGTTGGTGGAGAAACTTAGAGGAGTTACTTCAAGTTGAGCAGGTTACCGTAATACTCATACCCCTTAGTGAAGTGGCAGAGAGTGGAAAGGAGTTGAAAGAGAGCGCCATATGTAAATGAGAGCAGGGAAGAGCTGACGGGCAGAGATGAGGGTACAAGTCCTAGTTCGGTGGCTAACCGGGTATGTGACTGGGGTAGGATATCTCAAAAACTCTTGGTGCCTTGGTTTCCTTATCTGTGAAACACATACCCTTGTGAGTTGGTAGGGAAGTACAGTCTTCTAAGAAAACTGAGAGGTGATGTCTTAAAGATCCAGTGAGACAACGGATATGAAAATGCCTTGCAAATCACACTCTGGTCCTCTTCGTTGCACAGTGTTGGCCACATAGTTTATAATTCCCGAGCCCCAGTCTCCTCGTTTTTAACATGGAGATTAAAAGATCTACTTCCTCGAGTAGTGAGGATTTGAAAAAATGAAAGCTGGGCCCCATAGTATTAGGTCTGGCAATATACCCAGTTAATGATGGTTCTTATTCCGACTGGTCTGTGCCAGTGGGATCTGAATTCATGTGTGTCATTGGCCTCCAGGGTTGATTGGGCTGATCTGACTCATTGAGTGTGTTCATGTTTTCCTTCTTTCTTGCTGTCGTTGACGCCCATGGCTAGTGGACAGGTGCTTTTCCAGGAGCTGTGGCATGAGCCAGGGTGACCCTCTGGGCAGGTGGCCTGCTACGAAATGTCACCTTAGAAGCATAGTACCCCAGACTGCGTCCACCAGTGGTCTGTCTGGGATTCTCACCCTTTGTCTTGTGAATCAGGAGACAATGCCAGTAAGGCATTGTTTCCAGGGGAGCTGTCTGAAAGCAAACGTTGAATCCATCACTAGGTAGAGGCAGATGAGATTCCTGACCACATGTTGTGGGTTGGGTCTTGAGGAATGGAAGACAGGGGAGATGTGGCTGCACACCGGAGATTAGAATTTCCTGAGGAGTTAAAAAACAAAACAAAACAAACACTGGTAATGCTCAGGATCTGCCTGCAGAACTTCTGATTTAATTTATTTGCGGGGTGGCCTAGTTCAGGGGATGTTTAAAAACTCCCCAGATGATTCTCACGTGGAGCCACTGGTTGAGAGCGCAGGGGATTGTTAGAGAGGGCAGATTCGTGTGGGGGACTGATAGGACCCCAGGGCAGACAAGACGGGGCAGATGAGTTACCAGATGTTTTGTAAGAGGGAGTATGAGAGGAAAGAAGAGGGAGAAGGTGGGGAGGCCAGTTGTTACGAAGCCTAATCTAAGCGTAAACACTGTTGTGCAATTTGGCAGAAGGGAGTGTTGGAAAGGGAGAAGGGTGAGCTTCCTTCTCCTAGCACCCTTGCGATGTCAAGTTGGCTGGGCTGCGCACCCCTGGTATTCGGTCAAACATTAGCCTAGATGCTTCTGTGAAGGTATTTTTCGATGAGATTAACACTTAAATCAGTAGACTTCGAGTAAAGCAGATTATCCTCCCTCATGTGGGTGAGCCTCATCCAATCTGTCGAAGGCCTGGATAGGGAAGGACTGACCTTCCCAAAGGAAGGAGGAATTCTGCCAGCAGCCTGCCTGTGGACTTGACCTACAAGTCTTCCCTGGGTCCCCAGCCCACCGGCCTTCTCTGCACACTTTGGACTTGCTGCTTCCCACGATCGCATGAGCCAAACTTTAAAAATCTCACTCTCTCAACTCTCTCTCTCCGTAGACACAAAGCATTCGTTTCGTTTCTCCGAAGAGCCTGACTGATACAACCCCGATGAGGCGGTGGTGTTAGTCTGCTCCACTATACAGGTGAGGAAGCAGGTTTAATAGCAGGTTGGCCCTTGGGGACGTGGGGGAAACAGGCTAGAAGGTCAGGCAGCTGACTCAAGCACCTGCTGCCTGCCTCCCCGGTTCTTCTTAAGAGGTGGTCACTGTGGTGTTCAGCCACGAAGGCTAGATTTTTCTGGGGAAATTGCTTCTCCCCTCAGAGCCCCAGTTTCTCTGTCCCCCAAAGGAGGGTACCCTCAGATGGAACCTTTCAACCCTTCTTAACTTGTATCCACTAGTGTCCCCGAGAAGCTGGTGCTTGTCCATTGGTAATTGATGAGCACATGGGTCAGCGTTGCCTCGCCCCTCGCTGCCCCTCTGCTCACCTCCCCTCCTTCTAGGCTTTCTAGGCTCCCCTCCCCTCTTCCCCTTTGGCTTACTGAGACCTCCTTGGTTTCTCAGTTCATACTCAGACCTTCATCGATGGGGCTCTTCTTCCAGCTACTAACTATTGTCTGTTACACCAGCAATAGGAGAAGCTCAACGTGATTGCTTCCAGCCAGACTTTTGCTTGGATTTGAAAGTATTCTCATCCTGCCCCACCGGTTGCTGGCACTCTTTTTAAACCTGTGTGTGTGTGTGTGTGTGTGCGCGCGCTCCTTTCTAAATAAACCACCTAAATGTTTAATCCTACACATCTCTGAGTAAACCAGCACTACCCAGATACTTGGGAATCACCCCAGGCCATAGCATATTGGCCTATTGTCAACATTTCTCTCTCTCCACTTGCTATCAGCCTGAACTCTGGTAGACCGAAGTCCACTTCCGGCAATCAAGCGTTTTGGGGGCATGCCTCTGCTTGAGAAGGGCACCTGAGATTCAGGCCCTCCTCCCACACCCTCTTCCTTATCTCTCATTGCCCTTATTTCCCTCTCACCTGACACTTGTTCAGTTTATCAGGCATCTTTTATTTATAATCGGCTGTATTGAGGTGTAATTAACACACAATAAGTAGAAATATTTCAAGTGTATAATGTGAAGGTTTTACACAGGTACATATCCGTGAAACGAGCACCACGATCGAGATAATGAACATATCCATCACTCCCCAAAGCGTCCCCTGCCCCCTTGTAATCTCTCCTTCTCTCCTTGCCCCCTTCCCCACTAGATACTAGTTTGCATTTTCTAGAACGTTACATAAATCGAATCAGACGGTGTGTACTCTTTTTTGGGGGGGAGGGGTCTGACTCTTTTTTCCTTAGCGTCGTCATTTTGAGCTTCACCCCTGTTGATGTAGGTTTCTTCATTTTTATTGCCGAGTAGTATTCCATTATGTGGATGGACTGCAAATTGTTCATCTGTCCACTCTGGGTGGATGTGTGGTTACTCTTAGTTTTGGGGTTTTGCTAATAAACCTATACTCATTTATGTAAAAGTCTTTGTATGGACATATGTTTCCATTTTTCTTAAAGATCTAGAGGACGGGCACGTGGACCATGTGGCGGGCGTATATTTAACTTTTACAGAAACTTCCAAATTGTTTGCCAAAGCGATTGCACCATATTTTGTTCCCACTGGCGGTGTGCAAAAGGTCTCGTTGCTCCCGATCCCTGCCTTCACTTGGTAGGGAAGTTCAGGTCCTAGGAAGTCCCCTGGGGGGTGTGGTGGCATGGGCAAAGAAGCCATGTGTCGTGCTTCCCCCATAACATTTACAGCCCGGTGAAATACAACTAAGATACATATCAGAACAGTGTTGAAGGAGAAAGAAATCCACCCAAAGTGCACTGGGGAAGGAGGATATGGCTGATGGGGGTAGTGGGGGGAGCCAGTGGTGAGGGTGGGTTTCTGCGATGATGGGCCTGGGAAACATACCGCTCTGGGATTCCGTCAACCTGGAGCGACCCCCCAGAGTCTGGGACAGGTAGTCTTTTTATAATCTTGCTATTGTCCGCTTTTGAATAATAGAGCTTCGAGGATGGCCTGTGGCATGAAGCCTTCCTTCATCACGTGGTCTCCGTTAATGCGGCTTTGATTTCTCCACTCACCAAAGTTACCGATGCGGTCACCTACCTTGTCGCATATATTGGACTGCCCTCCAAGGAGGGAAATAACGAGCTTGACTAATTCTCCCAAATTTGGGGAGGGACTAAATTCTCACCCTCGTGCCTTTCAGGGCCTCTTGGGGGGTGGCCTTCCCTCCTCACCCTATACCCTGCCTCCCTGTGGGACTGCCTGCAGGTCTGTTTTGAGGTGCGGTGGGTCTTTCACGTGGGATAAGGCTCCCCGAGAGCGGGAACCCCGTCTGTGTTCCTCACCCGTACCCCCGGCAACAAGCACAGTGCCCGTGTTGGTTGTTGCCCGAAGATGTTTTTACAGCCACACCTGCTGCTTAGGGCGAATTGCTCTGGATGCTTCCCTGGAGCATCTTCCCTGGAGATGCTCTTCTTGCAGGTTGGGGGGGAGATTAGGGAGAGAAGAGGAAAGCCAGTGGCTCTGGAGCTCCCGCTGTGTGCCAGGAGCTGTGGTAGAATCAGCACACAGGCCATCCCGTTTACATCACCGTTCTACAGCGAACAACTTGTTACTCCCATCTACTAACGAGGAAGAGGAAGCTCTCACTACTCAGGACACTTGCCCAGGGCCACACAGCAGCGTGGAGATCTGCACTCGCATTTTCCCCAATCCTTTAAAGCCCCCCTCCGCCCCAAACGTATCCCAGATGTGCTGAGATCATTGACTTAAGAGATGCATAGCTATCATGCATTAAGCACTCAGTGTGGCAGGTACGGGGGAACGATGAGTCCTTTGGGAGAGAAGCTGTAGGGAGCTGGGGGTGGGGTGGGGAAAGGGGGAAGGACATGATGATGAGGAGAGCGGCCAGATCTGGCTTTGAAGCGAGTTACCCACCGGGTCAAGGAACAAGGGCTTACCCTGTGGGTGGCGGAAAACGACAGAATGGTTGTCTTCAGTGAAAGACCAGAATTGGACTTAGAGCATGCAGCAGTGGCAACGTGAGGGCTGAAGTCAGGGGCAGGGCAGGAGGGAGCCACGGCGGTTCTAGCGCCAACGAAGGGAGAATAAAGACGGCGGTGACGAGGCGGCCACGGGAAGAGGACACGGTGCCGACTGCCCTAAGTGTGCTCACCCATGCCATATTCAGAACAACTGTCCCAAGGGAGTGTTAGTGTTGCCACCGGTTCCCAGGTGAGGAAACTGAGGCACAGCGAGGTCGAGTAACGACCACCACCGTCGTGGTAGAACACGCCCAGAAGGGATGTGTCCTCTTGCTCTGGCTCCTCCAGCCAGTGGGTGGCATTCGAACCCGCGTATCCTGGGTCCAGAGCTGTCACTCTTGGCCTCTCAGGGGGGCACACTTGTTCTCTCACCTAATCACAGAGGATCACAGACCTCCGGGGAGGGGAGATATCTTTGTTATCGTAAAGACTACCCGCCCCCCGCTCCCCCCCATCCAGATGTTCAATTCCCTCCTGTGCCCTCTGCTTAAACATTTCTAGTGACGAGGGCCTTCTGTACTGCCAGGCATCCAAGGACACGTTTGGCACTAGCATCATGAGAGTTTAATCCCTTTTGTTGTGCTCAGGCGGGGGGGGGGGGGGGGGGGGGCGCTGCTTCTGGGGCTTCCTCGGAGCCTCAGCGGGCCCCAAGGCCGCACCCGAGGGTGTGAACTGTGGCTTCTGGGACAACCTGGGACAAAGTCCACCGGGGACTTGGTGGTGTGTTCGCTGCATGGGGAGCATCCCAAGGCGGCCGGGCCCGTGCTAATTGGCTGCATTTGAACTACAACACCGTTCAAACCCAGCACGACAATTAAAGCTGAAAATGATCAGCTGGGATTAAAAGGATTCAAAGGGTAATTGCTTCATAACACGCTGCGTGGCTCCACGTATCGGGAAGGGTTGACGGGGCTGGAATTAATTATATCGGAATACTTGTTTATTTTTATAGAGTCTTTTAAAATCATTTGGATTTGGCCAAGTTGTGCCTTTCCCCAGCACTCTGGGCTCTGGTTAACTGCCGTGGATGTATCTGCCAAGTGCAATGCTAGCTGTTCTTGGAAACTCTGAAGGCACGAAAACACACTCGCCATTTATCAGCGAGATCAACCCTTTTATTGCCGCTGCGATAATGATGCCTGCATTTGCACGGCACTTGCAACGTTTTCAAAATGCTTTTACGTATGTTATCTCCGTTTGGCTTTGCGACAACCCAATGAGATGGTTCAGGGCTGGAATTCACGTTGGGAGGCGATAAAACTAAGGCAGAGATAAGCGAGGCACACAGCAGACTAACAAGAGGGCCCTGACTGGAGTCCAGGGTGCCTGCCTCTCACCTGTGGTGTTTGGGACTAGAGAGACGCATCTTGTGTGCTGGGTGGGTGAGGCTCACCGTGCCGTCAGGAAGGGAGAAATCATTGTGGAGTTTCACACGGAAGTTGGAACTCATGAATGAATTAGCCGTTTGAACTGAGAGACCGCGAAAGGGGTGATGGGTCAGACAAGAGCGGTGCTTTTGGCAATGAGGTTGCTGCGGGAAGGCCTGAGTGAGGGACTTTGGTTTGGAGTCAGCAGCCCCGGCTTTGAGCTCTGCCTCTGGCCCTTGCGTGGGCGTGTATCTCTTCACGTGACCATTCATTCCCCTGAGGTCTCAGCTTTCTCCTCTGTACAGTGGGTCTGACGATGACCTTCACCAGCGTTATGGTTAAAGTCAAATGACCAATGGCATGGGCCAGAGCCAGACAAACACAAGCTACTATTGTTGCCGGCATTTTTCTGTCCGATGCCCCTATTTTAACTATGACATAATAAACAAAAATCTGGCCACCTTTCAGCTTGTTTCTCAAAAGACTTCACTCCCTGTATCTTAGAGTGTGCTTTAAAATTTTGTGTGTGTGTTTATTTCTTTTTGAGAGAGAGAGAGAGAGCAGGGGAGGGGCAGAGAGAGAGGGGGCACAGAATCCGAAGCAGGCTCCAGGCTCTGAGCCGTCAGCACAGAGCCCGACTCCGGGCTGGAACCCACAAACTGTGAGATCGTGACCTGAGCCGAAGTCGGACGCTTAACCGACTGACATCCAGGCGCCCCTTACAGTGTGCTTTAAAGTATGTTTTCCAATTATAATAGAATGAGTTAGCAGGATTTCAAAATTTGTAGGAAAACAGGCAGGAAAAGTCTTCTGGGTAAGCAGAAGGGGAACCAACTACCTGAAACCAAACAGCACCTAAAAGATGTGCCTTCTGTTTCTGGTGCTCGTACTATTTCCAGCTTTTGGTGACAACCGGGCCCAGGTTGGCCAGCCCTATTATTTGTTCTGGGGCTGGAGTGTTCCAGGACTCAAGAATGTAAAGCCGCAGGACATAGAAAGGGCACTTCCAGATTTCGCAGTCCAGCGAAAGACTGTTTTTGTGCAGTGCGCTGTGGTTGAACACCTATGAGACCAGAAGTGTTTTCTAGGCATCGTGTGTGCGGCATGCAAAATAAACAGGAGTTAGCTCGTCTCCCAGTAGGTACTTAGGATCTAGCTGGGGTAAGAAGAGGGACAGACGGACACACGTGCAGTGCTTAGAATACTGGGCTCCCATGCCTTGTGTGAGGAACCCCGCTGGACCTGATCAGTGTTACCTCAGTGCATCTGATGAGATCAGTACTGTTGCTCTAACCTCCATTTTACAGCACAGGAAACTGAAGCGTAGAGAGTTTTAGGGCCTCCGAAGACCACACTGTTATCACCCAGCTAGTGATGCTACCAAACTCACTGAGTTGGCGCCCCAGCCGGTCCTGAATCTGGGCCAATGGTCCAAAATATCATTAATCAAAGTGCAGAGGAATAGATTGCTTGCAAAAGAATTCACCATAGGGAAAGGTGATGAGGTGACAGGGGATGAACGACAGTGACTTCTGGGGTGTGACTGGTCTGGGTTTGAACCCTGGACCTGTCCCTTACAGCCTGCAACTTTGATGAGCACCATTGGAACTGGGTCTTGACATCTCTGTAAAGGACGGAGAACGTTCTTACCTTAACCAAGACAACCTTCGGAAATCACCTAGCACCGCTGGGGCAACGTGTGTCTCCTTCATCCAGCCTCCCATTTAAAAGCTGGTCACCAGCAGCCCCTGGCCCTGAGCCCCCTGGCCCGCCCCCCCACCCCATACTTGCCCCAGGTTGCCTGATCCACCCTTTCTGTGGATTTCACAAAAAGGTGTCCTGCTCACCTGCTTTGAACCTTGCCAGCTTCCGGCTTCCCTCCTCTGATCCCCGGTGCGTTCTTGGTCTAGGAAAGATTCCACGTGTGCACATTCTTGCACGCGGTCACTGACTGAGTCCAGCTCCCACCCCCGATGGTGGCCCTTAGAACACGGAAGTGTGTTTACGTTTCACAAATGTGTGTCAATCCCCCGGACCTGACATCAGAGAAACCAGAACCTCAGCAGCACAGACTGCCCCCACGGGATGCCGTTTCTGTCAAAACCTTTGTCCTTCGGCTGAGCTGAGAGCTGGGAGGACGGACGGAATGGAACTGAAGAAGTCAGGCCTGGCATCGACGGACTCAGAACCACCTGTGGATAGATGCTGAGCTTGATTACAAATGTTTTACTGTCACAAATAAAGCTCCAGATGTGCCCAGGGGAGTGTCTCCGGGGGTATATACATCTCGGAGAGCAATCGTTAGCCCCTACGTGTGCACACCTTCAGGATGACCTAGGGCTGTTGGATGGCTCCCTGGACTGGTTCAAAAATTCACACTCCCTCAGGCTCACACTCTTGGTATTGTCTGACTTGACAATTTTTACAGATCTGATGACGGGAAATGACGTATCCTTGTTTGAACTTGTGTTTCCCAGGCTACCAGTGAAGGTGAACATGTTTACATGTGTTTATTTATTTTTCTTATGTTTTTATTATTTTTTTTCAATATATGAAGTTTGTTGCCAAATTGGTTTCCATACAACACCCAGTGCTCATCCCAACAGGTGCCCTCCTCAATACCCATCACCCACCCCCCCATTAACCCTCAGTTTGTTCTCAGTTTTTAAGAGTCTCTTATGCTTTGGCTCTCTCTCCCACTCTAACCTCTTTTTTTTCTTTTTTTTTTCCTTCCCCTCCTCCATGAGTTTCTGTTAAGTTTCTCAGGATCCACATAAGAGTGAAAACATACGGTATCTGTCTTTCTCTGTATGGCTTATTTCACTTAGCATCACACTCTCCAGTTCCATCTACGTTGCTACAAAGGACCATATTTCATTCTTTCTCATTGCCACGTAGTATTCCACTGTGTATATAAACCACAATTTCTTTATCCATTCATCAGTTGATGGACATTTAGGCTCTTTCCACAATTCGGCTATTGTTGAGAGTGCTGCTATAAACATTGGGGTACAAGTGCCCCTCTGCATCAGTACTCCTGTATCCCTTGGGTAAATTCCTAGCAGTGCTACTGCTGGGTCATAGGGTAGGTCTATTTTTAATTTTCTGAGGAACCTCCACACTGTTTTCCAGAGCGGCTGCACCAGTTTGCATTCCCACCAACAGTGCAAGAGGGTTCCCGTTTCTCCACATCCTCTCCAGCATCTGTAGTCTCCTGATTTGTTCATTTTGGCCACTCTGACTGGCGTGAGGTGATATCTGAGTGTGCTTTTGATTTGTATTTCCCTGATGAGGAGCGACGTTGAGCATCTTTTCATGTGCCTGTTGGCCATCCGGATGTCTTCTTTAGAGAAGTGTCTATTCATGCTTTCTGCCCATTTCTTCACTGGATTATTTGTTTTTCGGGTGTGAAGTTTGGTGAGCTCTTTATAGATTTCGGATACTAGCCCTTTGTCCGATATGTCATTTGCAAATATCTTTTCCCATTCCATTGGTTGCCTTTTAGTTTTGTTGGTTGTTTCCTTTGCTGTGCAGAAGTTTTTTATCTTCATGAGGTCCCTGTAGTTCATTTTTGCTTTTAATTCCCTTGCCTTGGGGGATTCTTAAGTTTAAAAAAAATTTTTTTTGAAAGAGTGTGAGCAGGGGAGGGGCAGGGAGTGTGGACAGAGGATCCGAAATGGGCTCCGTGCTGACAGCACAGCAGAGAGCCTGATGGGGGGCTTGAACTCATAAACCTCGAGATCATGACCTCAGCCAAAGTCAGACGCTCAACTGACTGAGCCACACAGGCGTCCCTGTTTACATGTGTTTCT
Source organism: Panthera leo (assembly GCF_018350215.1). Lineage (NCBI taxonomy): Eukaryota > Metazoa > Chordata > Mammalia > Carnivora > Felidae > Panthera > Panthera leo. Next base: position 69,791,392 of record NC_056695.1, on the reverse strand, counting down.
CGACCAGTTGTGTTTCCATTGACTTTCCCGATTTTTTGCTCATTTTTTATGGGGTCGTGTATTGTGTTCCTACTGATTGCTTAGGACCCCTTCCCGGCTTGTGGACGGCTGACTTCTCACTGTGTAGTCACATCTTGCTGGGGTGTCTCTTCTTCTTTTTACAAGGATGCTAATCCCATCATAGAGGCCCTGACTTCATGACTTCATCTAAACCTGATCACACCCCCTCACACTGGGGCTCAGGGCTTCAACAGATGAATTTGGGGTGAGACACAAGCATTCGGGTCCATAGCAAATGTACAGGGAGGTCCTGTGTGCCTAACAGCCAGTCCCTTCTGTGGTAACATCTTGCCTCGCTCTGGGACGGTATCACAACCAGGAAGGTGACATTGGTTCGACTGTGGAGTTTATTCAGATTTCACTAGCTTCCCTTGACCTCTCACGTGTGTGCGTGTGTGTGTGTTTTACGTGGTCGTGTCACAGATATAGATTTGATTAACCAGCACCACAGTACAGACAGGCCTCATTGCCACAACGCTCCCTGCCTGATATCCATTTCCAGCCCGTTGTTTTCGTTTCGAAGCATCTCAGAGACAGTGCTGGCTAAACCCGTTTTCTGTCTCGCAGGAGGACTTCCAAAGAGTGAGTTAAAATCTGCAAAGTTTCCATCTGTATGCAGTGTACAAGACATAAAGGGCACACCCTCTCGGCCGTAACGCACCCGGCTTTGAGGCAGGGCTCCTCCCCAGCTGGGCAACATTGACTCACCTCTTCCGGGCCCCGCGGATAGAAGGGGGTGACGGTGCTTGCGAGCAGGTGCCCCACGGTTGTCCAGCGGCCAATAAGCGCCTCGCGAGTGATAGTTACTATAATCGAGGTTTTCTCCTCTGGCATCCACCTCGGTACCCTGATCTCCTTCCACGTGAACAGAAGTCACGGCCATTCTGGCCCCCTCTTGCCATGCCAGCTGACAAGCCTCTTATTGAGGAGGCTCTTGATTTCCTTTTGGGCTTCCTCCTCCACTTTGCTCCCCAGCAGGAGCGGGAGCTGGGGCCGAGGCCTCCTAAGCTCATCAGGGTCTCCCGTCTTCCTCCCCCTGGAGTTTCACACGCTTCCCTTTCATCAGCAGCTTCCCAGGGAAGCCCTGGCCTCTGCCGCCTGGCTGGGCCGGCCCTGCCTGTGCCAGAGCCGGCGTGCCGGGTGCCCTTTTAAGGGGAGCACCGCGGCGCCCTGGCTCCCGATCTGAGCAGGGAGGGCCGAGCTGGGGAGGGCCAAGAGCATCCTTTCTGGGGGAGCAGCTATTCTGGGAAACAAACGCTCCAGGCATCTCATTAGCATAATCTCAGGAATTAATGGCTTGATTGATGTTCCACGTTTCCCCACAGTTTTCTATAAATGATAATGTATGAAAACGAAATGGAGGAAAGAAAACATGACACGACATATATTATTTAGGTGTTTGCAGGGAGGCCGACACACAAACACACACGATTTATCAACAGTCGTTTTTTGCACGGTGCTCTGAGCCCCAAGCCTCCAAGATGTGGAATTAATTTCATAGCAGGTGATTCTAGGCTATTTCACACGGGCCATCTGTCGCTTCTTCATCTACCTTTCTGCTGTTACAATAATTAATCATTTCGGGGACTGCCTTGGCCCCGGAAAGTCCATTCTGCCTGAGAGCTCTCCAAGAGTGGGTTGCACGGCAGTGTTTGTTTTGCAACAGTGTGTTTCCACGAAGCAGGCGTGTTCAGATATTTCTCTTACTCAGTTTTATCTGTCCACACCAGTGGCTCGGCAGCTGAGGGCTGCTTCAGGGAATGTTAGATTGCTTGCTGAAACTGTTGAAGAAACCAAGTTCAGAGAGGTTACTTGGATTATCCAGGGTCACACAGCGAATCTGAGAGAGCTGGGACCAGAACTCAGGCCTGTCAGCTTTCCATGCCTCGCTTCTGGTTTTCGGTCTGAAGTGGGTCTTCCGTAGACGGGAGGGAGTGTTGCCAGAGATAGTTAGATAGCCCTAGGAGCCTGAGAGGTAGCTCAACGTGGGACATTTGGGGCACAATCGAGTTAAGTGCTATAAGTTCATGCTGTATTCAGCCCAGAAATCAAAATATCCCCATGCGACGAGGTGAAATTAACGTTAGAACAAATCAGCTCTTTGAAGAAACGTGAGTCATTGGTCTACCGTGCTTGATGTAACAATGGAAGAGAGAAAATACCAGTCTGCTTCCTTACCTGAGATGCATACACCTACTGACGCTCATTGATTGTATTTATTAGTGACACAGATAGTTATTGATTGACCATTTTTTCCAGGCACTGGGCTAGGCGCCGGAAACACAACGATGAAGTCCTAACGCTCGTGGAATGGATATTTTAGTGGAGGGACACACAATGAAGAATTAAATGAAGACAAATTGGGATAGGGCTACAAAAGGCAGGTAAGGGGCCGGGACAGAGAAGAGTGGGCGGCTTCTTCATGTGTGAGGGGACCTCTTCAGCTGGGATTGTCACCGGAAGCCCCTTGGAGAAAACTGCATTTGGCCTTAGACCCTGAGGGGTGGGAGCAGTGCACATGGCAAGTGGGAGGGACAGAATCCCAGGCAAAGACGGCTGCGTCCCAAACGTCCTGACTGGGAAAGAAGATCAGGCTGGCGGGAAAGCAGTCAGGGATGGGGACACCGCTAAGGAGGAGGTGAAGAGAGCCAAGCGGGAGGCGGGGTGTTCAAGGGCTAAATCATGCGTCACGGGGAGGAGTCGGCATTTGACTCAAGGGAAGATACTGGACGGGTTTTAGCAGGAGAATGACAGAGCCTGGTGTACGTTATAGAATCTCCATTTTACAGATGAGGAAACTGAAGTGCAGAGACATACTGTCACTTCTTGAAGGCCGTTCACGTTTCTGACTCGAGTCCAGGCTCTAAGCCGGAGGTCGGCAAACCATGTCTTATGGGCCAAAGCCAGCCTACTCTCTGTTTTTTTGTAAGTAAATTTTCGTTGGAACACAGCCACATCTATTTGTTTAGGTTTTGTCAACGGCCACTTTCCCACTACAACGGCAGAATCGAGTACTTGTGACAGACAGGGAGGAGGAGGAGCTGGAAGGGAGGAGCAGGGTGTCAGGCTGCAGAGAACCCTGGGGGTAGATTGGGAAGAGCCTTGAATGCCACCATCATTAACTGCTGAGACCTTTAAGTGGCTGAGTTAGCAGTCACAGAAGGCTCTGGAAGAGACCTGTTTTTCCAAGATGAAGATTGTAATTGGTTATTGATGTCCTATTTGTATGCTAATGACGCTCAGTAAAGTAGCTAAACCATAATTAACGCTCCGGCTTCCTCTAAAAAAAGCCCACTGAAAGGTCAATGGATTTCATATAATAAATTATTAAATGATGGGAAACACAGGAAGTTAGGCTTCTCAGCTCTAATCTTTTCAGGTTTTACGAACCGTCATTTATTAAAAGCACTGACAATGTTTACGTTTTGCTACCGCCGGCTCCAGAAATTTTTGGAGTTGGAGTCAGCGTTGAGTGGAAAAATATATTGTTTGCCAGACTTCATCTGTTTGGGAATCAAGACAGCATTACCTCTGTGATCTGACTTCCCATCGCTCTGTGTCAATGAGAAGTCAAACAGTGTGGCAGCCTATTGGCAGAACTTCTGCTGTATGGAAACCAGGATGAATAACTCTGCGATGCCAGTTAGATTTATCTGGCAATAACAAAAATACACCGGACCCTTTGTGGATAAAGTTCTCACTCCTGTCCTGCAAATTCTGCCAGAGGGAAGATCTCACTCACAAGGAACAGGCACCGCAAAAAGATGCCCATCAGCTTGGGCTCTGCGGTCAGGCGGTCTGGATTTGAACCCCTGCTTCACCTCTCAGTAGCCGTGGACCTTGGACTGAGTTCTTCTGTGCCTCATTATTTTGCTCAACTAGAATATAGGGGCCTGAGCAGTACTTAGAGTATAGAGGTGTGGTGACTGAGAAAAGGCACATTAAATGCTCTGGACAATGCCTGGTGCACAGTAGATGTTCAATGAGTATTAGGCATTGTTTAAAAAAATTTTTTTAAAATGTTTATTTATTTTTGAGACACACACAGAGAGAGAGAGACAGAGAGAGGATGAGTGGGGGAGGGGCAGAGAGAGAAGGAGACACAGAATCCGAAGCAGGCTCCAGGCTCTGAGCTGTCAGCACAGAGCCCGACATGGGGCTCGATCTCATGAGCCTCGAGATCATGACCTGAGCCGAAGTCGGATGCTTAACCAACTGAGCCATTCAGGTGTCCCAAGCGTTAGGCATTATTATAACTCTGTAAGGTTTGAAATGCTCAAGGTCAGTGACCCACAATGGGGTCAAATGGATTGGTAGGTTTGTCAGCTTTTGGTCTTCCCCTCCACTCATCCATCAGTGTGTTGGTAGTTTACCGAGCCCTGTAACGTGTTTTGGAAAGATGCTAAAAGAGTATAAGCTGAGATCATCCTGGTTGTGACAGAGGTTACAATTCTTGGTGAGGAATCCATTCAAAGGCAACTCAGGGTACTACTAATCGAACTCACTTGTTCATTTATTGGGCACCTACTGTGTCTCAGGGACTGGGTTGTGTCGTGGTGACATGGGGAGAACATTGCTCACAGTCTAGTGAGGCCTAGACATGAATTTCAATACAGGGTAGTGGAGTCAACATTAGAAATGTTTCTTGGGTTTGACGACCATCGGATTTTAGCCCTCGTTCTAAATGATGGGATTCTGGCCATTTTCCTGCCTTAATCTCCCCGTTTCGTAGTTGAGCCTGAGACATAAAAGGTGTTGGCCACCCCTGAGGACTCACTCCCTAAGAATGCAGAGTACTGCACATAGAATCCTCACCCCACAATGGAATGACTGGGGATCAGCTTCCAAAAAATACATTGAAATGATGGAAGTCAGATGGGTTTGCTAGAATCACACATAATCCCAGCATCTTCCCGTAGCAACTCCAACTCCACACGAACTTTTCTTCGGGTCTTTTTTATTTTCCCGTCATATCTTCACCTGCAGTTTTAACTGGAATTCCAATCATATGACACACATACTGATTTTTTTAGGACCATAGAATCAGATATTAAATATAAGTTCAGTTCAGTACACACTCTTCGTTTTTTCACGTCCATAGAATTTTGTGTCCTCGTGTTTCCTGTTTCAATTCAGTACGACGTAAGTGTTTTGACATTGCTGCTTGTTTTTTTTTTTTAATTTTTTTTTAACATTTATTTATTTTTGAGACAGAGAGAGAGCATGAACAGGGGAGGGTCAGAGAAAGAGGGAGACACAGAATCCGAAACAGGCTCCAGGCTCTGAGCTGTCAGCACAGAGCCCGACGCGGGGCACGAACCCACGGACCACGGGGTCATGACCCGAGCCGAAGTCGGACGCTTAACCGACTGAGCCACCCAGGCGCCCCACTGCTTGGTTTTAATAAACATGAGCATCATCGCCGTCGCTGCTGAATGTATGAGTTGTGTGGCTTTGCACCTGTCAAATGCTGGACATTCCGATTTATTTCCAACTATGTAAATTTTCCAAGAGTAAAGGAATGGGAGGAGCAGGCCATGAGGATAAGGTCTCAGGTGTCACTGAGCACTTCTCTGGGCCTTGGCCATGAAAAGAGTATAAGAGAAGTGTTGCTCTGACAGTCATGGCTGGCAGGCTGGACCCATGTCTTCACCTCTTTAGAGGCCACCTGCGTGTACTCGGGGCACAGGGCTATTGCTGTCATCATGTTAGAATTATTTAAAAAATATTGACCGTTGGGGCGCCTGGGTGGCTCAGTTGGTTAAGCGTCCGACTTCAGCTCTGGTCATGATCTCGCGGTCCGGGAGTTCGGGCCCTACGTCGGGCTCTGTGCCGACAGCTCGGAGCCTGGAGCCTGCTTTGGATTCTGTGTCTCCCTCTCTCTCTGCCCCTCCCCTGCTCATGCTCTGTCTCTCTCTGTCTCAAAAATAAATAAAACATTAAAAAAATTTTATTAAATAAAAAAAAAAATGAAAAATATTAACTGTTTTTAAGAGCAGCTTGAGGTCTCCAGAACAGTTGAGCAGAAAGTAGAGTGCTCCTTGTATCTCCGGGCTCCCACCCACAGTTTCTCCTGTTATTAACATCTTGTATTAACTTAGTATATTTGTTACAATTGAAGAGCCAAGATCGATATATTGTTATTAACTAAAGTCCATAGACTACCTTAGGGTTCACTCTGTTGTTCCTTCTATGGTTTGGACAAATGTCTAATGAATGATATTTATCAGCTTTATAGGATTATACAGAATAGTTTTACTGCCCTAAAATTCCTGTGGGCTCCATCAAATTCCCCTTCCTTCATCCCCTCAGGCCCGTGGCCACCACTGGCCCTTTACCGTCTCCATTGTTTTGCCTTTGCCAATACGTCATATAGGTGGAATCATACGGTACATAGAGCCTCTTTGGATTGGCTGCTTTTGCTTGGCATATGCATTTAAGTTTCTGCCATCTTTTCGTGACTTGATAGCACATTCATTCCCATCAGTGAATGATATTCCGCTGTATGGATGTACCACAGTTTATTTAACCGCTCGTGTATAGAAGGACAACGTGGTTGTTTCCATGTGTTGGGGGCCTGAACTCATGAACCACGAGATCATGACCTGAGCCGAAATCAAGAGTCGGACGCTTGACGGACTGAGCCGCCCAGGCACTCCCAGTGCACATTGTTTTGAACTCCATTCCACGAATACACTGGCTATTCTGCCATCCAACAAGCTACAAAACTCTGTAGGTAAGTAGCACCTTTATTAGCCTTTGTGAAAGCTGAATAAAAATCCATATAAAATAAATATTCAAGTAAAAGTTATCTATTCAAACTGATAACTAGAATCGATCTATTCAAATAGAGAAGTGCGACCCACACCTCATTTTACCTCATTTGATTACCTCTAGAGAGAAATCAGTGTAATGAACACTAACATTTTCATGACTCGGTTTTAACAAATATTGAGGTTTTGCTAGCCCTGTTTTATCTATCCCTCGGTTTTGTTGCTTTATTATTTTAAAATAAATTCTGCACATGATATTTACATTCTTTGCAATGGCTACCTACTATCGCACATTACACCGAGTGAATTATGCTCTCCTAAAATTTTCCCATCGTTGAATAGGACAGTGGATATCTTGGAGTCTGAAGAGCGTTGGCATTTCATGAAAGCTAATACATGGAAACCTTTCTCTTCCTCTCATAAGACCTGGTACAATGAGAGAAAAGTGTCAGTGTCCGAAGGATGGAGAATAAGCTATCAACCATATGAATTTCCCCTGAATCAAACTTCACATCGTTTCTTGCTCAACGTAGAACAAAACAAGCCTCCCAGAGGCAGCATGGTGAGAAGTCAAACATATGTCAGAAGACTTGTTGGGCATCTTGTCCCAAATGTACCCATTTGCTGAGTCCTTCTCTCCCAGTTGGGGTAGCAGGAAAGAGGGGAGGATTCTGACTCTCCTAGGATATGGAATTTCCCCCCTATGAAAATAACCCAGAGGACTGGGAGATAAATGGTTCTCCTTACAAAAGATTTTTGGCTTAGTCTCCAGATGGGGGATTCCTGACTCAAAGAGCAAATGTGATTTTACAGCATGATGCCAAATTGCTTTCCAAAAGAGCGATACCTTTGTACGTTCCTACCAAGCATGAATGAAGCTGCCCAAATTTTAAATTGGCCAAATTACATAAATACCTTTAGCATTATTGTATTCCAATAATAAGACTGCTAAGTAGAAATTGCTGATTGTTCCCTGGTAGAGCTTGCCAAAACCCAACAAATCAAATTGGGTGTTAGCACCCTCGTGCAGACAGTGGGGGCTGTCTGAACTGAATCAGGACCAGTTGGAAAGCATGAAATTACTGACTTTGTTTAAATCTAACTGCAATTTATCTGAAAGAACAGCCCTGAAAGGTGACATTTGTCTTAGTGAGTTTCCCATTCATTTCTGGAGCTGGAGTTCATCAGTCATGCCGCTCAAGTGCATGATACACACAGATGAATATTTATTATAGATGATGGAGTATCCTTCTGGCAACATAATACACTTCTTTCACTTGAAAAGGGAATTCAAACAGATCCGTGATAGACTGCGTGTGTGACTGTGGGGGTCTTTCACCTCCCTTCACGAGAAATCTGTGGAGAAGCCACCATTTTGGTTAAGGGTGTGTCCACTTGGTTAGTGGACGTGAGTAAACTTGCTTTAAAACGGCACGACTAGTGAAATTTGGTTAAGTAAATTTGGAAATAAAGGAAAGGCTGGAAAATAGTTGCTATCTCAAAAACAATTCACTACTGGTTGATGAAAAAACCAGCTGTATACCTGAATTCAGCCAATCGTTTTGAAGTACGCTGGTTGTTTGAAGGTCACCTATTGTTTGAATCTTTGTAAGTTCGTATGTGAAGACACAGATTTGGCCTAATTCACAGAGTTTCTATGCACTCAAAAGGGATCTTAAAATAAAGCATGCATTTCCAACATTGATCTGACACTGGAGGTTAAGTGCTTCTTTCTTAGGAAATACAAGATCAAAGACAATGAAATGACAGGAAAAAAATACACTCAGAGCATCATTTTTTCTTTTTAATTTAGAAGCCACTCCTCTTCCCAGGAGAGCTGAGCAGAGAAATCACTAGAAAAATAGCTTCCTTGTGCCCATTAAGCTACCTTTTGTTTTCTTTTGATGACCGATGGGAATCTTGTTCATTAAAATTGTATGGATGCCTTCTCCTTTCCTCCCACTGTTTATTTACACATAAAAAATAGATGATTTCAAGAATTCAAACATCACGCTTTCCAAAGCTGCTGAAAACCACTATGAACAGTCATCTGTGCTTGCAGAACCATCGAGAGTTGCCTAAGATACACAACAGTGTATTCAAGTGGGTGTATTTGTGGAAGTGTGGACAAGGCTGGGATATCTGAGGAAAAGTAGCATTACGACAAACCTTCCTTGTCTTGTTTTAACAAAGAAGAATCACCTTCCCTTCCCAGTCTCCAGACACATGCCTTTTCCATTATGGGCTAGATGGAAGTTACAGGAGGTACGGTGAGTATGGGGAGACCGAAACCAAAAGTATGGTCACTGAAGAAGATTAAACTCAACTTGACCTCCAAGGCTGATGGACAAATGATGATTAGAAAGAGGATATGCATATCTAAATTGCGTTTTATCTCTATTACAGTCTAATGACATTGTTAACATTGCTGTTTGATAATTCGTCAACGCTAAAATGTGTCCACTTATCTCTGGCTACAAAAACAATCATTGATTCAACCCCTTAACGTGGGTCTTGCCAAATTATCATGGGCAGATGGTCAGACCATTGAGTCAGGGTTGGATCCAAATCACCTCTGCCTTTCCTCTCTCTCTTCATTTCTCCTCTTTCCTTCTATCTCCCCAACAAGCATTATTGTGTTTCTGCTACATGTTTAACATGATCTCGTGTCTGGTCGTACAGACTGCTCACTGGTGATCATGGCCGAGTCACTTGAAATCTTGGAACTTTGGTTTTTTCCCCCTTAAAAAGGGAATAGATTCTGCCCTGCGTAAGTCACAGAGTTGTTAAGAATCATGAGAGTCAAAGCATTTGTAGGCAGTAAGACGCTGTAGAAACGTGGAGATCCAGGTCACCATTGGGTTACAGGATTCATTTATGTGTTCATGGAGCCCTGGCTATGTACTAGGCAGTGGGCTGAGTTTGAGGTAGGCGAAAATTAATAAAACGTGCTCCCTGTGCTTTCTATTTTTTCAGTGCAGTGAGGGGAGACAGATGTATAAAGAAGGTAGGTAGGGGAGCTGGTGTTGGGAAGAACATCCCACACAGACAAAAAAGCAAGTGTCAAGTTATAAAGGTGGGTTTGGCAAGTGGCAGGAAAGAGTCACCTTTTGTCTTGTGAGCACTGCTGTCTGTCTGTCTAGACTCTACCCCAGGTCGCTGTATTCCTTGTGACCTGGGCCAACCGGGGTGAGGCCTGTCTAAGTGATCTTGATGGATGCTGTTGGCTGTTACGGAACCATCATGTGGCTGCTGGTGAGGGATAGAGGTGAAACCGAGAAGCTGACAAGTGGTGTAGACACGGGATTGACTTGGGAGGATGCCAATTCTCTTGCATTTGTCCCTTTTGCCGGTGATTTGCTGCACTTCCGATGAATGAGGTAACCTGACCCGCTCTGTTCAGATCACGGACTTCTCTGGTCCGGGGGACAAGGAAGCACCTGAAACAGCTTCGCACATTCACAGCGGGAGCTCTCCTTGGCCCTGGGACACAGACCTTGCAGCATAGCAAATGGGACAGAGTCGAACTGACCGGCTTGGAATCGTAGCTTCCACATACACTACCTGCATGGTCTAGAGCAAGTTACTTAAGTTCTATGAGGGCCGATTTATTCTTTGAAAAATGAGAGTGATAACAGCAGCTATCTCCTGCGGTCGTTGGTAAACGGCAGCATTTAACACAGGGCTCTGCACATAATGGGCACTTAGTAAATGCTTCTGTTGCAGGACTTACTCGTTTCCTAATTCGGAGAGAATGAGCAGGGGAGAGAAAGAAAAAAGGTGGCATCTTTTCCATGGGTCGGTACCACTTGCTTCTTTCAGAGGGAGAATCTTTATTTATTTATTTGTTGTGTTGTGTTGTGTTTCTTAGCAAGACGGCAGTCAAGAGGGAGGTATTCCAGCTGTTACGCCATTTTCCTGCAGGTGTTTCTGTATGGTTTTCCCAGCGGGTGTTTCCAGGGTGTACTTCCTGGCCTGTGTGGTCTGTAAGGTCCTGTTGCCAGCTGAGCAAGCTGTGCTGTGCTGCAGTAACCAGTAGCCCCCAACTCTCAGTGGTTTTTAACAGCAAAGGTTGGTTTCTTACCCATTGAGGGCGGGCAGGGGGCGCTCGGATCGTCTTGGTCTCTCCGGGATCCGGCTGAGAGATGCTCCATGAAATCGGTTCCATACATTTCAAGGCAGGAAAAGGGACCACGGTAGATCTTGCGTTGGTTCTTAGCGCTTCTTCTGGAAGCGACACAGGTTACCCTTGCTCACGCTTCACTGGACAGAGAGGGGAAGGGCGATCCCACCAGGCACTGGAAGGGTAGAGAACTAGAAATATTTGGTGAACAGCACTGAGTACTTTCTTGCTCGTGGAAACCTGACTTTATTAAGGTCACAGTGTGATGAGCCGTAGGGGACAAATCAGTGTACCAGTGGTTGGGCTAGACTACAGGTACGCATGTGGCCAGCTCTGACCAGTACCCTGCTTGAGGAACTTCTGGAGAAAGGCTCTCCCTGATGAAAGGAGAAACTGGCACAAAGATAGGTTTTTTGTTGTAGCTGTTCTCCCCTGCCCCCGCTCTCTCTCCTAGGGGACACTGTCGCTGTTACCAGGTGCCACAAATAAACTATTATATTATTTAAGCCCCTCTATGTCAAAGTTCTGTATTTTTAGCCCACGTAGCTGAATCTCATCTAACTAGTAGGCTATGTCAGTATTTCCCAAACTTCCCTAATCCTAAGAGGCATTTATTAAAAAGAGATTCCAGGCCCTTCCCTAGGAGATTCCTGGTAAGTAGGTTAAGGGTGGGGCTCAGGAACCTGCATTTCAACAAGTGCCCTGAGGTGATTCTTATGGTGAAATTTCGAAAAACACTGTGCCAGATGTAGGTACAATCCACCCCTCCCCCTACATTTTTTAGAACAGGAGGCTGGCTGTCGTTTATGGATGTGTATTGCATGTGTGGGTTGCTTATTTTTAAAGTTCCACAGCAGCAGTACCGAAGGGGTTCTAGAGGAGCCAGGGAGAGAACGGAAGCCCAGGGAGAGGACAGGAGGCCTGGAGGTCCGGTGAGGAGAGCCAGGAAGGTGAAGAGACATCTCACACGTCGGTGGGGCTTGGTGACTGATCCGATTTGGGAAGTGAGCCAAGAATCCAGGAGGACCCTCGGGTCTCTGTGTTGGGTGACTGGGCAGTGCGGTGCCCCCACCAAGGCAGCAGATGCAGATGAAGGGACGGGTCTGAGGAAGAATAGACGTGGGTTTGTGTGCGGCCCAGCATAAAGACAGGAATGAAAGCGATGAACAGGCTGGCTTATCTATTCGCCCATCCATCCATCCATCCATTCATCCATCCAGGGGTGATGTTCAATCTGTACCAAGAGCCGAGGATGAATTGATGAAACAGACATGGGGTTCTAGACTTCATGGAGCTTAGATCGATGGAAAAATGAGACAAAAAAAAGAGGAAAAAAATAAATGAAATTCTGAACTACGAGAAATTCTTTTTTTTTTTTACATTTCTTTATTTTTGAGAGAGAGTAAGAGCAGGGGAGGGGCACAGAGAGAAGGAGACAGAGAAGCAGAAGCAAGCTCTCACTGTCAGTGAAAAGCCCCACGTGGGGCTCGAACCCCTGAACCGTGAGATCATGACCTGAGCCGAAGTCAGACTCTCAACTGACTGAGCCTCCCAGGCGCCCCTGGACTATGAGAACTTCTATGAGGGAACCTCATAGGTTTTGGGGAAAAGAGACACCGGCCTGGTGGACCCCTCACCGTCCAGCTTTGCGGCTTCTGACAAGTTGCAGCCTCAATTCCCTCATCTGTAAAATGGGATTCCCTCCATATGTCACAGCTGCCGCATGGTTTAGGTGAAGTGATGCTGTGGTGACAGGCCACCCCCACATATCAGAGGCTTACAAGACCAAATGTATTTCTCGTTCACATGTCATGTGGATTGCAGGTCAGTTACACCTCTACACCATGTCTCCTCTCTGAAAGGGGCAGCTGGCATTGGGGACAATGGTATTCTTGTGGCAGAGGAGAAGAGTGATGCTGGAACCACATGCTCCTGCTTGGACGGGGCACAGTTTCACCCATATTTTACTGACCAAGAAAGGTCTCGAGGCTCAGTCTGAGGCCAACGGGGTGTGATCCTCCCGTGAACTGATCCTCCTCCCGTAAGCCTTCAGTTGCTCACTTTCCACTCCTGGATGAATTTTCTTCTCCTTCCAAAGCCAGATTGGGACACCAGGAGGCCAAGGTATGCTTACTTGTCCCGGGCGTGTCATTTGCATATGTCACTTGGGTTGACTTGTCTATGATGAAGTGGCTGCCGAAGGAACAGCTTGTCACATCTGTCATTCGTTCTCGTTTTCCTTGCTTTTTTTCCTCACTTCACTGTGGACCCAGTGGCCTTTTCCTAAAACGGCTGCGAGATGCAGACCTGCCAAGGGAAGTTCAGAATAGTGTGAAGAGGGGTAAGAATCACAGGCATTCTCGAGGTCTCATTTGAGAACACTGATTTAGATGCCAAGAAAACTCTGGCAAGATACTTGCCACTCGCTGAGTGTTTTACCACAGCAAGCACGGCGTGGAGAACTTGAGATGACGAGATAATCAGTAAATCTTAGCTAAACCCTTACAGGGTGGTCACTGTTGTTCCCATTTTACAGATGACGGGACTGAGGATTAAAGTTTGTTTATCTAATACCCCAAGACCACCTACCTAATAACCGGCAGGGCTGAATTCAAATTCAGGTCCATTTGGCTTCAGAGCCCATCCTTCTAATGTTATTCTTCTCTTTCCCATGTTGCTATGTTGTCTGGAACTGGTCACCGCTGGCCCCATTCCTGTCATAGGATTTCGCATACCCCTCCTCCTCATGCTGTGTGACTGGAAGTGTGTCCCCTGTAGAAGGGAGGGAGATACCTCCCAGCCTCCCTGACCGACTTTGGGTTCGGCCATGTGACTTGGTTTGGGCAGGAGATTGTAGGTACGTGTGATACATGCCGCAGGGGTCACGAGTCTCATGTCTCTTGCTTTTCCCATGAGGGTGGCACTCTACACACAGCCTGGATCTCCTTCACCTTGGATCCCAGCACGAGAGGACATGTGGAGCAGAGTGTCTCAGTCTGTTCGGGCTGCTTTAAGAGAAATAGCATAGATTGGTAGCTTATAAACAACAGAAATTTATTCTCCCAGTTCTGGGGGCCAGAAAGCCCAAGATCAAGGCACTGGAAGATTTGTTGTCTGGTGAGAGCCTGCTTCCTGGTACATAGGTGGCCATCTTTTCTCTGTCCTCACACCGTGGAAAGGATGAGTGAGTTCTCTGGGGTCTCTCTCTCTCTCTTTTTTTAATTTTTTAAGTTTATTTTTTAATTTGCTTAGAGAGATAGAGAGCAAGTGGGGGAGGAGCAGAAAGAGAGAGAGACAGAGAGACAAAGAGAGAGAGAGAATCCCAAGCAGGCTCCATGCCATTAGTGCTGAGCCTGACACAGGGCTCGAACTCACAAATCCTGAGAACATGACCTCAGCTGAAGTCAAGAGTTGGACACTCAACCGACTGAGCCACCCAGGTGCCCCTGGAGTCTCTTTTATAAGGGAACTGATTTCATTCATGAGGGCTCCACCCTTGTGACCTAATCACCTTCCAAAGTTCCCACCTCCAAATACTATCACCTTGGGCCTTAGGTTTCAATATATGAATCCCGAGGGGACACAAATATTTAATCCACAGCACAGAGTGACCGCTGCTGACCTTCAGCCGTCAATATGCAAACATGAGCTAGAAGTAAGTTTTTGCTGTTGTTCTAAGCTACCAAGATCTTGGAGCTTTTTGTGGCTGCTCCCAAATCTGACCACTACGCCCAAGGATATTCTGAGATACATGGGTCATGTAGATAATAGTAATCTCAGGGAGATGGTCCTGGATTTGATTCTTATCCGTGCCACCTTGGCACGTGCCACCTTGGATGGGTTGATAATAATACATGTGGGAATCCATTTAGGCACAGTAATTAGTTATAGAAACACTTGTTGAGCCATACATTTCATAATAATATTCATTACCCCAGTAAGCACCGCTCTTCGTGGTGTGGAACTTTGTTCCATTTACTTTGTAAAGTTCAAGAACACAGGTGCCATGTCTGTTTTGTTCACAAGTACGCAATGCATGTCACATAGTAGGTATGCAATAACTACGTAATGAATGAATGCTGTAGGGGGTGTTAGGCAATGAGACAATGTTCGGTGAGCGAATGCGATTTTGACCTGCTGAGTGGAACCAGCTAATTTCTCGTGGAACTTCTCAGAGCCTTCGGTGAGTTAAAGTGAGTTGTGTTCTTCAGAGGAAGGTGGGGCTAGTAGGCAGCATTTCACAAAAGTAGTTGACCGTGGAACCCTTTTCTTCCCGGGAACGTCTCATGGGATGAGATGCTTTGTTTCCCACCTTAGCCTGTGGACTAGATCTCAGACAGAGCCATTGTCTGTAAGCTGAGCAGAATTATAAATGGACCTATAGTCTATTTCTTGCCGTTTGAAACTTCCTAACAGATATAAGATGATGCAACAGTGAGCAACCCATGGGCCTATCTATCCGCTGTGGTCTCACAGCCTGATTTCAAAGGCTGCAAGGCAATAATTAACGCCAGTGTGGTCTAATTCGTGCCACGATACAGTTATAAACTAGGTGCTTCAGGATGGCACAGGGGAATGAGCTTGGTCTGCCATGGAAGGTTGCGGAAGGCTTCAGAGAGGAGGTGGCTTTAGGTGAAGGTTTGAGTCAGATGGTCTTTGCAATCCAGGAGGAAGAAATAGTGCATTCAAAGGCAGGGAGATCTGACAGCATTATTTGATGAAGCCGTGTTTGTTTGAGCGCTGCTGGGTTGAAAAGGGAGCAGATGAGACTGTGATCACGAAGGACCGGGTGAGGACACCGAAGAGACACTAATGGTTGAGGCATAGGCAGATCGGTTCTTGGAAGCAGGGGGCCTGCGTCTCAAGCATTCATGTGGTCAGTGGCATTTATCGAATGGTTGCTGTGCACTAGGCCCTGAGCTGGGAGCTGGGATTGCAGTACTGAAAGCGGGACTGTAATGTCCTTAGGGCCCATTCCCGTCATCGTCACCACTGAGTCTCCAGCGGCTGGACTAGAGTTTGGCATCCAGGGGGCTCCCATTATTGTTGCCCAGATGAACAAAGCAAACAGCATCCCTTATCTGTGGGGGCTCTTCTGGCCAGGGAGAAAAGAGGCATTTAATGACAAAAGAAATGGGTCGCTGAACACAATTTTGCTAAGTATAATTATATGAACATATTTTGGTACTCTGAAACCAAATTCCATGGGGACCTAACAGAGTCAAGAAAGGCCATCCCTAGAAAGGGCTCAGTCAACATTTTTTGGTCTCAATCTCTCCGGGCCTCAGTTTCCTTATTTGTAAGCCAGAATAATCATACTTTTTCCCAAGAGTTGTCGAGAGGTTAGAGATAATGCACTTAGTATTTTTAAAATGCAGTTCAGGTCAGTCCTCAGGAAGAATCACTCATGGGGGAAGATACCGCATCTTGGAATTCTCTTGCACAGGCCTAGATCCAAGCCGAAAGCCACGATTTTCAAGTGACACCTGGTGGTCCCTCAAAACTCATTTCCTGACAATGCTGGGAAAAGAAGGGATGCCTACATTTCATAATGAAAAAACCTTTTGTGAATTCAACTGGTATCAGAGTTATTTCCTCATTAGCTCCTGGCAGAACACAAGCCAGCAACTAAATGTCTGTGTTGCAGGTAGTCAAAAGTGGCTTAATGGATTAAAACGACCATTTATGGGGAATGAAGAAAGCTCAATTTCAGAGGGGCAAATGCAGGTGTGGGTGGGGAAGGCTGGAGGCTTGTGCTGCTTCGTTTTCCATTATGGTGACTGGTTGGTTTTCATCATGCCCAGAACTATGGAGGCGTCTCCAGGGGCCAAGCTGGCAGAGCTGTAGCGTGGTGAGGTCTCATACCAAGACCTTTGGGTGAATTGTCTCTCCTAGACTCAGCCCAAGGCTACTCCCCTGTCTTCTGAGTCCTGATCCATAAGTATCTGTGCCTGAGTGAGGCTCCCAAGCGAAACCGAAGTGCTCCTTAATGGGTGAGCATTCAGAAAGCACTGACTCCGTTCCTTGTGCCAAGTGCTTGCTACCCTGAAGGCCGAGGGCCGACTGAGTTGAAAGGGGGAGACAACGAACAGGCTTTTAATGTCACGCGCCACTGTGCTGGATGCCTTACATGCCATAAATTTTGTAATCTGCACAGCAGCCTTTCAACATAGGTACGTCCCCAATGTACAGATGAGAACACCGAGGCTCGGAGAGGGTAACCGAATCACTCATGGTGATAACTCCATGGTGATGAGCTGGGATTTGTAACTTGCCACTTTTTTGCCCCTGAAATCCCAGTAAAGGGAAGAACTGTGGGCATCTTTCCCATAATTTAATTTGAAAATGTGTCTAAAATGGGTAGACTTGTGAGATATTATTTCTGTGAACTCACTGGACTGTATGCTCCACGAGGGTGGATGGGGTCAGCTGTGCTGCCTCCGGCTGGGCCCCCACCACCTGCGCCGAGCCCAGCACAACCGTGGCGCTTGACCAGAGGCGTTGACGCATGAATAAACGAGCTTCTCAGCTTTTATCTTCAAGAGGTCACTTATTCCAAAAAAAGCTCTCCAGAAGGGAAACCTGGAGAAACAGAGACACGGAGAACGGCAGGCACTTGGGAGGGCTCCTGGAGCAAATCCTGATGGACTGCACGAAGCTTCCAATGACTCATTTTGGGCCCTTTTCACAGAGAACGCAGGACAGGAAGTGCCAGACGTTGAAGACATCGGGGCCATAAGTAATCGTGCAGATTTTACCGAAAGCATTTGATTGAACTGTTAAGAAGCTTCTCCACCCAGCAAACTGATGTTTCAGTGAAGGCACTGGGTCAGCGAGGAGGGGGCAGATTACAAAGACATCTCCCAGGACCGAACAGGCCATAGGCTTATCTGACCCGTGTGGCTCGTGAATGGCCTGGGGGCTGGTCCACTGAGGCCCCTACTTCGTCCCCTTGGTGGGAGGGCTGCAGAACTGGAGGCTCTGGAAAGACGGAAGGGCCTACACCACCCAAGCAAAAACCTGCCATCGATTATCCGTTTGCTTGACCATCAGTGAGGGTGAGTGCCCCGACAAGGGGCCCTTTTCCAGTCCTGGACTGATTTCATTGTGCGTATCGGTCCCAGCAGCAGCTGCCATTTCCCGAGTACCTATGATATGAAGACAAGAAGAGCATCCCTGACACTGAATTGCTGAAAATTGAAAGCACGTAAATTGCTTAGTGCAGCCAGGTCTGCTAGAAGACAACATATGCACTCCTAAAAATCACTGTGCTGTGCGAAATCACCCAATAAAACCACAGGGCTTAGGGGAAAATGGGGTGAGGGGAAAAACACTCACCAACTTCAGCAGCGACACACACACCCGTACACAAAGACATGAATGCGATAGGGACCTAATCAAAGGGTAGCACAGTTTTACCCACGAAGCAGTTAAGAACTGCAAAAATCCTGCAATAAACACGGCACTTTATTCTCAGGGAGACCTGAAGTTTCCTGGTGTCCGTGGGTGTCAGAAGGGCCGTAGCTTGTGAGACCTCGGAAAGCAGCGACGGGAGCGTATTTGAAATCGGATGAAAAGTTGTTGCACCAGATGTGCATGGGTGAGGCTCATGACACACACCCTGCGTTTCCACCCGAGGCAGCCGGTGGATATTTGAAGTGTGTTTTGTATGTTCCTACCCAGCGTGGTACGGCTGGGAGCATCTGTTGTTCCTCGCGGAGGAAAGCAAACACGAAATTTGCATTATGCTCAAATTGTTCCCTAATACATCAGTTGTGCTGGAACAAATTAGTGTCTTCAAGGCAGTCACGATGGCAGAGCTGACCATACAGGATTCACGGCAAATGTGCAGTAAATGAAAGTTGCGATCGCTCCGTAGAGTGTCTCTCAGCCTTTCGCTGAACTCAGTAAGGCAAGTGTAAGAAATCCCATTTTACAGATGAGTAACTGCGACTCCCTCGCTCAAAGGCACAGAGCTAGGAAGGGGGCAGGGGCTCTCGCCACCCCCTTTACGTCTCGCCGAGGGGTAAACCTCCTTTTACATCCAGTATGGGCTACTGTGCTAGGGGTAGAGGAAGCCACAAGATGAGTATATGCCTCTGGATCATTTCTGGCCTGTGCTGCTCCCTCAGGGGGGGTGTATTTATTCTCCTCCGTTCTTGGGCCTGATAGACTGGAAAATGTTGAAAACCTCTTTGATGTCCCACGCTACCTGCTGATGTGGAGAAAATCCCCGTATTTAGCCAAAAGCTGCCTTCCTGGAGTCTCCACCACTGTGTCCTTATGTGTCCTTCACTGAGCCTTCTTTTTTCCAGCTTGAACTTGGCAATAAGTAACTTACTTACCCCGGAAAATTCTGGGGTCCAGTTCGAGCCCCGCGTCGGGCTCTGGGCTGACAGTTCAGAGCTTGGAGCCTGCTTCCAGTTCTGTGTCTCCCTCTCTCTCTCTGCCCCTAACCCACTGGCATTCTGTCTCTGTCTCTCTTGAAGATAAATAAACGTTAAAAAAAAATTAAAAAAAAACTTACTTGCAAGATCATTATTATGCCAAAATAAATTAATAGTACTTCCTTAATATTATTAAATACCCAATCAGTGTTCAAATTATTTCAATTACTTTGTTCAAATCAGGATTCCATGTGGATATGTCTTTTAAGCCTCTTTTAGTTAATGGGTTTCCTCTATTTTCCCCTTTCTGCCTTGAATTTTTGTTGTTCTTTAAGGAAACGTGCTGCTTGTTGTTTGTTGAGTTTCTTAAATTATGCGTTTTTGTATGACACCCCAGTGGTGTCATTTAACACATTATTTTGTCTCCTGGTTTTCCCATAACTGGGGCATAGCATTCAAAGGCATGATCAGATTTGGTTTTGATTATTTTTTTTTTTTTTAATTTTTTTTTTTTTCAACGTTTTTTATTTATTTTTTTGGGACAGAGAGAGACAGAGCATGAACGGGGGAGGGGCAGAGAGAGAGGGAGACACAGAATCGGAAACAGGCTCCAGGCTCCGAGCCATCAGCCCAGAGCCTGATGCGGGGCTCGAACTCACGGACCGCGAGATCGTGACCTGGCTGAAGTCGGACGCTTAACCGACTGCGCCACCCAGGCGCCCCTGGTTTTGATTATTTTAAATATTCTTTTTCATCGTGGTAAAATACATATAACATTAAATTTACCATATTTTAAATGTTTATTTACTTATTTTGAGAGAGAGAGCAGGAGCGAGGACGAGCAGGGGAGCGGCAGAGAGAGAGAATCCCAAGCAGGCTCCGTGCAGTCAGTGCAGAGCCCCACAGGGGGGCTTGATCCCACGAACTGTGATATCATGACCTGGGCCAGAGTCCGATGCTTAACTGACTGAGCCACCTAGGTGCCCCTAAAACTTACCATTTTAATCATTTAAGATGTACAGCTCAGTAGCTTTCAGCACATCCACAATGTTGTGCATCATCACTACTCTCCATTTCTTGAACTTCGTCATTCCAAACAGAAACTCTGCATCTATTAAACACTAACTCTGCATTTCCCCCATACCCCAGTCCCCACCTGGTAACCTCTGCATTATTTCCTATCACTATAAATTTGCTTATTCTAGGCATGTAAGTGGACCTCAGGTAAGCGGACCATACAATATTCATACTTTTGTGTCTGGCTCATTTCACTTAGCATAACGTTTCCAAGGTGCATCCATGTGGTAATAGGTACCAGAACTTCATCGTATGGATATAGCACATTGTGTTTATCCCTTCACTTCTCAATAGACATTTTGATTTTTTTTACAAGAATCCCCCATTAATAGTATTTGATAAAGAAACGCATCATATCTGGGGGCGCCTGGGCGGGTCAGTCCGTTAAGCCTCCGACTTCGGCTCAGGTCATGATCTTGCGGCTCGTGAGTTCGAGCCCCGCATCGGGCTCTGCGCTGACAGCTCGGAGGCTGCTTCTTCGGATCTTCCGTCTCCCTCTCTCTGTCTCTCTTTCAAAAATAAATAAACGTTAAAAAAAAAAAAAAAAGAAACCCATAATATCCATACGTCCCTCATTAAGGATTCCAAAGTAGAAGTTTCTACAAGTCTATGTCTTCTGTGCATTCTGTATTCCTGTCCTTTCTCACAAATCTTTCCCCTCTGCTTACTATTCTGCATTTCGGCCTCCTCAGTGAGGGTGACGCCCGCCTTCACAAGACCCCACTCTCTCTGTGGCGCTCCTGCCCGCGCCACAGCTCCTGTCATGGGGGTGGGTTCACGGTGACAGACCGGCTCCCTCCTGGCCTCCACTGGCTGGTTAGACTTTTGTTGCTCCTTCCTCCCATCATGCTGCCGTCTCCTTGGAGGCTCACTCCATCTTGCGACTGGCAGTGTCCCTTCCCCACTATTGGCTGGAGACTTTGGCCTTGACTCAGAACCTTTCCCTTCACCTCACCATTTTCATCCTTACGACTGACCTCATTGGCCCTGGGAACGCTGCAGGGCTGCACCAGATCTGGGCAGGCCTTCAGCCCTTCCTGCTGTACCCAGCTCCTGGGCACTGTTGGAGCAGATCATGCCGCTGTGCCGATTAGTGCCATCACACTTTCACAGCATCACTGCTATGCTGGGGCCCGGGGTCCCCCGACATCCCTCCTGTTGACCCTTGGCCGGCTGTGTCTCTTCTTCAGCCCCGTAACTCTCCCTCAGTTCCCATGTCTTCACCCGTATGGTTATTTGGGAGAAAACAGAGTCACTGCCCTGAGTGGGATTGCCCTCTGCTTCTGCCCTCTGTGCAATGAAAACTTGTCTTCATCTGTACCCCCCACCTCCTTCTCTTATGTTCTAGGGGCCATATGACCCTTGTCATGTCAGAAACCATAGCACTCCTAGCCTCTGGGACTAAACAGAGTGACCGGATGACAGGGGGCGGGTAGGAATGAGAGAAAGGGAAAGCCAGTAGGAAAGTCGAAGTGGTGACAGAGAGAAGAGTGAAAGAGGTACTTAGCCCTTCCCTCACATGTTCTGAGGGCTTTTTTTTTTTTTTTTTTTTTTTTTTTTTGCTTTACCACTGAGCATTCTGTCAATGGCCTCATCTTTCCTTACTTCCCTTTGAGCGTTGGGGGCAGATTGCCTCACCCAGCTGCCTCATAGGGAAGTTATGAAGATCATGTTGACCAAAGACTTTGGGCTCTGTCCCGTTGGTGTCTGCATGGAAGCCCTGGCCCCGGGGAATCCTGGGGGAGGGGGAGAATCGACCTCTGACCCCAGGTGCACTGGCCTCTGGCATTCACATCGTGGGTACATGCAACACCGGAGATGCAGAATCCTAAGCTCTTGATATTTCTGAGTTGTGGTACAGACACAGAGGTTTCCCCCACAGAGTGGGGGACCGGACAGAAACCTGTGAATACATTTGATTGCTTTCCCGGCATCATTACAGAGCAGCAGCAAGAAACTTCTGTTTTAGCGTGCTTTTTGTAAATGGGCTTTTTGTCCAAAGAGTCCATTGTTCATCCACACGGTCACTTATTTGCGTTTATGGCTCTTGGTGTTTTCATTTGTGTGCCAACGAAAGGGGCCCCTGGAATCCTGATTTACAAAGTTTTTTTCTGGCTGTCCCTGAGTCCTTAGAGCTGACAGGAGTCTCCTCTACCTCGATCCCACCTCCATCCCCAATATACACAGCTGCGCTCTAATATCTAGTGGCTTCTCTTCACATCTGTCCACGGCAGGGAGTCCATGACAGGAGAAGAGAGAGTAGGTCACCACTGGGCAATAGTTCTCATTATTAGAAAGTTCTTCTGAGGTTATCTGGTTGTGTGATCTTGGGCAAGCCACTTCCCTTATCTGGCCTGCAGATTCCCATATGAAAACAAGGCAGTTAAACCAGTGGATCTGACCTAATTTTAAACTTCTGTTTACTTTGAGTCAATGCCCATGCTGTCTCCTGAAACCTCCCAAATCCTCCTGGTTTTCATCCTTGGTTGTTAATTACATTTTCTTTCTCTTCCTCCCCCTCTTTCCCCTCCTCCCCCTCCTCCCCCTCCTCCTCCTCTTCCTCCTCCTCCCAGCCTCTAAATATTCCTCAGGGCTTGGTGCATTTCTCACGCTATATTTAACTTTCCCACTCTCCACTCCAAGCCAATGTGATTTTATACATTCCCACAATACCACCCCTATGCGAAGGACTTTCGAAGACAGGTCTCTGACCAGCCCTTACATACCCTCCTGACATCTGTGCTTGGTTGTCCCACAGTTGTTCAACCCCACAGTGCCCCATCTAGATGCTTGGCCTTCCCCCACCTGCTTTTCATCTAGCCTTTGAAGTCCTAGGAAATGGCTCCAGGCAGAAGACGGTTTTATTTTGGGGTTTTCCTTAATCCCCTCTACTGGTCTATGGTCCACTGGGTCTACTAACCAAAGACTTTTCTAGACTGTTCATTTTCCTCCACCTCAACATGACACCAGCACATCGGCTCTTCTCTGGCCTTCTGCTCTGAAAGCCTCCTGGATTCTAGTCCTGTTCCCTCTTCCTGGCCATTCTCTAAACTGCACCAAGGTGAAATTGGAATCACGTTCCTCCTCTGCTGAAAATGCTTTAAAGTCTTACCCTTGTGCCTAGAATAAAATTCAAAGCCTTGACTGAAGACGATAATCCCCTACTTGCTCTGACCCCTAACTTGCTCCCCGAGTTCATCTTGGGCCATGGGCCATGCGCTCAGGGCCCACTGGCTCTCTCTGCTCCTCCAACATGCCAGTCCCTGCTTCATTTGATGGCCTTCACATGGGTGTTTCCTCTCCTTGGACTTCTCTTCCCTGGGCTCTTGCCTCAGCTGCAACCCCATCTTCTGGGTTTCACCTGAAATCACTTTGCAAAAGACGCCTGACCCGCCGCCTGATTCCTCTATAAGGCTTTGGAGAAGCGATTTCCCCGCTCAAGGCTTCTGTTCATTTAATTTAGAAGGTGAGAAAATGATAATATTTCTCCGGCAGTGCTGTGAGAATTAAATGCCTTCGCGTGTTCCTTCCTGCAGCCATTCATTCGCTCATTTGTACGTTGAATTCATAACATAAGTCACCAAACCTCATCGCACGATGTCTGGGCCCTGCGCCTGGGGTGGAGGACACAGAGACGAGAGCATGTCTGCAGGGTGCTGGCCCGTGCTTGGCACTCGCAGGCGCTCAGCGAAGATTTGCTGCTTGTAGGCACCACCTCTCTAACACTCAAGCCCGCCTTTGCAGATACCTTCTACCTCCTCCTGGGGGGTTTACGTGTGTAGCTGCCCAGACAGCTCCAGTCACAGCAATAGGCGCTGTAGAGCGCCTAACCTGTGTCACGTGTTCCACGCACATCTCTAAGATCCTGATGACAGCGCCACGAGGGAGGCGTTACCAATGGCCCTGTCTTAGGGCTGAAGACGGAGCTCTTAGGGCACAGGATCTGTATGTGGGTCCTCCCATCTAATGACAGGCAGGGGCGGGGTCTCAGCCTTTGGATTCCAAACCATCCCCACATCCCATGAGGCCATGCTGCCTCACCGGATGCTTCACCGCCTGTTCTCATCATAAGGCTTTTCTGGAATCAAGGAAAACAAGCGTTCACCACGGCCCAGGGTTCAATATGAACAACAAAACCTGAACGTGACTCCCTTTGCTCTGTTTCCCACAAGGTCATGTGATCACTTCACATTCATTTCCCACAGGAGCAGTCTTCGTGACCCAAACAACTTCCTGGTCTTGAGGCTGTTCACTGACAGCATGGAGGAGGTTATCTAGGAGGTGGCCCTCCCTGTTGGCTGTGTGACTTCTTGGTCACACAACCCTGTGACTCAGTTCCCTCATCTAGAAATTGGGGCTCTGAGTCCTTGCCTCATACCTGTTTCTCAAGGAAGTCATGAGGATAGGGTTTGCAATGTGTTTTGTTTTGTTCTGGGTCCTTCAGTCACACAGACAAGAGCCCTCTGACTTGCACCCCAAGCCACAGTGATATTGTCCTATGGCCGGTAAAATGAGTTGGACCAAATTATCTCCGAGGTTCTTCCCAAGCCTGGGCTTTGGTGATTCGCCCGTCTAATCACGGATTGTCTTTATCGGTTTTCTGTGGTTGTCTCGAGAGCAAAATAAAGGTCACCTTAATTGTATTTTAGAGTTCTCCAAAGAACAGTAACAAGAGTAGCACAGAGTTTCAGTGTTTACTATGTTCCAGGCACCACGTCTGATGCTTGACAAGGATCACCTCATTTAAGATTTATCACAATTCAGACTGTGGAGACAAGGGGGTGGCGGCCCAGAAGGATCAGATCACACAGCTAGTAAGTCATGGTCCTGGAACTCAAACACAGGTAGTCTGGTGGCATCATCTGGGGCCCCAGGTTCTATGCGACGCAGTTCATGAACTGGGGGGGAGGGTGGCACAGAGAAGGGGTGAAGAGCGCAGCTGTAGGGATTATTGGGGTAAGAAGAGGGAATCATGGGAGCCTTCATAGAGGAGGTGATGGTTAGGGAAGCGAGATCGAGAGGTGAACTGAGGGAGGTCACATGGGCTACTATGCACCACACGAAGACAAAGGACTTTAAGCAGAGGACTAACAAAATCGGTAATTTTTTTTTTTCCTTAAGAAGAACACTTTTCAAAGTCTTCTGATAGTCTTAGAAGGCCCGAACAAAGATAGAGATGATGTCCACAACATACATCTTCGTTTTCAGAGAAAGTGATACGGATCCCATTAAACATGGTCAGATTAGAAGTTTGCAATGCGTGCCTTCCCATGGAGAATGGTGGATTCGAACTGGGGAGACCACCTGGGAGGCTCATGTGGCACTGACCTCAGGGGCCTGGAGCTATGTACGTGGTGGGGCAGGATCGTCACCCCCATGCCCAGCATGTTAACAACATCCAGGATTTATTAAGCCACCGTACTAGGTGGGTTGTATGCACGATCCCACGTAAACTCTCTTCGGCCACAATCCTTTGGTGGACCATCCTTATTTTATGATCCCCACTTTACAGAGGAGAAAGCAGCCCTAGAGAGCTGCAGCTTTAGTAGGTGATGAGAAGCAGGGCTGGAATCAGCCCCGGGGCCGTTTGATTCAAGGCTACCACAGCTCCTTCCCAGGTGAAGGTTTCTCAGTTCTCGTGAGCAGAACAGACACCTGAGGAGCTTGTTCAAATTACTGGTTCACAGTCCTCTCAGTCTTCCCTACCTTTTTCACTTCTGGCAGGTGACCCACGAAATCTAGGACAAAGCCTGAGAGCCAGGTTTGTTAGGACCTGTTCCAGGGGGTTCTGATGAGGGTGGTTTGGGGACCAGCCTTCCAGGACCACTGCTCTGTGCAATGGCCCACCCCCTGCCTGAGTTTATCACCAGGATGAAACGAGAATGTTGAACAACTCAAGATGTGAGTAACTCATCCCAGAATGGATGTGATTTCACAAGACGCTGCTGAACAATGGCCAGATGGGTGACTTTAGCAAGGAGTCCCTTCAGACTGGAGTGGCCAGCCTCATGGCCAATGTGGGGCACTGCTCAAAGGAATCGGTGATAACTCTGCTAATGCGCTGTGTTAGTTTCCTAAGAATGATGCTAACAAACGATCAGAAGTTTGTTCTCTCATAGCTGTGGAGCCCAGAGGTCTGAAATCAAGGTGCTGGGATGGGCTTGGTCCCACTAGGGGCTCCAGTGGAAGATTTCATTCCTTGTCTCTTCCAGCTTTTGGTGGCTCCTGTCATTCCTTGGCTTGTGGCTGCGTCACTTCAGTTTCTACATTTATCCTCACACAGCCTTTTCCTCTGTATGCATCTGTCTCCCTCTATAGGTCTTTCATAAGGACACTTGTCATTGGATCACCTCTGCGAAGATCCTTTGTGAGTAAGGTCACATTTGCTGGTTCTGGGGATTAGGACGTGGGCATAGCTTTTGGGGGGCCACCATGTGGCCCCTTACTTGTACCAACCACGTTGTTTTTCACAGATTGCTCTTCATATACACACTTCTTTGGATCTAAGCCTCATGGCGGCCCATGGAGCAGCTAAGGGAGTCATTGGTGCCCCTGCTTGGCAGGTAAGGGAAGTGCAGTGAAACCCAGGTTGGGCAGCTAGGCATCCACCATCTGCTGGCCTCAGCCAGTGCTGGAAGATCGAGTCCCTGGTCCGGGGTCTCATCTTTGTGCTGTGAAAGTGTGAGGGACACAGAGATAAACAAGTGAGCTCACAGAACTTTGGAGAACGACAGACAGAAGTTTGCAAATGGGTGACTTGGGCCAATAGGGAATCACAGACACGAGTTGTTTGCCTCTGCTATATTTTAAGAAAAACTTTTGAAATAATAAAATTGAAAAATCTAGATATTCCCGTTCCTTTGAAAAGCTCAGAATATTCAGCGAATCTAGGCACCCATTTCACTGGGAAAAGAGTGGGGGCTGAGTAGTAGTTGGCCTTTAGATAGGGCATGTTTTAGTTGTGGATGGCTGAGTCACCGGTTACCCCCAATCTTTTTTTTTTTTAATGTTTTTATTTTTTATTTATTTTTGAGAGAGAGAGCGTGAGTGAGCGCATGGGGGAGGGGCAGAGAGAGAGGGACACACAAAATCGGAAGCAGGCTCCAGGCTCTGAGCTGTCAGCGCAGAGCCCGACGTGGGGCTCAAACTCACAAACTGTGAGATCATGACCCAGGCCGAAGTCAGACACTTCACCGACTGAGCCACCCAGGTGCCCCCAGTTACTCCCAATCTTAGTGCAACCATCTTTTTACGCTCACAGATTTTGAGGGTCAGGAACGGGAATAGGATGCCATGTCTTCACTCCACGATGTTTGGGGTCTGAGCTGGTAAGACCTTCTGGAAGCCCCTCCAGCGGTTGGGGGCTGGTGGGGCTGTGGTTGGGGTGGGCAAGGGGGTTCTCTTCCAGCATGGCTTCTTACTCACATCTGGCGCCCTTGAAGGTGGGGCTCAGCCGGGACCGTCGGTCCAGCATCCTCTCCCTCTGCTTCTCCAGGAGGCTGTGTTTCCAATCTCACCTCCTGACTCCTGGGTTCTGAGGGGAGTATTCTGGGAGGGGAAATCCCTTTCAGGGCCCGCCCCCGAAGTCCTGAAGCATCATTTCTGCTGCACTGAGGGGAAGAGTCAAAAACTGGGAGGCGTTTCTCCCCCCAAATCTCCAAAGAGCAGGTGCTATTTTATTCTTTTAACCCAATCCTCAGATGCAGGTGGTAGAGTTAATTAAACTCAGTTAATTGCACGCTACCATCCTCACACCGCCGGTCCCTGCAAAACCCGGCTCGTTTATGTTTGCATCTATTTATCTTTTTATTTATTTTTCCCCTTTAATGCCCATCCTCCTTTTCTCATAGGCAACATTGTCATGTATGTGGCATTTATCTTTCTGTCTGTAGGTGTTCTGCTGTGATATATAGCGCTTTGTGCGTGCACAGTTTAATTTACATAAATGGTGCTATTTCAGAGATCTCATTCCGCGTCTTACTTTTTGGATTCAGCCTTGGGTTTTAAGATCTAGCGCATCGTTGTGTGTGTGTGTGTGTGTGTGTGTGTGTGTGTGCGTGTGTGTGTGTCACAGCTCCTGACTGCTGCTAGCTATGCTGGGGTCAGTGTCCACTGTGTGCTCCCACTCTCTTCTCCAGTGACGGCCACACAGGTGCTTCCATTCTCTGCCGTCTGCTGTGACAATCAAAGCAAGCCATGCTCCCCTGCTGGGCGGGTGGGAGGAACCCTCTGGAGAAACACATCCAGGAGAGGGAGGGCTGGGTCATATGGTTGCATGTGTATCTGATTCCCCCCTCCCCGCCTGCAGCATTTCGCTGCCCCTAGCGGGTGTCGACATTCCCCAACCCCTGCCCCCCCCGCCCCCCCCCAACTCTTGGTGTTTCCCAGCTTTAATGAAGTCTCATTTCATTTGATTCTTTTGCTGATTACTAATGAGTCTGAACACCTCTTCGTATGCCTCCTGGCCATCTGCAGATCCTCTTCAGTAAGTGACGTTTCATATCCCTTGCTCATCTCTCTATTGTGGTTCCTAACTTTTCTGGCTTTTCGGGGACAAGTGCCCTTCGGGTTTGTACCGCATCCACCCAGCCACGTCACACATTGATGTTACTTACTGTCCCCTGGAGGCAGGGAGTTGGTGTCCCCTGGTGGGAGAGTTCTGCAGGAAGGGAGCCTGGATTGCAGCTGGGACCACCTCCCTGAGGCTTTGGAGGAAGGGTGGGGGTGGTAGGGGTCAGGGCAGGTTTTCTTGTTAGTTTCCTTTGCTGGTTGTAACAAATGAGCACAAACTTCGTGGCTTAAAACAACAGAAACTTACTCTCTCACTGTCTTGGAGGCCAGAAGTTGGAAATCAGTTGCACTGAGCTGAAATCTATGTGTCCTGAGGTTGGAGCTCCTTCCTGAGGCTCTAGGGGTAGATCCTTCTTGCTTCTTCCAGCTTGGCTGCTGGCGGGTGGTTTTTGTTTTTGTTTGTTTTTGTTTTTACCTGTGGCCGCATCACTGCAGTCTCTGCCTCTCTGGTCACATGGCCTCTCCTCCTCCCTGTGCCTCTTCTCTCTTTGCTTCTCGCTTGTAATAAGGTTTCTTGTCATGGCATTTTGGGTCCACGCAGGTAATCCAGGATAGCGTCTTCATCTCCAAATCCCTAATTTTATCACATCTGCAAATATTTTACCATACAAGGTAATAACATTCACAAGTTCTGGGGTTAGGAATGGGTATTTGTAGGGGAGGGACACCACTCAGCCCACTATAGGAGGCTATGCTTAATTTGAGCCTGGAAAATAAGGGTGGAGGGAAACACATTTCCATAAAAGTGACAGAAGTGCAAGGAGACATGACAGCATTGTGCGGGTGGGGGGTGGGTGGGATCTGAGGAGTTGAGGATGTCTAGGGCCAAGGGCCCGAGTAGGGGCATGGGGGGGGTGGGGGTGGGGGAGTTCATGTTGGAAGCAGAGCAGGGGTGAGAGATGGGAGGATCTCAGCAAATGAGCTGAGCAGTTAGAGATGGAACAGCAGGCTCGTATGAAGTGGACTTAGGAAAAGTAGGTTTATTTGTGTGTGTGTGTGTGTGTGTGTGCAGCTTTTATTTTCCTACGTCACTAAAATGTACATCCCTGAATATGCAGCCTCTCAAACAATGTTGTAAGTGCCAAAACCACCTAATGCCTCCTTGAGATAAACCCAAGAGTCTGTACAGAGAGTCAAGAGTGTTTGAAGTGCTTACAATGTCCATATTGGAGGCTTGTGGTTGAGCAGAGCTTAATTTTAAAAGTCTGACCTCCTGAGGATGTTAGAGTTTCTTGGAGCAGTTATTGTGTGTCAGGCGGTGTCCTGAGGGACAGAGACATGAGTGTGAACGAGACCAAGGCCTCGTGTTCCTGGGTCCTGCAGGAGTGACCGGTGCTGTATTGACCATGAAGCTGTGCGGTCGGCGTGCATGTTGGGGGTGCAGAGGGGTTGTCCTCTGTAGAGGGTGGTCAGGCAGGAGAGGTTGTGAAGAAGCCAAGCCAAGCTTCCACCACTCGGCTCTATGACCTTGGGTGAGTGATGTAACTACCTGTGCTAATTTTCCTCCCTGTGCAAAATAGATTTCTGGTGGTTTCAAAAAGTGGCTGCAAGTTCTTTGAGAGGTCTGTGTCCCGTTTCCTTGGATTTAGGTGGCCTGTGACTGACTGCTTGATCCACACAGTACAAAGGAAGTGACCCTGTGACTTCTGAGGTCGGGTCATAGAAGACCACGTGGCTTCTGCCTCATTTGCTGGAACAGTTGTTCACGGGGCTCTAAGATGCCTAGGAGGAGGCCAACTACCATGACGAGGACATTGTGGAGGGGTCTCTGGTCAACAGCCTTCAAGCCATCCCAGCCCAGGAGCCAGACATGTGAGTAAATGAACCTGTAGATGATAGCGGGCAGCCCCCCGCCGTTGACCCCTAGCCATTTGAATCTTCTCACATGAGGCCCAGACATCACGGGGCAGAGAAGAGCCTTCCCAAACCGTGCCTCATGTGTGTCCTGACACACAGATTTTGTTTGCCTGATAAAATAGTTGCTGTTATTTCCCTACATTTGGAGTTGTTTGTTACACAGCAGTGTGAAAGGGGCAATAGATACTTACATCACTGGGCTATTGTGGGGCTTAAATAGGTTAATGGATGTAAATTTAAAGGAAGTTTGTGGATTCAGTGACTCCAACCTGTGTCTAATTTAGCACTGGAGATTGCTGAGGAGAGTGTTTCTCTTTCAACAATCATTTGATAAGATTTCCAGAATTTTAATTTTGGTATTTTCCTTGTCCTATATATTTGCTCCGTTAAAAAAAAAAATTAGGTCCCTACCTTCCTCTCTGGGAATATTGTAGATAATTGGTGTTGCGCCTACCTCAGCATGGGACACTTTTAACATGGCCTCTTTGGTCTCTGTAACCGTGGGCGGTCAGTGTGTCACATCCAAGGAAGTGCCTCATTACTCTAGACCCTTACATAATTAAATAGTCAGCATGGATCAATCGATAGATTATTTCCAGCCCTCAGAAATTAACATTTCTTTTCCACAAGTGTGGTCTTTGGAAAGTAGTATTAAAAAACATTGGAGTTTGTCCTTGACTTTGGACGCCCACCTGCAACTGTCCCATTTTCCTAGAGTTGTAGAAAAATTCTCAAAAGAATTGTCTGGACTTGTCAGCATTTCCTGTCTTCCTACTCCCTCTCAATGCATTCCAAGCAGGCCTTGGCCACAGGACTCCACTAGACCCAGCTTCTATCAAGATCACCCGTGGCCTCTCTGTTGCTAAATCTAGTCATCAGTTCAGCGTTCTTAGCCTCAGCCGCCATCCTCAAGTGGCCTTACCCGCCCACCCGTGCATCTCGTGGCACAAATGATTGTCCTCTCCTTGTGGAATCACTCCCGCACTTGGCTGCAAGAGCCTCTCTCTCCTTGGGGCCTCCTCCACCTTGCCGGCTGCTCCCAGTCTTGCTCAGTAAGTCCTCCTCACCTCACCTCCTGGATCCTTAAATGTTGGAGGGCCCCAGCAAAGCTGTCTTTGCCTTTCTACTTTTTCCTGTTTCCAAAGTGTTGCACATTTTTACAATGTCATCCGAATACCAAAGACTCCAAAGTGTTAGCTCAAACCTAGATCTCCCCTCTGGACCCCAGACTTTTATATCCAACTGCCTGCCCAGTTGCCATCTCGAACGTGACACGGTCAACACTGAACTCCTGGTCTCTCCCAAGACCAAGGGCGTGCCTGCGTCCCTTTCTTAGTAAATCACTATTCCCTTCAATTCCAAGTGATCAGTTAGGAAATCTAGACTCATCCTTGACGTCTCTTCTCGTCACGCTGGATCCATGAACAAATTCCGGTGGTTCCCCCTTTAAAATGCAGGAAGAATGTGACACTTCTCCCACCTCCACTGTGGGCGTCAACTCTTCATCTCTCACCTCGGCTACTGCAGTGGTCTCTAACTCCTCTCCTGCGTCCATTTGTGTTCCTGGGTGGCCTGTTCTCTGGGTGATAGTTTAAAAATCTGTCTTAGATTGTCGGACTCCTTAGCTCAAAACCCTCCAGTAGCTTCTCATCATATTCAGGGCAATATTCAAAGTTCTTACAGTGGTTCTCAAGGTTGATGAGTGCGCTGACTCCCTGCTGCACCTCCGAGCTCATCACTCTGGTTCTTTCCTGCTGTCACTGCTCCAGCACCTGCTGCCCTGGCTCTTCCTCGCGCTGCACAGACACTGCTCCCTCCACCTGGAAGGCTCTGCCCTTGCATTATCCCTCATGTTATTCGTATCTCTGTTCAAAAGTCCCTGTGTCAGGGAGGCCTCCATGAACACCCACCTGAAAGAGCTTTCTCTCTGTCACGCTCAGTCTCCTCTTCCTGCTCTGTCGGTCTATCAACTGTCTGTCCGTCCATCCATCCATCCATCCATCCATCCATCATCTGACTATTATTTCAGACCAGTTTCAGATTCAGGGCAAATTAAAAGGCGGACACAAAGATCTCCCATCTGTGCACAGCCTCCCCCATTATCAACACCCCTACCACCCCAGAGTGGTACAGTTATTACAATTGATGATAATGCATCATTATCCCTCAAAGTCCAAGCTTACATTAGGGTTCACTCTTCATGTTCTACATTCTGTGGGTTTTCACAAATGTATAAAGACATGTACCCACCATGCTAGTCGCATATGGAACGGTTTCACTGCCCTAAACACCCTCAGGGCTCTGACTATACATCTGTCTTCCACCCCCAAGCCCTGGAACCCCTGATCTTTTCATGGTCTCCATCGTTTTGCCTTTTCCAGAATGTCACATATTTTGAATCCTGCAGTATGTAGCCTTTCAGACTGGCTTCTTTTACTTAGTAATACACATTTAAGTTTCCTCTATGTCTTTTCATGGCTTGAGTTTTATTTACAGAGATGAACAGAACCTGACGTATGTATTTATTGCCCATCTCCGGCCACTGTATTATAAACCCCCTGAGAGAGGGATTGCTTTATTTTTAGACAACGGTATCCTCTGTAGCTAGAACGGTGACTGGAACATGGCAGGCATGCAAAAGCAATCTGTTGAATGAGTAAATAAGCCAATTAATGAAAAAAATTCCTCTTTGCCATGGTCCAAGTATATAGAGTATTCTTTTAGATAACGTAGAGGAAAGACACCTGTAAACTGCAAAGAATTTTACAAATTCCAGTAGTTATTGTTGCTGCCTATTGGGAAGAGTCCTTGTCGCCATGTCAAGGGATGGTGGAATCTCAGATTTGAAAGCAACTGGAGAGGTGGCCTGTGTAACCCTCTATGATCCCAAAACATCTCCACATATTTCACCACACTAAGAAGCCCATCATCTACCCCTTTGAACAGCTTGGTTTCTTCATTCTTATATTTTGAGTTGAAATTTCCACCCTTTCGCTTCTATTTTTTGATATTAGCTCTGCATCAGGAACCACAGAGCGCTAGCTGAATCCCTGTCTTCATGACAGCCTTTGAGTACTGAAGGTAACTGGGCTTTTTGAATCAGTTACTGAAGGTAACTGGTCCCTTTTGAATTCAGTTCCCCAAGGAGAACACCTCTCATTCCATCAGCTGCTCCAGGTATGGCATGGTGGCATGGTTTTGAGATACTGTCCCGTCTCCTAAACGCAGCTGGGTCTGTTCCTAGTTTCCTCCGTGGAAGCACTGCCTGGGGGTGAACCTGGCACTTCGGTCCTGACCTGATTGCTTCGGAGCTCAGGTCTCTCTCTCTGCCTTCTTGTTAAGGGCTTGCACGTTTGATGAATATTGGCAGGATTTGTTTAGTTTTGGGGCTTCTGTTTCCCATGGTTGCTTGCCTGGCGCACGCACTTAGACTCTAATTCTCCTTCTCTTTCTCCTCCTCCTCCCCTCTCCTTCCTTTGCTTCCTTTTCTTCCCCCTCTCTCTTTCTTCTCTTCTTGTTCCTCTTCTTCAGTGGCAGTTGCTAAGTCCTCTCATCTAGACCTCAGCCTAAATTTTTAAAGTACGTGGGCAGGACTTTGCATCAATCCCTGGACATGTACGTTTGTGTCTCCTTCCCCCCTTGACAAATTTTTGAACATTTATCTGTCAATCATCCCATGCATTTGCTTTGTCTTCGAGTTTGGAGTCACCTGCCTACCAGGCAAGCATGCCTTTTTCTGTCTTCTTCCAAACTAATAAGAAAATTGATTGGCTCTCTGCAGGAACATTCTTCAACCTTCCGTGAATTCACCACCACCTCCAACATTTGTGAAGATCTCAGTTCTCCCCATTGCTACCAGAATGTCATAAGAGACCTCAAAATCTTTGCTTGCTATGCATAGGACATTTCTGCTTTCAAACCCTATTAGGAGAGGGAAATCCAAGCGTTTGCCGAGCCTCACTGTAGGTAAACCGATATTAACTTCTTCCAATTCACGGTGGCTCCTTGAAGCTCCTGTGAGACCGTCGGATCCTGGCACTCAAGAATGGAGTCTCAAACACACAGCTTGGCCCACCCACCTTAATAACCATGGTAGCTAAAATAGCACTTGCCAAGTGCTGGATACTGTTCTAAGTGCTTTGTGCGTTGTTAACTCAAAGACTCCTTGCAACAACTCTAGGAGGTAGTTGGTATTATTATCCCCATTTTATGGATGAGCAAACTAAGAAACAGGAAGGTGAAGTAACCTGCTGAAGGTCATTTAGCTGACAAAGACTACAGCTGAGCACTCTACTTCTAGAGCCCAATGTCTTGTCTTTTCCCTCTTTTGCTTGTTGTTCATGCTGCCTTCTCTTCCTATCTTCATCCTGGCCTCTGGTTTAGCTCCTGACCCTCTAAGATGTGTCATGTGGCAGAATGATTGTCAGCAGGGACTTAGGAATTCAGGTGCTGCCCCTGCTGGCTGTGTGACCTCGGGCAAGTCATTGAACACCACGGTGTCTTGTTTTCTGTAGCTTTATTAAACTGGTGATTGAAATAGCCAGTCTATCAGACTGTGATAAGGGTTAAGTTGACTCATCTACGCAAAGTGTTATGTATGCTGCACACTCTCCGTGCCCCACACAGTCAATATTGTTGTTGTTGCTGTTCTTATTATCTTTGCTGTTATCAGCTAGTCCTGCGAAAGGTCTGTTTAAAGCTTAAGCCACTGAAGGAGCTTGAGGTGATCACTCTACCCATTGGCTCCACCAGACCTCTGGGAGCTCTTCTGCCAGACCTCCTCAAAGGTGTCCAGCCCTCGTGTCTGGCCATCCATCCTGGCCTCATGACTTAGATCCAGATGGCCTGATGCTTGCCATCTGTATTCCTAAGTGTCAGCATTTGGCTTTGTAGTAATATATTCTGGAAGTTTTTTAGAGTTTAACATCCAGGTCACTCTTGCTTTTGGTCCTAGCGTCAGATGAAGCATGCTTTGAGTCACCCTTACTCAGGCTTTCTCTGTTTGCTTTTCCAGCTCAGCGGTGGTCTTCTCTCTGGGATTTGGGCTTTGTGAATTTGGTGGGGTGCCCTTGCACAGTATCCCCATGTATCTTGCCTTTCCTTCTCTGCTTAGCATTCTTGTTCTACTTTTCGTGGGAAGAACACCGCAATGGAGAGGGGGGAGGTCTGCGGGAGAATAACCCAGCTCTCCCCAAACCTTTGGAAACCTACTGCCTCCGCTTTTCCCAAAGCACTTCACGAGCTTTCCAGCATTATTCACACCCCCTCCTCTGATCCTCTTCACGGGCTCCTATCCACAGGGTGAGGTCCACTCATACTAACATTTTCCCATTTCCTTAGAGATTTTCAACAAATATTTTGATTCCAACATCACCATTTTTTTTTAATCGAGAAAAAAGAATTTGTAATTGCTTTTAGCATGGTGTGCTCCTTGAGATCTGGCACTCTTTCTTGTTTGTTTCCTAGAGTTTCTGAATGGGAGATATGCAATGATGCTTCATTAAAGATGCATAGGGGTGTCAGGCTAACAGCATGCTCTGCAGAGAGATGTGGGTCCAAATCCCATCTGTCTCTCACTAGCTTTGTGACTTTGAGCAAGGCACTTAAGTATACAGTTCCTTGTGTTAAAACCAGGCTGACTCTCTCCCCATCTTGTGGGGTTTGTACAAGGATTATACGAAATCATGCCTATGAAGCATTTGACACAGTCTGTGTGTCATTTCATGAGACCAGCAAGCACTCAGATATGGCTTTTAAATTATAATTATGATCACATGTCGATTATCCACTGTGTGATAAGCCCCGCAGCAGATGCTTTGTATCCATTGTTTCCATGAAACTTCACATAAACTTTACCAGATAGGAACGATGGTATGTATTTAACAAGGAGAATGCTGAGAGCCAGAGAGCTTACGTAACTGGCTTCTGGTCCACAGTTAACCTTAGTGACAGAGCAAGGTGTCCGCCTGGACCCATGTGTTCCTGGCGTACATGCTTTTTTCAATCTGTTCCTCAGTCTGTCACTTATAGTTTTCTCTGCTCCAAACACGTCTGAGCTTTCTTCTAAGCTTAGTTCCTGATCATCTCCTCAACAAGCTCCACTCCAGCCAGATTGATGTCCTAATGTTTGCGAAACGTGCTGTGCATATTTCTCCAACGTCGGTCAGTTCATTAGTTCCTTCATTCAACCAATGGCTCTCGAGCACTCTGTCTGGGGCTGGGCGACAAAGATGAAAAGATTGGCACTTTGCTCAGGGGGAAGTTACAGAACAGTAAAGGGTTGTATAAAAGGATGTTAACACGAAACTTTGAGCTGAGACCCTAAGGGAACAGATTATCACATACCAGAATGTGCTATGAGACGGACCGCCCGGAAAACCTCTGCAAAGTAGGTGGTCGGGAGTCAGTTGGTGACGTCATGAGCCCCTCATCCCCATCAGGATAGGAAGGCGCTGGGGAAAGAGGACTCGATGGCTCGAGTAGCTTGCGGGCTGGGCTCTGTGATGCTCTGAAGGGGCAGGGGTGATGTGCTTCCTCTCACCTGTGTCTGCGTGGGTCTCTGTGCGAGAGGGCCTTCAGCAGGACCACTCGGACAGGTGCCCACCAAGTCCTCACACTGAATTGTTACAGGAGAGAAAAAACAAGCTTCTCTTGTGTGAAAGCACTGACACTTGGGAGGGTGTTTGTTAACACGCTCGGTATAATGACCCAGACTGAGTAGTCTTTGAGGAAGAAAGGAAGAACATCGGAGTTCGTTTTTCGCATTTGTCAAAAGTTTATTTATTTGGAGAGAGTTTATTTATTTTGTGTGCGTGAGTGGGGGAGGGGCAGAGAGAGAGAGAGAGAGAGAGAGAGAGAGAGAGAGAGAATCCCAAGCAGGCTCCTTGCTGTCAGCGCTCAAACTTACGAACCCTGAGATTGTGACCTGAGTCGAAATCAAGAATCAGACGCTTAACCCACTGAGCCACCCAGGCGCCCTGTTTCTCCCTCATTCTTGTGCTTTCCCCTCATTCGTTCTCAAATCTCTCTGTGCATCCAAGCCTCTGACTTACCCATTTTGGAGAATGGAGAGAGGGAATCATTCCCTATCTTTTCCCCTTCTATTGACTAAAGCTTCAAGGGTTCTTCTCATGTGTGCGGGGGTCACCCTTCAAGTTAGGGGGTTCAGGGCTATGTTGAAAGCTTATTTGTTGATTATGTATGCACTCAGACTTCAGTCCTTTGCATGTGTGTATATATAAATTATATATGTATATATATATGATATATTTATAATGTAAATATTATATTACAGTGTACATATAAAATGTGTGTATATAATTAATATATATGTAACAACATATTTTATATATCATAAGTTATATATATAAATTTTTAGCCTATCTAGCCAATAGATAATTATTTGATGAAAATTTCAGGCTTTTGTAAGTTGAGGTTGGGTTCATGGTCAGGGAGAAGGAAAACAAAGTGAAATGGGAGAATTAGTGAACGTTCTCACGGGAGAACAAAATCCTCCTGCACTGATGGAAAATCCTCCTGCATCGTCTCTCCGAAGGGCATCTAATGGGCAAAGCGTGGACAGATGATGGATGCAAAGAGACACTGGCATCTAAGCACAGAGTAAGGAAAGCTCAAGATGTCAATTAGCAGAAGCTTTCATAAGTGCAAAAGCTACAAAAAGACCTGTACAGAACGTGAGTTAGATGTTCTGAGGAGGGAAGGGGCAGGTGTGGCTTAAGGGAAGGAGCACAGGGTTCGGGAAGCAAACTCCTGTTCTCCGCCCGGTTTGCCTTTGACTATCCCATAAATCCTAGAAGTCACCAGATCCCCCCAGGCTGCTGTTCCCTTTTCTCTCCCGTAAGAACCACCTCACAGGGCTGCTGCTGAGACTTGCCCAGCACTCAGTGCTGTGAAATACCAAAGCCAGGCCTCCGATGTGGTGCCTCATGCTCTGGGTGCTATAATCTTGTGGCCTTACTTTTGCCGTCACGATAAATTGCCTAGATTTGGGGCAACTTCTGAAGGATTTCGACAGCCAGGTTGAGGAATTTAGACATGACCTGGAGGTAAAGGAGGAACTTCAAAGACAATGAGGGCCACTAGAACCTTGCAGATTTGGGTTTGTTAATCACGGTGCCTGGGGCACTTTCCGGATTTGTGGTTATCTTTGCTTTGTTAGGATGCAGAGAACTTCTGGAATTCTGTACTCATTCTCTAAAGGCTCACCTCATGTCCTCCTAAAACTTCCCTTTGGGGATATGATGACTGCCCCTCTACCTCATCTGGGTACAAGGAGTGTGATTCTTTTTTTTTTTTTTAATATAATTTATTATCATGTTGGTTTCCATACAACACCCAGTGTAAGAGCGTGATTCTTATTATCTTGTGCCTGTGGCCTCATTTTGCACTGAGCCATAAGGATGCACTGCCATCAAGGATGCCTGAACCCCTAGGATATGGTAGGGGCTCCCCCTACATGGCCCTACAATCCACTTGTCTCAGAGTTTTAACATAACTGGGACCTGGCTTCCCAAGGTCCAATGACAGGTGTGACGGTGTTGGCTGTGCCTCAAGCCTTTGGCCAGACCAGTGAGTAGAATCTTCAGGTGAAAGTCAAGCCCATCATCTCAAAGGGTCTTACTGACAAGACAAAGGAAGCCCATAGGCTGAGGAAGGCCCCATTGATTCTTTATGACCTTAATAGCTATTTAGAATGACAAAGGCAGACTTCTCTACGGACATAAGAATCTCAAGCAGAAAGGGGCAGACTTTATCTAATGAAAAAGCCTCTGAGTGCTCCATTAGCCCAGGCCTAAGAAGACCCATTGCTGAATCAATACAAGGAGGGCTTTTTTCTTTGTTTAAGCTCTTGAAAAGTATTGTGAATTTAAAACACAAACAATTGTAAAAGTCAAAGGTATAGAAGCTTCCTGTTATATCCTAGTCTGTTTGTAGGCATGCCTGTAAATGCTGAAGCTAAGAGCTTGGCTTCAGAGGGGCCTGGATTTCGAGATGCAGTTACAGAGGCTCAGGTGTCTTGACCACTGTAACCATCCCAGACATAAGTGGGATTCTGAGGGATGGGAGGCACACTCGTCATTAATGGCTATTCAATAAGCAAAGGAAAGGGTGGTTCAGCTTCTGGGCAAATGGAAAAATTTTCTCTTTGAAGCCACTGCATGGAGGTTAGGAGAAGGGAGGTCTGTGCCAGTCTGTAAGCACTCACATTAAAAACAGAGGCACCTGCTTTTACTCTTGGTGTCATTTCATGGGGGAAGGCCCTACAATCCACTTGTCTCAGAGTTTTAAGATAAATCTCCACCAGGACTTTCCCAGTTCCTTTGGTCTCTTAATATTAGCAGCTAACTTATGTTGTGTGCTCATGATTTGCCAACATTGGCCAAGAAATGTCCAGATGTTATCTCAATCCCTGTATAGGGCACATACTTAACAAAAATCCCATTTCACGAATGAAGAAGCTGAGACTCAGAGATGATGAACTGTATTTCAAGGTCACTCAGCTGGCAAGTGGCGGCCAGAAACTTGGGTGTTGGGAGCTACCCTGCTCCCCACCATGGCTGGTTCTTAGAATGGTGTCTGACACAGATAGATCTTCCAAAATATTTGTTAAATGAAGGACGGAATCTGACTTCAGGGCCTTTGTCATTATGCTTCCCTGCCTCAGAGCTGGCAAGATCCTTCTAGGGACTTATCTGTCAGAGAAGGAATGTGACTCTTCTTTAACTACACTCAGTAGTTACCCACGCTGCTGGGTTGTTCTGACTGGCCGAGGCATGCCTCTAGTCTAAGGAGGGATTTTAGACAAAGGTATCTGAAAGAAGAAGGGGTGGGGGTGGGAGGGGATAGAGTCAGCCAGTAGGCAGAAGCCCAGGGCTATCCTTTGGAGTCTGTCAGTAAAGAACTATGAGTTTCTAGCTGTCACATTCCCTCTTGAAGCCTGGTTTGGATGATCTGAAATATGAATTTGTTTTAGCTACTATTTATCAGTAGCCAAGGATCTGGGGGGTGGGGGCTACTGGGTCTCTCCAGGAAACCCAGTCATCATTTTCTCCTCGGAGCATTACCCGGAGACCAGAGCACAAGGTGCCTCACACATATGTGGCCATTTCTCAAAAGCGCATGGATGAAAACTTACGTCTGCACAAAACTGCACACAGATATTTATAGTAGCTTTATTTATGGTTGCCCAAACTGGAAGCAAGCAAGATGTGCTTCACTAAGTAGGTGCATAGAATATTATAGATATTAATATTATAGACAACAGAAGGGAATATTACCCAGTGCTAAAAATAAATGAACTATCAAGGCACGAAGAGACATGGAGGCAGCTTAAGTGCATATTACTACGTGAAAGAAGGCAATCTGAAAAGGCTACAAGCTATACGATTCTAGCTATATGTCATTCTCGAATAAGCAAAACTATGGAGACAGTAAATGATCAGGGGTTACCAGGGGCCGAGGAGAGGGAGGGATGAATTGATGAAACACAGAGAACTTTTGGGGCAATGAAACTACTCCACATCATACTCTAATGTATGTAAGTACACATCATTATACATTTGTCTAAACCCATAGGATGTACAACACCAAGAGTGAACCCTTCTGTAAACTATGGAGTCTGGGTGATTACGATGCGTCCGTGTAGGTTCATTGACTGTAACAGAGGTACCTCTCTGGTGTGGACATTGATACTGGAGGAGTCTGTGCATATGTGGGGACAGGCAGTACATGAGATATCTCTGTACCTCACTCCCAATTTTGCTGTAAACCTTAAACTTTTGTAAAAAATGGTCTGTGAAAAGAACAAAAGAAAAAACAACAATGCATGGGCACTGTGATGACAAAAACACACATTCATTTATAGTTTACAGGATTTAGACAAAAAGTTTTGCTCTGATGTGCCAGTGAGTTGACAATAGAGAGAAGAGTAAAATTATGAGGAAATTATGTTGAAAAGGTTCTCATACCTGGAAATACGGCGGGTCAGCTGAAGGAGACGGTGTTGGTGCTCTGTCCCAGCGTTCCCATCCAGAGGGGGGCTCCCAAGGGCTGCGAGGTGCTGTTGGTAATTACGGTAGCTGTCAGATGACCTGGCTGGGGTCCCAGGTGGTCCTGGTCTATTTAGTTTTGTCCACTCGCCTCATCTTCTTCAGGGGAAAGAGGCGGTATTTGCGAGCATCGGCAGTGTGCCAGGCAGACACTTCATCTCCATTCCAAAACTGCTTCTGCAGGTAGACCTCTTTCCCTTCTCAGTTTGCTAAATCACGCCCACCCTTTCCTGTCCAGGGTCTGGCTCTGGTGCCTCTTTTCCTCGAGGACTTGTACGCTCTTCGGCCCACCTGGTTGACCCCTTTGGAGGTCCCCCCGGTTCTTGCTTCCAGGAGCACCCACTGTGTCCTAGAGAATTTGGTGTCTCCCAGGGAGCCCTGGGTCCCTCTCCTTCCTTGTGCAGAAAAGCCAACTGAGGTCACTTGCCCAAATGTGGCAGGTTACCAGGGACAGAGCTACAATGGAATAACGTCTCTGAGAACCATGAACGTGTGTGCTTTTTCATGTGTGTGTCAGGAAACCCATAGATCCCACTTTGCTGTCCCCTTTTCTGAATCAGAGTGGGATCGGAGACCTCTGAGTAGTGTAGACACTGGAAAAATTAAGGAGCGGCAAACAAAATGGTTTGGCTCCTTGTCCTTCAGGTTAGCAGAAGGATCTTTCTTTCCCTCCCCTTTTCCTTCCATTCTCTAACCCAGGGTTTCTGAACCACAGCGCTATTGGCATTTTGGGCCCAATAAATCTTTGTTGTGGGCAGCTGTGGTGTGCATTGCAGGATGGTTAGGAGAATCTTTTGGGACTACCCATCAGATGCTGGTAGCACCCATGCCTCCAGGTTGTAACAATCAGAAATATGTCCACACTTTGTCACATGTTCCCGGAGAGCAAGATTACCCCCGGTTTAGAACCACTGCTCTAAACGTGAATCAAATACCCGCTGAACCCCTCTCCTTTCCGTTCTCTAAACCCGCATGGGGCCTCTACTCCACGAGGAATAGCATTCTAATGGCCGTAAAACTGCTGGGCTTCCTTCCGTCCAAACTCTCTCGCTTCTTTTTGTTCCTCTTATAAGAAATCATGACTTTGGGGAGAGCCGCTTACAGGAAACCATAAAGTCATTCTCCGCGCTCTCACCTTGGCTGTGAAGATAACACAATCAGCCCACAGAGGCAGGGTTTTGGGAACTTCAAAGTGGAGCCGGAGGGAGTGGAGGGGCAGGAGCTGGGAGCTGAGGTCTTATCTGGGGCTTGGGTGTTCTCACCCTTATCAATCCAGAAGGAGGGGTCCTCGGGGAGAGCAAGTGGGAGTCAAAGGCCAAGTTGAGTCTCACCTGTCTTGAGACTGAAAGGGACCGGGGAATAAGGGAGGGCTGAAGGCAGGAAAACCAAGTAGGAAGAATCCCAACCCGGGGGGAATTTTAAGGGTGAGTGAGTGTGAGGGGGAAACCCTTTCTGAACCTCCACGGACTCATGCTGACCTGGATGGGACACCGGGGTTCTAGGACCACAGCATCTGATGGTTAGAAGGTCTTGGCATTAGTTTCAGGAGCACCAGCCAGGTGATTTTGGGGCCTCCACCCTGAGGCCCTTCCCTGGGGAGGTGTAGGATGAGGGGCAGCTGCTTTGAGACCTTCTAGCATAGATAAGGAAGGCCCGCACACAGACCGTAGCAACTGGAATGGGTAAGTGAGGATCTAAGCAGCAGGAATTTGCTGCAGATGAGGGCAAATCATTTGCAGAGGTTTGAGGAAGGAGCAAGAATCTGAGATAACAGTAATAAATGCAAACCTTCACATATCACGCGTAACGTGCCATACATGATGTGTGTGATGCCCTTTATGTAAATATTCACTCATTTCATCCTCCCAACACCTCTATAAGATAGGTACTACTGAGGTACCCATTTTATAGGTGAGGAAACTGAGGCACAGAGATGGTTAGTAATTTACATATCACAGAGCAAATCAGAAAGGGGAATAGGACCTGAGCCCAGATAGCCTGGTTCTAGCACTTGTGGTTTATAACCACTGAGCTGTCTGTCACTCGGAAAGCAGAACTTGGACAGCCAAGTAGATAGTAAAAGCATGAACTTGGGTCTGGCCTGCAGGAAGAAGAGGTTGGAGGGGGAGAAAACAATGGCTTCGGCCTTGAAAATGTTAGGTCTGGTATGTGCATGGGAAGCCTAGGGGTTGTGCCTGGAAGGTGGGGCTGTAGCTCAGCCATGAACTCGGCACAGAGGTCCATGAAGCCATGACTTGGAGCCATGAATCAGGAGCTGTGTGCCGTGAGAAGACAAGAGGACCAGAGAGCCCTGGGGAGCTCCAACAGTGGATAGCAGGTGGAAGAAGAACCAAGAAAAGAGAATGGGAAAAAAAAAAAAAATCATTCGTGCAGGGTGGTGCCCTGGAAATTCAGGGTAAAGCGAGTTTCAGGAAGGAAGGCAAGGTCGCTAGGGACAAAAGCTGTAAAAAATTCTTCTAAGATAAGACATGAAAAGAGACATTGTTCTTCCAGGATCTCATGGGTTTCTAATTGATTTCCCCAACCAGTTGGTAAATGTCTTGAGGCAGATATTATATCTAGTACTTTGCTGGGTTCTTCTTTGGGTCTTTGCATTTTCTAGTGGGCTATGCATGCAGAGGGCATCCACCAGGTACCTGTAGGTTGATGGTCATTCACATTGCTGTTGCTTTTTCTCCTTATTAAGACGATGGCATGTTCTATAAGTTGTCCACATCTGTTGAGGAGGAAATACGAGGTTTCAAGTTGCATACAGCGTTGGGTAGCCCATAACC
This sequence comes from Panthera leo, assembly GCF_018350215.1. NCBI lineage: Eukaryota > Metazoa > Chordata > Mammalia > Carnivora > Felidae > Panthera > Panthera leo. Next base: position 69,746,680 of record NC_056695.1, on the reverse strand, counting down.
ACCAGAACTGGGGTTGCTAATGCAGAATATTGGCAGATGTAGAATGCTGGATCTCTCTTCTTCTGTTTATCTGATAGATAACAGATAGAAAACAGATCTTTTCTGTTTATCTGATAGAGATAAACAGAAAAGCTGCTCTCTGTTGAAGACCTACTGTGTGCCTGACTCTGCACCGCACTGGACACTTGACATTTGCAGTTCAAATTGTCACAACCTGACAAGCTGGGTATTATTATCTTCTTTTCCAGATAAAGTGACTGTGTGGAAAGCTCGTTGCCTTGCCGGGGCCACATGAGTAGGTCCAGCTGCCAAGATAAAGACCCAGGTCCATATGGCACCAAAGCCCTGGGTCTCAGCATGCCCTGAACTGAGCTTCTTCTCATTCCCTGAACTGCCACTGCCTTGTTTCAGGTGTCACCACCATTTGGGTGGGTTTTGCCATAGCTTATTATTTGTTCTCCACTCTTCCATCCGGCCTCCTTCCCCAGGATCCGTTTTCCAAACTGTAGCTGTAGTAATTTATCTGAATGCAACCCTGATCATTTAAAAATCCTTCAGTGGCTTCTGGGATATGACATTCTAGCGATAAGCCCATCCCCCTCAGCATACCCTGTGGGGCTTTCATCATCTGACCCCACTTGCTGTCCCAGGCCCTTCTTGGCTCCCGCCTTCTACTCTCTTCTCTCGGGCCAAACCAACCTCCTCTACTTCCCTGAAGATGCCCTTCTCTCATTTTGCATATTCTGTTCCCCGAAGTTTTGTGGTACTCTTCTTCCCTTCCATCCTGGGCCAACTCACACTTACTCTTTAAGCTTCAGTTTACCCCCTCCTCTCACAAGCATTCCCAAACCTTCTGAGACCTTATTAAATGACCCCCCTCGATGTTCCTCCTCTGAGCACCCCAGCATCCTGGAATTGTCACCGTACGTCCTGCTTGCCATCTTCTTCGGGTGCCCTCACTTGGTTCTGAAGTCTTGACGGACAGAGATCCCTTATGACCCCAGCTCAGAGCAAGAGCTAAGGCCCTGCTTGTTAAATAAGTGACTGGGTTTTGAGGGACAGCCAGCACCAAGGTTGGAATGCAGGAACAGGAAGGATGGCACGGGGAAGGGCAGACAGTTGGGTTAGTTGGAGTGTAGGCATCACCACGGGGAGTTGGTCAAGGCTTCTCCCAAGTTTACTTCTTCCCACCACTCCTGAAGGCACAGGGGATCCCCTGCCTCTGCTTCCAGACAGTGATAATCCTGTTGGACCCGTCTGGGCCAAAGCTTTGCCTGGAGTCTCATCTTTGGAGTCTTTTTTTTTTTTTTTTTTTTTTTTTTGGCAAGACAGACAGGAAACACTTGACGGTGAGGTTCTCCTCCTATGGAATGTGTGTTGCGACAGAACTGAGGTCCAGATGGAAAATGCCTCCGAAGTCCTAAGCCAAGCTGGAAAGATAGGCTGATGATAGTGAAGTTTATCCTTCCATTTTAAAAATAGTTGGCAGTGAAAGTAATCCAGGCTCCTGCATCTGAAGTGTTGTAAAAATTAGCAAGACTCCAGGGCTGAAAGGAAAATAGCTGTGGTAGAGAGAAAGAAAGCTATCTTCTCCTCCCTTATCTCTACCCTCCCATCTTCAGATCGAGGGAAGCATTTCTCTGTTAGTGGAAACACGATGCCTTTACTGAAAGGAATGTCTCATGGTGGAATTTTGAGACAGTAAAACAATAAGGGAGACTCTTTCAGGGCAATCAGGCCCTTCAAATCACACTCAAGGGGCAGCCACTGACTTTTTCTGCTTGTAAATGCAGCCCTGTGTGTGCCTGTGTATGACGCCATAACCCTGAACATCTCATGGAGTTTCAGCTGGTGACACGCTTCCACAGACGTCGTCTGAGTTGGTCCTTCCAGTTGTCTGGTGAGGAGGGGATTACTGTCTTCTCTCCCCATTCTGTAGAAGAGGAAACTGAGAATCTGATTTGTCCGATATCTCCCAAGCTTTCGGGCAACCTTGTATTCTTCTCTCATTGGCTATCAAGCACCGTCATGGCACCGGCTGCCATTTTAGCCCCGGCGATACCATGTTTTGTAAGACAGGTAATGTCCCTGTCTTCACCCAGCTTACATTCTACCTGAAAGAACAATAAACAGGTGACTAAGTAGATAAATAGGACCGTGTGCTTTAAGGAAAACAAAGCACTGGAACCAGATAGTAGGCGCTGGCTGGTAGAGGATGGAGAGGGGGTGTATATGCTACTTCAGAAAGGGTGATGGGGGAAGCCTGGCGGAGGAGATAAAGGTAGAATCTGAAGGAAAACAAATTCTATGCTCCCTTCTTACACCCACACAGCAGGGGGCTCCTGTGGGGACTTCGTCCCACGTACCTCTTTAAAAATTTTTTGTCTTTAAGTAGCTTCTAAGATCCTCTCGTAGAAATTGATAACGGCCAGGAGTGTATTTCTCGGGGTCCTCTAAAGAGGACACTCGGACCTTCGCGGTGACAGCTCAGAGATGGGGAGAATGCAAATGCAGGCCCCACCCTGGCAGCGTGTAGGCGGCTGTTCTGGAAAATAAAAACATAGGCTGTTTACAGATTCGGGAAGTTGAATTGTTTTATGGACACAGTCATCAAAGGCCAACACGGCCGTGTTTCTGGATGACATCTTCCAGAAGCTATTCACCTGGATGATAGAAGGCCGTGAGGAAACTTAACAGTCTCCAAATATTTGGAGGCCTGTCATGAGTAAGGAGGACTGGCCTTGTTTGGGGTGGCTACAGGGAGTGACAGTAAATCCAGTAGCAGGAGGTGAGAAGGATGGAGGCACCAGCTTGGTGTTGGAAACAATTTTCTACACTTGATCTTAGCTAAAAGGCCGAGAAGCGATGGAAACAATTTTCTAAACAATTGTTTTAATTAATTAATTTATTTTGAGAGACAGAGAGAGCAGGGGAGGAGCAGAGATTGGGGGAGAGAGAGAATTCCGAGCAGGCTCCGCATGGTCAGCATGAAGACTGATGCGGGGCTTGAACCCACAAACCGTGAGATCCTGACCTGAGCAGAAACCGAGAGTCCGCTGTTTAACTGACTGAGCCACCTAAGTGCCCTGGAAGCAATTTTCTAACAATCTCAGCTGGCCAACAATGGAATGAGATCACCTTGGGAGGGAGAAAGATACTTCCCTCTGTCACTAGAGGGGTGCAGATAGGGACTCCGGCTCAATGACTGATTTGTCGATTGATTCATTCATTTAACTAGTGCTTACTAAGCGTCTTCTATGCACTAGGCACTTGGATCCAGTGGTGAACAAGATATACAAGGTCCCTGCTTTCATGAAGTTTCCTTTCTAATGGTGGAGTCAATCAGGAAAGAAGTGAAGAAACAGATAAAAAGACAGTTGTAGCCAGTGATGGGTGTCATAGCGCAATAAAAGGGGATGTACAAGAACAACTGTGTGTTTGTATGTGCATATGTGTGCTTTTGTGTGTATGTGTGTGTGGAGTGTGGATTGTGTTATACTTCATACTGCGTACTCAGAAAAGCTGTCTCTGATGGGATAAGCCTTGAGTAAGTCCTACATGATCAGCAAAGGCGAAGGCCCAGACTGATGCTCTCGGGAATGGAGAGAGGTCCGTGTGGCTGGGCATTGTGAGCAGAGGGGTTAGGTGAGGCAGGGACCAGATCATGCAGAGCACTGTAGACCATGGCAAAACAGTTGGGTATTTTATACAAAAGACAATGGGGAGACATAGCAGGGACATTTTTTTTTTTTTTTTTCTGGGTGAGAGGTTGGACTAGATGAGTGTTTTTCAACTCTGATGGTACACTGGAATCACCTGGGGATCCAGAGTTGGGATCCGGGGTTTTATATGAACCCTAAGATTCCTTTTATGGTGAAGGTTTAAGGTACCGATGTTGGCTTCCCCATGGAAGTATACATTTTGCTCAGGACATATGAGAATGTTATGGCCCATGGGACTTGTGCCAACGTATTATCTGCGAACCAGTTGGCTGGTATGGGTGGGTTCTAAATAAGTTGAATTCATTTCAACAATTCTTCGGTGGATTGTCTTCTGTGTGCCAATCTCTAAGCATGCATAGGGTCTGGCACCTAGCAGGTGCTCCGTAAATGTTTGCTGAATAAATCAATGGATAAATGTGTCAGATGTTCCACTGGGCACTGGGGAAAAGAGACAGAGAAAAAAGATGGAAGAAGATAGCAAAGATACCTCCATCTTTCCTGTATCATAGGAGAAGGACGGCAGCAGGGTATTTGCAAACTGGTATGAGAAGGATGAAAAGATGAGATGTGCAAGGAAAGGGCTTTTGGTTTGAGTTTTTGTTGGTGTAGCAGGATTCTGTGGGTGCTCATTGGGAAGGCAAAAGGCAGAGGGTTTGGGTTCTTCACTTCCCAGCCTGGTGGGTTCTGGTTTCTGGTTTCTCAGAGTTTGTCCCTCACTTTGTAGGGATGACCAAGAAAACACTGGGTGGTCAGGAGTAGGGATTCTGCGGCTCCCCCGGAAGTTCAAGCCTCTTGGAACCAGCGCCTCTGGGTTCTTTGCTTTGGCAGGAAGATGGAGAATTTGGCCAACTTGCTCACGTCTATGGCTACCAGCTTTGGTAGCCCGTCACAGGGCCAGATCTCTGTGTGCTGCCTGTGTTAAACCAGGCAGATGATCACCAAGTGTCTGGAAGCCGCGGGCCAATCAGCACCCTCCTCTCCCTATTTTAATAATCCAGGAGTGGGTTTCTGGAGTCCTCCCTTATCTAATAAAACGTTAAGGAATCTAGCCTAAACAATCAATTCCTTTCCAGGGGCCACTTATAGAAGGTACAGTTTTGGTGTCTGAAATTGGATTTAAACTTTTGGCAAATTCCAGGAGGAAGGGAGGAATTCCAGGAGGTAGGGCTTTTGATTGTTCCTCTTATGGTCCAGACACTGCTAGATGTGAATATCCATCACTATACAAACTAGTTCTCAGGTAAACATTGTTGTCTCCATTTTCAACACAAGAAACCAGAGCTTCAGAGGTTAAGGAACATGGCCAAGGCCATAGAGCTTAGTCAGTGGCAAGATTTGATCCCAAATCTGCCACCAAAACCCAGGCTGTGTCACTATATCTCCTTCTGGTCCAGGACTGCCCAGTAAGCGCGATGTTTTTCTTTTAACGCCTGCACAGTGGGCGGAGTCCCATGGGTATCTTGGGCATTCCAAGTGCCTGGGTATGGGACAATGCCATTCTTGAATGACTGTCTTCTACTCCCAGGAAATTCCAATTCAGTTGGTTTGGGGATGTAGCCTGAGCCTTCGATTTTTATAAACTCCCTAGTTAAGGGTTGGAGGCAGCAAGTGGGAGGAAAGCAGGAGCCTCAATGGCAGGGATGGGGCAGAGGTAGCTGGGGGCTGCTCCATAAATGTACGCAGGCAGTCTAGACTACGATCTAATATCAGAGTAGTGGGTGGGACCCAGATATGGGAGGCTTTCGATGGTTGGTGATGAGGAAGGAGAGCTGTAAAAAGCCCTGTGAGAGTTCACTTAGCAAGGGGAAGGGGGCACCAGAAGAAATCAGGCCTCCTAATGAGGAGGAAGAGTGTCTGCAGCCTGGGAGGAGCCCCAGTGAGGTGAAGATTTCAAGGGTTCCCGAGAGGGGCTGAGATATGGCCTAGCTAATAATTGTGACAATGATGGGGACGGTGATGACATCTCTGACATTTACTAAGTGCTACAGAAGCACTTCATCTGGATTCTCCCCGTAGTGGTTTGAATGGTGGCCCCCCCAGGAGATCCGTCTGTGTCGTTATTCCCAGAGCCTGCGGATATGGCCTTATTTGGACGAAAGGGGCTTTGCAGATACAATTAAGGTAAGGATGTGGAGATGAGATCATCCTGAATTATCCAACTGGGCTCTACATCCAGTGGCAAGTGTGCTTATGGACATGGGGAAGAGGAGAAGGTCCCGTGCAGGTGGAGGCCGGGATGCAGTCACAAGACAAGGCATGCCTGGAGCCAGCAGAAGCTGGAGGGGCAAGAGAGGCTTCTCCCCTGTTGCTTCTAGAGGGAGCGTGGCCCTGCCGAGAGCTTGAGGTCATACTTCCAGTCTCTAGACCGTGAGGGAATAAAGTTTGCTGTCCCGAGCCCCCGGGGTTTGTGTTAATTTGTTGGGGCAGGCCCAGGAAAACGTTCTGCCCCTTCGTCTTCACATGTCTGTGGCTGGCACTGTTATTCCTTCCATCTCACTCTTGAGGAAACGGAGGGTCAGAGCTTTTGAATGTTTTGCACAGAGACTGCAGTAGGTGGGCATAAGATGCACAGCCAGAGAATCAGCCTCCGGAGCTCAGGAGCATCTGTGACCGTCCATGGGCTCCACAGGGCAGGGACAGTCTCCTGTCTTTCTCCGGGGCCCGAGGGCCGCACAGGTGCCAAGGGCTCCTGCCTGACTGGCATGGTATTTTTTTTTAATGTTTCTTTACTTTTGAGAGAGAGAGAAAGAGAGAGGGAGACGGAATCTGAAGCAGCCTCCGCACTCTCAGCGTGGAGCCCAAAGCAGGGCTCGAACCCACAAACCATGAGATCATGACGTGAGTTGAAGCTGGATGCTCAACTGTCTGAGCCGCCCAGGTGCCCCTGGCACTGTGGAGTTTGGGGCTAATTTCAAGCCAAGCTGATGATCATGACTGGCTCAGGAAAAAGTGAAACCTCGTTTGTTTTTGTTTTGGTTTTTAAATTGAGGTGAAATGTATAGAACATAAAATTAACCATTTTAAAGTGAACCATCCAGTGTTACCACATTCACCATATTGTATAGCCACTATCTCTATCTAGTTTAATCACCCAAAAAGGAAACCTTGGGCCCATTAAGCATTTGTTTCTCATTCTTCCCTCCCCCATCCCCGGTAACCTTCAATCTGTGCTGCTTTTATGGATTTACCTATCCAGATATTTCAAATTAATGGAATCACACAATATGTGACCATTTGTGTCTGGCTCTTTGCATTTGGCCTAATGTTTTCAAGGTTCATCCACATTATAGTATGTATCAGCACTTCCTGCCTTGTTATGGCTGAATAATACGGCAAATATGGGTATACCACAATTGTTCATCCGTTCAGCCATCGATGGACAGTTGGGCCACCTTCGGATGGACGGTTGGGCCACCTTTTGGTGGTTGTGAATAATGCAGCAGTGAACATTCACGTCCACGTCTTTGTATGTGGCCACGTGTTTCTATTTCTTTTGGGTACACACCTAGGAGCAGAATTGCTAGGTCATACATCAACTGGTAACCCCAGGTTTAACTTTTTGAGGAACTACCAAACTCTTTCCTGCAGTGGCTCATTTATAACACCCCTTTACAGTTTTACTGAACTGGATCCTTGCCGCAAGTCGATAAGGGATGTATTATTGGTCCCCATTTTACAGATGGAGACACTGAGATTGAGAGAGGTGAAATTCCTTCTCCAAGATCATGCTTGCGAGGGGCGAGGATGCAGGCACAAAGCTCGTACTCTTGGTCGCGATGTCCCCTTGTCCCCTGTACTGTGCCCACTGAGGTGGAAGCCCTTTGAAGAAAGAACAGGGTTGAAGGGCTGCCCTTGTGTTTTCTGCATTGCCCAGCACAGGTTTGGATATTGAATAGACTCCCAGTAAACACCTGCTAAAGAGGGCGAAGAATCTGTTTGATATGCAAAATAGTATGCATAGATGCTACTTTTTTACTTCTTTGTTTGGTACTTTGATACACTTGGGGCAATCTTGACATCACAGGACTTAGCCAAACCCTCTTGTAGGACTAGAAATCTGCTCTTCTCGAACAGCTTTATAAATAATGTTGGGCAACAACGTTCAGGTATTTTGGCAGAATTGTGGAGACCTGCCCATCATTTATAAGACCCTGTTGGAGATTTGGGTTCAGGGTTCACCCTCAAGGCACTTCAGTGTTGGAGCTTCAGATGTGCATGAGATCCCCAGAGGATGGAGTGGAGAGAAAACGTAGGCAGTTGACTCTTGGCAGAAACTGGGGAGGCATCTATGTTTAGAAAGTCTGAGAGACAGAGAGTGTCTTACTGAGAAAGCAGGGAAGGCACCGTCAGAAAAGCAGGAGGAGAGCCAAGCTCGTGCTCACTTCTGGAATACAAGAAGGGGGCAAATGTTGCTGACAGGATGAAAAAGAAAAGAAAGCGTGCCTTCCCTTGAATGGGCTCATGTGTGGACGAGAAGTGTGCACCCTGCTCCTGAAACACAAATCTGATCATATCATGGCCGCACCTCAAATTCTTCCAGGGTCTACGATTGTCTTCGATGAAGCAAGCTGCCCGTGAGGCTTGTGCAGGCTGTTCCTGCTGCCTCCTCTACAGTCACTGCTCCGAGCTCTTTGCCTAGACACCTGCCACTCACAGTCGCTTATGGGCTCAGGCTTCCTGCTCAGCTGTGCCTCCTGGTCTTTTATTCTCACTGCTGGCGACGCCCTTTCCCTCCTTGTTCGCCCAGTGAGTGCTCTCCCAGATCCAGCCTTTCCTTCTGGAGGAAGTCCTCTCTGATCCTCCTTCTTGCCTCCAAAGTAGTGAAGACATCCTGCTGTCTCATCTCACAGGGGGACCTTGGGCAAATCTCCTTTAAAACCTGTGTCACACTATGCCAGCATTATTTACGTACAAGCCCGCATCAGTTGGTAGACTGTGAGCTTCCAGAAGGAAAAGCCTGTGTCTCTTTATGTTTTGTTTCCTCCTTGCCAAGGTTTGCGATCAATCCTTGATGAATGAATGAATGAATGAATGAATGAATCACTAGCCCAGAAACTCCGGAGATTAGGGCTGGTAAACCAGGGCATCTCCGCGTGATGACAGGATACCAGAGGGCACCTGCCTGGATCTGTTCCATAATGTGGACAAACTTAGCCTTCTTCACCCCTCAGACAAATGTGCGTGATGACCTTATCTGTCGTTCCAAATTATTTCTGTAAAAGAGGCAGCTGCGTATGGCCATCGCTTAGTGAAGAGAGGGGCTGGAGGGGCTGGAGGCAGACAGACTAGGTTTGTCTTATTCCTCAGAGCCTGACTGTTGTGATCTATGAAGTAAGGATGGCACGAGTTACCTTTTCATCTTCAGCCAACAGTGAGTGCGTGTTATGATGGCAGGTGCTAGGTCTGCAAAAGAATAAGAAACTGATCTTGTCCTTCAGGTGCTCCTAATTCTTTTTTTTTTTTACATTTTTTCTAATGCTTATTTGTTTCTTAGAGACAGAGTGTGAGTGGGTTAGGGGCAGAGAGAGAGAGAGAGAGAGAGAGAGAGAGAGAGAGAGAATTGGAAGCAGGCTCCAGGCTCTGAGCTGTCAGCACAGACCAACACAGGGCTCAAACCCATGAACCGTGAGATCATGACCTGAGCCAAAGTCAGACACCTAACTGACTGAGCCACCCAGGTGCTCCTAATTCCAAGGGGGGGAGTTCACAGGATTGTTGTGCAGGTGAATGTCAAAACTGAAAATAATAGTAACTCTTTACTGAGTATAGATTCTCTCTTCCTTCCTTCCTTCCTTCCTTTCTTTCTTGATTTTTTGATTTCTTTCTTTCTTGATTTCTCGATTTCTTTCTTTCTTCCTAGAGCCCTGCACATACACCTGGCAGGGAGGGGCAGAGAGAGAGAGAGAGAGAGAGAGAGAGAGAGAGAGAGAGAGGAGAATCCCAAGCAGGCTCTGTGCAGTCAGTGCAAAGCCCAGATGTGGGGCTCGATCCCACGAACCCTGAAATCAATGCTTAACTGAGCCACCCAGGGGCCCCTATCTTTTTTTTTAACATTTATTTATTTTTGAGACAGAGAGAGACAGAGCATGAACGGGGGAGGGGCAGAGAGAGAGGGAGACACAGACTCAGAAGCAGGCTCCAGGCTCTGAGCCATCAGCCCAGAGCCCGACGCGGGGCTCGAACTCACAGACTGCGAGATTGTGACCTGAGCCGAAGTCGGACGCCCAACCGACTGAGCCACCCAGGCCCCCCATTGGGGGCCCCTATCTTTAAAGTCTTATGTCTTCTCTCCCGTGTGATGTGTCCCATCCTCAGTTTTTCCTGGTTCTGCTGAATTGCCCAATATGGTTCCACTTTCCCTGCCTGCTCTAATATCTTTGTATTTGGAGAAGGGAACTTCTCCCTGCTAGTTTATAGGGAAATGGAAATGATTGCTCCTGGTGGCGAACCAAAAATAAGAACAGACAGGGGCTGGGGAGTGGGGAAAAAGAAACAAGTTCACAAACAGAAGCTTGGACTGTTGGACTCGCAGGCTGGAGCTGCAAATATCTAGGTAAAAGGGACTCGGAGTTCGAATCTTGTTTGTATCCAGGCACATCCCTGTTCCTGTTGGAAAGATCTGGCAGCTGAGGACCTGGGGCGAGGTGTGCAGGAGGCTGGGGGTCTGCTAAAAATAAGTCAGGCCATCAGAGGATTGGAACCCACTCTGTGTCTGACACATACATACTCCCCCAAGCTTCTGCTGATGAATGGGGCAAGCAGGAGGGGGAAGAGAAGGGGGGGTGAGGCTTGGCTGTGAGCGGGGACTGGTGGGGGAACAAAGAGGAGTGCCGATTTGGAGAGCCTGGCCCACAGCAGGCAGCTGAGGCTCTGGATTGGATAGAATGGGTGCAGTGGGGTAGGTGGGAGCTTTTATGTGACCAAGAGGTTCCTGAGGCAGGTACCATGGGGGAAGCCCTGGGGGCAGGATAGGGGGAGGCATGCAGGGAAGGAGGAGGGGCTAACTAACATTAATCTAGTATCTACTATGGTCAGGTTGTGCGTTGCCCAGTCCTGGAATCAAACCCGAGCCTAAGAGACAGGTGCCGTCATCTCCCTAGGACAACTGTGGACCCTAAGGCTCTACAGGTTTCGTGATTTGTCCCAGATCATACAACCAAGAGGCAGAAGGGACCAATACAACGGAAAATACCAATGCTTATGTAAATACATACAGGGAGCTCTGGAGCCGGAAGGAGAGGTCCCCGACATCATCATTCATGCATGGCCCCCGCTCTGGGAGTGGTTTCTCCTCTGTGTCTGTTGGAGAACACCTGCTTATCCTCGAAAAGTCAACTCAAGCTTCACTTCCGCTTTGAAGCATTTTATTCCATCCTTAGGTAGATTCAGGGGTGAGCTCCCCTGCGCATATTTCGGACACTGCCCTTACTTCCCGTAGTTTGGTAATCATCTATTTCCACCTGTCCTCTGCTCTCAAGACCGTGAGGATCACCAGAGCAGGGCAGGACGGGCATTTTCACCTCTCCAGTACCTGCTGCAGAGAAATCACCACTGATGATGGCTAACAGTCCTTGAGCGCATCCCATGTGCTAAGCAGTCTGAGCCTGGCATCTCATTTTTGAGGGAGGTGGTCAAATAATTTAATTTATTTTTCTTGAAAGACAGATTTCTCAGAGCATGTTACTATCTTGGCTGCTTTGGGTCCATATTCCCAGGCCCATGGTATCCCTTTCAATATAATTTTATAAAAAATTATAATTTTTTATAAAAAAATCCAGAAGATTTTTTTTTGGTACAGCTTTATTGGCAGTATAATTGATATCCAAAAAGTTACATGTATTTAATCCGCATAATTTGATGATTTCAGACATAGGCGTTAACCTGTGGTTCTAATCACCAGAATCGGATGGCATCTCATTTAATCACCGCACAACTCAATCAATAGATATTTCTTATGCTTGTTACGGTGATGTATAGAAACCGAGAAATTGCAGTGGCTGAACAAAGACCATGTTCACCTGCTGCTCAAATAAACTCCACAAGAAATTCCTGAGTGGGAGGTTGGGGGGGTACCGTCGTGGGTGATACTGGCTCACAGCGGCCCCCCTTCTCCAGAAAGTTGACTTCTGCTGAGTGGTGGGGGGAGGGGAGAAGAGGCTTCCTTGCCCAGGAGGGAGTTTACATCCCCCACCTCCTGGATGCTGGTGCAGTCGTCAGTGGATGACAAGTACAAAGGCCAGCGCCCCACTTCCTGCCTTCAGGCCGAACCAGCCCCGTGATGTAGTTCGGGGGGTCAGGCCAAGGCTAGTCCCCTGCTGCAACCACATCCTTGCTTCGCTCCCCGTCCCTGGCCTGGCCTCCCCTTCCCCACCTCCTCTCCCTGAGACCCTTCGTCAAAGGCTCCCATTCACTCCAGTCCCTGCCTCGGGTCCTGCTCCAAGAGATCATGCCTCAAGACAGGAGCTCCTTGCTGCATGCGGTTGACCAGGGATTCCAGCCGGTGGAGGCTCTATGTTCAACCCAGGGCTTCCAAGTCCCCCCGGGGGCTAATCATCCCGCCAGCAGACTGGGAGAGAGAGGAGGAGGATGGTGAGGGAGGGTGTGTGAGTCAGGCCTGGAAGTGGTACCCATTGCTTCTTTCCCACATTCTGTTGGCCAATACTTAGTCACAGCCACACCTAATGGCACGGGGGCTGTGAATAGTCTAGCTGTGTGCCAGGAGAAAAGGAGAATGAGTTTGTGACCAGCTAAGCCAGTTCTGTAATGATACCTCCTCTTGAAGGTGAGAAACCGAGGTCTAGAGGTTGTAGGTAACACCCAGGGTCACAAAGTCAAGACCGAAAACGCGGTCTGATGCCAGAATCTGTGCCTTTGACCGCACCTCTGCCTCACCACGTGCAGTGAAAGTGCTCAGAAGGTTGTTGGTGATGAAAGATGCTGAGGTTCCTATTTGTGGCAGGTCCCTTGTCCCCTGGCTGTGTGGGCAGGGCTTTACATCACCGATGTGTGGAATCCACTGTGGCTTGGCCGAGACAGTCCTCATTTGAATTAAAGTAAATTATGTTAAAACGCTCCTTCTCTACTTCTTTCCAGGGACCGCTTGAGCCAAATGTGTCCAGATTTCAAAGATGGAGGCACGAGACACCTGTAGCGATGGCGGTAAGAGCTTTAACATGGCGCCATTTACTCTCCCTTCAGGGCCTTGAAATTGCTGCAGGGACCTTCCCAAGGCTTGAACTTCTGGCCCCGAATCTCATCCTCCTCCCACGCTAGCTTCCTGGTGGCTCGCTCCACTCCAGCCAAAGTATCATTTTTTTGTTTTTTTTTTTTTTGGTAAGTGAGAAAGCAGAGGGTCTTTAGATCGGTGTAGACATGAGGTTGCCTGGATTCTCATTCTGTCTCTATCACTTCATGCCTTCATGGCTTTGAATGGGTAGCTTAACCTGTGTTCCAGTTTCTAGTCTTTGAAATGGGGATAACAATCCCTGCCTCATAGGTGTTATGGTGAGGATTAAATCAGTATCTATTTCCCCTGACGGTGCCTGGGCATATTAGGCTGATATATGCTCACCATTATTCTTGTTATGCTTGGCTAAGACTCTTACCAACTCAGAGCTGAACTGTAGGCAGGACTCTCTCCAGCCCTCACAGCCTTACGCCCCCTACAGGCCTCAGGCTCACTGTTCCATGGTGGGGGCCGGCGGGGTGGCTTTCCTGAACCCCTGGCCTAGGATGGGCTCCTCTAATCTTTGGCAAGGCTGGGATTAGGGTGAAATGGGTGACGTGCTTGCTTTGGGTGCAACATACAAGTGGGTGCCCCCTTAAAGCCCCTCAGTGATCAAGATAAATATTCTAACTCAACATTTCAAACTATCAAAATTCATGCAAAAGAATGACGAACAAAATAACAGTCTTAAAATAACAAGTCTTAAATAAAGACCTATTCCGTGCTGAGCCAAGTTAGTGCCTGAGGCCAGAGGGAAAATACGTGCTCCTGGCTTTATTGGAAGCAAACTCCCCATTGCTGCTGCATTTGACAGTTTCTCGTGACCGAGTGGCAATCTTCAGAGGTTTCTGAGTTAAGCTGATGGTAAAATGACAACAAATTCGGTTCTGAAATAAATATTTAAGCATAAAGCAGAGTTTTAATACACCTATTTTTAAATGTTCTCAATGTTTTCAAGTACTTTAATGTGCTGGGGGGGGCAGAGATAATCTATTAAAATGTGTAAAAACATGTACGTACACATTTTTCCTCCTTCGGCTCCAATAGGGCTTGGCTTGGCATGATATATGTTTACATTTTGGACATATTGTTCAGCACGCATGTTTTCGCATTAATTTTGATTTGAAAAATGTTTCCTTAAAGTCCCTTTTTGTCTTTTTGGGGATCACTTTCTTAAATTTCGCACCCTGGGTGAGTGCCTCACCGGCCTCGCCCAAATCTCAGCCTTGTTCTTTGCGGGCCCCGCAATCAAAACTCCAGCGAAATAGTTGTACCTCAGCTTGTTAGAATCACCTGCACATGAACTCCCCGCGGGCAGGGAGAGGCCTGCTTTGCTCTCTACCACGTGCCGTCTGCTTTCACTCTGCCCACCCCCTCAGGTAGGCAAAAACATTTGCTGAACAAGCCAGCGAAGAGGTTTCCCGACCTGGTCTGTTGTTTCAGATCCTTTATGCACGCTGCCTAATGAAGTCAGCATTTAGGGAACACTTCTCAGGGCCGAGTGGCTGCTGTGCAGCTGGAGAGATGGTGAAGCCAAGGCCTACGCACGGTTATGTTTCCTGGGAGAAGTATTGACAGAGGTCATGGTGGGGCGCTGGGAGAGCACAGAAGAGGGGTACAGCTCCCCCGGAGGCTCAGGGAAAGGTCAGCTCAGAGATGCTATCTGAGCCATGGAGGAGGAGAAGGGGATAGATGGGGGAGGGGGGGGGGACAAGAAGGGAAGCAGAGTTTGGGGCAGAGAGCACAGCATGTGCAAAGGCCCAGGGACGGGAAATAGCATCTTACATATATCTGGGGGCTCCTAGCAGTTCGGTCCTCTTGGAACATGGAACAAAGTGCTAGAGATTAGGAGAGACAGCTTTGTGGAAATGGGCTGAGATGCCAGCATCTTTAATGTTTCTCTGGGTTGGGGGGGGGTGAGGGGGTGGGAGGGGGGAGGGCAGTTTAAGTCCTTCCCCCAAAGCGGATAAAACAGGATTCCACAGATTGTTCTGGTGAATGCATGCCTGCTTGTCTTCTGAGAGAGTTAAGCACAGGGCCAGGTATCTGGGAGCAGCAGGGACTCCTTTGTTATGCAGAATACAAAGGCTGGAGCCGAAGCTGGGTGGAAGCCTGCTCATGATACCTGACGTGGATATTACCACTCTCCAACCCCAACCTCAACTCCAGCCAATTCAGCATGTGTCCCCTTGTCTCTCTGATACGCTTCCAGGATTGTCACCTGCCAGTAGACCGTCACTCACACCAAGTAGGGGTTTAATAGCATCGATCTCCCTCTCAAAGTAATCTCAGCCAGGCCCTGACACCACATACACTGCCATGACTGGCCTGAGGCACGTCTGTCTGTTAGAAGCCTCTGGTCCAAAGTCACAGTTGAAGCAGTGGATACCACCCCTTTGCCAAACAATCGTCAATCCCCGGCCATGGGCTTGGAGAGCTTATCACAAGGGCCTGGTGGGGCTTCCTGCCATAACTTTGCATAGGGTGTGGGCTTATCTTGCGGGAGCCTTTGGAGTCCGGAGTTGAATTACAAACCCTTCCCTGCGGCCCATTTCATCCTGAGATGAGCCACGCAGCTTGCAGGGAGATGAAAAGTGCCCTGCCTGGGTTGTTAAGGTTTACATGATCAGTTCCTCAAGCCTGTATCAAAAAGACATTTGTGGTGGCATTTGACCCCAAGGGGCAATCTGGGCCATCTAATGGCAATGATGCCACTTTTCTCTGCATCTGTTGAACATACCTTTCTTGCGTGACTTTTGGTGGTTACTTAGTCACTCCGAGCTCAGTTTCCTTGTGAGTAAAATGGGAACCGTGCGTCTACCCCTCGGGATCGGGATTGATAGCACACGCAGACAGCCCCATATGCAGCCAGTGTTCGGTCTGAGTCTGGTGACTTCTGCGCGTGGTTCTCTGGTCCTTGTCCTGGCCTCCGATTGTCTGGGCAAGACTGGAAGAGGAAGGACAGCTAGCACAGGAGAAGTCACTAACTGGCACTCAGATTCTCACCACAAATATCAGGCCCCAGCGTTGGGTCCTTCTCAGGACGTTTTCTTTCCTTTTCAAACAGATCACGCTTTTATGTGTGTAATTTCTTTCACATTTATTATTCACTTGTTCAAATGCTAATTTATTTTGTTTTCTGGAACTTTGGTGGGGGAAGGAAGGGTAAGTGTATTCAGGCTCGATTTGGCCTTTGGCTCACAGACTATATCCAGCATTGTGCAAGGTCACCTGTGGAACTGGAATCTGCCAGCCAGAGCTCTTGACCGCCAGTGAATTGTCCCCTGATTCCATCTTTTGTTCCAGGGACCCAACCCTCATCTCTTGGGGTTGATGAGGTGGTGGTTTTCACCTCCTGTTCTGACTGGCTGGATAATCTTGGGCGGATTCTCTCATGTCCTTAGTTTCCCTTCTGTAAAATGAAGAGCCCACATGGCATATTTTTCAACGACCCTTTCGGCTTCTGCTTAGTGGTCTTGATTTGTTTGTATACACTGCTTTAGTCAACCATTGTCCGCAGATGATGCTGTGTGCGTCTCAGGCCTGTGTTCGTATTGTTCATCTGACTTTCTATCCCCCATCCCCTCACTCACCCAACACCCTACTTCTTTGCCTCCTTCAAGATGATGACTCATCAGAGTTATGATGGTTTTGTTGGGCTCCAATCTTAGCTTTGACTCTTAAAAACAGTGTGGAGTTGGGAGAGTTTATTTACTTCATCTCTCTGGACCTTAGTTTCTTCATCTGTAAAAGTGAAAGCAGCCCCTGACAAAGCGAAAACAAATGAGTTTTGCCCCATTCTGAGAACACTTTACTGATGGAGACTCAAATTTGAATTTCATATAATTTTTACGTGTCCCAAAATATTATTATTCTTTTAATTTTTTTGGCCATTTAAAGATGTAAAAACCGTTCTTAGCTTGTGGGCTGTACCAAAACAGGTGGTGGGCCAGATTTGGCCTGGGGACCACAGTGTGCTACCCCTGTTCTAGTCTTTTCCCCCTTCCCTTGACTCTGACCCTGGGGCTGCAGAAGTTGAGTCCATCCTTTGAGAATCGTTAGAGTGTAGCCCTTGAGTCTGGAGGAAGGCAAGAAGCGTTGTTCTCAGCCCTGTCCATTGCCGCTCTGGCCTCTTTCTGGTAACTGTACAGGGAGAGCTGCATTTGGGGCTGATTCCCTCCCAGTCTCAGCTCGTAACTGGCTATTTAGCGTCATGTCTGGTAATTATGCTGACAATTGGCTTGTCCATACAACCTCATTTATGTAGGCCCCCTGCACAACAAGAAGCAAATCTCTAAGGTGAGGGGACCATGAGTTTGACTCTTAGGCCTATAAAAGTTCATGTTTCTGAGGAAAAATTTGCGTAGACAATGTGTATATATATATATATACATATATATACATATATGTGTATATATATATGTATATATATGTATATATATGTGTATATATATACATATGTATATATGTATATATATGTATATATACATATATGTATACATATCTATTTCTATCCCCCATCCCCATATATATATACATATATATATGTGTGTATATATATATGTATATATATATATACACACATATATATACACATATATATACATATATATGTATATATATATATACATCCTCCAGAATTACAATTTCCCCCTTCCTATCATACACTCCCCAAAAGGATGGAACTGAATGGTTAGAAAAAAGAAAAAAGACCCAAGCCTTGTTTCAGTATTAAAATGTAGCTTCCCAAGAAGATTCATCATCAGTATTATCTCCTTACTGTCCTGGGGTGCATGAAGGCAAGACTCTGTGTATGCCTTTCCAGGGTCTGAGGGGGCTGCAAAGGGCTCAGGTCTGTCACTATCATTTCCTCTAGGAATTTTTCTTGGCACTTGAAGGCAGGGGATTGACAGGGACAATGAGCTCATGGCCCAGCTGGCAAAATCCAATTAAGCTCATTAACAGGACGACCTTGCCCTGGGTCAGCTCTGCAGCAGGACCTTGGAAGAGTGCCTTCCTGCACCTAGGGCATCTGATTCCCCATCAGCGTCTATTGCACTAAGCTTAGGGCATTTCCAGGTGGAGCAGGGCTGTACCCTTGCCCGAAGTCTGTGCTGCATTATCTAGAACCAGTGTCACCAACTGTCCTGGTTTACCCAGGACTAGGCAGGAAGTTCCCTGAAAAAACTTAGGAGAGTCTGGAGCAAACGGGACAAGTGGGTCATCCTTTATGACACCTTGGGTATAACAAAGCCTATCGAGTGCCCTTGAGACAGTGTCGGTAATCCTTTACCCTGGGCCTTTAGAATACATAGCATCAAACTTTCTGGAAAGACCAGATAGTAAGCAGTTCAGGCTTTGTGAGCCATAAGCGTCCCTGTCACAATCACTTAACTCAGCTGAGGTATGTGAAAATAGTCACAGTCAATATGTATATGGATGAGTGTGACCACATCTCAAGAAAATGTCATCTGTAAGTACAAGCTGGGTTTGGCCCATGGGCTATCCTTTGCCGACCCTTGCTATAGAAGGTATTTATTTTTCCTACTCCTCCCTCGATGCCACACACACGAACCCTCAGTAACTTTGTGTAGGAAGCGGGATGCCCCACTGGTGATAGAGGGCCTGGACTTTGGAGTTACACTCAGCCCGAATCTTGGCTTTGCCACCTGCTACCTGAGTGACCTTGAGCAGGGCTCTATAGCTCCGAGCCCCCATTTTCTCCCTACAAAGGAGGGATAATAAGAAGGGGATCTGCCTTCCTAGACTAGAGGGAAGGGGATGCAGACCCCAGCTGTCTGTGGGAGAAGCGTTGGAGAACATGTGGATCTGGAAGGTTGACAAAGACGCCCAGCATGCAGCAACTTTATACGCAGCTCTGAGCTAGTTGCTGGAGATAAAACGCTCGAAAAAATGGCACACGGCTCTTTTCCTCTTGGACATTTACAGTCTAGTGGAATATGGAGATAGGGAAATAGGCAATTGCAATAAATAGGATTAAATCCAGATAGTGGGAAGGCAAGCGAGGAGGGGGCTTCCGACTCTTTTCAGTGGGAAGAAAGTGTCAGGGAGAAAAATACTTCTCTTAAACGACCTTGAGAGAGCTGAGAATAGCAAATGGTGGGAGCTGCTGGGCCCTGATGGGCACAGGTGGCTTCTCTTTGGGTGTGAGCCTGGGTGAGGCTGTTTGCTGCAGGGGTGTGGGCTCAGGATGTGTGTGTGGAGGTGTGTTTGCATGTCTCTCAATGGGTAATTTGTGGGCGTGTGGCTGTCTGATGACAGATGAAGGGCGGCTCTGATGTAACAAGAGACATGTTTGCATCTGGGACTTGAAGAAACACAGAACTTCGGGGCTGGAAGGGTCTTCGAGATTGTCTGGTCTGGTTCCTTGTCCTCTCCTCCTGCTGCAGGCAGCTAAGTGGAGGACTGGTCCCAAGCCTCTAACCCGGGTGGTCTCTTGGCTTGTCACCCAAACATGCTGCCCAACCAAGGTCAGCTAGATTCTGCGTGAACTTGGCAGTTGAGTTCAGAGGATGCTTGCTGGCCTCTCCCAGTCCTGGGTGACAGAGAAGGCACCAGTGCATGTGCATGGCAATGAACTAGGCATAGGGCCAGGTGCTGCTCTCAGTAAGGGTACTTGAATTTGAACCTACATTTTGTTTATTGGTTCGTTGAAAGCCAATTCAAAACCTGCCATTTAAAAACTTCAATTTATAAAAATTCTTCCATTTCCATTTCGATGAATGAAAACCCTAATTTAAAACTGCATAAGTTGGGGTGCCTATGCGGCTCAGTTAGCATCCAACTCTTGATTTAGGCTCAGGTCATGATCTCACGGTTCGTGGGTTCAAGCCCCACATCAGTCTCTGCACTGAAAGCGTGGAGCCTGCTTGGGATTCTGTCTCCCTCTTTCTCTCTTTTCCTCCCCGGCTTGCTCCCTATCTCTCTCTCAAAACAAATAAAAATAAACTTTAAAAAATTGCATATGCGAGGGGCATGATTTCAGGGGAGATGCTATTGTGTTCCAAGATGCCCTTAATGTGTTTAAAGTATGAGTTGGTTTATGAAAATCTTGGAGGAGTTTCAGGTCCTTTGCCCAGAATCCAAGTTTGTTATGTCAAAAAAGGCACGCAGGTTTTTGGTGCCTTTGTCCAAGGACAAGGCATGATACTTAGTGACATCCTGGCCTCTTCACGCCCCACCTGTGATGTGGCACGCACAGGACCTTCTCAGCCAGTGGCAGTTTCTTTGCCCTGCACGATGTCTGATTCAGTACCAAGTGTGGGAACCTCATCTCTCAGACAAGGTGGTGCCAAGTATGAAGCACTTGATAAGTGCCTGGCAGAGGTTGGTTTGTGTTTCCATCCAGAGGATGTCACCCGGGCTTGTCCTGAAATCAGCCAAGTCGAAGAAGTCATTAAGTTGTTTTGAAAATGCTTTAAAAAAAATTTTTTTTTTAAGATATGAGTAATGCCTAGTCATTGCTGAAAAATGAAAACAAAACATACATATAATGTAATGGAAGATAAAAATCACCATTCAAGGGGCACCTGGTAGCTCAGTTGGTTGAAAATCCAACTCTTGATCTGGGCTCAGGTCATGATCTCATGGTTCAGAGGGTCAAGCCCCACATTGGGCTCTATACTGACAGCATGGAGCCTGCTTGGGATTCTCTCTCTCTGCCTCTCCCCTGATCATTCTCTCTCTCCCTCTCTCCCTCTCTCTCTCTCTCAAAATAAATAAATAAACTTAAAAAAAAAAATAACCGTTCAAAGACAACTACTTCTAAGATTTTAGCATGTGTACTTCCAGACTTTTTTTTTCCTGTATGTGGTGTGAATGTATTTTTGGAGTGAAATTGAGATCATGATGTAAAGCTCATGTGAAACTGAGAAAGTGGCCTAGCCTTGCTGAACTTTAGCTCTTTGTTTGTTCTTGTGTTTTGTTTTCTGTTTTCAGCAAAAACAGTAGTGATGATACCTAGAGTGTTGTTATCCCCTCTCAGGACCCTGCCACCATGCTATGTGAAGGTCAAGGAACATAGAGATCTAACGTTCCTGCCCTGGCTGAGCCCAGCCTTCAAACCATCCCAGCCCAGGCCCCAGCCACATGCGTGATTCTAGTCCTCCACCATCAGAGTCGCCCTTAGCTATGAGAGTCGTCCCAGATGTGGCTCTGTGCATGGTGGGGCAGAGATAAGCCTCCCTGGTGTGGCCTGTCACCGTAGGGATGACCCACAGAAGCAGGTAGCCCAATAAAACGGTTTCCCACTACAGTTTCCATTTGAAGTGGTTTGTTTTGCCTCAAGAGAATCAATAACTGGAATGAGAAATGATTACATTTGAGAAACGCTTCAGAGAAGCCTGTCACCTGTGCACGCATGAGATTCGCCCCTCCTCACTTTCTCAAGAAAATTGTTCTCTGTCTTTTCCCCTCTCTTTCCTGACTCTTCTGGCTTGCTCACTCTTTCCACTCAGCCTTAGAAGCCCAGTCAAGCCTTCTCCAAGGGGGAAAAAACCCTTCTCTTGTCGCCGCCATTTTGGTGACCTACCAATCTTTTCCTCGTCTATTCTCTGTCAATTCCATTCTTGAAAGAACTTTCCATATTTCCTGCTTTGACCAGGCGCAGTCTCACTTATGCTGTTGGATAGTCTTTGCCAGCCTCATCACCAGACTCCACCCAAAGCCTACTTCATTCCTCCTGATTTTTCTCAGCTCGCTGAAATTCTCCTCTCCCTTGGCTCCCAGGTTCGTGTCTCCCCCACCACCTCTCTTTCCTTACCAGGTGGTCTTTGGCAGTTTCCTTCTCTTGTCAGTCTATGCATTATCCTTGGATGGTCTCCTTTTCCCATCATTGTGCGGATGATTCCTCAATCCATTTCTCCAATGAGGAATTTCCTCTCAAGCTCCAGGTCTAAAATTTGACCTGCCCATTAAAAACATCTCTGGCCACCTCAATGCTTCAAACTTTCTGGAGCAACTTTTGGGTTCTTTTTTGGCAGTATTGGGTATTGAGTCCAACCTCAGCTTGTGAAATCAAACAGATCTGGGGCCACGTAAGTCATGAGGGGCCACGTAATAGATGTGTGTCATTGAGAAGCTTACTTCCCTTCTCTGAGCTTCAGTTTTTCTTCTGTAAAATGGGGCTAATGATGTCCTTATCTCACAAAACATGAGTGTTGTAGTTGTTTACAATGTAACTAATTATGAATAGTAATTTTAAAATGTTACTTTTGCCCATCATAATACATGCACATTTTAGAACACTTGGAAAATTCTGGAAAGTATTTTGTCATTCAAGACCAAGTACTGCTAACATGCAAATATATTTCCATTTGTCTTATATTTCTGTAGAGTGTGTGTGTGTGTGTGTGTGTGTGTGTGTGTTGAAGAAACAAGGGTTCTCTCAATGGCTTGCTGTTTCCCCAGCGTCTCAAGGTAGATGGCTTGCTGTCATCCTTGGCCTTCTCTCTGATCATCTCATCCAATAAGTCACTCAGTTCTGCTAATTGCAGACCCGGATTTTTCTCAGACTCAATGTCCCTCCTTCTGCACCGTCACCCTCAAACCTTAGGTTTCAGTTTTCAGGCTCTTTCCCTGCTTTTTATTTCACATTCATGCAGCCAACCACAGAGCAGAATGCACCAGCCCCTTGCTGAAAACACCTGTACGGCTTCCCTTTGCTTCCGGTGCACCCCAGCTCCTTCCTCTTCAGCCTTCTCTCATTTCTCACCTGTGCCTGCTCCGGCCACATTTCCTGGAATGGCTGAGCCCTTGTTCCATCCGCCTCAAATATTCGTCTAGCTTGGTTGTCTTGGAAAAGTCATGTTCATCCATTACACATTAGCCAAATGCCAGCTCCTTTAGGGAGCCCCCCATTTCCCCAAACCCTGTCACTCAGCCTTTGTTCCTGCTTCCTCTGAGTACCCCAACCCTCAGTACTTTGCACCCTCCATGGCTAGAGCCCTGACCGTATGGTTCTGTAATGTGTTGGGTTGTTTACTCCCTGTGAATTGCTCATGAGAACTGGATCTCTAGTACCCGGGATCATGCTTGCACCCTGGAGATGTTCAGGAAATATTTGTGGAATAAACACATTGAGGGATGGTGTGGTGTGGTGTGTGAAAGAAAGCAAAGGGTTCTATGGAAAGACCCCTGGATTTGTGATTTGGTTTCACCAGTGTTTCAGCTGCACAGCTTTGAGCATATGATATCTTGGAGCCACACAGGCGTATGTGCGTGCGTGTGTGTGTGTGTTTTGTGTTGCTTTTGTTTGTTTTTAGCAGGGTTGTTGAGATGCTCCAGTGAGATAATGGGAAGCAAAGTGCTTTGGGAAATAAAAATGAAATGCTACGCAAGCATTCTCTATACGGCTATTCATAACTGAATACTAAGTTAGCAGGTGAGTTTCAGTCTGGTCCTCCTCGATGACCAGGGCCTGTGCATGGGGTCTGTGCAGGGCCTGTGCATGAGCTGAGGATGGGAAGTCCCCTGTCCAATCCCAGGGGCTGGGTGCCTTCAGGCAAGCCCTCTCCCAGTTGCCTTCTGGGTCAGGCTTGCATATTTCTGGCCACTCCCCCCCCCCCCCCCCCCCCCCCCCCCGTGTGTTTGTTGTGAAGCGCAGATGAGATAATGCATGTTAAGCATCCCTTGTGGTTACAGTGTCTGGAAAAGGTGCTGGAGCTTCCGCAATGCGTGGTGTTTCTTCCAGGGAGCCTGGCAACTTCCCGGGAGGCCCATATTCTTGGCTCTTGCTGGAGATATCTAGTCCCAACCCTAGAGTCCTAGAGACTCGTTTGATCGATGCCATGTCTCCTGGCTGGTAACGAAGCGGCAGGCTAGTTCCTGCTTTTGATTCCATCCCAGCGCTGGCCTGGCTTGATAGCAAGATGCACCTCCCTGAGGAGCTCGCCGTTGAGTTACCGTTTAGCCCATACCCAGGAGAGCGGAAACCCTACTTTCTTACTCACTAATGTGCTCATGGATTCCATTTCAGAGAGTCTTCTGCTAACTTCCCAGACATGGCGAGGCCCTTGCATCGCTTCTGAGCTCGTATTCTTGCTCATCACTTTGCAATTTTATCACAATTGTTGTGATATTGATGTGTTTGTTATCAGTCTCTCTCCTGGACCATATCTGATTCATGGCCATTTCCCTTCTGCCAAGTACTGTGCCTGACACAGAGACGATGTCAGTAAATATTTGTTAAGCAAAGAAGGGAAAGAATGTCCTAAATGTATTCAGTATTGCCCTTTTCTTTTCTTTTCTGTTCTTTTCATAGACGTCTAATCACTAATTGGCAATTTTTTTAATGTTTATTTAGTTTTGAGAGAGAGAGAGAGAGAGAGAGAGAGCGAGAGAGAGAGAGAGAGCACACACATGAGTAGGGGTAGGGCAGAGAGAGAGAGGGAGACATAGAATCCGAAGCAGGCTCCAGGCTCTGGGCTGACAGCAGAAAGCCTGATGCAGCGCTCGAACTCATGAACCGTGAGATCATGACCTGAGTCGAAGTCAGAGGCTTAACCAACTGAGCCACCCAGGTGCCCCCCATTGCCCATTTCTACTTTGGTACGTTTGTTTCTGCCTTCAGCCAGCCAGAAATGTACCCACCTTCTCTCTGTCTCTTTGTCTCTCCTGTCTCTGTCTCTCTCTCACACACACACCTGTTAAACGATATGATACATGCAAAACGATGAGCCCAACAGCAGGCACAGGAAAAGTGGTAAGTACCCACCACAGTCCTGGAGTCATGTAGACGTGGCTGTCACCTTGAACCTTGGCACGGCCCCTCATCATCCTTAGGGCCCTGGGGACTTCACCTAAACTATCGAAGCCTGGATTTCCACATACCTAAAAATGGGATGAAAGTAACCCCAGGTCTCTGGGTGGGTATGGCATGGAGCGCCAGGGAGTAAAGGCTAGAACAATGCCAGCTGCCTATTGTCAGTGGTCCTTACTAAAGAAGGGTGTGTTGCATTTGTCTCTCATGCCCCAGTGCAGGAGGAGGAAAGATTTCCCCAGCATTCCTCAAGCCTCCTTCCTCTCTCCATCACTCTGCGAGGGCTCATGCTCTTCCCCGACATCCCGCGCACGTCAGTGAGTGCAGCAGGGAGAAATCACTGTGTGTGAGCCTAATTGAGACGGGTCTGTTGGCAGTGGCCCGTGCATGCAGGTGCCTTAATAGAACTGCCAAATGGCTTCTGGGGTTTAACGATCCTCCCTGGGGTAATCTAGGCCAGCATCGATCGGCATCCTTGGGAGCTGTCCCTTGCAGCCTAACCAGCCACCTGTCGCTCAGAACCCAAGCTAGAGTCTACACCACAGGCCCAGCATGGAGATGGGAAGGTGCCGATTTTGGTGTTTGATGAGTAGAATTATTACTTTAGAAAGGCTCAAGCTAGGGGACTGGAGGTGCGGCCGAGAAGAGAACCCCGTCATGATTAAATATTCACTGAACAGTCCCACCATTCATGGTAGAAAACGACAGCAACGCCACATAAAAGAAAATGGGCACAGAGGCTCCGGGAGGTACCAGGGGGATCTTGCCTTCTTCCTGTCACTGGTCCCCACCCCTTTCATCAGCTGAATATATTTCTCCCTGAGCTAAAATATTCTTGCTGTCTGAAATGACTTTTCCAAAGGCTAACTCCTGACTTTTCCAATTATATCCAAGTGATAGCTGCAGGCTCTTTGTGTTCCAATAAGCTGAGTTCACAGGACGCAGGGACTGGCCGAGGGAAGAGGCAGGGTTGAGGCTTCCTGGGAGCAGAGGGGCAGGCCTTACAGGGTGGCTTCCATTCTGCCACCGCCTCCCTGCTAAGGTCACTGGTGGTCTCCCACAGGGCATGGCATCCTGAGTGGCCCTCTCCTGAGTTCTGAGCATTTGGCTCCGTGGCCACAGAGTTTGGAGATTTCCTCTTCTAAGCCTCTGGGATGGTATTTCCACTTGGTTCTTCTCCTAGCTCTCTGCAGCCTTTTGCCCTTCTTTTGCTGACTTTCTGTTCGGATGCTCCCCATAAATTCGGTGTTTTTGTCTCTCTTGGCTCCAAACATTCTCCCTGGATGATCTCATTTATCTCTTGGGTTGTAATCAGATATTGTAGTAGGTGGAGTAATGGCCCCACAAAGATGTGCCCATCTTCATCCCTGTGTATGGCTCTGTAACCTTACATGGAAAAAGGGAGTCTGCTGATGTGGGTAACGCAAGGATCGTGAGATGGGGAGTTTATCCTGGATTATTATTGGGCCTATAGCAATCACAGGGTCTTCATAGGAAGGAGGTGGGAAGGTTAGGGTCTGATAGAAATCCCTGTGACAACAGAGACAAGGGACATAAAGAGATGGGAAAATGCTACACTGCAGGTTTTTAAGACAGAGGGTGGGGCCATGAGCCAAAGAATGCAGGCAGCATCTAGAAACTGAAAAGGCAAGGAAACAAAAGAGATTCTTCCCTGGAGTCTAGAAGGAACACAGTTCTGCTGGAGGTTTGGTTTCTAGCTCCGTGAAGCCCATTTTGGATTTCTGACCCCCGGAATTGTAAGATAATAAGTTTCTGTGGTTTTAAGCCAGTAAATTTGTGGCAACTTGTCATATCAGCAATAGGAAGCTAGTACAGCGATGTACATAAGAGAAAAGAGCATGGTTTGGGGAGTGATCGGGAAAGGAACTGAATCATGGTTCAGTCATATTGATCACCTCTTCCTCACAAATTGGACTCAAAGGGGCATTAAGTGATCACTCGTTTACTCCACTTATCCAGTCCATTCACCAACATTTGCTGCATGCACGCTGCACTGAGCCTGGTGGGTCCTGCTGATACAGTGCATCTCTGTCCTCAGAATCACAGTGTCTAGAAGGGGATGTAAGCATATGAGAAAGAGCACTGCTCTTCTGTAGTGTCTGGAGCCCAGCAGGATCACAGTAAAGAACTTCTGAGTGTAGACGAAGAGAAGTCTGCACAGGGGACAGTGGAGGCTCATGGGAAAGTGGACACTTCTCCAGGGCTGTGAGGACACTTCACAGAGGGTGAAGTTTGAGCCATGTTTTGGAGGAAAAGGGAGTGTGGGCACAGGGGATGAGGGCAGAGTGGTCGTTCCGGGAGAGAGAGCCCACTAAGAGGCATCTGAGCCTCCCAGAGCCTGGGGTTGATGGAGAGTTTTGAGTTGTTCTGTGTGGGTAGAAGATTCAGGCCTGTGTCAGGAAAATGAACGTGAGGGAAAGGCAGAGACCAAATCATAGAAGATCAGCCCATGGGTTTCCAGGCCAAGGAATTTAAACTTTAAAAAAAAATCATACTTTCTCAAGAAAATGGGAAGACAAGCCACAGAGTGGGAGAAAATACTTGAAAAAGACATATCTGATAAAAGGTTGGTATCCAAAGTACACAAAGAGCTCTCAACATGTAATAACAAGAAAGCAAACAACCTGATTAAAAAATGGGCAAAAGATTTGTGCCCAGAGAAGATATACAGCATATGACAAATAAGCATATGAAGAGATGTTTCATATTACGTGGCTTCAGGGAGTTGCTAATTAGAACGACAATGAGGTGTTACTACTACATATTGGGATGACCCAAATCCAGAACCTTTAGGACAGCAAATGCTGGTGAGGATGTGGGGCAACAGGAACTCTCATTCATTGCTGGTGGGAACACAAGATGGCACTGCCCCTTTGGAAGGGAGTTTGGCAGTTCCTTACAAAACGAAACACACTCTTGCTATCTGATCCAACAGCTTTGCTCCTTGGTCTTTACACAGAGGAGCTGAAAACGTATGACCACACAAAAACCTGGCCGTGGATGTATTATAGTATCTTTATTCATTATTACCAAAACTTGGAAGCAACCAAGATATCCTTCAATAGGAGAACGAGTAAAGAAACCATGGTGCATCCAGACAATAGAACACAATTCAGTGCTAAAACGAAATGAGCCATCAAGCCACAAAAACACATGGAAATTCATATCACCGAGTGAAAGAAGCCAATTGGAAAAGGCCACATACTGTATGATTCCAACTATATGGCATTCTGGAGAGGCCAAACAAGTGGAGAAAAGAAAAAGATCAGTGGTTTCAAGGGGTTGAGGAGGGGAGGGATGAATAGGCAGAACACGGAGGGTGTTTAGGGCAGTGAAGCTGTTCTGTATGAAATTATAATGGTAGATACATGTCACTGTAGAGTTTTCAAAACCCATAGAATGAACAACACCAAGAGTGAACCCTGATGTAAACTATAGACTTTGTTTGAGTGACAATGATGTGTCAGTGAAGTTTCCTCAGTTGTAACTAGTGTGCCCTCTGACGTGCGATGTTGGTAACGGGAAGGCTATATTATTATTATTATTATTATTGTTATTGTTGTTGTTGTTATAATTATGAGAGAATGCATTATTAACCTCACTTGACAAATGAAGAAACTGAATTTAGAAATTGTAAGCAACCTGCCCAAAGCTAAACGGGTGGCATATACTTCCCTATATTATGGAGGAGGAGAAGAGGCCCAGAGATGTTAATTAACTTGTCCTGGGTCACACCGCTATCGAGTGGTGGAGTTGAGACTCAAATCTAGCTTTTGAACAAGTCAGAACTTTTGTCCTTAACTATGGCCTGAGATCGTTCTAACATTTTTGCCTCCCTCTATTGCGTGAGGGCAGGGAGGATATGGAGCCGATCAGCAGAGTAGGCTGGTTGGGAAATTTCTGGATGAGGAGACTGAGGCTGTGAGAGGCAACTTGCCCAGGTGATAGTTACGAGATAACAGAACTGGGACCAAGACCTCAGAGTTGGCTACAAAACCCGTGCTCGCCTCCGTACTTGCTTAGCGTGTTTATTTGCAGCTTTCACAGAGGGAAGGGACAAGCACAAGTTGTAGGTGCAGGTCTCGTCCACAAAACTCCCATCGAGGGTGAGCGCTTTAGCCTCATCTTACAAACGCTGCAACTAAACCTTTTGTGCTGGACTGTGATGAGTGGCGGTGTTTCGTTTAAGAAATTTCCATTTGACCTTTCTGGACACTAGTCACACAGAAGAGGCAGAGGCATACTTGGAGGTCATTATCACGAGAGTGGGTTTTGGGGGGAGGGTGTCCCTTTCTTTTGTTTGTCTTTCTCACAAGTGCTAAAAACGAGTGAGATGTAACATAAAAATTACCGTATAAGGAAATCACCGTTCAATGCAGACACTGTGTGTTGAACAGCTGCAGCCCGTGGCCAAAACACCATCAGTTCTGAAAATTGTTGTCCGGTTCTGCAATTACCCTGAGCTTTATGTCCAAGTTCTTTCTGACAAGTCAGGGAAAGAGAAAGAGCTCCAGACACGGTGGTTCTTAACCCTCTATTTCAGTCTGATGTCCGCGACGGATTGAATGAACCGGCTTCGGGATTCCTGAAGAACCCACGGAGCATTTTGTATAGCTGATGGTACCACACCACACTCCAGAGTCGAACTCTATCAGCTCAAGATAACTTGGGGATTTTAGTCTTTCCAAGGAGCTCTGAGAGCACTTAGCCCCATCTCCAAATAACACATGCTATTAGAACTTGGTAAGTGTTTCTCAATAAAGCCTCACCGGACACTTCACTTCAAAGCAAGGGGAGAAGATAATCAGAAGTTACAGAGATGAGGAAAGCTTGTGGTCACACTCACCTGGATAAGGTGAGAACGCATCCTGTGTAAAGTTTACGTTCTTAATAACGTTTTTTCTTTCATTTTTCATGTCTTTATGCCTTCTGCTGTCTTCCTCCTCTCTACCGACATTTTCCACCTCTTGCCCCGCTAAGTATAAACCTAAGAAGAAGACGGCACCATTTCCATGCATCGGTGGGAAGAGAATGTTCTTTTGGGGAGGGTTACCTGGATTTACTCTATTGTTGAGTGAGGATGGCGGGGTGGAGCTGCCTCTGGGATAGCCCAACACAAACCACAGTAATAATTGTAAGCTGCTACTTACCTTGTTGAAAACATGTCATATATTTGACTTGAGTTAAATCTCACAATGACTTCCTGAGACAGGGATTATCCTTGCCCTCATTTTATAGACGAGGGAATGAGCTACAGAGAGCTTGATCTGTTCAAAGTCAGGCGGCTTGTAAGTGGCAAAGCTGGGATTTGAACCCCAGCAACCGATATCCCCCATTACCTTTTGAAAGTTGGAGTTACTGTACTAACAAGGCCACGGATGAGCCAGCCCATATTTGGTTACCCAACGTGAGCCATCGTCACTGCTTTCTTGTCACCTAGTGGATGTTAAGGCCAACAGTAAGCCAGGCCATATTCAGTTACCCAATCTGAGCCTTCATCACTGTTTTTTTGCCACCTAGGGTACGTTGTCAAGTACACAGTGTAAAATGTTTCCAAATTAGAGTCTTTCTCTGTTCCCTCTCTGACAGCCCGGTGTCGACACTCCCCAGCTCCAGGAATAGCTCTGTAGCTATTGCGAAAATATTCTTTCCCTCCCTCCTCCACTGGCTGGTTTCCAAGTGCTGGGTTATGGGTTTGGGAGTCTACCCAGTGTGAAACTGTGGGATAAAACACAATTTGGAGCCGCAAAGGAAGCTACTCTTGGCAGCTGGGCCCAGAAGGGAGCAAAGTCACGTCGCCTGTGTCCCTCTGGATTCCCTCCTGTGGAGAGACACAGGTGTTTGCACAACATCTTTCCCCAAGTGCTCAGAAACATGGCTTGTACCAAAGTCGGCAATGTTATCCACGGTAGAAGCTAAACTCCTTGAACTTTGAAGACGGGCAGACGAGATCTCTCCTCCCAGCCCTGTCCCCTTATCAGCTGCGCTGACTTATGGCAGTTACGTAGCCTCTAGGGCCTCAGTTTCCTCAGCTGTAACATAGAAGTGGGCTTTTTCACAGAGTTCTTTGAAGCTGAGGTCAGATCTCGCATGCTAAGCATCCCGCTGAGAGTCTGCTATGCAGTAGCAAATATGTGTCCCTGCCTTCTCTTCGAGGGTCTCCAGGTGTCTGTCCTTTCTGCACTCACATCAAAAGCCTTTCTCTACTGTTTGGCTACTCGTCCACATAGAAACGGCCCCTGTGAAATTGGGTCTAGATAAACACACGTTGGATTAATCTATTTCTACCGACTTTTCTTGTGGGTCTAGGATTGCAGTAACTTCGAGGGGTGGTGCTGGGTGGCCATAAGGTGGCAGACGATGTCATTTGTACAGTTTGTTCTCTGATGGAGACATGCATAAGGGAAATAGTGAGAGAAGTAGAAAAAAATTGGTAGGTAATGCGTGTTGGGGGGATGATGTGAGTTGGGTAAATAAGTAATAGCTGTGCTTTCCCCCACTCGGAAGGCTGCCCCCCCCACGAGAGAGCACTGTGTCTAGATAAACACGTGTCATAATTTGACGAGTCTTGTATGTCAACTCCATGCCTGCCTTGCTGACTTGACCAGTACTGTTCAACAGAAATCTGACGAGGGCCACACATGTAATTTCAGATGTTCTAGCTGCCGTGTATTTAAAAAAAAGTAAAAAGAAACATACAGAAATTACCTTTAATAGTATGTTTCCTTTAACCCAGGATAGTAATGATATTATGTTCATCTGGGTACCAACGTAAAAAATTACTAGTGTGATATTTTATACACTTTTTTTCATATTAAGTCTTCCAAATGTGGTATGTATTTACACAGCACATCTCAGTCTCAACTAGCCTCCTTTCAAGTACTCAGAGCCACCCATGGCAAGTGGCTCCCATGTTGGACAGTGGAAAGCCAGATGGTGAGTCCTTGGGGGAAGACACCTGTCTTATCTTCTTTGATGTATCTCTACTCTAAACATCCTTGTGCCTAGGACATGCCCTATGCCGGGTCAGCATCCAACCTTTCTCGAAGGTTGCCCCTTTACCCTCTCTTGTCACCCTGAACCTCTAGCTGGCACCTTCCCATTGCTGGACTCAGTAAGAAACTCATTCACGATGCACCAGGTAATTACTCAACTCAGCGCTGATGTGCCTTCGGGGTCTCCCGACAGACTGCCTTTGGTCTCAGACAGCCCACTAATGAGCAGACACTGAGGGAGTGGACGCAGTTAAAAGGACGCAGCAGAGAGTGAGAAAAGCTTGACAGGGCTGGATTTATGTGAGGAGGTTGAGAAAGATGGACTGGGCGATGCGCAGAGAAGGCTGAGCCACGTGAGGTGTTCAGACTGTAGCAGACACATGAAAGGATGTGCTGAGAAGGACTGGGACCAGTTATGCTCATTAGCCAGGAAGCAGGGGCTTGATCTCTGGTGGGACAACTGAGATTATGATGGAGTCAGAGTTCAGCTATTCCGTGGCAGAGAAGAAAGAAGTGGACTGTGGCCTCAAACACTACTGTGTCCGCTTACAAACCCCGTGACCTTGAGTATATTACTTAATCTCTCTGCGCCTTGGTTTTGCCATCTCCAAAATGGGAATAAAGTTTCAGCCTTCCAGGTGATCTTGAGTATTCAGCGACATAGACTATGTGTTCCCCAGGGCTGTGTTTGGCATTAGAGGTGGCATTCTCCTTCAGCCCCTTATCCGTGAGGGGGTATGCTGTGTGGTGTTGGTAGGGGCTAGGGACTCTCAGACCCTTAGTACAGAACTCAGTTCGGTCTTTGGGCAGCTCATGGAACTTAAAGGGAAGAGAAGGTTTCTGGATGTCCTTGCTTGTCTCAGAAAATAGTCAACTGATTTCCAAAATTAGAACACATTTAGTTTGTTAAGTACTTTAAGACCAGGTAAGAAAAGTTCAAAAACAGGAAGTGCAAAACAGGAGAAATCAATTCTGGGTGGGAAGGTGCAGGGAAGAAGGAAGGAAGTGTATCTTGTGGGGGTGCCGACTATATGCCAGGCACTTTTTCATGTACTATTATATTCATACACTATTCATAGCTATTGAATTCTGCAGCATAGCTCCCGTTAATTCCTCCTGCCCCTTCTTTCAACTGGATGAGAAACACACTCAGAGAGGGTTTTATGTAACCCGCCCAAAGACAGGCAGTCAAAATATGGTAATCAGGATCCAAATTCAGATCTGACTCTGATATCCAAGCTCTAGCTTTACCGTGCTGTTCCAACCGGGGGGTTACCAAACATCGATCAGGTTCTGCCGGGCATGAGGTGCCAACAAAGAAACTGGAGGGATGTAATCCATTTTAGGAAGGGAATCTTTCCTTCTTACGTTCTACTCCCTCTCCCCAACTCTTTGTCTGGCTTTGTAATTCTCATGAAATCAGACTGTCTGGTTTCAGTGTTGCCCAAAAGTCTGGGGAGAACACTGCTAATGATATGAGGCTGTGAGAAAAGTTGTTCTCTTTTTAATTCTCTTCTGTTCCTTCTGGAGAGACGCTCAGTTTGCTGCTACTCCTTTGGACCTTTCCAGCGTTTGTGCCAACCTTTTGAAAGGAGGAGAGAGGAGGGCTCTGGAACAGAGCTTTGGGTGAGCAATGTCATCTACCTGGAATTTAACACCATTGTCCCATTTACGTGGCATTTTTACCTTTATTGGGTAACCGATACTGATTTCCCGTTGATGTGATGGTATAATTTCCTTTTATGGTAAATTAAGATAAAGTGACTTAATTAAATATATGAAGTCAATGATGGTATATGCCATCCACAGACCTATCAAAATTGGAACAGTCGTCCAGAAATGTCTGAAATTTGAGAAACACTGATCCAGGCCCATATTGTCCCTTTATGGCAGAGATCAGAGTGCCAGTGAGAAGAAGTTTCTCATTTGCCTACAAACATCCATGCCCAGAGTCACCTTCAAGCACGACCTGCACGGGGCTTTGGGGCTTGAGTAAGAACTTCTGCCCTATCACGGGGAGTCACTTACCTTCTCAGAGCTTTGTTTCTGTTAAATTACACAGATCTCTGGGGTTCTTCAGTAGTTCCCAGATTTCTGTGGCGATATCTCCCCTCCCTTTGCTCTTTGAGCTCAATAATTCTTTTTTTTTTTTTTAATTTTTTTTTTTAACGTTTATTTATTTTTGAGACAGAGAGAGACAGAGCATGAATGGGGGAGGGTCAGAGAGAGGGAGACACAGAATCTGAAACAGGCTCTGGGCTCTGAGCTGTCAGCACAGGGGCCCGATGCGGGGCTTGAACTCACGGACCGTGAGATCGTGACCTGAGCCGAAGTTGGCGCTCAACCGACTGAGCCACCCAGGCACCCCTGAGCTCAATAATTCTTAATGGGGCACCTCGTGCTCTAGGTTTGGGAGCCCGTGGCCAGAGTTAGAAATGGTGGAGACCGTGGGAAAAGTTACCACTCATTCAGTCTCACCAACGTTCTCTCTTGTCTGAGTGACTGCTCCAACTGGCCCACAGAACGGGGTAGGGGGACTGCTCTTTTGAACTAATATGACACTGAACCCTTCAGAGGATGGTGTGGGATTTAACCCCTCAGAGAGCTGACTACTCAGCGTGGCTCTACACTTAATGTCTGGTTTAATTTTACCAATGGCTGTAGCTCTGTTAGTGACTTCTAGAATACAAGAACAATGTTAGTCCAAGTTGTCCTGTAAATGGACATTTAATTGTGAAAAGTATTTGGTCAATTTTCTAATTCTTTTCCATATCCAAGCAAAGCTAATTAGAAATTTCAATTCTGTCTTTCTAGTCTGGGACCTACCGTGGCAATAAGAGCTTATATTACCACAGCCTTGTAGGGACTGAGGAACTTTTGCTCTAAAGAGCAGGATGGTAAATATTTTAGGTTTTGCAGACCGTACATACAGCTCAAGCAGGGCAGTGTGGAAGCAATCATAGACAATAAGAGAAATGAATGAGCTTGCAAGTGTTTCAGTAGGACTTGATTTATGAAATCAGGTAGTGGGTTGGATTTGGCCCACAGGCCACAGGTTGCCAAACCCTGCTCTAAAGTGTATTGATTTTTCTATCCTTTCCACTATGCCACATGCTCACTCACACTCTCGGTGACTTTGATTGGGAAGCAAGACAGCCTGGTGGTTAAAAAGGCTTGGGTTGGGACAAGACTCTTCTGTGCATTGCTATCCAGTATTCTGTGAATCATAAAATGGGTAAAAAATATGCATGCCTTTCAGAACTTATAAGAATGAAATGAGACACATATGTCAGATGCCTGACACATGTTACGGGCTCTTTACATGTCATTTGCAGCTCTAATCTCCGTTGTCCTCCCCCAACATGCTATTAAATCAGAATGATAGCCTCTCCTTCTTTGCTAACACTCACAAGGTCCTCACAGAACAAACAGCCTTTTCCACTTCCCCAATGAGCCTGGGTTGAGCAGACATAATTTCCTCAGGTGCGGTGTGTGGCTGTTCTTGGCTTTCTGGCCTGCTGGGCTCCGCTGAGTCTTGGGTGTGGAGAAAATCAAGCAGCCTCTTCCAGGAACTCAGTGAAAAAGAATTTCTAGGCAAGATGCCTAAAAGCTACACTATGTTCTTAGAAAGCAGCTGTTGTATCTGTTAAGAGCTGACTATGTGAGACCATTGGCAGAAGCTGTTTTTTTGAGGGCTGACTCAGAAGTAGGGCTCCAAAGGCTATAAGTGCCACCACCACTGCCACCATGGCCAAGGACCAACACCACTCCAAGACAATCCTGGGAGGGTGGTTTGCTCCAGAGATCTGACAGCTGTCCGGACAGAGCCTTCGCCTGCTCTCTGTAGACTGGAGACCCATTAGCTCTACCTGGTTCAAGATGAAAAGCGGTGGAAGAGGGACAGAAGAAGACAGGACATCAGCAGGTGACTTGGGCTTCCTTCCATGGCTGTGTCACACGAGAACTCTGTGCTAGCCAAGCTGACTTCTGTTCCTGCTGTTCAAGTTTGCTATCTCGGAATCTTTAACATTCAGAGGTGACACAGCCTTTGATAAATGCCTTTTAGCCTAACCCTTTTGTTTTCTACCGTAGCAGGCTGAGTGAGGTCCAGGGAGAATATGGCAATTGCCTAAAACCATACAGATCTCATGCTAACGTCATGTCTTCTGAATTTCCCATTTTGGGGCTGTAGTCACAGTGAGATATATGAATTTCTGTTTGAGAGTCTTCTAAGGGTTTAAGTGTTGAATAACTTAGAGTTTCTGCTCTCTTACTTCACAACCCAATTTATCAGCCAGTTCCCACTGTATATACACATACACATATGTATTTATGTGTGTGTGTATATATATATTTATAATTTACATATTCATTCATTTATTATTTATCCATTTCATAAATGTGGAGTGCCTTTTTTGCTTCAAGTGCTGTAAGTAGGATCTGTGTAGTGTGTGTGTGTGTGTGTGTGTGTGTGTGTGTGTGTGTAATTGTATGTGTGCGAGCATGTATGCATGTGTGTTGGGGAGGGTATGGTATAATAGCAAGCAATTCAGATTTCGTCCTTATGAATTTATAGTTTCATGGTTTCTATGGGTCAGAAATGGGAGAAGGGCTCAGCTGGATAGATATCATTTGTGGTCTCCCAGTAGATTTCAGGCTGATGTGGGCTGGGAACTTTATTCTTCTGAAGGCTTACCTGGGGCTGAAAGATCTACTTCCAGGTTGGTACTCTCCTAGTGCTGGCCAGTTGGTGCTGGCTGTTGGTGGGGGGCCTAGTGCTTCTGCATGAGGATGTTTGAGTGTTCTCATGGTATTGGTGGTTGACTCTCTCCAGAGTGAGCAATTCATGAACCCAAGCCAGACGCTGCAAGGCGTTTTATG
Organism: Panthera leo; assembly: GCF_018350215.1. Classification (NCBI taxonomy): domain Eukaryota; kingdom Metazoa; phylum Chordata; class Mammalia; order Carnivora; family Felidae; genus Panthera; species Panthera leo. The sequence goes on along the minus strand of NC_056695.1, from coordinate 69,710,056 downwards.
ACCTAACCATGGGTGTTACACATCTTCACTTCTGCCATATTTAGTTGGCCAGTCATGAATCAGGGTGGGAGATGATTCACTAAGGCATGAATACCAGTAGGTAAGGCTCATTGCCAGCCATATTGTAGAATGGCTTCCATGGAATATAAGTGGGAAACATATGCGTAATTATCATCCTGTGTGATAAATCGCGTAAAATAGGAAGCATAGAGCTTGAGACAGCAAAAGATGAGTATAATTTGCCTTCTCTGAAGTTGGGGGAGGGTGACAGTAGTGGTTCTGTTAAAGGCTTTTTGGAGAAGATGGAATTTAAGCTGAGGCATGACTGTGGAGTAGGAATTGGACAGGCTTGGGAGTGAGGGTGTGGGAAGAGTGTTACAGGCAGAAGGAAGAACATTCTTTAGGTTGCAGCTTGAATGCCACTCCCTCCAAAACTCTAGTCCCAGGAGATGTAGGACAAAAAAGAGTCTTGTACTTAAATAAGCTGGGAAAATATAGTCTACTACAGTTCTTGTGAAAGATTTACAATTCTCACTGATAAGTCAAGGTCTGAGAAATTTTGCACTGAAGAGACCTTTCAACAGTTCCACTCTAAACTTATTTGAACGGAAAAATGTAATGTTCGATGGGGCACATTTTGGGAAAATTTTTACTAGACAAGCAGGTCAGTACCTTTGATGGCACCATAACCTTCTCAACTATTTAGAGGGCTAGAGAAGAAGCCAAGCTGTTTCCTTACCTGAAGAGTAAGGAGCAGAGAATTCACTCATTTATCCACTTTATTAGTGAACTGTCTCTGACTGTGAGAGATGAAATCTGATTCAAATAGGCGTAAAACCCAAACTGGGCAATTATTAGTTCACGTAAGGAGAAGATCAAGGATAGATGTTCAGGCTTACCTGACCCAGGTATTCAAACCAGATCATCAGAAATCTGAATTGACCTTATTCTCAGCCAGAGTCTCCCCAGCTGATGGCTAAGAGACCCACCAGAAACTTCAATTCATTGTATGCCAGCTGTGTAACCGTGAACAAAAATGATGTCTGATTGTTTCAGCAAAGGCTGATGATGGACATTGATTGGTTTGGTGTAGGTCATAGGCAAAACGTATACAGTGTTATACATTGGCTTCATCTGGGCCAAGTGACATCTTTTGGAGCTAAGGGATTGAGGGTAGCCCTATAAAAAATGCATGGATTTAGAGAGAGAGAGAAGAATGAGTCATTCTTCAAATGGTAGAGGGGAATTCTTGGACCAAGGGATCCAGGCAAATAAAAATAAAATATGTCCGTTCCCACTTCCATAGATTAATTGATCGTTTATTAAATTCAGTTTCTTGGCTATCCATAGAGAATGTATCCTTCCCTTCAAAGGACATGGAGTCATGGATACCAAAGGGTCACCCAGACTGTGTCACTAGCTGATGATTTTACTTCTGTACCCAGCCTTTCAATTCAAAAGTTTCAATTCATGCCTCAGAGAAGCTAGAAATGACCACCTGACTGTCATATAGACAAAATGACAAGGGTGTTTCTTGCAGGTGCCAAAGGTCTGTGAGTATAATGGTGTTCTAAAAAAGGTTGGGCCAAAGCCAGAAAGGGTAACTCATTCATTCTAAACCAATGGTTCTCACCTGTCTCTAGCTATCATAATCATTTAGGAGGTTGAAAAATATAAATGGCAGGGACCTAACTTTCTATATTTTTACTTAATTGTTCCGGGGTAGGGCCACTGAACATGGGTCTTTTTCAAAGTCTCCCAGTCTAGGCAAACCATAAGAGACTCTGGAATACAGAGAACAAACTGAGGGTTGATGGGGTGGGATGGGGGAGAGGGGCAAATGGGCGATGGGCATTGAGGAGGGCACTTGTTGGGATGAGAACTGGGTGTTGTATGTCAGTCACGAATTATGGGAATCTACTCCCAAAACCAAGAGCACACTGTATACGCTGGTGTGTTAGCTAACTTGACAATAAGTTCTATGAAAAAAAAAGTCTCCCGGTCTATTATGATGTGCAGCCAGGACAGAGGAGCATTGCTCTAAACAGACCATAAGCTGCTTGAGAGCTGCTTGAAGATGTGTTCTGATCATCATTGACTCCTTAGCACGTAGCACAGTGCCTCACATATAGTAAGTGCTCAAGAATTACTTTTTGAACGAATGAACGAATGAATGAATGGGAGACTTCTATAAGCAAGAATCAAAACCTTGGTTTCCCCTTTCCTCATACATCCTGGGCATCTCGAAAAGCAAGGGGCAAGGTTTTTTTCTGAAGGGAAAAACATATCTTCCAAGTGCCACGTACAGGAATCTTGGGAATTTTCACAGCACTGTGGTGAGAAAGGTTTTTTCCTTTTCCCCACTTAACTAACAGGGCACTCAATCAGAGAGCACACAAATGATTTGCCTCGGGGCCTCAGAGAGGAATAATGATAGGTTTGTGGGGTCTCTGGTGCAATTACAAGTAAGCTGATGGAAAGAGATTAAGGCTGCAATTTGGAAACATAAAAGGTTAATATAGGGTAGATGTTTTGGACCTGAATTTGATTTCTGGGACAGCTGACCAGCGCTAGATTCACATTACTTCCAGTTGAGAAGTATTATTTGTGTTGATCCTGCCGGAGGCTCCTGTCAGGCCCTGTCAGCTGCCCCTGCCCAAGCTGTTCCTCAGAAGCATCCAGTGAGATGTAGGTTATTCCAATTCTTTCTAGATTGACGGAAGCCACTGTATCAACGGTCCTAGTTTCATGAACTGTTGGGTTTAGAAATTGGTTTTGTTGTATCATTCTTGAGAGAATGGCTGTGAAGCCCAAGGGCCACAGCCACAGCAAAAGCTGCTGGTCTCCACTGGGGGGTGGGGGGCAGGGGGAAGGATGCTTCTGTTAGCCCTTCTCTGCTGGATCACTTAGGTCCATCTCTCCTTCCCCAAGGCACTGGTTCTCATGGGCTCTGGAGCCAGGCTTCCTGGTTTGTGCCCCAGCCCCACTCCTGACGGTGTGAACTCTATCGCTCGCTTTACCTCTCTGAGCCTCAGTTTTCCCATCCATCAAATGGGGACAAAATAGCACCTACTCTTCTTGCTGTGAAGAGTAAATGAATATTTCTACACACACACACACATGCACACACACACACACACGAATATTCTATTCTAAAATGTATGTATGTCTTAGAAGAACGCTAAACACATTGTAGGTGTCCAGGAGATCTTAGCGAAGTTACATTGCTGGCTTTTATGCATGACTACCCACCACATCTGTCAACATGCCCTGATTGAGCTCAATCCTTTTCTCTCCTCCATATCGTATTCTAGAAAAATCCCATTGGCTAACTTGGCTCATGTCCACCGCCCTGGTTATCTTGGCTGTGAGGCCAGGAAATCTCTGTGAAGGGAGGCCTCTGGGGCTGTGCACTGCACGCTGACATAGCCACCTGTCATGCTGCATGTTCTGCTGTGTTCCATCCTTTACACACTGAGGTCACATGCTCTTCTCCAGAGGAAACCTTTCTTGTGTATGATGACTGGACTGGACCTTGGTTGCAGGTGCCATGCCCCTTGAAGGGTGTGGTCTCTAACCGGTTACTTCCTCCTGGTGCTGTATCTGTCCATCAGCCCTGTTTCAGCTAATTGTCTCCCCTTTGCATCTGTTTCTCTTTTATTTCTGGACAGGAATTAAAGAATTGCTTTTAAGTGTCTGTCTTCATGGTCAGACCATAGTTTCCATGTGGCCACAGGCCATTCCTGTCTTTTCAGCTTCATATTTCCCTTGCCAAGCTCAGTGCATGGTACATGATCTATCTAAATTCATACTTATTAACCTTTTGTTGAAGGCTGTGCTCAACCCTGACTATGCATTGGGTGCCAGTGCGATAGAAGGAAGAGCAAGAAACGTTAAGATTAGAGAAACTTGAAGTCATGTAATTTTGTTGCTAGAAGTTCATGCAGTCATTCAACTTGGGTCTCATGGATCCCTCCTGAGGTAGGGATCTACTGGAAGTAGTAATGACTCTGAGAAGTTGTTCCTATTCCTCGGAGGGCCCTCAATATCCAAAGGTTTGAGAACCCAAATAGGTTCCAAAGCTGGAGCAAGTCTTGAGGACTTTCCCGTTCAACGTAAATCCACAAAGTCTCATGTCATCGAGTGATCCTTGCTTCTTCCTGACCCACTTCCAGCTCCTGGTCCTCACCCTCATGGTCTACACTGGGCATATGTCCCTTCCTCCATCTTGATCTGATTCACATCATCGGCTTGTGTGTGTGTTCCCATCTCTGACCCTCATCCATGCGTGTAGATATCTTCCTGTTCGACTCTAAGGCTGGCTTCCATTCCTGGCATACCACTCCTGGCTACATGTTGAAACCCATTTCTCCAGAGAGGGTTGACACCTGCTGTACAGAGGAAACCACCAGAGGATGGCTACTTAACTCGGAGGGATGTACCTGGTACTTGAGAGCTTTTAAGATCCCTTCCAACTCTAGGGTTCTATATCAGAAGAGCAAAAAGTAGATAAGGGTATTGTCTCAGTGTAGCACTCCTACAAAGTGCTCAATGAAAATCCGCTTTAAAGTGATATAATAGTTTATAGGTGTAGAAACCTTACACGTTTTTTTTTTAACGTGGTCCACATGTGTAGGAGGCATTTACAGTCCCATGTCATGGATGAGGAAGACTGGGTCCCAGAGATGTTAACTGATTTACTCAAGGTCAACAGAACATGTCAGCACATGAACATAGATTTTTTTGTTTCTAAATGTATTCTCTTAACATGGTTTACATGGAAGCATTTGAAGGGAGGAAAGGGAAGAGATTTGGGGAGGGCAAAAAAATGACCCACCCTGTGACTTCCCAAAAATGTAAGTCTTTAACGTGTTGTATAGTTTTCTAAGAATTGATCCCACTTAAATACCACATTTAAAGGTGGGGGAAAGTCTGTAATAGCCTGAGGCCAAGAAGGCATGCGCACAGAAAAAATTTCTTGCTTTTCTTTAATTATGCCATTACAAAAAGAAAAAAATCCCACAAAAGAATAAGCGTATATTATTACACTTTTACCTATACTGGCAATTAAGATTGTGATCTGGATGACTACTAGAGCTTGTAATGAGATTATACTCTCCTATTAAAAGCATGATCCAGCGGTGTAATGAAGAACGTTTCATTTCTACTTACTATGCTGTTGGTCTTAGGGGGAGCTGCTAAAAGGCATCGAAAGGCATTTTCAGTGAGGAAGATCCACACCAGAATGTTACGGTGCTTGTGAGGTCCAAAGTACTTAGAATTTAAATGTTGCTTTGTGGTGTTTTGTATTCCCTCCCCCCCACCCCCCGGCCAATTCTGTCATTCCACTTTGGAAATTTTTACTGTTTTTCCTTTCTTTTTTTGTTAGTATATTTCTGAAGGGCAGTGCTATAATTTCTACAAATAATAACTGGAATCAGCAGAGAAATATGCTCCCCTTTGATGCATTAGAAGGTGCTTGGTAAATTCTCTAAGTACCATGACAGTAAAAGATGTCTTTGTTATTGTTATTTGTTGGGGAACATCATCAAAAAGACAGATTGACCCATAAGCTGGACCTGAGCCTTGGAGGCTCCTCGCCCCCTCCCGTGTCCTTGGAATGTGGGTTCTGCTTGCTCTTCCTGTTTATAAAGCCTGCTCTAAGGACATGGCCTTGAGAGAGTGGTGTGGTGTTGAAAACACTGCATGGTATATGTGACTGTGCCCCGTTAGGGTCTTTGCTATTATTGAAATTGCCACTTACCAACCTGGAGTAGCCTGCCTCTTTCTTCAGTCTCTGCTTGTTGGGTTCATATTACACCTGGGAAGCTCCCAGTAGGGTTGTCGACCAACACTATCGTTCAGGTTTATTTTAATCTTTATAGTATGTCAAATATTATTATTATTATTTTTAACCTAATTGTCCAATTGCTATCGAAACACACTGGTTTCAAAGCTTCATTGACATTGATCTTTTGTCTGGGAGCCATTTTATATTTGAATTTTTTAATACACTGTCCATAATAAGGATTCTTGGGAGGCGGGGGGGGGGGGGGGGAGGGTGGGGGGGCAAGTGACAATAAGCCTTGAACTGGCTGGCTAAAGAAAAAAAGGCTTTTTTCAAAGCTTCATTGACATTAATCTTTTGTCTGGGAGCTATTTTATACTTGGATTTTTATTTTTAAAAAAAAAAATTTTTTTTTTAACGTTTATTTATTTTTGAGACAGAGAGAGGCAGAGCATGAACGGGGAAGGAGCAGAGAGAGAGGGAGACACAGAATCGGAAGCAGGCTCCAGGCTCTAGGCCATCAGCCCAGAGCCCGACGCAGGGCCCGAACTCACGGACCGCGAGATCGTGACCTGAGCCGAAGTCGGACGCTTAACCGACTGAGCCACCCAGGCGCCCCTATACTTGGATTTTTAAATACAGCATCCATAATAAGGATTCTTTGGTGGGGGGGGGGGGGGACAAATGACAATAAGCCTAACTTGAACTGGCTGGCTAAAGAAAAAAAGGCTTTTTTCTTTTTAAGTTTCTAAAAAGATACAATTATGTGCAGGGCTCTCTTAAAAAGTTCTTTGGGTTTCTCTCTCTTCCTCTACTTCTCTGTCTTTCTCTCCCTCTCTCTCAACCTCTGTTTCTCTCTCTGAATCTCTCTCTCTTCTTCCCTTCCTCCCTTCTTCTCTCCCTTTCTCTTTGTTTCTCTCTCCCTCTGAATCTTTCTCTTTCCTTCCATCTCAATCTCTCCTCTCTCTTCCCTGAATCTCTCACTCTCTCTCTCTTTGTCTCTCTGTTTCTGTCTCTTTCCTTCTCCACTTGGCTTTCCTGTGTGTCGTCTTCATTTCTAGGCCTCTTTTCCCTAGGTTGCAGCTGGATGGTCCCCAGGAGCGCCAGGCTCAACTTTCTATCTACCATTAAAGGTGCTCTGCACAGAGAGCAAAACTTCCCTAAGATTTCTGCAAAAACTCTGATGGGGACCCTTATTCTTCAGGCTTGGATGCCATGCTCACTTACAGCCATTCTTTAAGACTTACTCTTCACTGTGTAATCTGGGCCACAAGACCACCAGAGGGAAGGGGGAAGGAGTGGTTCTTCAAAGACAGGATGTTACCAGAAGTGAGATGAGAAACTAGTCCATGTCCATAGATGTCCTTTAAAGCAGCTGTATCTAACGTCGCCCTGGGCACAGCCTTGATGGGCAGTTCACTACCTCTTGCTGACACCTGTGTTAATTTTTGGATGGCAATGGATCTCAGGAAATCCTTCATGCCATTAAAGCAGAATTTCTCTGAACTTCCAACCCTGGTTCCAGTTTCAACCTCTGATATCAACACTAAACAAACCCAGCAATTTTTTCATGGAATAAAGTCCTTGATACATGGAGACAACAGGCTTGCCTCCACAAAAGCTTCTTTCCAAGGCAAACTTCCTTTGTTTTCTCAATGCTTTCTCTTATTTTATTTTAATTATTTTATTTTATTTTATTTTATTTTGTTTTGTTTTGTTTTAAGTTTATTTTTGAGAGAGAGAGAGAGAGAGAGAGAGAGAGTGAGTGGGGGGGGGGGGGAGGGCAGAAGGAGGGAGAGAATCCCAAGCAGGCTTTGTGCTCTCAGCACAGAGCACTACTGGGGGCTCCTGAAATCATGACCTGAGTCAAAATCAAGGGTCGGAGGCTTAACCGACTGAACCACTTGAGTGCCCCACTCATATTTTAAACTAGAGTTATTCTGATGTCTTTCTTTCTCTATCTTCTGTCATATTTATCCAATCACCAAGTTCTCATTACTCTGCCTTCTAACTAGGTTTCCACTATCTTTTTTTTTTCCATATCTTTTTTTTTTTTCCATATCTTTTTTTTTTTCCCTTTAGGCATTGTTTTCATTTATAGTCTACAATCAGCCTGAACACAGCCCTAATCTTGGGGTGTACCCTAGATATTCTGGGGTGGGTAAATCTATGATTCTTATAACTATTTGACTATTATAAAAAACATACATTAATTCCATTTCCTCCTAAATACCTTATTTGTTTAAGCTTGTTAGTTATTCTGATTCTGGAAGTTTACCATGATAAACAATTAGCTGCTCCCTTAATATAATTTCAGGAGGTAACGAAAAAGCTTCAACTTCTTGAAGAAGCCAGATCTGACTTTTGCAATTAAAAAGTATTTTTTCTTCTCTTTTATTATTATTTTTTAAATCTTAACTTATTTTTGAGAGAGAGAGTGCAGGTGAGGGAGGAACAGAGAGAGAGGGAGACACAGAATCCGAAGCAGGCTCCAGGCTCTGAGCTGTCAGCACAGAGCCCGACGCGGGGCTCGAACTCACGAACCGTGAGATCATGACCTGAGCTGAAGTTGGCCGCTTAACCGACAAAGCCACCCAGCTGCCCCCAAAATTATTTTTTCTTTTAAATATGAGTATAGTTGACACACAATGTCAAAGCATATTTTTTAGTTTTGTTTTTCCCATCCTTCTCTTTTATCCAAGTTCATGTACACACAGAGTTTACGTATGATTTCTGTCTTTCCCAAACTTGTCATGGTCGACTCTGGAACACTGGTTTCTCAATTTTAGTCTTCAATCCATTTAGTTGTGTAGAACAGGAATTCACTAAGGATCCAATATGTGCCGGGTCCTGCCCGTAGGCATTCAGCAAGTCAAGGAAGAGAATTGTACCTATTTTATTCCCAAGTTGTACATAAAACCTTTTGCCAACGATCCCTTGTAATGTTCATCAACTGTATATTCTAATTCCCTGGATGAGAATAAGAGATTGAGGCCTGGGATTTGGTCAGTTTTGGGAATACAGAGATGGATGAGGCTTTATCTTTTCCCTCAAGGATCTCACGGTTCAGTGATAGAGACATATTAGTGGCTGAATGTCAATACAGTTATTTCTATGACAGCAGTATGCACCAACATGTGATAATTCAGCAAAAAGGGCACCTAGTCCAGTTTGGGGGAGTAGGAAGGCTGCTGGAAGGAAGTGATATTTGGACTGAGTCTTGGCAAAGTAGAGAAGCAGCGAGATTTTGGAGAGAGAAAACTGTGTAAAGACACAGAGGACTGAGAAACAGAACACAAGTAGCACTTCTTGGTCCCTTAAAGACTCGAACAGAAGCTGGGCTTAAAGACAGTCATTTCCCCCCTCTGCCCCCCCCCCCCCAAATAAATAAAGATAAAGACAGGTCATTCCCTGGCTTATCAGTGCCCCTGGGGAATTTGGATCTCTTTGTGTATGCATGTGCTAAAGAAGCACACTCCCATTACTCTTTAAAGAGTTCAAGATTCTCAAAAGCCTTATTTTCCCTTTTTTCTTTATTATTATTAATTATTATTTAAATTTTAGTTAATATACAGTGAAATATTGGTTTCAGAAGTAGATTTCAGTCATTCATTACTTCCATCCAACACCCAGTGCTCATCTCAATGTGACCTCCTTATTGCCCATCCCCCATCGAACCCATCCCCCACCTACCTCCTTCCCTCAACCCTTAGTTTGTTCTGTATCATTAAGAGTCTCTTATGGTGTGTTTCCCTTGCTTCTCATCACCTGACTCCCATATATTCATCTATCTTGTTTCTTAAATTCCACATATGAGTGAAATCATATGATATCTGTCTTTCTCTGACTTATTTTACTTAGCATAATATATTCTAGCCCCATCCATGTCATTGCAAAAGACCAGATTTCATTCTTTTTGATGGCTGAGGAATATTCCATTGTATGTATCTCTATCTCTATCTCTATCTCTATCTCTATCTCTATCTCTATCTCTATATCTATATCTATCTGTACCTATATCTATATATCACATCTTTATCCACTCTCCATTGATGGATATTTGGGCTCTCTCAATAGATAGTCTGGCTCTCGTTGATGATAACACTCTTATAAATATTGGGGTGCATGTACCCCTTCAAATCTGTATTTTTGTACCCTTTGGGTAAATACCTAATAGTGCAATTGCTAGATCATAGGGTAGTGCTATTTTTAGGTTTTTGAGGAATCTCCATACTGCTGTCCAGAGCGGCTGTATCAGTTTGCATTCCCACCAACAGAGCACGAGGGTCTATTTTCTCTTGTCCATCAGTTTCAGCCAGTAATTATTGAACACACTGTATAGGCCAGACACTGTGTTAGCTATTTCACATCCATAATTTTATCAGGCTCTCATAACAATCCTTTGAGCTATATCTTGGGTTAGGGAAAACTAAGTATCCCCCAGTTTCCACTCCCCACTATTTATATAGTGATAAAATCCCCCACCCTAGATACATAGCTATCCAGAATAACACTAAATTCTCCCAACCTTCCTTGCAGATATATATGGCCACATGACTAAGTTCCGGCCAATGGGATGTAAGCTGGGGTGTTATCTGGACGTTTCCAGAAACTTTCCTTACTAGAGATTGGTATAAATGTTTTGTTCCTTTAGGCATTTATATCTATTGAGTCGAATGTATGAAGGCAGGTGTTGGATCAGCCTTCTTAAACTACGGGGTGACCTTGGAAATAGAGTCCCTTTGCATGAAGGGAAAACAAGATAGGAGGAACTTAGGCTCTGAAATCTATGCAGAGTGTAGCTGCCAAAAGTCCCTGACTGTCTACCTCTGCATCTTTTACAGATTAGAGAAATAAACGTCTACTGTGTGCAGACCACTGTTATTTTTGTGTCTCTGTTTGTTTCAGCTGAACTAATGATCTCCATTATACAGATGAGAAGAATGAGGCTCAGAAAAATGGAAGTATCTGCCCATGGTGTCTAGCAAGTGTTTGAGACATAGGCATGCTGATTTTAAGACCAAGGTTCTGGGGCGCCTCGGTGGCTCAGTCAGTTAAGCGTCCGACTTCGGCTCAGGTCACGATCTCACAGTTCGTGAGTTTGAGCCCCGCGTCGGGCTCTGTGCTGACCGCTCAGAGCCTGGAGCCTGTTTCAGATTCTGTGTCTCCCTTTCTCTGACCCTCCCCCGTTCATGCTCTGTTTCTCTCTGTCTCAAAAATAAATAAACGTTAAAAAAAAAATTAAAAAAAAAAAAAAGGCCAAGGTTCTTGTCACTATTCCAGACTGTTTAACTTGCTGTGATTTTTTTCCTATTCCACTTCAATTAAGTTATGATTGCCTAAGGCTGGCCCTCAATACAGTTTGACCCAGAAGCCATTTAACGTTGATGTGATTTAACTCTAATTTTTAAGAAATAACTCTTGGGTTTCTTTACTTCAGAAACCCAGGAGCTGAAAGATTGGTAGGGCGATAGGGTCAAGAATGTTCATTAGGCACCATGACAGCAAATTTTGTTATCTGCATTTTATAGTACAACCTATTGTTTATCCAATCATCTTTTAATTAATTAGTAATTAAAGTCGGTAAGGATGTGAGGATGCCCATTAATAAAGCTGAGCAAATTGTTCTCATGGTCTGAGGACGGATGAATTTCAATCATTGCTCTCTCTCTTTTTTATTTACAGTCCAAATCGGTTACCTTTCTTATTATACCTTATTGTTCATTTTTGCCAGTAGTGCTCAATGGGGCAAATAACCTGGCCAAAAGCATGAAACGCATGTCCTCATCTGAGCTACGTCATCCACTTCCTCTGTGACCTTGGGTAGCATGCTAATCTTAATCGCTAGTTAAGATGACACTCAAAACAACTGGGTGGTCAACTGAGGTAGATTGTTTTGGCTTATCTTAAGACAAAATCCTATATGCATAGAATAACAAGGACCTAAAAGGCTGTTTTCTGTCATGTCCTCATTTTGGGGAAACCCCCCCCCCCCCAACACACAAAGAAAGAACACTGGAGTGAGTGTCAAATACTTCAACTGGCTGGCCACCCAAATTGTCCTATATTTTAGTTAAACTGCACAGACATAACTGTTTTCTGCCTTATTTAAATAAACTCTTAAATGCTTTCTCCACGGACTAATGAAAGCATCGCACCATAACAAGTGTATTAGTGTGTTTCATGAGATGTCAGCAGGTGTCCTGAAGCAAAGTGTGTTGACTCCAGCACACATCCTTTCTCTCAACCCTCTTTCATCAGCAAGGTGGACTGTAATCCACTTAGATTGTACCAGTCATGAGCCTAGTCGGGTCTAGACAAACTAGAGCCTTTGCCATTCTCCTTTGTCATCTTCCTGCCCCAAGAGCAAAACTTTCTCGCTGACCTGGCTTATGTAGCTTTCTCCAAATGGAAGAGCTTCAACCCTTGCCCAATCCCAACCTGACTCTTACTCTGATGGTCTCTGGTCTCATCTCTCTGCAAAAACATTTGCTCTTTCTTGTCAAAGCCTTTCAAGAATCCAGTAGATGCTGGATAGAGAGTTACAAATGGAATAAGTTAAAAGTGAGTAGCTGTGTAATTCTAATCTTTTGCTCATTTTTTGGGCCCTGGGCATGGTGAGAGTGTGCCTAACCAATTCTGGGCCTGGATTCTATGGCTAGAATTTACCCATAGTGCCATCAAGACAGACTGGATAGGGGGTGTGATAAATACCAGTTGGTGATGTATTGAACATTGGAGAGAAATACCCTGTAACTTGTAGAAGTTGGGGGTTTATTGTTATTTTGGAGTACTGCTGCTCTCGAGGTCTTAGATTAATGCCAGTGTATTCGAGATATTTTTGATTCCAAAAAAGAGAAATCCACACTTACAAGAATCGTGAAATCCCTTGCTGGTGGGACCCAAAATGGTATAGCCACATTGGAAGATGGTTTGTTTCTTACAAAACTAAACATACTCTTACCACATCCTCCAGTAATTGTGCTCCTTGGTACTTACCCGAAGGAGTTGAAAATGTACGTTTAACACAAAACGGGCACACAGATGTTTATAGCAGCTTTATTAATTTTTGTCAAAACTTGGTAGCAACTAAGATGTCCTTTAGGAGGTGAATGGATAAATCGACCGTGGTACCTCCAGACAGTATACTATTATTCAGTGCTCTAAAGACATGATCTTTCAGGCCACAAGAAGACATGGAGAACGCTCACATACATGTTACCAAGTGAAAGAAGCCAATCCCAAAAGGGATTATTTCATTCTGGAAAACGCAAAACTATGGAGACAGTAAAAGATCAGTGGTTGCCAGTGGCTGGGGAGAAGAAGGGATAAACAAGTGGAGAACCGTGGAATGTGGGGGCAGTGACACTATTCTGTGTTATACGACAATGACGAATACATGTTAGTGTACATTTTCCAAAAGTCTCGAATGTACAATGTGAACAGTGAACTTTAGTGTAAAGTGTGTACTTAGGGTGATGAGGATATGTCAGTGTAGGTTCATCGGTTGTAGCAAATGTACCAGTCTAGTTGGGCAGGTGATAGTTGGGGAGGCTATGGGTGTCTGGGGGCAGGAGGGTATGAGAACTCCCTGTACTTTCTACTCAATTTTGCTATGAACCTAAAATTGTTAAAGAGGTTAAGTCAATTTTTTTTAAGTTCTTTGTTTTTCTTTTTTAATGTTTATTTATTTTTGAGAGAGAGAGACAGAGAGCACAAGTGGGGGAGGGACGGAGAGAGAGAGGGAGACACAGAATCCAAAGCAGGCTCCAGGCTCTGAGCTGTCAGCACAGGGCCCGAGTCGGGGCTCAAACCCACGAACCGCAAGATCATGACCTGAACCGAAGTCGGATGCTTAACCCACTGAGCCACCCAGGCGCCCTTAAGTCTACTTAAAGAAGGAATTAATATTTTGGCACCTACGATGTTCCAGGTGTTGTGGTGGGCACTTTGCACACGCTACTCATGGATTCTTTTAACAGGGGAACGGGAGATTAAAGAACTCAGGCTCCGAACGTTTAACTTTTCCAAGTTCATAAAAAAAAAAAAAATAAGGAACAGAAAAGAGATATGAGTGCACACACCTGTCAGGCTCGGAAGTCTGCATTCAACCACGGTAACCCTCAGACCGGCAAAATTTGAACAAACATCCCTCCAGCCTCAGTCTGCTCCCCACCGCATGAGTATGCTTCTCTCCACAAGCGAGTGGGCCTATTGTCCAACGTGTCTCATGGGCAGCAGCTGGAAACTGGCACCTGAGAGATCTTATAAAAATCTGTCTGGCTTTTTGCCTTCCTTATTACTGCACCCGGGATAATTATAACAGCCCTTTGTCTGTGGAAACTGACATCAAAGCTCCTCACAAAGAGTATCTCTGGTGGGAACTATGATTATCCCCATTTTATGGCTGGAGAAACTGAGGAATGGATTCGTTAAGTGGATTGCCCAAGGTCAGCTGGTGAGTCAGGGAATCGAGTCTATATCTGCTGGACTCCCAGGCTTCGTACAAGGCCTTGCACCATAATCCTGCTCTTGGCCCAAGACACCCACCATATTCATTAGACGAATATTGCCGTTCCCCAGATAAAAATTAAGGGATTAAATGTAGCCAAATAACAGCATCCGTATCACTGTAAAGTCCAGAGGAAAGGAGTCTCTGTTTCTCTGGGAAATAGGTCACCAGACCTAGTGTTCTGCTTAAGCTTTTGGAGTAGAGATCCTGGGAATGTAATTCCAGCAGCTCAGGAAACCGACAGCCACTTATGCAGTGGCCCTTTTTATCCTTCAGAGAGGGCCAGTTTGCTGGTCATTTAGGAGGCTTACACCACCTTGCCCTTTTTTAAAAAAAAATTATTGACATTTTAGTTCGTCGTACCACCTTGCCTTTGACTAACGCACTGCTTTTGAAGCACACTGAGTTGTGTGCCATTATGTAGAGGAATAGGCATTATGGGAAGAAACTACTGCGTTGGAAGGTCGAACCAGATTTATAGTCTTTATTCGCTGCCTGGAGTTTTGTTTGAGAGGGGGCAGTTTGACTTGCCCTGTGTGGAATTTGCATGTCTGAACATTAATGAGGCATATATGTACTAAGAGGTTTAATGTGCTAATTAAGGCAGAATTCTGCAATTTTTGTCCAAGGCAGGTTATATGACAAAAATCTTGTCTTTAATGCTGAAAGCTACCTAAAATCCATTTGCTGGGATTCTGGTCCCATCTGGGGAGGGGCTGCCAGGAGGATGAGTCTTAGTGCAAAGAGAAATCAGCCTCCTGCAGTCCTGGGCCAAGGGGAGAGAACAGGGCTGTCCCAGTCAACCTGTGAGGTCTGGTGACTTAAATCCCTTCTTGGGAGATGCTTGGAAAAGACCAGTCTGAATCTACCTAGATACGAAATTCCAGGTGTCAATCAATTCTTCTAGCTACCTACTAGTTAGATGAGCTTTCATTCTCTCTGCCCGCAAAACTCAGCCCATCTCTCAAATTTCACTGCCCCCCACCCCCGCCGAAGGCTTTGCTTCAAGGCAGAATTAGACACTCTTTCTCCCCTGCCCACTCAGCACTTTGTTCTTACCACTGGCGTGGCACCTATCAGAGTCCTGCATTGTTCATGACATCTAGGTCTCTACTATAAGATTGTGAGCTCCTTATGCGACATACTCCGTTTGAACCGAAGCATTTGGGATCAATAAATATGTGTGACGTTGACTTGACTGATCAAGAACCACATGGGAGATCCCTTGTACTGTCTTAGGACCTCACCAGTTCTGGCCCTACCCTGACCTCTGCCATCTTCTGTTTGGATTTTCCTGTTACTTGTATCATTCAGGGTCTGTACAAGGACCCAAATGACACACTGAGTCTGTGTTTGAGGAGAGTTCCATAAAGGTCTATCTATATAAACGTGAAAGGATAGAGGGAACCCACAGGGATAGTGCAGTGTCTTGACCTAGCACAGTGGGGCAGTACTATCCCCTGGCTTGAATGAATGAGGTGTGGGAGTGGTTTCAGAAAATGGAGAGTTTTCCCAGACAAGGGACCGTAACTTTGACATGAGGGACACAGCCAGCCTTTAACCCAATACTCAGACTTCCCTGCCTCCCCTCTTCTGATCTCTTGCCATGCGGCAGCCAGAGGGATGGGGAGAGTCCACGGATCCAACCCACACAGGGCAGCCTCGTGGGCTGAGAGCAGGTAGAGAAGGAGGGAGAGCGGAGTTGGATGGGTGCACAGAAGGTAGCCGGCACATCCACCTAATTGCACGTGCCCCCCCCCGCCCCCTTGACCCCTCCCCAGAGTCTGGAATCTGGGGAATAATGGCAAGAATTCATAGTGGAGTGAGTTAGGTAGATCTAGTCTAGGCATACATTCTTAGACAAAGTTACTTGAGAGTTACCCTCTCAGGGCCTCAGTTTCCTCTTCCGTAAAATGGGGTTGGACATATGCATGTCATAAGTGTGAAGACTCTATGAGAAAATATATGTAAAATGCCCAGGACAGTGGCTAGCACACAACAAGTGTTCACGACTAATTGATTCTTTCATGTGTGACTTATCCCCTCCCCCCGGGACTTTTTGAATTGCAAGTCATTCTGCAATGAATGTTTCCGGGCACAGATTCAACCTCGCCCTCCACTGCATTTTGGACTTTGCTATATTGTGGCTTGTACTCTAGAGAGAGTTCTAGAACTGGACTCACTAGGAATATGGATGAGCATCTACATCTCTGAATCTTCCTTGAATTTTCCTCTTCTATTTCATAAGGATATGGCCTCATTGGAATTCGACATGTTGGTCAGCCTAAGTGCAAACCCGATCTTGCTTTGGGTAGGAGGTAGGTTGCAAAAATCCCAGTCCTTACGCTTTGGTTACCATCTGTTGGGTTTTCGAAAAGGGAAAGGAACCCATGTTAAAATTCTGTTCGGAGACTCTAGAACTTAAGTGTATGCGATTGCCCGTTTAAACGGATCTAAACTTTTTTGCTACCTGTTCACATTTCCATGGAATAAAGCATTTGACACACCCACAAACCCACAGGTCAGGGGGCCAGGCATGTTATAGAATTACACACACAGGGAGTTAAGGTCAATGGTTTGCTCAAAGTAACACAGTTGCTGAATTGTAGTGTTTAAGCCAGCACTCTCTTCTATTTCCCCTGCTCTGTGCTATGGCCGGCATGTAAAACTGTCGGAAATTATTAACCTGTGCTTAATAAATACGGAATTAAATGAGTTTACCCAGCACGGAAAAATCTGGCATAGACCTAACTTCAGGGAGCACATAAATCATCCTGTAAACTGGTGATTCTTCCCTCTGAGGGCCTGTTGTGTATGGAAAGTACATTTCATTAGGCTCTCGGAAGCCCCATTTATTTAACAGCTTTCTCCCAATCTAATATTTCCCATCTAATGGCCCTGGTGCTGTGATGATAGACATCATGAAAATGCAGAGTGATAAAAAGAGGTAGCTAAGAACACCGGTTTATGTGAGGTAAATTACACACTAGAATTGCCCTTTCTCTATTCACTTGTAAGTTCATTTCTTCACCTGATTCATCTCTTAAGAGCTGTTCCGTTTTAAGGCCAGCTCTCCCAAGGCGGGGTGTTTGGATGGCTTGGTGCAGGATTTTGGTAACAGGTTTATTCTTCTCCGATAGCATTTTTCCTTTAGAGCAGGGTGCTTTGAGGAGTCATTATCAACATGCAAATTGAAATTCCTGGAACCTAGGGCAAAGGTGATTAGAGCTTCTGCAGAACTCCGTAAAGAAGGCATCAGGGAATTTACTCTGAAGTAATGGACTTGGATGTGCTTATGTGTTTTCCTCTCTCTTCCCCTCCATTGCTTCCCTGCCAGCCATCCCTCCCCCACATCCCTCTGTCCTCTGCTCCATTTATGTTTGACCAAGGGGCAGGCAAATGTAAGAGCTCCTATTCGTTGTTTATTGAATTACATAATTCACTACACACACTTTTAAATCATAAAGAACATTCCAATAATAACGAAGCTTCTATCTAGCTTAGGGAACATGTCACTCCTTCTTTAGAAGATTGCTCTCCATCTCCTACCACACGCCTCTCCTTCCTCTTGTGTTTATCATTCCATCGCCTTTCTTTATAACTTTGCCGCCAACAGATAATTCCCTAATGTTTGATGTTTAGTTGTGATTTTGAGATCCATCCATATTGATGCCTACAGTTGTAGATCATTCCTTGTTACTGCTGCATAGTGGTGCACAGGGTGGGCTTACCGACATTTATTCTATTGGTGTTGGGCGGCTGGGAGAGTTTCCATTTTTGCCATAATGAACAGGACTGGGAAGAACACTCCTGAATGTGTGTTCTGGAACGTATGTGCAGTTGGTCCTCTCCAGCGTGGATTCCCAATCTTTCTCCTGTCATGAAACTCTTAGAAAATGATGACTCTATTAGTAGAGCACATGGAGTAAACCATTGCCTCTTACTTATATTACATAAATAATCATAGCACAAGTGAAGTAAAATAAAATATTTCCATATTTTTAGTAAATGTGAATTTGTTTCCATAAATACAATCTTTGTGTGAAACGTTTTGCCTAGAGTGGCTGTGTATGATTTCCAATGAAATTTTTTAAGGGTGATCTGTTCAATTCTTGATGGTCACTGTATATGAGAAAATTTGCACTGGTAGGTGATGTAAAATGAGCATTATATTTTTCAACTCTAACATTTTACAGCAGTGGCGGGATCTAGTAACTTTTCTCTTACTGGCAAATGCTGTATTAAAATTACTTCTCACAATGCAAACAGGTTTCAAATCCCAATAAGCAGTGTCTTATCAAGCATTTCAAAATAACGATGAGACTCTAGTTCTAATGCGTATGGAGGTTCAGGACCAATGCTTGGTTAAAAGGCAAAGGCAGCTCATCTGAGCTGGCCTTGGTACCACTGAGAGGGCACACAAGCGTGTGACATCTTTGACAAATGGTCAGAGATGTGGAACCACCATTAGGATGTTATCAGTAGGTAGATGTTGGGAGCTATCCAGTAGGTAGCTGGTACCAGTGGTCATATGCATCAGGACTTCATACTTGGCCTCCCTTATTTCAGGCTCTAATAGTCAGTGACCACATGTTGGATCCTAGATGGGACCTGTGTCCATGGTCGCATCTCCGTCCATGCTGAGCATGTCCTAGTGAAGCAGTGATCATCAGATATTGGTCATCTGCTCTTGTGTTGTGTCTGTAAAGTTCTCTCTGATGGGACTTGGAGAATCTTATTGCCGGGCTGGGATGAGATGTGGGGGAGTTGAGGTCGGGAAGTTGATGGCTGGCCCAAGGGCTCACGGTATCAGAATCTTGTAATACAAGGTTATAGAGTTGATAATACAGTTGCTGAGAATATATGTGCATGCTCAATTTTACTTTTTATTCAATTTTTTTAAGTTTATTTATTTATTTTGAGAGAGACAGAGAGAGAGCAAGTGAGCTAGGGGCAGAGAGAGAGGAGGAGAGAGAGAATCCCAAGCAGGATCTGCACTGTCAGCACAGAACCTGATGTAGGGCTCAAACTCATGAACCACGAGATCATGACCTGAGCCAAAATCAAGAGTCGGATGCTTAACCAACTGAGCCACCCAGGTGCCCCTCAATTTTACTCTTTAATGTCAAAATATTTCTCCAATGGCCATGCCAACATGTTTTCTCAATAGCAATCGGCTAGGGGGCCTATTGTTCCACAATTTCACCAACACTTGGTGTTACGTACCATTTAAATTTTCACCAATCTGTTATGTGTGAAATGGTAACTCACTGTTGGATTGATTTGCATTTCCTTGTTGAAAATGCCCCTTAACCAAAGAGACTGAGCATGCTATGTTTTGGGATCATTTGTATGTCCTCTTCTGTGCAATGCTTGTTTTTTTTTTTTAATATGAAATTTATTGTCAAATTGGTTTCCATACAACACCCAGTGCTCATCCCAAAAGGTGCCCTCCTCAATACCCATCACCCACCCTCCCCTCCCTCCCATCCCCATCATCAATGCTTGTTTTTAACTTTCTCCTGTTTGTTTTCTTTCTTTCTTTCTTTCTTTCTTTCTTTCTTTCTTTCTTTCTCCCTCTTTCCCTCCCTCCCTCCCTCTCCCTCTCTCTCTTTCTTCCTCCCTCCCTCCCTTTCTTTCTTTCTTCCTTCCTTTTTCTTTCTTTCTTTCTTTCTTTCTTTCTTTCTTTCTTTCTTTTCTTTCTTTCTCCCTCTTTCCCTCCCTCCCTCTCTCTCTCTCTCTTTCTTCCTCCCTCTCTTTCTTTCTTTCTTTCTTTCTTTCTCCCTCTTTCCCTCCCTCCCTCCCTCTCTCTCTCTCTCTCTCTCTCTCTCTTCCTTTCTCTCTTTCTTTCTTTCTTTCTTTCTTTCTCTCTTTCTCTCTTTCTCTCTTTCTCTCTTTCTGTTTTATTTTAGAGACAGAGAGAGAGAGGGTGAGTGGGGGAGAAGGGAAGATGGAGAGAGAGAGAATCTGAAGCAGGCTCTGTGCTCGGCATGAAGCCCAATGTGGGGCTCCATCCCACGACCCTGGGATCATGACCTGAGTCAAAATCAAGAGTCAGACACTCAACCAATTGAGCTACCCAGGTGCCCCAACTTTCTCCCTTTTCTACCTGGTTGTTTGTCTTTTTAAAATAAGTTGGTGTGCAGGAAATATCTATATGTGCCAAATGCAAAGACTTTATTGGTTGGTTTCAAAGATCTTTACACAGCCTGGAGCCTTTCACTTTTATATTGTGTCTTTTGATGAAATTTTTTAACTTCCACGTAATGAAATTTGTCAGTATTTTCTTTCAAAGTTTGTGATTTTTGTGCTTTGTTAAAAAATACTTTGTTACCACCAAACATTAAATATAGTCTCTTATATTGCTTGCAAAAGCTTTATAGTTTGGTTCTTCACATCCAAACTTTTATTCAACTAGAGTTTATTTTTGGCTGGGAGTCAAATATCATTTCAGCATTTGTGAATAACTGTTATCACAGTACAATTCATTACATAGTTTATCCTTTCCCCACTGGTCAGCAATGGCTATTCTGTAGTAATGAGCTTTCCATTTTGTGTGTGTGTGTCTGTTCACAGGTCTCTATTTTCTTCCTTTTTGTTGGTTTCTTCGTGAGTACTATGCTGGCTTAATTCCTGTACCTTCATAATATTTTTTGATATCTTACAGGGGAAGCCCCATAACTTTGTACTACACCCTCAGGAGCATCTTGGCCATTCCTGGACTTTTATTTTTCATACAAATTTTAAAATCAGTTTATCAAGTTTTATGAGAAAATTTTGTGAAATAATATTAAAATCTATAGATCAATTCAGTAAGAATTCGTATCTTCAAGAAACTGATTCTTGCCTGGAATATTATATAGTAGAGCTCGCCATTTGTTTACATTTTCTTTAATATCTTCCCATTAAGTTTTATAGTATCTACAAATGGTGTGCATATTTTTGTTAATTATTGCATGCATTACATTTTATAATGCCACTGTAAATATATCTCTTTAGAGTTATATTTTCTATCTTATTTTTACTGGAAAAGATTTGATTCACTGATTTTTTTTTTTTTTGCCCTTTAGACACTTTTTATGAATGCTGAACAAAACTTCAACCTTTCTCCCATGAGGAGTGACTTAATTTTAATATAATATATGTAAATTACAAGTTTACATTCTGCTTTTTGGAGGATAAATAATAAGGTGTTTTTCTTTGATAAGCAACTGAATTATGTCCCTGCCAAATTAATATGCTCAAGCCCTAACCCCCTACTCCATGCTAGTGTATTGGAGATAGAGCCTTCAAGAAGGTAATTAGGGTTAAATGCTCTCTTCTTTATTTCCATGAGTGTGCAGATGGTTTTCAACAGAACGGACTGGGCTGGCACCATGATCTTAGACTTCCAGCCTCCAGAATTGTAAGAAATAAACTCCCAGTGTTTAAGCCACCCAGACTGTGGAATTTTATTATAGTACTGGAAGGTCACTAACACACTGATACATTTGGATTTATCTTTACAGTTTGATCATGTACTTTCCAATTGTCCTGTCTTTCATGTTTCTTTTCACTGTTTTTCTTTCCTGTGTCCGTTGTGATTGATTTAGGTTTTTTGTCTTTTTCTCTTTTCACTTTTTTCTCGACTCATTGGCAGCTACGTGCTCTGAGTATAGTTTCAGAAGTTACCTAGTGATTTCAACACACCTATTATGTTAACAAATTCTAAATTTAGTATTTTTCCTGCACCCTAGAACCACACAAAAAATGTATAACACTTTAACTCAGCTAATTTCGCACCCAGCTGCCTTGCTGTAGAGCCTCACTGGATCTTCCTTCTATTAGATCCATGGCTATTTCAAATGTTTACTTGGCTTTTCTCTTCCTCCTCTTCCTTTGCTAAATAATAGTGTGATGAACATTCCTATCATGAAATCTTTGTCTGTGGTGTTTCTGTACTGTAGATTTCTTAGAGTAGAATTATTGCATCAGAATGTTCAGATACTTTAAAGGCTCTTAATAGAACTGGATAAATGGCTTTCCAGAAAATTTGATACATGTGCATTCTGACCAACTGTACACGAATTGACTCATCACACCAGACCCAGGTCATCAATGCTATCAGTTTAAAAATCATTTTTTAAATTAATTTTTAATGTTTTAATTTATTTTTGAGAGAAAGAGAGAGAGAGAGAGAGCAAATGGGGGAGGGGAAGAGAGAGAAGGAGGCACAGAATTCGAAGCAGGCTGCAGGCTCCTCACTGTCAGCACAGAGCCTGATGTAGGGCTCGAACCCACCAACAGTGAGATCATGACCCGAACTGAAGTCGGATGCTTAACCGACTGAGCCACCCGGGCGCCCCCAAAAATAATTTCCAATTTGATAGTGAATACTGCTTCAGTCTGTATTTATGTTCATATAACTATGGGTTAGTTGACCATGGTTTTGCTTAGGTACCTATCTGTGATTTCTTCTTATTTTTTTATTTCAAGTTTTTATTTAGATTCCAATCAGTTAACATGTAGCGTAATATTGGTTTCAGGAGTAGAATTTAGTGAGTCATCACTTACATACAACACGCGGTGCTCATCATGTCAAGTGCCCTCCTTAATGTCCAGCAACAACCTACCACACTCCCCCCCCCGCCCCGCACCTCCCTCCAGCAACCCTCAATTTGTTCTCCACAGTTAAGAGTCTGTTTTATGGTTTGGCTCTCTCTCTTTTCCCCCCTGTGTTCATCTGTTTTGTTTTTTAAATTCCACATATGAGTGAAATCTGTGATTTCAAATTCCTCTTCTCTGAGTTGTTCTCTGAACCCTTTGGCAATTTACTTTTTCAGTCCTGCCAGTATATATAAACTTCCTGTATATTAGAATTTGTTTTATGTAGGTGTATATTCTTAAAGTCTGCTTATCTCATGTATTAAATTAATTAACTAAATAATTTATTTATCTAATCATTGAACACAATTTCCGGGGCACTTGCTAGATGCCATTCAAGGAACCTTTGGATAATCTTGGCCAGTAATAAGATAACTATCTCTTCAAACACTCCTTTCAGTCTATTAAGCTTTTCATGTTGCAAGGTTTTTATTTTTATTTTTTAAAGTATATCATACATGACTGAACTGTGAAGCTAGGAATTTGTCTTGTGTATCAAGCTCTCAGCTGAAGGTATAATTAAAAAACAATTTTTTTTACGTTTATTTATTTTTGAGAGAGAGACAGAGACAGAGACAGAGTGCGAGTGGGGCAGGGGCGGAGAGAGAGGGAGACACAGAATCTAAAGCAGGCTCCAGGCTCTGAGCTGTCAGCACAGAGCCCGACGCGGAGCTTGAACCCACAAACTGCTCAATCATGACCTGAGCTGAAGTCGGACGCCTAACCGACTGAGCCACCCAGGCGCCCCTGAAGGTATAATTTTAATAATAGACACAGTATGTTTGGCACATGCTAAATACTGTGCTTGGCTTTAAAATCTATTACTTAATTTCACTTTATAACATTGCAGGGGAGTAAGAATTATTGTCCTTATTTTATAAATGACAAAAGTGAGGCTTAGAAACGTTTAGCAGGTGGCTTAAGATCCCACAGGAAGTGAAACTTGGGATCTGGTTTCAGACCCATGCATACTTTCCTAATAGGTGAGACTCCCTCTGAGGGGGTCCTTCTTGGACCTCTGTGCATGTCAGACTGCAACCTGGTCCTGTTCCCCCTTCTGTGACACTCTGAGGTTTCAGGAACAAAAATAGGAAACTGGCCCCTTTCGTTAAGCTGGCCCATCAGCAGAAGGGCCAGTCAGGAGGAGGGAGTTTTGGCACTCTTTCCCGTGGGCATCCTTCCCACGGCAACTCTTTCGGTATTAATCACTTCCTAATCCCCACCCCCCTTTTTTTGAGGTGGAGAAGACACCACTGAGGTTTGGGGAACTGAGGGAACAACAAAAACCCCGACCCACTGTGTAAGGCCAAATCAGGAAGTTATCTTTCTTTTTCCACCCACTCCTGGATAACTTGATTATCTCCTGTCCTGCTTGATCTACACTGGCTGCTCAGATCACGTTCGGGGAGGATCCCAGTTTGGGGAATGTGAAACATGGCACAGAGGTAGGCAACAGCTCTCTGGAGGCAGGTGACCCAGAGCCAGGGGGCACGTTAGGGGGATTAGCCCAGGGTCTCTCAAGTGCTCTCCTTCTAGTCTCTGGTCCTGTTGCTTTTGTCTGAGGGCTGCAGAGACAATGACCGTGAGTGGTAATCTTGGCTTCCCTGGGGTGCAAAGCCACCCAAAGATCTTCCATTGGCCACTGTTGCCGCAGCGTCCTCGTTCATGCAGGGGAGGAAATGCTGGGAACCTAACTAATAGCCTGATCTTGAGCCATTCATGCCCCAACCCTGACCAAGTTCTTCCTGGGTGCCAAACCCTTCAGTGGTTCCCTACCCCCTACAGAGCAAGTCCGAGTTTTTATCACAGCACAGAAAAACCTTTTGTGTCCTACCTTATTTCTGCCTCGTTTCTGTTTGCATCCACATTTGGCTCCCAGCCACGCCTCCTGAGCCACCCTGGGCCTTTGCACATGCTGTCTATCTCCTTCCTCGGCATGGTGAACCTTTTTCCCTTGTTCGAGACCCCTCTTTTGACTCTTTCTTGGGAGCCCCGCTTTCTCCCAAGCAGAGTTGATTTCTCCTGACTTTGCATTATGTGTGACCTCATGGGAGTGCTTTGATGGGGTTGTTTGCATGCCACCTTTCCTTCTAGATTGTGGGTCTTACCTTCACTCGGTTCTGAATCCCCTTTCATAGAATAGGTGCTCAACACATTTTTTGGTTGTGTGAATCAATGAAAAAAATCGCTGATGTTTACACAGTATTTTATGCGTTTAACAAATCGCTTTTTCTCTATTGTCTGTCTTTGTGCTTCACAAAGAGCCTATGGGTGGCGTTCTGGACATGAGAACAGTGAAGATCAGAGAGGTGATGTGATGCTCAAGGATGATAGACTGGTGACCAGTGTGTCGTTTGTAAGTCTTAGTGAGTCGAAGTCCGAGCAGAACATGTGATGACTGTTCCTGTCACGTGAGTGCCACACTGGTGGAAACGGGTGAGCTCTTTGATGGGCTTTGAGTTATGCTTCTGGAGAGATGCGTTTGGTACCTGAGGCTATGAAGGTGGATTCCCATTGCCTGTAGAAAAAGGTTTAAGCTTCTCAGCAAGGCACCCAAGATTCTCGCTCCAGTCACGGGTTTCAGTTTCATCTTTGGCCACTCTCGGGCCAAAGCGCGATACTCCATTACTATAACCAGACGTTGGCAACCCTTTTCTGTAAAAGGCTAGATGGTTAATATTTTAGGCTTTTTTTGGGCCTGGCAGTCTCCGTGGCAACAGCTGCGCCGGTGTGAAAGCAGCCCTGAACGTTACGTAAGTGAGTAGGCGTGGCTGTGTTCTAATAAAACTTGATGAAAACAGTTAGCGGGCTGAACTTGGCTTGAGGGCCACCGTTTTCTGACCCTGTTATAAAGGCTTCCTGAAAATGCCATACATTATTCTCTTTTCCTTTTCTCGCTGGTTTCCTTCCTTCCCGTAAGTTCTCACTCCTATCACCTTTCACTCATCTTTATTTTAATGTGTGCTTAACCGGGATCCATCACGGTGAGTTGTCCTTGGTACCAGTTCCAGGCAACGTACAATGGGGAGCTCCCTCTAGGGATCTCATTGTTCATGGTCTTCGTTTCAGATCCCTTGGCCCAACTCACTCTTCGCCTCGTATTCCACTTTGTTCTAGATTCTCCTTCTAACCTCCTGGCTCCTTTTTTTCTTCAGTTTGCCTCATTCACACCTAGAGGTGATTGCTTGCCCTCCCTTCACAGTGACGACCCTGATTTCTTCTGTGAGTAGCTTCGGATTCAGCTCTCTCTGGCTCCGCTGCCTCAGGTCGCTGTGGGTGAGTCTCCTGGTTTGTCACTGTCACTGGGACTCTGCACTTTGCTGCCGTCTCTTCCATCATCCACTAGGTAGCCTCTCTGCCTGCCTGTTGAGCTTTGCTCAGCCAGCTCAGTGTAGCTTTGCCAGCCACACTCTGTGCCTGGTCCTGTGCCCAAAGCCAAGAGGATGGAGAGACTAGAATGATGTAGTCCACGTCGCTGAGAAGCCCAGTTAGCAGAGGTCTGACTAACTCCAAGGTAATAGGAGAGGAGAACATCGTTGGGGAACCACACTTAGGAGTGATGACTTTAGAGGGACAGAGGAGAGTCAGAGACAGCTCTAGTTCCCACCTCTGAATTTCACTTTCTTGCTGAAAAACCTGCTGTCGCCTCCTATTGTCTCCTGTGCCAATTCCTACTTCCACTGCATCCACTTGAATATTCTCTGCAATCTCTTTTTTAAAAAACATTTTAATGTTTGTTTATTTTTGAGAGAGAGAGACACACACAGAATGTGAGTGGGGGAGGGGCAGAGAGAGAGGGAGACACAGAATCTAAAGCAGGCCCCGGGCTCCGAGCCGTCAGCACAGAGCCCGATGGTGGGGCTCGAACCCGTGAACCATGAGATCATGACCAGAGCCAAGTCGGACGCTTAAACCGACTGAGCCACCCAGGCGCCCCTCTGCAATCCCTGATTGGTTTGCTAACCCACTGAGCTACAGTTCTTAGTCATCCCAGATGTGGACTTCTGACTCAGGCATCTTACGTTCTTAGCCTTCCTTGCACCCAGCATGCCCATTCCTACCTACGTGCTTAGTGGCCAGTGTCATTGCTCACCAACTGTGTCACCTTGGAAGACCACTTAATTACCCTGAATCTCAGTTTCTCTATCTGTAGAATGGCTAAATATTTGCTTTGCTATTTGTTTCTTTGAAAATGTTAAGTACTGGGGCAGCCGGGTGGCTCAACCAGTTGAGTGTCCACCCCTTGACATTGGCTCAGATCGTGATCTCACAGTTTGTGGGTTAGAACTCTGTGCTGGGCTCTGTGCTGACAGCATGGAGCTTGTTTGGGATTCTCTCTCTCCCTCCCTCTTTGACCCTCCCCTGTTGTCTCTCTCTCAAAATAAATAAACAAGCTTAAAAAAAATAAATTAAATTTAAAAAGCTGACAAAAATGTGATGGGGATATATCCAAATATTAAAAAAACAATTTTTAAGTGCTTGTTGAAATACCAGATCTAAAATATTTTGTCTGGTGCCTGAAACTTAATAAGTTTCTTATTATCTTAAAAAAAATTTTTTTAATGTTTATTTTTGAGAGAGAGAGAGAGAGGGCAAGTCGGGAGGGGCAGAGAGAGAGAGGGAGACACAGAGTCTGAAAACAGGCTCCAGGCTCTGAGTTGTCAGCACGGAGCCTGACATGGGGCTTGAACTCGGCAACAGCAAAATCATGACCTGAGCCGAAGTCAGACACTCAACCGACTGAGCCACCCAGGCACCCCTAGTTTCTTATTATCTTAATAACCATTTCTTCCTTTCTTCCTTAATAACCATTATCTTAATAACCATTTCTTCTTAATAACCATTTCTTATTATCTTAATAACCAATCCTCCTTCTTTCTCTCTCTTCCTTTTCCTTCCTTCCTTCTCTCCCTCTCTTTTTCTTTCTTTCTTTCTTTCTTTCTTTCTTTCTTTCTTTCTTTCTTTCTCTCTCTCTCTCTCTCTCTCTCTCTTTCTTTCTTTCTTTCTGTCTGTCTGTCTGTCTTTCTTTCCTTCTTTTCCAGATCCTGACTTCAAGACCAGCTTCAGTTTTTCCTCCATCGTGAAGACTTCTATACTCATTCCAGCCAACACTGACTTTTGTCCTATTCCTAAATAGTTACTAAGAAAGGCTAAGAGAATAATACATTTATTTCTTGACTATATTCTTTTGTGTGGGCTATTTTATTGTTTCAGGCTCAGAAGGACATGTGTTTAAGGTCTTCCTCTGTCAGTGTGTAGCTATGTGACCTTGGAGTAGTTGTTTAACTTCTCTGAGCCTCTATTTCCTCACTGATCAAATTAGACTAATAATAACCTCCCTACTATCTAAAATAAAGCCACCTCTAAGTTCCTCTGTCACATCTACCTCTCAGAAAACTCAATATCTAATGTGATTACCATTGGCTTATCTGCTGTCTTTCTTCTCCCACCGTTAGGTAACAATTGATAGGAGACCAGAGATTTTGCTTAGTATGTTCACAGCTATATCTCCAGCGCTTAGAACATCTCGTTGCATATTTGTTGGACAAAAGAGAGTAAGTCACTTACAGGTGGGATTTGAAGGTATAGTGAGGTGTGGGCTTCAATGACTGCCTGGCTCATGCTTGTCAGTGGGCTTTCAATAAATGTGAATATCCTTAGGACAACCTTTGCTTCCTATGCTTTCCACCACCATTGGTACCACTGGTTAGTAAGGAGATACAGGGCTCTCTAAGGAAATAAAACCGGTCTAGAAGAGAGAATCCATCGACAGTGGAACCAACCTCTTCAGAGTTGCCAAACTCTGAGAGTGAGCCGTACGGGTCTTTGAGTGAACACAGATGTTAATAAGCAAATGAAAGTACCAACCAACAGTGGGACTAAATGGCATCCAGAGGCATAAAGAGAGTCATGATTTCACTAAGTGGGGTCTCTGTCTTCTTATTTCTCTGTGCTCCATGATTATGGGACCAAATGGCCGTTTGGTTATAAATCTGAATTTTTGTCCAGCTCTCTTACTGAAAGACCTCCTCTTATCCTATTGGTTGATACAGTCTTCTCTTTCTCTTAACACTGTGTAGCAATGGATTGGTGCAGCTAACAGTCCATGGTGAAAATTCCTTTCATGTTCTTAGTGATTCACTTTTGACATGATTAACCAATGATTTTCCCCTGGCGTTCTATCATTTAATCCTGACTTTAGTTCTATGAGGTAGACAAAATACTCTTACTTTCTAGATGCTTGCTGATGTGTCTTGGGCCCCACGGTGAGTAGCAGTGGGTCTAGGGTACTTCAAGATTCAGTTCTAGGCCTTTTTTTTTTTTTTTTTTACTTTCTCACAGTTTCCCTCTGGCCAGATTTTTGTCTGAGATTTACCACCCTCAACACTTGTTGAGTGTCTGTTACATGGCAGGCAATATGATAGGCATGTGGAAAAAACAGAGAAGAATTAGACATCATGTCTGTTCATTCAACTTTCCAGACCAGTTAGGGAGACAGATAAGAGCACACATATTCTAGCAGAATTTGACTTGTGCTCTAAGAACAGCTTGGAGAGATTGTCATAGATAAACTGACATTAGCGATTGAGTATGGGACTTGTGTGGGAATTTTTCAGGTGGAGAAAGTGGGAGAAAGCCTAGGTACATGGTGAGTGATATGTCGAGAGGGTCACACTGATGGCGCATGGGGGAGAAGAGTGGGTGCAGGAAGATAGCTCAGGTGGATAGGGACCAGAACCCAAAGAGCTTATATGTCATGCTGGGGGTGTAGACTTTATCGTTTAGGGCCAAGGCAAATTGGACTTCATTTTGTTTCCCATTTCCATGGGTGGCTTTCCCAAAGAGAAATTCTCTTTAAAAAAAATTTTTTTTTTTAGGTTTATTTATTTTTGACAGAGAGTGTGAGCACGAGCTGGGGAGGGGCAGAGAGAGAGGGAGACACAGACAGAATCCAAAGTAGGCTCCAGGCTCCAAGCTGTCAGCACAGAGCCTGACGCGGGGCTCGAACCCACAAACCGTGAGATCGTGACCTGAGCTGAAGTCAGACGCTTAACCGACTGAGCCACCCAGGCGCCCCAGGAGAAATTCTCTTTTTAAACTGGTCTTTGTAACTGCTGCTGTTCACCCCATGAAAGTGTTGGCTCAAATGGACCATAACAGGTCTATATTCCACCAGGACATGGCACTTCTCTGTTCCACTGGTCTGGGAGAACTTGCTGCTAATATGGACAGAAAACCGTATACGTATACGTCACATATTCAGATTATCTTTGGTTAGTCAGGAGCTTACTGTCCTAGCTGCCTGTTTAGTCAAATGGAAGGGGCTCTGGGGTCAAGGAACATGACCCTAAGTAGGATCCAGAATTCCTTGGGGCCATCTGCAAAGGGCTGCTATATCCTCGGTCAACTATTCTGTGTCTAATTCATTTATTGAACTTCTTGGCACTGACATCCCTCACGGGTCTACTTCCTTTACCTGTCGGGATGCTGCGTTTTAACTTCAAAGCTGCCTTCAACCTGAGAACTGGATGGAGAAATCTTTGGAGAGAACTTTCAGCCTGTGGCTTTGTTTCCCTCGCCCTTGGCTGGGTTGTCTTCGAGCCAATAGAAATTTCACTGTCTGTGTGGAAAGGTTTTTCTTGGCCGCTGTTGGCTTTGCAACACATCATGAGCTCTCTGTGGTTATCGCAACGTAAGTCTGTCAAAGAACACTATTTTATTTTTAATGACAATGTGATAGAGTTGAAAGAGCTCTGGATTAGAAATCAGGAAAAGGGAAGAAAAGGAAAAAGAAAATTTGGAACCTTGTTTCAGGCCTACGGTCCCCTCACTGGCTTTGTGTCCCAGGGCAAGTCATAACCGCAGGTTGGTTCTCAGTGGCAGTGGGATAGTCCTAATGATGCCAATTTCACAGGAGTTTGGCGATTATTAAGGATATTACCTGGTGAGAATGACTTCTAAGTAGTAAAGCATTTTTAAGATTTTGTCAACCTTCACTCTTATTTTAACTTTTATGGGAAACAGGCATAAATCACAATGGGCTTTATTTTTCTTCTCCAGGAAGTAAGTCTCAACTACCCCAGTCCTCACGGTATATTCTTTCTCCGAGCTGATGAAAAGATAAAGCGCCACCTTTTTTGAACTTAGCCATAATACTTCTTTTGTTATTTCTCTATTTATGCATTTCACGCATAGGATGAAGCCCCCGGCAGGTATCCGGTATGTCTTTATTTTCCTTTCTGTTTGGCACAGCACGGGGCATAAAGTAGACACTTTGTATTATTCAGTTAAATGGAGTTTCCATTTATATCTCTACTTGAACTAATAAAGACGATATAACTCTGAGAAAATTCATTAATTGGGGTCATGTTTATTCTACTATTATCAACTAACATAACACATTTGTTTAAACTCAGGACTCAGTAGTTTATGTTGGTCATTAATGCTTCTCCAGTGAGATATGGTTGTTTATAGCGCTTTGCAAGAATGTGTGGATTTTCCATTCAAAGGAAACCACAGGATGATAATCAGGCAAAGGGAGGTTTGTCCAGAGCCATGGATACGTGGCACTGGTAGTTCCCACCCTTAGCCGTGGGCTCCTCCATTATCTTCCAGCCTGATTTGCAGTGAGGGCAGCCATGTGGCTGAGTTCTGGCCAATGCAAGGTGTATGGCCAGAGAAATGGTCTGCACAGTGTCTAGGGTTGGCTATAAAACTTCATGTGTGATCCTTCTTGCTTGTTCTTTTTGGTCTTTGGTTGATTGAAGAGGACTCAGCAGGGAATCCCAGGGAAATTTTTTTCTGCAAAGGGCCAGATAGTAAATATTTTAGGCTTTGCTGGCCATATGCTCTGTGCCGCAGTTACTCAACGCTACCAATGTAGTGTGAAATCAGCCGTAGACAATGTGTAAACAAATGAGCGTGACTGTGTTCCAATAAACCTTTATTTATAAAACAGGCAGTGGTTGGATTTGGCCCATAGGCTGTAGTTTGCTGACCTCTGACCTGGAGGATGGTGCACCATAGGACTTAAGATCTCTGAATCACCACAGCAAACTCTTCGAGCCAGGCACCCAAAGGGACTATGACGTGTGTGAGAAATAACCTTTGTTAAGCTGCTGAGATATTTGCCTTGTTTGTTAAAACAGCTGATGTGAATTATCACCACTAATGCTGGTTCATTCTAGAATCTGCCATTGTTTTTGTTTTTGTTTTTGTTTTTAAATCCTAGTTCAATTCATCACCAATCCTGCCAATTCTGTCTTCTAAATATTTGTCATATCTTCTTCTATATCCCTACCCGCACTGCCCAGATGCAGAGCCTTGTCATTTACCATCAGTATGACTGCAATAGCCCCAGAACTGCTGTGGCCTCTCCCCAGCTCGTCTTCCGGGCCGTGGATAGAGCAATGGCTGGAGAGACGTTCCAAACACGGCAGTTAAGGCCAGCTCTCTCTGGCTGTCAGCATAGACATTCCCTGCTTGAGGCATGACAGACTGCTCAAAAAGGCAGCTTTGAATCAGAAGGGCTTGACGTAGGTAAGGAGTACTTCTGCCAGACCCGAACGCAACTCGGCTTCATCTGTTCGTCTGGGGGAAGCAATCCTTCCTCACCAGACTGCTGTGGAGACGCAACTGGATTGTTTGTGATGCTGTTTCAAGTGTGGGGCTGTCCTCTTGCCTTGCTGTTTGCTATGGTGACATCCTGCACTTCTTTCCCAAGTGGTGAGAGGAGGGAGCTCTTTTGTTTCCCAGGGTACGTTTGACAATGTCTGGGGACATTTTTGATTGCGCAACTGTGGGGGTGCCTGTGGCATCTAGTGTGAAGAGTCCAGTCATCCTACAACGAACAGAACAATGCCTCACAACAAAGAATTATCTGGACGCAAATGTCAACAGTGCTCAGGATGAGGGACTCTGTTCTAAGGAGCTTTGTGTGAGATTATGAAACTTTATTACTCAAAGGGTGTTTATTTGTCAGCCATGGAATTGAAAATGCTTCTGAAATTGAGAGCCTTTATAAGGGAGCTGCACTGTCTGGTTTTTATACCCCTCCCCAGCCCCCACAACTCCTTGGTCATGATAAATGTTGTTGGATCTGCTAACCCCTAAAGGCATTTGAATTTGTTACCCCTGGTAGACTTCCATTCCCCCAATAGACAGTAACTTACTCAATGGCGGGAACTTTTCTTTGCCAAATTAACATTTGTTTGACCCCTTGAAAGGCAATTTCTTACATGTGTATGTCCAGATGTAGGCTTAGGGTCCACCTTCCTCCCAAAGTTGTTCGTGGAACTCATCTTTCTTTGACTTTCTTTGACTTTAACGTCTGAGTAGTCTAATTCTTCCCAATTACACACAGGAGACCTCAGGATTACAAATGTCTGACTTCAGAACGTCCTCATATACAGATAGTATTGAGATCCCTGGGG
This sequence comes from Panthera leo, assembly GCF_018350215.1. NCBI lineage: Eukaryota > Metazoa > Chordata > Mammalia > Carnivora > Felidae > Panthera > Panthera leo. The sequence goes on along the minus strand of NC_056695.1, from coordinate 69,676,680 downwards.
AATCCAGAGAGAGAGAGAGAGAGAGAGAGAGAGAGAGAGAGAGAGAGATAGATACAGCTTTTAAGGTATCTGGTTCAATTCTTGTTGCTTCTTAGGCTTTAACTGATCCCTAAGGGTCCATGGTTGTCATCTTTCTATGTTCCTAGGGTCTCTGAGTTTATGTCTCACCAATCGCCTGATGATTGGTGGGCCTATGGGAGGATGATTAAGGGGATAGAATGTTCTCTAGGCTACCTCCTTTTCTTTATAACATTAGAAGAGGACACTTTTTTTTTTTTTATGAAAGAATGTTGAGCACTTGTTACTTATGTATCCCAAATAATACAGAAAAGAAGAGTTTCTGGGTCCAGGGAGGCATACAGAGTCTGCCTGGATGGCTGGTCAGGGAGAAAGGTACGTGAGCTGGATACTCAGAGGAGGAGCTAGTGAAGTGATGACTGTATTTCATCAGAGGTGAGGGATTGGAAAGCCACAGGGGAGAGCGAGGGAATGGAAGAGAGAAAGTGTTGTTGGGTGTGTGTCTTCTTCACCACAGTCCCCCCTGCTGCTTGTCTTTGAACACATTCAGAAAAAAAAAACCCATGAAGGAGAAAGTAGATTCCTTATTTTAGTCCATTAGGACTGCTGTAACAAAATATCACACAGTGGGTGGCTTATCAACAGAAGCAATTTCTTTCTCATAGTTCTGGAGGCTAGAGGTCGAACAGCAGATTGCCATCCTGGCCAGGTTCTGGCGAAGAACTTCTTCTGAGCTGCAGACGGCCAATTTCCAGCTATGGCCTCGAATGCTATGAACACTACCTCTGCGTTGCCCTGTTCATCCAGCGGCTCAAGTCTGTCTGCACAGCCCCTCCCCGGGTCCAGCCTCAGTACCGCTCAGCTGTGGGAGTGACTGGTCTCTTTGCTGTCAACCTGCTTTCAGATTTGCTCCCCGTAGCACAGATGACCCTCCAACGGCAGAACAAAGGGCTTCCTCTAGTACGCAATGCGGCCAAAGTGGCTAGAATAGAATTATGATGGTGGTAACATGGGCCACCCGTGTAGGACTTCTTGGCACATGTCTACTCATCCAATCGGCACCACAGCTTATGAGGTAGGTGTCTCTATTTCTCTGCTTCCCCTATTTTAGAAGAGAAAACGGAGGACCAGGGAATTTAGGAGAACTTGTCCAGGAACGTAGAGTCAGTGGTAAAACTAGGATTCAGATTCACTTTTTCTCTTGAAGTTTTTCTTTACCTTTGATGATTTGAGGTGAAAGGGACATTTGCAAATGGTAACATTAAAGAACAGCCGCTCTGTGATTTGGGCTTGCATTTATGCTTGAATTTGGTCCACTCATTCATTCACTCAGGAATGCATTAAAGAAATTGACATTGCCAGGATGTATCCTAGGTTGTGGAGACACAGCTTTAAATTAAGATGTCAAGGTCTTTGGCCTTTTATGAGTTTTGCTTTCTTACGGAGGAAGATAGGCAATGCAAGACACTACATTTAAAAGCTGGCAGTAAGCATACAGACAATTGAGCTGGGTGATGTGATAGGGAGGGACTGTGTGGTTGGGGGATACCAATTTGTGGCAAAGTGCTGAGAGCCTAGTTGGAGCCAAGTAAGAAGAGATTGAGGGGTAGGTGGTAGGGTAGGGAAACTTTTTTTGGCAGAAAGAGTCATCAGTTCCAAGGTCCTGGGGTAGGAAGAAACTGAGTACATGGTTGAACCACAGCACAGGAGGCAAGTGAATCCAGATGTCAGGGAGGAATGTCAAGTCATGTAGTCTTAGGTAAGCCAGTGCAGAGAGTTTTGAGTTTGTTCTCCGCCTGATGGGAAGCCATCAGATGTTTGAAGCAGAGGAGTAATATGATTATCTCATTCTCTTTTCGGATAGCTCACTCTGACCACAGGCGGAGGAGGTGGTCAAGGGTGGGCAAGGGTGGAAGCAGGCAGTGCAGGAGAGAGACTAGGAGTCTAGCACCTATCACCTGAATGGTGGAGATGGAAAAGGAGAGAGGCAGGGCTTTGCCTTAAAGGCTCAGGGTCCAGCACTCACTGAAATGAAGCACTGTCATGACAAGACTTGTAGCTTTCTATCAGGGCAAGGTGGTGAAAGGGAACACACAGAGAAGTCATGTTCCTTTTCCGTATGTTGCCATTCCTGTGGATGGCCGCCCTAGGAATGGCTGTTTTTTTTGTTGTTGCAGAGGTTCAGACTGTAAAATACTGGCACTAACTCATGTTAATAGGCAACCGGAGACAGAGCCGTAAACCAGAGAGGGCTCATGGAAGCAGCAGGGCCCAGATCATCACTTCAAAGATGAGCATCGCCCCATGCACTGCTAGGTCCGGCACCAGTCCATCACTGTGTAAAATTTCTGCAAGTCAGAAATTTCAGGTGCTGTGAGATACCCACTTGAGGTACAGCTATAGCTCTCCTTCTCCCTTCTTACTTATCCACACTGGGTCCCATCTCTTTATCCTTCTTGGCCCCATTGGAGATGTGTTGGGGATTTCAGAAACATGCTCATGTATGGGTGGCAAAAATTTGAGGAGGCTGGTGAAGGAGATACGACGTGACTGCGTGAAGTGCTTCTAGGTCCGTCCTTTAGATTCTGGTTTCCCTTGATACATAGTCATGGCTATGAGTTTGTGTTGGGATGCATCTGGGTCTTGTCTGTCTTGAGATACCCTGACAGTGTCTTCCCTCCTGGCCTGCACCGAAGAGGTACAGGGGGCTTTCAGCAAGAGTGTTGCATAGCTTTTGGGGTTGCAGAAAGCAAGCACGTGTTCATAACATGGCTGGGGAGGTCCCAGGGCTAAGCATCTACTCTAATATAAAGTGGGGCAGTTCACGGCTGAGACTCAGAGTTACCTCCTCATTATGTTAGGATCTGAGTTATGAAGCTGGGCTCTGGGTGCAGTTTTATTTTTTATTTATTTTCTGCAATGATCAGTTAGCAACTGATCATTGCAGAAAATCTGGAGAACTCAGAGACAATTCAATGGGGCGGAAAAATGATTTCCCATTATCCTATTATCTAGAGGCAAACCACTTTGTGTTTTTCATGTTTCCTTCTAGATTAAAAAAAGTTTTCCTATGCACTTTTTTTTTTAATGGAGATGAGTTTACGCAGTATGTGCAAATTTTTTTTGTACTGTATTTTCCCACCTTCCTTTATCTTGAAAAATCTCTTTCCATCATATTAAACATTCTTGGTGACACTCCTTTATTCTCCAAACCTATAGACTCGGCCAGCCCATTGCAATCCTCAGCATTGAGGATACACTGGTGGTGATTAATACGAAATTTGGTCTCTATCTCCAGGGAATCTTCGGTTTGGCAACAAGATGAACTTTTTCATGTATTATGTCTTCATGTTTTTTTTTTTTTTAATTTTTATGAAGGTTCTCTTTCCCTAGCCATCAGAAAGATAAGATCTATATAAAAATACATTGTCGGAATACACCTCAGTGTGTTTGTCTCACCTGTTTTGGTGTCTTATGGCTGAGGGACAAAAAAAGACACCACGCTCCATTTATAGACAAAGAAATGGCCCCAGAGAAGGGATCATCACACTTAATGGTGAAGTCTGGATATAGATCTAGACCTTCTTGGTCTCAGTCAAGGTACCATTCTTTCTTTGAATAAATATTACTTGAGTAATTACATGCAAAGTGTGCTACTAGCCTATGATCTTAGCTGTTGGAACTGCAAACAGCTTGGGTAAACTCATTCTTGCCAAGGTGTTGGCTGACAACAGCTTACGCCTTAAGGAGCTTCCAATTTCATAAGCCTTCCCCATCTGCAAAGTCAAGGCAGTTGGGAGGAGACACTCCTCAAGCTTTTTAAAATCTGGACTATTCTCTGATTCATGCATCCACCAATCTCCTCCTTACTCCAACCTAGACTAACTAAATCTGGGCTTGGAAACCAGGCCACTTGGATGCGAACGGCCTATGTAATTCTTCCGCATAATTAGCCATGGGGATTTGGGCATAGCACTCAGTCTCTCCGAGTCTGTGTCCCTGTCTCCCCAATAGAAACGATAACCAAACCTCCCTCATAGCTTTGTTGTGAAAATTAAATGTAATAATAAGTGTAAGTATTTAACACACTTCCTGGCGCATGGTTAAACCCTCAAAACTACATTCTCTCACTAGGTAGTCCTTATTATTCTTATCGTGGGCAAGTTTAACAATCTCCACTTAGTGACTGACACCACTGAGATATCATGTGTTCCAAGGGAGCTGCCCCTTCTCCTTTACAACTTTGGAAGGAGGTGCGTATTTTTATTCCTCTTTAACCTACGAGGGAAGTGAGATACAGAGAAATTAAGCAGTTAGCTCCGAGTGAAGCCAGGTCTTTTTCTGGCATACTATCATGTTGGGGAGATTTCCTAGTAGAAATAACATTCTGCTACATAAGGCATGCAATTCTGGGTGATGTGGCAAAGGAGAGAAAGATCCTGTGGTTTACCAGATGTTCTCTCCAGGAATCACTGGCTCCAGCACAGTAAGGAGTCACTTCTAGAAAGGTTACTGCAGCTGTATGTGTTCTCAATGAAGTCAGTATCACTCTGAGTAGCAGCAAGAGGGATAGACCAATGATGCCCCGCTTTGGGTGAGCTGACCCCGTGGCCACCCTGAGACTCCCACAATGCACTTACATGAATACGTTACATGAATAACTTGAGGATGTGTCCACAGGTTAATAGCTGCTGGGACTGCACACCTCTGTGGTTACTGAGGGACATTGGTGGGGGCAGCATTACTGGGAGAAAGTTAAGGCGGTCCATGGCCAAACCTGCATTTTGTCCCCCTTTCACCCCAGACCAAAACTGCCATCACAACAGAGCTTCCTGGGCATAGCACTCTCAGCTGATGAGGATTCTTACCATAGTGCTATCCCAGGCAGCAAGTGGTGCCTCCTTGAATTGGCCTCTGCCATCCCTGCCAGGAAACCAAGAGAAGAAAGAGCCTCTGAAATGCCTCCTTGGGATAAACAGAACAGCATTTATGCCCTATTGCTACTGTGGTCCTTGTTATCCTGCACTTCCTATCATTGGGTCCGTGCCAGTTGAATTCTGGAGAATGCACAGGATTCTTCTGCATACGGAGTCAGAACGTAATTTTTAGTTTTAATGGCAATAAATAATAACACGTTTATAATTCACTCTTTCCCCCATTCACACAGCTGTGACTGGGCTCTTGGCTTCTGACAGTCAATCCAACATACTTTCCACCTCCACCCTGCGGCTGCTTTTGGCTTTAAGAAGCTCTTCAGTACCTGGGAAGTTTTTGGGTGGTAGAGTGAGTCCTTGGGAACTGATCAAGGGCCGGTCTGCAATGAGTTACCTAGGAGTTGAGGGTTTCCATTATTTACTGTACATCTGAGTACATCCTTGGCCTTGTCCCTCGGCTAGAGCCAGGGCCTTATGGATGAAACACTCTTGGCCTTTCTTCTAGTGGAGCTCACGGTGGATACAGAGACAAATAGAGAATGTGTCCTCCTGGACCCGGCAGAGAGGCTGTGGGAGCAGCCGGGAGAAGTGTTTTACCCCAGCTTTGGAATCAGAGAAGGCTTCTTGGAAGAGGAGATGCCTTTATCTTATCATCCATCACACCATGTCTTCAATCAACAAATGCTTATTGAATCCTCACAGTATGTCTGGCCTGAGGCTGGGTGCTGGGGACACAGCAGCAAACAAATCAGACAAGTTTCTTTGCCTTCATGGAGTTGCTATGAGAATCTTGAGGAAACACAGAGGAATATCAAGGAAGAAAGAGGCAATGGCAGGGGAAGAGGGAATGGCATTAATATAGAGAGAGCAAAAAGGACAAAAAAAAAGTGCTCTGCATTGTGTGTGCAGGGAACTACATACAGGGACTTTCAATCAATACTGTGATTGACGAGCCAGGAGTATTTAACATAGAAGTGATTTCTGAAACATGCAGACAGGTAAAGGCAGGCTTTTCAACCCCACTAGATCTGATTAGAGACGACTTTCTTACTCTCTGGTTTTCGCTGTGTTTAGAATGGTGCTCAGTATCCAGTTGGTGGTCAGCACATTCTTGTTGAATCATTAAATGAATTAATGCTGGGCCGAGCTGAACACGGGTCTTTGAGTAGATGATGCCACTTCCAGCTTTCACAGAGAGCAGAGCAAAATCATTCTTTAATAATTGATGAATCTCGGGCTGAACACTGGATTAGATCTGATCTCAGCCACATGGCTGGTACCTTCCATTAGAATCTAAAATGCTAAATGCCAGGATAGATTTGCAGAGTTCCAAGTTGATTTTTATTGCTAGAACAACTGAATGAGGCCGTGGGTAACTTTCTGAGATGTCCCTGGGATCTTGAATATTCAGAGGCATTGATACCATTTCTTCAGCCAGGAGACCTTCTGGGGGAGCAGTTGGTTCAGATGCTGCAGCAGGTCCTAATCCTTGAGGTACCCCTTCTTTGGAAGGCCTCCCTGTACCTCCCACCCCTTCCCAACAGAACCTATCCCTCTATCTCTGTGCTACTTCTGTCCTTTATGTCTGTTTTGATCTCTTTTGTAATTATATTTTCCCTTCCATATCCACCCCTGGACTGTAGGCTCTTCACCTTATTTGACTTTGATTCTTTGGTGGCTTGGGAAAGACCCTGCAGCATTCATCAGAAGACTCACAACCTGGCAGGAGGCACAGGCATTGAAAGCAGCCATGCATCAGAATCTTTCAGGGACTTGTGGACTTTCAGAGTGCTATGGGACCCGGAGGAGAGGATGCCTGGGTGGGCCTGGGTAATGAATGTTGTGAAGTCATCACAAAAGAGGCACCATTCAGTTGGGAGATGAAAAGGATTTTGCTGTGGGGGGTTGGGGGGGGGGAAGATCTTATGAAACAAAAGGAGTTTTGGAAGGAGTACTGGGGTGTTTATTGTACTCCTGCTTTTACACCCCCTATTTTCCTGTCTGGGACATATGCTTGAAGGGTTGGGCTGGAAGCAGCTGACAGGAGGTTGACATTAGTCCTCATTCTGGGGAGTTATTTCTGACAGCCCATTTTACAGCTGGGGACCCTCGGGCTGGAAAAGGGGAAATATGTGGTAGGGACAGAGCTGGCTGCAAATTGCTGATTTTATGCTTCTGCCTGCCAATGTCGCTGCCTTTTGTTGCCTGTGTTCTCTTGCCAGGTGTAGTCTTGGAGTTTCCTGCAGGTGGGGAGAGGATTTCCTTTTGGATGATGTTCAAATAGGTCAGACATGTTGCTTCCTTATCTGCTGCTGCTGTTGAGAAGGAGCCAGCTGGGCCTTGGTTTTCCCAGTTACATCTGCATAGCAAGAGAAGACCTTGTCTCCTCTAATAATAAAGATCTCGCTCTCTCTCTCCTTATCTTTTTTTTTTTTTTGTCTCTGTCTCTTTCCTTTCTCAGGATTACATTAAAATTAGACAATTCTGCACCGAGCAAGACCAGGGCCTTAGGATATGGTCACAGAGATTGGAAATGAGGAGGTTTGGGATGGCTGTAACTGTGCATACACACACACACACACACACACACACACACATACAAACACATCATATTGCATATTGGTCCAGGGTTGTTCTTGGAAAGTGAATTCATATGCCAATGGAAATGCAAATTGAATTACACAAACAGAAATGAAAATAAGACGGTAAGAAATAGTTTAGTGGAGCATGCCCCGCCCCGGCCCTTTGCAGAGGTGAGTGAGGTATTGCACAAAGTAGCCTGAGTGAAGGGCATTGGCTCTTCTCAAACCCCAAACAAGAATCTCATTTTCATGTCTTTACTGTACCATCCCAGTGTAGCCCTCTTCCTAGGAGCTGGGCCATGGGAGAGAGCCCTCATCAGCTGGGCACCTACTGTTCTCCAGGTCTGTTCTAAGATGTGGCAACTGTCATCTAATTCAACCCTCACCACAACTCCGTGAGGAGTGGACAGTTATCACTGTTATACAAATGAGGAAACAAAAGCCCAGGGGAGTTAATGGACATTTGCCAAGGTCACTCGGCCATTAACAGACAGACCTGGAACTTACGTGTGACTTGATTTAAGGATAAATTGACGTGACCAATGTCTTGTTTCTTTTTCCATTTTTTGGTTCTGCTTCCACGATATTCAGGCAATTCTCTTCTGTTCCACTCATACTTCTAATACCCCTGCAGCTGGAGGCTATGGCTGTCTTTGCTCACATCCAGTGGGGAGGACACAATGTTTTCGTGAAAGACGAAGGGAACGTCTGTTTTCCAGAATCTCTAGCAAATGTGTCACTGACAGATGAACCCGCTTGGTCACTGGTGAAATCCCATGATTTAAAATGGGGAAGAGTGGTGGTCGCACTTGTAAATCAGGATCCTGTTAGAAAGAAGAGGGAAGGCCTCCTATGTAGGCACCCACAGGTGTCTGCTAAGGGTATCTGGAAGATTCCAATAGTGGAATGCCTCTTAAGAAACAAATCAAAAAGTAGTGGCTGACGGAGTACTTATTATTTATTTAGTTATTATTGAAGTGTCATTAACATACAGTGTTACATTAGTTTCAGGTGTACAATATAATGACTCCACAATTCTATCCATTTCTCAGTTCTTCTCATGAGAACTGAACTCTTAATCCCGTTTATTATTTCCCCCATCCCCTCACCCACCTCCCATCTGGCAACCACCAGTTCTCTGTATTTGTCTGTTTTTTTTTTTTTGTTTGTCTCTTTTTCCTTTGTTCATTTGTTTTGTTTAGCTTGCAAGAGTGACACCGTATAAATCCTCAATGTGAATAAACTAACCCCTTCTTACTAATGTATTAGGATTTTCATATCACAAAATGTTTTCATAATGCTTATTTATTTGAGTTTCGCGGTATCACTTTGATGTCGGTTTTCTTCTCTCCACCTCACAAGATAAGAGGTAAGGTGGGGAAACAGGGGTGGTAGAAACTCCAATTGAGATCTTTAAGCTTTTTCACTGGTCTTTTCACTAAAACACTGATGTTTAATTACTGGAAGTGTTTTCCGATCAGTCCAGAGCTGATTACCCTTAATAAAGTATTTGAAATCTTAAAAGTATGACTTCTGCTTTTGCCCAAGAAAACGGAGGCAGCCATACTGAAGTATGTCATGCCTGAACACTTCCTCTGTGAGTGCATAAACCTGGGAACTGAGACAAAATATTTTCATCAGAGAATTTTGAGGTGTCTCGTTTTCACCAATTACTCAGAACTACCAAATCTTTGAGATTCATCCATTGAACAAATATCGATTTGTGCAAGGCTGGATTTCAGACCCTAGTGATTTGGTCTGAGGAGAGAAAGCGGACCAGGCTCAGGCAGGGTTTCTGTTAACAGGACTCCACATTTGAGATGCGGGAGCAACCTAACTATACCTCCAATACATACATTTCTTCCCATTATCGCTACCATGGCCTCAACTCAAGACCTCATTGCTTCTTGGGTCAGCTTCCTGTTTTACATCCTCCCTATGCAGGCTGAGTGGCCTTTGCAAAATGGATAAGTGATGGCAACTCTCCTTCTGAACCGAAACCCTTGCCAGTTTCTCAATGACTTAGAATAGAGTCCAAGTCGCCATTAAAAGCTGTGCACCTCGGCCAGCCCCCTGTTTCCCTTCCCTTCCCTCTTACTTCTCTCCCCACTTTGGCCTTGTTGATCTCCCTGTAGTTCTTGAAATACGTTGTTCCCTTTCTTGCTTCTAGGTCTTTGCATGTGCCTCCTGTAGGGAAATGTTCAAGTGTGGTCTCTGCAGGTTATGCATGGATTGACTGTAAATGGTCAACCAGACTTTGTGATTGATGTGTGATGAGGAACACGGCAAGTAACCCTCTGCTCTTCAAATTATTGGAAGCCAACCTTTCTCTTCTTCCTAAAACTATTTTTTGGTTCATGTAACAATGGAGGCGGCTGGCTTCATGCATTGATAAATCCAGGGCTCCCATTAGGTTGACTGTATCATTTACTATTTTGAGGGTGAAAGAAAATTCCATGAGTTATTACCTCAGAATAACAGTTAAAAACTTAGTTAGTCCCAATGATTGGGCACGTATGTCATTAGAATACTCTTTTGCTCTCTCTCTCTTTCTTTGCTTTTCTCTTAGATCATATTCTCAGTTAGGCTGTTCCCACAAGGTGGTTATACCCTAACAGTGCCTCGATTATTGTGGCCACAGCGAGGGGTGCTCTGGTTAGCCAGGCCTGGTCACTGGTCCACCCCTAGAATGGTGGAATAACAGAAATTGTGAGGGGAGTGGGGTGGTTCTTCACACCGGAAACCAGGTGCTTGTATCCTGGTAGAAGGAAAGGGTGCTGTACAGTCAAAACAATAAAAGTGTACGTAACCTTTGGTAGCTGTCGTCATGGATCCATGGTGAGGAATACAAAAAAGCGTGATAACATTACAAAAGAAATGTTGCACATTTTGATGGCTTCTGTAACGTGGGAGGGTCTTTGGTTCTGAATAAAATGCTTCAAAGTTACGTAAAAAAAGCCAGCAATCATTAATGATAGGGGAGACCCGGTGTGGGGTATATGGGAGCTCCGTGCCACCTTTGAGGTTTTTCTGTAAACCTGAAACTAGTCTAAAATGAAAATTTACTTTAAAAATAGAAACTAGTAGGAAAATGTATCTTCTTACAACAACTCAAAAGTGCATTCCATAGCTATCAGAGGAGCAAGATAAGGTTACTTACCTTGTAGGGGAAAGGAAGAGAGAGACTCCATCCCTGACGATGGCAATAAATACAGAGCACGCATTTTTGTACAGGAGAGTGGAAACTGAAAGAACTTAAAAATTTCAGTTTAGTTTACTGTAGTTTGAGAAATGCTCTCTTCTTATTCTGTTCTGTACATGTAGGAGAAGGCGAAGTGGAGACCCAGGACTTATTTTGCACTTGAGTTATGTTTATGCATAAATTTGTTTATGTCAGTTAAACTATTTCTTGCAATTCTGTCATTTAATTGTTATATACACTGATGATATATGAGTACAAAAATGAGAATTGAGATGTCCATGAAATTGAAGCTAAATGCTCTGGAAAGACTTGATGAAGACAACTTTTTCCTAAAATTGCTATTGAGTTAGGTGTGATTGAGACAAATATAAATCATTGGGAAAACATTCATAGGAATTGGTAAGAGATCTGTACTCAGATTTCTTCCCGAGTGTTTGACGTTGTCACTCCACCCCAGGAAAGATTCAGACTTGTGGACAATGCATAATGGGTGTGTTTACACAAGACACAGGCTTTGATCTCCAATCACTGGACCCATAAAAAAACCAAAAAACAAAAAACCCTTGTCGTTACATTAAAAGATTGGTGACTAAATGAACATTTATATATTTTCAACTAAAATAAAGCATGTAAAAGATGTGAATCCATATAAACAGATTTTTCAATCAACCAGCCAACCTTGGGACCCATTCATATAGAATAAAAGGTTCTACTGGGTTGGCAAATTGCAATAAGTGAGAAAAACTTTGTTGAATTCTTTCTGACGTACAAAGCTCTTTTAGATATGATGCTTTTTCTCTGACTTCAATTAGCCTAACGATCAGCATGTTGTTCTTGATGGCGTGAAGCAGAAATTTAGAGAGATAGGGGAATCATTGGTTGGTAAGCAAAGAATTGCCATGTTTTAAAAAAATTCCTCTATCCTTATTATTTAGAAAGTATATTGTTTCTCCCAAGTGAGTCCACTGAAATGAGAAAAATAGATTGTTTGAGCTGATGTGTATGTCATAGAGGTACGGAAGTTATACAACTCCCACTGCTTTTATAATTTTAGGAACTTCCTGCCATAGGCTTAGTTCTGGATTAGACCCAATATGTCCAAAATTTTTTGTATGGATTACTCACTCTGCAGAGTAGCCATTATGGAAGGCTTTTATGCTACCCCCTCACCCTCCTGACCAGTAATTGTGCTCTCTTCCCCTCTCTCTTTTGCTACCAGTGAGAAATTCTCAGATAACACATGCTTCTGCGAAGGTAGGTCTGGGTTTGTTGCTGTTGAAATGGTAGCATCTTAGCAAAACTATTTCCTATGCGTATATTTTTGTTTGGTTTACAAATGTTTGCACGTACATTAGCTCATTTGAGCCACATAACAAACCTCTTAACTTCCCTTTTATAGTTGAGAAAACTGAAATTCAAAGGCTGGAAGTAATTTGTTTGAAATTCCTTAATTAGTCATTGGAGACCTGGTGTTTGGTTTAGGAACTTCTGATTTCATACCCGAAGCTTCTTTCTGAAACCCCAACACAAACGTAAGTTATTCTTGTTTATTTGTTCCTTTTGGGTTACTCACATCACACACATTTTTTATTACCTTTTATTAATTCACTTAATGGAGAGTTTATTGAGCATTAATTGCATGTGAAGCAATTGGTTAAAAATAGTTGTGACTGAAATAAACCAGAAGCTCCCTTTTTGGGGAGGTTTGGAGACTAAGACGTGACCACTATAAATGCTCACACTCTTGGGGTTCACCCTTGAAACTTCCCATCTGTGCTTTTCACATGCGTGCCACATAGCACGCAAAGCTCAGAGAAGCATAAATATCCATGTTCGCATGCTGCCATTGGTTAATTGCACGATTATCAGTAAGCAATATGATGGTGTGAACATGTGCTCCTGATAATTGCCACCATTTCCCATGGAGTGAGCATGTATTTATTTACCACATTATTACTGCAAAAAAATGTGTGTGATTTTGCTGGTAACTATGTAATTAACTTGTACCTCACTGGGTTATTTTCGCTAGGACTGCATCTGGTGACTTCTAAAGAGCTGTTAGGAACAATGCGGAGCGCGACTTGTGGTTCTGTCCACGAGAATGCTTCTATGTTGAGCATATTTGTAGTTGATTATTTTTGAGCCAACTGTTGGTGTCGATTTCAATTTATTGTGGGCTTGTGCCAGAGAATACGTGCTTCAATATAAAACACCACTTCTTTCTCCACCGATTCCATAAAACTGCTTTCCACTGACCGTATTACTCTCCTCGCTCAAATACCAGCTGGATTTGTTCAACATAAAGCAACAACCCTGCCTATTCTTCATAGACTTCATAAATGGTAAGGTTTACATTACAGTGCAGTTTTATGAACGTAACATAGCCACCTTGGAATAGGGCTCTTTGAAGTTTCCATTCTTCAGAATCTTTGCTTTACTTCTCTGAGTGGCAAATTGCTTTTGTTATTCTGTTAATGTGAATGTTTAATGTGATGTTGCTATCGTACAGAAGATTGGAAAGTAGAGGAGAAAAGCTCCGCCCCTTTTTTTTCTGTTTTACAAACTCAGTACCCATTAACATTGGGTATATGTCCCTCCAGTCTTTTTTCTTACACACTTGTGATTTAAAAAAGAAGTGGTAAGTAACCACCTTAGGCAGAAAATGTGATAATCTTCTTTTCACTTAATGCTTTATCTTTATTTTCTTGTGCTCCAACATAGTCTTATAAAACAGTCTTTTGAGGGGCGCCTGGGTGGCTCAGTCAGTTAAGCGTCTGACTTTGGCTTAGGTCATGATCTCATGGTTTGTGAGTTCGAGCCCTGAGTTGGGATCTGTGCTGACAGCTCAGAGCCTGGAGCCTGTTTCAGATTCTGTCTCCCTCTCTCTCTGCCTCTCCCCTGCTCACGCCCTCTCTCTGTCTCCCAAAAATAAATAAACATTAAAAAAAAAAAAGCTTTTGAAACGAAATGGATAGGCACTTTTCCCTATATCTCTGGATAAGTATATCTTGAAACTCTGGACTTACACATCAAACCAATGTATGAGGACTCTAAGAGGTGGACGAAAGTAGGCAGACCGGCCAGGGGACATCAGGACGCAGGGAATGACATGGCAACGAGTTCTCTGGACTTTCTTTTTTGCCTTGTATATCCCACACTGGGTGGTAGAGAAATTGGCATCCTAGCAATGTTGATGCATTCAGACAGAAAGGCCCCAAGGAAAGATTGATTTCTCGAAAAAGGGGCGGCTTAGCAAGAAAGAAAACTTTTAGACACGGGTTACCAAATACCACGAGAAAAGAGCAGCCTCGTACCATCTTACTAACTATGGCTTTATGGGGGGTCTTGGCTTCCACCCTCACCTAGCTGGGGTGGTGACTGAGAAGGCTAAATAGGGACCTGGGACTTCTATCCTGACTGGGCACTAATGAGCACCCCCCCATACTGCCCACTGCTTGCCAGAGAAGTCTGAGGGGAGCCTGAATCCCTTCCCCCATCCAGGAGTAAGGAGGGCTCCCTCCATTTTCCTGAGAGTCAGCAGAGGACAAGGGGGACACCTGGACTTCCACTTCCATCCAGCAGAATAAGGTGGTGTCTCCCTTCTCCCTCTGGCTGGTATCAGAGGAAGTCTGCTGAAAGAGAAGATTTAAATAAGACTCAGAGTCTTATAACCCCAAATATCCGGGATTCAATTAAAAAAAAATCACTTCAAAGAACCAGGAAATTCTTGAATGAGAAAAGACAGTTATGAGATACCAACACCTAGATGACTAAGATGTTAGAATTGTCTGGCAAGAATTTTAAAGCAGCCATTATAAAAGTGCTTCAGTGAGCCATTATGAACATGATTGAAAAATAGAATAAAAAAATAGAAAGGCTCGGCAAAGATACGAAGAATAGCCAAATGGAAATGTTAGAATATTTTTTTGAAAAAGCCAACCAAACACAAGGAGGAGGGCACCTGTTGGGATGAGCACTGGGTGTTGTATGGAAACCAGTTTGACAATAAATTATATTAAAAAAAAACACACCCAACCAAACAAAAAACAAAACAAAAAACCCCCAAAAACTCAACAGTAAAATGGAGGAATAGGCCAAACAAGTGGTAAAACTTTAAGATAGAGCGATACAAATGACCTAGTCTGAACAACAGCAAGAAAATGGAATTTAAAGGGGGAACAACAACAACAAAAAGGCAAGCCTCAGGGATGTGTGGGAATAAAATAAAAGATCTCAGGGTGCCTGTGTGGCTCATTCGGTTAAGCATCCAGTTCCTAATTTCAGCTTAGGTCATGATCTCACAGTTCCTGGGTTCGAACCTCCTTCCCCCCACCGCCCCGCCTTGGGCTCCACTCTGACACCATGGAACCTGCGTGGAATCCTCTCTTTCCCTCTCTCTCTGCCCCTCCCCTCGCCCAAATAAACTTTAAAAATGAAATGAAATAAAATAAAACACAATATCCAGCATTCATGACATTGGCATCTCAGAAGGAGAGGAGAAAGAAGGTGGCACTGAGAAAGTATTTGAAGAAATGATGGCTACCTTTCCCAGATTTGACAAAAGATAAACCTACAGTTTCAAGATGGCGAGTGAACCTTGAACAGGATAAACCCAAAGACACCTGTGCCAAGATACGTCATAATAAAACTTCTGAAAACTAAGCAACACGCAAAATCTTGAAATCACGGAGAGAGGCATGACGGTTACTTCCGGCAGGGGGGTGTGGGGGGGTGGGGAGAGACAAAATGAATGACACCATATTTCTCATCAGAAACCACCTCTATGGCCGGGAGGAAGTGCTGTCCTGTTTCTAAGTGCTGAAGGACAGGAACCTTTAACCCAGGTTTCTATACCCAGAGACCATATTTTTGTAGCACAGAGGGGAAATAAAGGTATTCTAAGGTGTAGGACGACTGAGAGAATTTGCCCCCAGCAGAGCAAGTTTTCTAAAGGAATTCCCCTAAACAGAAAATAAATGGAAAAGGTAAAAACATATATAAATATGACAGGCTTCCTTTCCCCTCCCGAAGGTTCTAAATTGTGTTGAATGGTTGAAGCCAAAATGATAGCGCCATCTGATGTGGTTATCGGAGGACGTCAAAGCAGAAAATACTTAAAATGACTTTATCGATGGCAGAGGGTGAAAAGGGGTGAAAGTGGGGGTGTGTGAGCAGGAAGGGGAAGTATAAGGGAGATCTCCGTGGTGAGTGAATTGTTCTGTTATCATGATGGCAGTGGTGCTTATGGGGATTCTAGGCCTGTGATAATAGGGTGTAGAACTTGGGGCACTCCTGTCGATTTCCTGCTGTTGCTATTGTTTGACATCGTTACAAAATGTAAGGTGTAACCATTTGTGAAATCGGAGTGAAGGGTGCATGACACCTCTTTGCGCTCTCTCTCAAATCTCTAATTTAGTGAGTTAATAATTATAGATTGTGAATCTGTAATTATTTCAAAATAGAAAGTTCCAAAAAGCAAAGTGGGTAGTGAATGAATAAACAAAAATGGATGCATCTGTATTAAGAATTCCATCCAGCAACAGCTTGGACGAATCTCTCATGGGTTATGCCGAGTGAGAGAAGGCATGCAAAAGTTTACATACTCTGTGATTCCATTCAGGTAATGATCTGGAAGAAGCAAAACCCCAGGGAAAGAATCTTGTCAGTGGATTTCCTGGGGGGTGGAATTGGCTGCTTGAGGGAGATTTGGAGGTGATGGAGGTGTTCTGTATCTGGATAGTGGTGGTGATTACACAACGGCATACATTTTTCAAAACTCATAAAACTACCTCCATAACCTCAGTGTAATAAAAACAAAAGGGAAGGGGTGCCTGGGTGGCTCATTTTGTTGAGCGTCCAACTTCGGCTCAGGTCATGATCTCACTATTTGTGAGTTCCAGCCCCATGTGTGGAGGTTGCTTCCGATTCTATGTCTCCCTCTCTCGCTGCTCCTCCCCTGCTCATGCTGTCTTTCTCTCTCTCTCTCTCTCTCTCTCTCTCAAAAATAAATAAATCTTAAAAAATTTTTTTAAACAAAAGGGAAACATCATAACGTACTTAACCATATATATGATAACGGAATGCTTCTGTTGTTTTTCATTTTTTACTATCCCAAACTGTGCAGTCACAAACACCTGTGGGCAAATAACTTGGTTTCTTTGTCTTATTTCTATGGACCGTGGACCGTATTCCCGGAAGTTGTAAGTGTGGATAGACAGGAGTAGGGGGATGAATATTAGGAACGTTTTTATAGCCTTTGAAAAATAATTGCAAAATTAGTTGCCAGAAATTAAGTGTCGTGTAACCAGCTTATAAAGCCCTAAGAGGGTCTGAAAGTACTTCTGTCTTCCACACTTTTGTGGGCATCAAGAGTTTGACTGCTACTGTCTGTTAGTTCTGTTTGGTTCGGATATCTCTTCTTGATAATTGAAGGGTTTGTATTTACTTGAGTCTTTATAATTATGGCATATAGGATTAGTTGGGCAGAACTGAACCCACGCTATTTACAGTTCACTAAACATCCCCTTAAACATTCCCGCACGTGTATGACAAGCTATAAATACTCTCCATTTATAACTAGAGTGTGTGGTTCTGGTAATTACCAGCAATTTCCTTCACCAGAATCTTGGTGACATCTGTAGACAGGAGAATTAGGGAGGTGTCTCTATCCTGGTTCTAGGATGAGCCCCTCCTTTTTATCTTTATCCTTTGTCCTCTGTTTCTCTGTTATTCTCACGCTGTCTTCTTGTCCCATTCAATAGCATATCCCTTTTTTACATAATCTATTTCACATCTTGATGATCCCTTGCATTTGGTTTGGGCTGATATGTTCGATGAATTCTGTGTCATAAACAGTTCAATTTGTCACGAACTGCTCAACATACACACTGTGGGATCCAGGATCTTCATCCACTCTGTTTCTGTCGTTGCAAGGATACCGTCCCCTATTTGGGACGTGGGTGCAACACCACACCCCAGGCAGGTGTGGCCTCCCCTCATACGTTCTTTGCAAAATGACTCTGCTGCAGAAGCTACATCTTGGAGTGCTTTGTGTCCACACTGCAGTGATGGGCCACATTGCATAGCCTCTCCTGGCATTGGTTGCAGCTGAACAATTTCTGGGTAGGAATCACCCTACAAAACAATCCCCTGCTTCATGAGAAGCCTACTCCACTTTTACTTCCTCTCTTGCCCTGATAGATGGGTATGTTTTCATCTACTCTATGGCATTTGGTTTTCAGATCTCTGAAGGCGATGCCGACACCCCCATTTTGCATCTACATAGTACGATGGCAAAACCTTTCCACGTGGGTGCTACCTCTAGAGGTGATCTTTTTTATTTATTTATTTTATTTTTTTAACGTTTTTTATTTACTTTTGAGACAGGGAGAGACAGAGCATGAACGGGGGAGGGTCAGAGAGAGGGAGACACAGAATCTGAAACAGGCTCCAGGCTCTGAGCTGTCAGCACAGAGCCCGACGCGGGGCTCGAACTCACGGACCGCGAGATCATGACCTGAGCCGAAGTCGACACGCTTAACCGACTGAGCCACCCAGGCGCCCCTAGAGGTGATCTTCCAAACGACGTGTGGTCCACCTTGGCAGAAACTTGACATGTACCCAGGAGAGTTCTCTGCTGCTGTTCTGCCCTGGCCTTGCCTCATTCCCATGCTGGATTGGAACCTAGGACTCTTGGTTCCCATTCCTCCCTCCCTCCACTTTGGGGCCCTGAAGTGTCAGCTCTGTTCTGGGTGTCTGGGGCTCCTTCAGTGAACAAACGGAGTTCTGTTCATACGATGTTTACCTTCTAGTAAGGGCAGACAGAGACGGACCATGAATCATAAACATTATAAGTGAGTAAATGATGTTTGATGTGAGAGGCGAGTGCCATGGAAAAATATTTTGTATTTATAACATATAAAAGCAGAAGGAGCCCTCGACAGTGTTGGGCCCTGCAGTTTCAAAAAGGCTGGTCGTGATAAACCGTGAGCAAGTGGTGCATAAGCAAAGTCTCGGTGTCTGTGTGGAGAGCATTGTGGGCACGGGATGTGGCTGGTGCAGGGACTTAAGGTGGAATGAGAGGTGGCTGAGTGACAGGGGACAGAGTGGAAAGAGCTGCGAAGGGGTGGCAGGGAGGCCAAATGACGAAGGGCTCTGCAGGCTGATGTGGGACGTAAATGCAGTCCCATTCCCGTCGGCTACAGCCAAGTCAATTTTCATGAGCAGCTTTGTTCGATATTCTTTACAAGAAAACCATCACTTAACCAGTCAGTGTGGCTTCTGCTGGCCAGATCCTGCTGCACGAATATGCTAGAGACACTCAATCTCGTTTCTAGCAAGACTTGGCATCAATTTAACACTGTTCAATCAACTCAGTAAATATGAATTAAACATTTATGGTTGTATTAAATATTCGAAAGATAGGAACCAAAACAGTCTATCAAGTAATTGTACATATTTGTGCATTTACAAAATGCATATTCATGAGAGCTATGTAAATATATATTTAGTCATTTCCTCTTCCATGTGAAGAGCCACGGCTGAACTACAGATGGTAACTTTCTTGCATGTAATTACAAGAATGACACAGGAAACCATTTTAGGGTTGTTCTTAGAAAAAGATCATTGTTTGTTTGGCCATTCCACGAGTTCAGTGCTCTGAGAATTGAAGAGAAGAAAGTTCTGGAACATGCCGGTCCTTGTGGCAGTCATTTGAGAAAGAAGTGGCAGTTGCCCTGCAGAGAAGTACCTTATTGCAGCAATCTTATTCCCCACGGAAGTGGCTGTGTTTTTATTTTCCAGCAAGAGTCACAAAAGGGAAGATGGACGCGTGTGGGACATGCGTAGGGTTATGCGCGGCTCAGATAGTCCAGCCATAGCTTCACCCTTTCTCTTGCACTCAGAAGGCGCGTTGGATGCTAGCAGTGAGAATGATGATGATATTTTGGGGTTCATATTGAATTCACTCTAATTTATTCAAAAACATGTCCAACTCTAGTATGGTATTTATTAATAGTAACATGGCTGGCACCCCCTCGCAAATGTTCATGACAATTCTTGTGGATCCTTCTGCCATATCTGAGGACTCTGGGTAAAGAGATTGCTGAGGCTGTACGTGTTCTAATTTTGTCTCTGTGGAAGATCTGATGTGAAAATCTTCCTGAGAATCGGAGTTTTCGAAAAGGATCTTCATTTCCTAAGGTCCTGATACTCTTATTAACACTTGTCAATTCATTTAGTCGGCAAAGATTCTGTGAGACCCAATGTGGGGTGGGGGTACTTTCTCCCAGATACTAAGTCTCTTCCTGTACCCTCCACTGTTCCTCAAGTATTTTGGAGAGAGAGAGAGAGAGAGAGAGAGAGAGAGAGAGAGAGAGAGAGAAATTGCCCAAGAGATATAGCTGGGTCTCCATATCCCCGAAATTTGACTAGCTGGCCCCACTGCTCTGCATTCTTGAGTGAAACAGGCAAAAATGGAAATGGCATCTGCATATACAGACAGTGGCTGTCACTGGTTGTCAGGTGGGGCTTTAGCCTAGTTGGCTGGACTGATACTTGGGCAAGCCCCTAGAACTCAGGATGACTGCAGAAGCAGAGTGGGCATGGTCAATGTCTCTTGGATTCTCTCTTTTGGAGACAAAGGGATTTTGATTCAGTAATAGGTTAGCAGTAAGAAACCACTCCTGGATTGGGCGGGCCATGTGGTTACTCAGGTGGAGGTAGCCTTTCTGGACCTTCCCACCTCACTCAGAGAAAAAGGCAGCGTCCTCACTCTGTGATTCCCCCCCACCCCCCACCCCCAGATGTAGGCTTCGTCTCTCACTAGTCCTCTACTCATTGCTCCCCACCCCACTGGGCTCTTGCCACTCCTTGAATCACCTCAGGTCCTTTAGTACCTGCTGTACCCTCTGCCCAGTGTGCTCGGCCTGTCATTTGTGCGGCTATTTCTCTCACTTCCTTCAGGTCCTTATTTAAAAATGACCTTCCCGGGGCGCCTGGGTGGCTCAGTCGGTTAAGCGTCCGACTTTGGCTCAGGTCATGATCTCGCGGTTCATGAGTTCAAGCCCCGCGTCGGGCTCTGTGCTGATGGCTCAGAGCCTGGAGCCTGTTTCAGATGCTGTGTCTCCCTCTCTCTGACCCTCCCCCGTTCATGCTCTGTCTCTCTCTGTCTCAAAAATAAATAAACGTTAAAAAAAAATTAAAAAAAATTAAATAAAAAAAATAAATAAAAATGACCTTCCCTGTGGAGTCTTACATGACCGTCCTATTCAAGATTTTAAGTGCTGTCTCAACATTTCATTTCCTGTCCTGATCGTTTCTTCTAAGCACTTAATGCTAACACACCGTATTTGTCCTCTTCGTGTCTAGCTCTCTACTGCAGGGCACATTCCACAGGGGCATGGGTTTTTGAGTATTGTGTTCACTGCTGGATCCCCAGCATCCTGAACAGGGCCAGCCACATGGTAGAATTCAATATTTACTGAATGAATCGATGACTCCATGCTTAAGAGCAAGGAGATTTCACAGATAAGCAGGAGAACGAAGCATTACACAGACAACGGGCTATGTATTGAGAGAGAGGTGAGATGCTGATGGGTTTTCTGGAAACTTTCCAGTGCCTACTTCCAACCTCTAATGACCCTGGGTTTTATTTCCTGTCCATGGTCTCTCCCTGGAAAATTATCCTTTTCTTAAGCTACTTTAAGTGGGTTTGTGTTTACTGCAACTAAAAAAAATCTCTAAGCAAGTGGAATAGAGTCCAACTAGGAAGCTCTAATTGTTTTCTGAGCACACAGGGCGCACTGAAGGATGGGGTTCCCATGCAGTGAACAGTTTTGTGGGTATCTCTCCCAGATAACTAGGTCACAGACAACTGGTGTTTCCCCATGTGGCAAAGTGGAACGTGCACAGAAATCCCTGCCTCCTCTCTGCTTTTCAAGCACTGCTGAATGCCTCCTAATGATTTCATCTGCTTGGAGGTCTGCTGGGTTTTCTACTTGCATAGAAGGTGGTGGTGCCCGGGGCTGATGCATGCTTTGACTACTGACTTGAAACATGCTTTGATGAATTAGCGCAACCCGGCCAGCCATTTACTTTAAATTTTACCCTTGATTCTTCCTCTAGCAAACAATTAAGGAGCGGCAGTGGCTTCCTGCAGGGGAGACCAATGCCTTCTGTCCTCTGCGGAAACAGCTTTGGCGTTCTTCCAAAGGATGAATGGTGTGGACCAGGAGCTCCAGTCTCCCTTGGCTTCGAAGCATCCAAATAAGTAAACATTTAACTGCTTACAATAAAATAAAAATAAATACAGTCAAGTCACAAACCAGGAAACCAGTCTAGGTTACCAGATCATCCCGTGACTTGACACGGGGGCTAGAAAATGCATCCTTGAACTTGGCAATGCAGGAATCCGAGGCGCACCGAGGGGTCACATGAATGACTGGGCCCAGTGACAAGGCACCATGTTTTCCTCTTCGCTGGGTGAGGAGCCCAAACCAACCTCCAGAGCTCCTGAATAAGAGGAAAATGTCTCTTTAACAGCATTAAGGGACAATTTATTATGTGTATCCTTCCAGGGAAGCATAATGTCAGTGCAGGCCCATTGCATTTGCATTATTTCCAGACAACAGCAGCAGCAGAAAAGGACACTGATTTATTTCAGAGCAAGCACAGGTGAATTTAATGTCTGTTGGGACTGAGCCAGGGAAGACTTAACCCACTCTGGGCTTTCAAGTGCTTGAGGGGGGACCGCGGGTTTTTGGAAGGGTCCTATTGGCCTCCGGCTAAATTCAGCTTCCCTGAGCCAATATTACTCGATCACCTGGTCAGAAAAGCTCTTGCAGAGTGAAGGGGATGAAGCAAATTCTGTTTAGGAATAGAAAATCTGGTGCTGGCTTTGTCAGCACATACACTAAAAATTGGAATGATATTTGCGTGGCCCCTGTGCAAGGATGTCACCCAAATTTGTGAAGCTTCCGTATTTTTTAACTGGAATTAAAATAACAATGAATGAATGAATGAATAGAAAATCTGGTTTTATGCCCTGGCCCAGCTAATTTCTTTGTCAATGACCTGGGCAAATAATTTAGTCCTTTTATTTTTATTTTTTAATTAATTAATTAATTAATTTTTTTAATAATTTAGTCCTTTTAGGACCCAATTATTTCTTTGTAAAGGAGTCTGAGAACACTAGCCTGCAGGCTTGTAGTGAGGATACAGTAGGCAAATGTATGAGAGAGGGCTTTGTGAATTGTATACTTGCCATTGTTTGGAGCTGACATCAATTTGGGATTCCTAGCAAACAGCTTTATCCCAGAAGAATCATCAAGAAGATGGTAATCACAATTACCCTTTGAACCCTAGCATTCGAGCATTATAGGATTGTAAAAGGTCCTGGTAGAAAGTCTGAGATAGCTGTTCCCAACCTCTTGTTGGGCAAATGAAGAAACCAGTTGTAGGGAAGGAAGTGGACTGAACATCATGGGGGATGAGGTGAATCTTAATTATCTTTGCTCTCCGTTCCTTAGCAGTATGCTTCAGAATGCTGTGTTCACAATAAAAGCTCAATAAATGCTAAGAGAAGTGACAGAATTCACTCACTGTCAAACACAACCAGTGTGGCTGTTGACAATGGCAGTTGGAATCTTTTCTTTTCAATGCACGCTCCAAGTATCTTTTCCTTTTAAAAAAAAGTTACTTTATTTATTTTGAGAGAGAGTGGGGGAGGGGCAGAGACAGAAGAAGAGAGAGAATCCCAAGCAGGCTTCATGCTGTCAGCACAGAGCCCAAAATGGTGCTCGAGCTCATGAACCATGAGATCACGACCTGAGCCAAAATGAAGAGTTAGATGCTTAACCAACTGAGTCACCCAGGCTCCCCTAAGATTCTCTTCTTTAAATATAAAAACTTGCAGGGACTGTGTTTGCTGGTCACCTGAGTCGTCTTAAAGAGGAACACAGCTCATATAAGCCAGCAAGGTCCTGGTAAAAGCCACCGGCTTCAACGTCTGATGGCAATTCCTTGAAGTCTTGAAGAGCACTTCATTCTTGTCAGACCATCTTCCAGTAGCCATTTTTGCATCTACAGTTGGGTAAATTTACAAAATGTTGCCCAGCGCGTTACCTCATTTAATTTCCTGAGCGATCTGATGAAGGAGGCACTATTATTTATTTCCATTTCCCAGCATAAGAAGTTGGGGATCTGAGGGTCTGTAGTACTTGCTTATTGATGCCAGGACTGGAGTTGGAACACAGAACTCTTGACTGCAAGTGCGGTCTGTTAGTACTACCTTATCAAATATCCAGTAGGCCTCCTTGGCTTCTGTTTCTCCTTTCTTCCTTTTCCTCTCTCCTTCTGCCCATCCTTTGTTTCTCAGCAGCTCAGTAACATGGCGCTAGGTGACACGCTAGGCATGGAAGCAGGTGAACAATGAATAGAAAAGTCCCTGTCTTTGAAGGGTTGACAATCTACTAAAGGAGAGGATCTACAGGTGAAAAGGGTAATTCCAAATGTAGGTCATCTTTGCTAAGCACTAACCGTGGTCGAGTAGAGCCTAAAAGGGTAAACTAACAAGCATCTAACTACCTGGAAGATGGGAGAGGGAGATAAACCCCTGTCCAGGACACTGCTGTTGCCTTCATCCTGGAACAATCATTCACTGGATCCCAGGCTTCCCCTTTCACAATACGTAGGCTTTCAAAGTCCGTGCCTTCAACTTCCCTGCTCTCTTTGGTGTGATGAATGAAAGACGGGTGTGACGCATCCGAGTGGAATCTGCAAATCGCTGATTCTTTAAAACCTACTTTTGTAAATAGCAATAAAACAAGTCTCAACATTCGTTCCTCATTCAGGGAGTTCATTCAACCAGGAGCCCTGGAGGAAGGAAGCTACTCCCTACAAACTGCTCTCTTTTCAGGGCTCTTGTCTGAAACTGAAACTCATCTCCCCACTCTTCCCTTTTCCTGCCTTGCTTTAATTCTGAGTCAATTAATCTGGAATCCCTTCTGGTTTCCCTCCTTTGTCTGCCTTCACTTTGTCTAAACAGCAGAATTGGTTATGTTTGCCAAATGAATTATTCCACCCCAAAGTGTGTCCAAGTCTGGGAATAATACCCCACAGGCATTCAGTAATGATTTGTTCAATGAATAAATGAATGGATGAAGAAATGGATAATAACCAGGTTTGCATATTCTATCATTTACCAGTTGCCTGACTTCAAGAAAGTTATTTAATCTGGTTGTGCCTCAGTTTCCTGTCTTTGCCAATGGTGTGCGTAAGTTACAAAAATGTCTGTGTGTATGCACTCTATAAAGCACCTGTGATTCATTCTGGTACTCGAAAAATGGTAGCCATGATGCTTATCGTTACCATTATTAAAGAGACCTGAGAGCCACAGGAGGAATGTTCCTGTAGGGTGAGGAGGTTCAGGAGGATAGTCTCTGCTGGCTGTGAGGAATATAGGATTTAAAGAAGCAGGGGGAAAGGTGCAGGGGAAGGCATCTCAGCTAGTAATTCTGGGGTAAGAGGGTGAGATCCAAAATCTTCTGAAGATAGGAAGGTGAAGAGGAAAGGTAGGGAATCAGGTAAAACTGTAGAAAGACGTGAGGGGATGAAGTATGTCCTTAAATTTAAGTTGTTAGTGATTATGTATTACGCGGTTATCATGTGTTACTGAAATATGGCACAAACTGTGCCCAAGAAGGGATGCTGGTGTTGGTGCCATGCGAGTGGTAAGGGTGACAGCACAGGGGTATCTGACATGCTGTGGGGACACAGGGGAAAGAGGCTGGCACTGTCCTCGGACATCTTGGAGAGGCCTCATCACGAAGCCACTGGCTCAGCAAGAATTCCCTCTTCCTTACTTATTCTCTCCCTTGGTCACTTGCTCATTTCATACATATTATTGAGCACCTGCTTACTTGCTAGATGTAGAGTTGGGTGCCGGGGACATAGTTGGAACAAGACCAGACTCGGCCACGGAGCTTTGAGTTTAGTAGATCTCTTGCTGTCGATGGGAAAGATGCCACTCCAGAAGGAGACAATGGCATAACAAACAGCATGGAGAACTTTCGAACAAGCCTGGGCTTTCACAAGCTGCCCATGGGAATGGCAGGGGTGTACGCAATCCAAGTGTCCTGTGGGGTCGAGGCTGACGTAATATGTCCAGTAAAGGAGCAGATGGAAGATGGTAAACAGGGAGATTCATGTTTCAGAAGGAAGCGTCTGGTGGCAGGTGGGTTAGAGGGGAACGCCATGGTCCTTTTAGAGAAATAATGATGGAGAGAGTGGAGGGCTTCTGGGAGAAAGCAAATTGAACTGCAGAGTCAGATGGTGAGGTGAAAGTATGTTTCTGGATGTAGAATTCTCCCCACGGTCAGGGATGGAGGAGAAAGCACCAGCCACTAGCTGGACGTTGGGGAGGGGCAATGAGCCCCTGGATGGAGGAAGCAGCCTGGGGGTGGGAAGGAAGAGTTCTCGGGGTTCTAACTGTGACCAGTAGGGCTGATGGTCTGATTCTGCGAAGTGTGATTCCTAACATCCCCCCTCCGCAGGGACTCACCCTGACCCTCTGAGAAGAAGAGGGTGGGTTTATTGGCATCATTTCCATTCTTTGTAATGGGATCAGTTTATGACATCTGAGGAAGAGTCAACCAGTCAACCTAGGGCTGAATTTGAGATTCATAATGACTTTGGATGGAAAAGGGTGGAGATGAACAGCAAATCACTCAAAATTCCATGTGTAAAAATAAAACAAACATATCTTGATTTATCACCGCCTCTGTGAAATCTCTTCTCTCCAGTTAATGTCTTCTTGTGCCAGGGGAAGCGCTTTAAGAAAAACAGGAAGGGGGACAAAACAGAAGAGACTCTTAAATACAGAGAACAAACTGAGGGTTGCTGGAGGGGCTTGGGGTGGGGGGACGGGTGGGGGGCATTAAGGAGGACACTTGGGGTGAGCACTGGGTGTTATATGTAGGGGACGAATCACTGGATTCTACTCCTGAAATCATTATTGCACTGGATGCTAACTAATGGGTGTAAATTTTAAAACACCAATAAACAAATCAACCAAAATTTAAAAAGAGAAAAGGAAAAAGAAAGAACAGCGAGGTCAACGCAAAGAATTTTGTAAAGTCTCTGTCCTTCTCTTGCATTTCTTTCTCGCTCAGATTCTCTTTTGGTGCGGCACACCATGTAGACCACAGAGCAGAAATTCCCCAGAGATTTCTTTCTGCCAGGCTCCCCAGCACCATCCATGCCCCCAGTCCTTTTTACATATCCCCAGTGACAACTCCTCAACTTCGGGGCCATCATCTTTATTTGTCTTACGTGGAGGAAGCACTGAACCCTTTTCTCTAGCAGCCCCATCATTTAACGCAGGGTCTGACACGCCCCTGAATAGATAAATATTTGCTAAATAAACTGAATTATTAGTGGTGGGTAACATGTGTTCTGACATTCTCTAGTAGCTATTTTTGCAAGGATGCTCATGGAGATGAGGGGAAGAGACAGTTTTGGGCAAGGACACTTTTTCCTGCCCACTCTTCATGTCACCGCCCATTTTGTGTGCTTCAAAAGAAGAATTTGCTTCAGACGAAACTGCATGTGGAGTCCTGCAGTGGCTCATAAATTCCAGTTGGCAGAAACAGCTGGGCTAATTGCCTAAGAATCTCTAGAGATTCTGATTCAGTAGTTTCGGGGTGGACCCTGGAATGAAAAAAATATATCTATATCTATACCTATACCTATACCTCTATCTATATCTATATCTATATCTATATCTATATCTATATCTATATCTATCTATATCTATATCTATATCTATATCTATATCTATCTATATCTATATCTCTATATCATCTCTGTATCTATCTATCTATCCTTCCATCCATCCATCCATCCATCCATTTTCCCAGGTCATCCCAAAGTTTGGGCAGTGCCATTGAGAGACAGGAACACTGCCAGTGGAGTTTGGAAATGTGGGTTGGAGTTTGGAGGTCCACCATGATTAGTAACTGGGACAGTAGCTTATTTTCTATAAGCCTTGGGGAGCCCATCTGTAAAATGACAACAATAATCTACTTCTCAGTGCTCTTTGGAGGTATAATTAAGTAATACTTGTAAACAAAAGAGACACACAGTAGGTTCTCAGTTAATGTTAGGTGAATTTAAACATACATGACAGAAGAAAGAGCAGGGAGACCAAGGTGTATGGGACAGCTTATAACCAGGCTTGAAAAACAAAGGGTTTGGATATGGATAGAATGTGATGATTCATCTGTTGTGTTTTAAATTGCTTGGGCTGTGGCAGCATAGAAAGGGGCCCTTGCTGGAAGATCTATATCCCAGGGGGCATGAGGAAATCCTTGGGCAGTTGTCAGTCCAACCCAGAAAGTAATGGGATTAACCCCCAAAGCAGTTCATTCTGTGGTCAGAAGACTGGCTGTGCTCTTACAGTCATTTATGAACATGCACAGAGTGGCAAAAGTTTGAGTCACTCAACACGTATGTTTCCAGCTGAGATCGAACAAGGAGACCCTTTGCCTTCTTGTTTTAGCTCTCACGTTGTAAACAAGTGTCCTTTCTACAGTCTATTTAGTGCCAAGTTTTTCACATTTTTTATGCTCGTGGTTGGTGACTTTGCTGTTTAAAATGGTCCCTGAGAAGTGCTATCTAGTGTTCCTGAGACCAAGAAGACTGTGATATGCCTTCTGGAGAAAATACATGTGTACGTAAGCTTAGGTTTTCCTGTTATTGGCCATAAATGCAATGTTATCAAATCAATAATATATATATACATCGCATAAGGTGCTATTAAGGAGATAATGAGTAGTTGTGTATAGACAGAATATTTGTACCAATCCTTCACAGCGAGATTTTACACATCGAGCTAATGGCTCAAAACATTAGGTAAAGCTTCTGTGTGTTTCTTTGAGTGTGTGTGTTTGGGGAGTTTACTGACAACATCAGTGACAAGCATTTTATCAAATAAAATTTAAATAAACTGTTTGAAAGGGTCCTTCTAGACTTTTGTTCCAATACCCCTGTGTAATAGATGAGCAAATCAAGACCGAAGAGAGTGAAGTGAGTACACAAAATACATAGTCATTTGGTTTTCCATTTGGTGCCCGACCCAGGACAGGAAGCTGGATCTCAGTTGACAAGCCCTTACCAGTCTTCCACTGTATCCAAATCATTGTCGTCGCTGCTGCGCTGAGAGATGGAGGTTGCCTAGATCCAAAAGGGTGGGGTTGTTATGGCAGCAGACAGGGAGATGGTCTGGAAGATGAGGTTGGAGGGGAGTAGAGATGAATCCTGACACAACAAAAAGGGAATTGGCTTTGAGTTCAGACAGATTCTACCATCAGTTCCCACAGACTCTAAGATATTGTTGTAGGATCTTAGGCAAATCGCATATCCTCCTAGATCTCCAGCTTCTTCACATATAAACCGGTGCTAATCTACTTTGTACGATGGCCATGGCGATTAGAGAAAATGTAAGCAAAGTATCAGGCGCACGGGAGGCGCAAGATGAATGGTTACTATTGCTTTGAGCGTGAGCGTGATTTTAGACTCTACTTCCTAGGCGATCAGATTGTTGCTGTGAGACTAGCTGCAGATCTATAGCCTCTTTGTGATTTTCCTAGTCCGGCCTGGAAAGTGACCAGAATGCTACTCCCACTCCCTCCTGGCAAAAGGTGAACTGGTGAGCAGAGGAGGTTGATGTGTCTGCCCTTCCCCAGTGTAGCAAAGCCGAGATGAAAGTGTGCATCTTCCATGGGTTGGCCGTCCTCCTTTCCTGGGGTAGGGCAGATCCTCAGCAAGCCGGGTGTTATAACCTCCTTGCACTAACCTTCAAGGAAGCTCAAAGGCAGTCTGGCTTTAAAATCTTTATGGAACTCCCTCCCCCGCCCCTTCCCCCCGGCACCACTCATTCTCTCATTCTCTTTCCTTCCCTTCCTTTTAATTTGATATGAAAAGTTGCATAGATGGCTTATGATTCCTTTTGTGTGTGTGTGTGTGTGCTTGCAAAATAGAGACATAAGCACGTAGGTTGTATTTACAGCCAGGAAAAGTTCCTGGCTGGCTGGAGACATAGGCTACTTTATAGGGCTGAGAACAAGGTTTCTTCTTTTGCTGTTGAAGAAGTTATTAACTTTCTGTGGTCTTTCCCCCCATGCAGTGCACAATGAGGTGTTTTACTATGTTAGCAGCCAAGGTGCTCTTCACCTCAAAATGAAATGATTGCTGTGAGTCAGTAGAGATCTAAGTGAATATAAATACATCCCTTTCGTATCACAGATTGGTCATGAACTTTTCCTGCTTATTATTATCAGACAGTGCAAACAGACAGTGGAGCCATTTTAGTGGGCTTGGGTAGGAGGAGAACTTATTAAAGAATATTATTTAGTTTTTTGGATCTCTGCGAAGCTAAAGTGTCAAAAACTTGGCAGCTCCAGGGACAAGAGCCACATCCAAACTCTATCACGAGAATGGACCAACATTCCATTCATGCCAACATGGATGGCAGTATCCATCACTGCCATTGAGCACAGAGACCACAGCTCACATCTGGAACTTAGGATGCCAGACAGTCCACCTCCATTATTCCTCAAAGGCAGCCGTCACTGCCATCTCGAGCCAAAAAAATGGCTTCCATCTAGCACGTCCTTTTTCACCTCGATCACTTCTCAGTTAGATTCCCATATGGACATGTGACTGGTGGGGCTGAGGTTGAGCATTGCAAAGAAGAGTGAGAAGGATGTGGAACATCTCTAAAATATGGGAAACTTCAAATACCCACTATAGTTTTTGAAGCTGGATAACATTAAGGAAAATCTGAGAAAGGTACCAGTGCTGTCTGGGTCTGCAATTAGTCCTAAACTATGGACCAGGGCTTCTCAACTTCAGTACTTCTTGAAATCTGGGACCAGATGATTCTTCGTTGTGAGGAGCTATCCTGTACATTGTAGAATGTTTAGCAGCATCCCTGGCCTCCACCCGCTAGATGCCAGTAGCATTGCCCCCTGTACTTACACCAAAAATGTCTCTGGACATTCCCAGGTTTCCCCTGGACAAAATCTCCCCTGGTTGAGAACCACTGATCTAGATCATGATATGTTTGGTGCACTGTGTGTACATGAGTACGTTTGTGTGCATTACCTTATGCTAAAAGTATTTGGGGGAAAATTGCGTAAACTAGATACGAGAGGCTGTAGGGAATGGGACTGAGGGAGGGGAGTTCTCATAAACATCACAAGTGTAAGGTTTTGTCTGTTTTGTTCACAGGTCAGTGCTCGGTACCTAGTGCATCGTAATGCTCAATGCGTTTTTGCTGAATTAATAAAAAAATTAAAATCCATTTTTTTTTTAAAGAACAGGCTCAATTTAGATATTCTGTCCTTTGGTTAGACTGGATTTTAGTTCCCAAAGTATAGCCACTCTACCACTGAGGTATGTACTGGCCCAAAGGTAGCAGCAGCCAGATGTAGGAAGCTCAAATGTGAAAACATCGTGGATGTTACACACTGGGTATTCATAAGTTGTTTGAGAATGGGCATACCCTCCCCTCACTCTTCCCGTCTCCTTGCAGAATATGCATAATGTGCATTCTGATGCACCCTTTAGCAGAATTGGGGCAACTTGGCCAAGGAGGAGGCTTAGCAGTCCTAGTACAATCAAGAGCCCCCAGGTGCCTTTGAATGTTTATGTTCAAGCTGAATTGAAACTTCCTGAGGACCCCTGGGTCTCGTTATTTGTTGATTACATATTTATTGAATCAAATGTTGAGGATTCGGTCAGAGCAAGATAGACCAAGCCCCTATTCTCATGGAAGCTGCATTCACATGGTAGATAGAGATAATTCATAAGTAAATGCGTAAATAGAGTAAGTCCAGATAGCTAGGAAAATGAACACTGGAATGAATTTACAGGGGTGGAGGGAGGATGAGTGGTATTGAGAAAGAAAGCCTGGTTGGGGATAGCCTCTCTGTGAAGGTGTCCTAAGAGTGGTGGCACCAATATGTAGTCTTAAACTTTAGCCTCTTTCTCCTTCCCTGAGTCCTCAAGTGTAGGAAGAGGATGTGTGTGTGTGTTGAGTGAGGAGGACAGAGCAGAACTAGCAGACGTGTTCCTGTGGTGCTTCAGGAACGCTTGGGATGCACCTGCCTTTCTACTGAGTGTCTTCAGGAACTTTCTATAACTGGTATAGTTTTGAGCTCTTGTTCTTAAGGGTTTCGAGTCCAGATCCTTTAGAGAATCTGAAATAAGTTAGGGAAACTCTCTCCAAAAAAATGCATCTTAAATACGAATTTTGCATGCAGTCTTGGGTGTCCCATGAACTTGTTGAAGCCCCTTTGTAGGGAGCTTCCTTTGTGCCAACATTTAAAAACTCTGGGGTAATAATAATAGCAATAGGGCCATTTATTCTAGCATAGACAGGTCAGGGGAGGTGCTCACTACTTTCCACATATTATCCTCATCACCCGCCAATGACCCTGTGAGCTAGGCAGTGTCACCAGCCCATTGAACAAATGAGGAAATGGAGGCACGAAGCAAGTGAGAATTTCCTCAAAGCCACGCAGGGGTTATTCTCTGTAGTTGCTTTTATAATCTTCCAGGAAATATTTTTGTTGAGGACTTAGGCCAGGCAAAGACTTGTGTAGCTCTTGATGGACTGCTGTAGGGAACTGTGATGGCAAATGCCCAGGGTGAAGGTAGTGTCTTCAGTGTTAGAGAGGGGCTATCTTCTAGCGAAGGAAGCAGCAAACTCTTTCTATCGAGGGCTGAGTAGTACACGTTTTAGGTTTAGAGGGCCACGAGGCAATGCTGAGAGCTGTACGTAAAGATTTATAGAGCTATTTAACATATATTCATTAAAAATGTAAAAAAAATATTTTTAACTCATGAGCCATGCAAAAGTCTGGAAGGTTGGATTTGGCTCACAAGACTGATTTGTAGTTGGATGACTTTGCTCTAGAGCTAGGTTATCTGAGCTCATATCTACCCTGACAGTGGATGGATGGATGAAGCTTCATTGGGTCATTTAACCTCTGTGTGCCTCAATTTCCTCATATGTAAAATGAGGATGGTCATGGTGCCTACTTTAGAGAATCACTGGGAGGATTAAAAGAGTCATTATGTGTGAAAGTGTACAAGAGTTCTTTGTCCCTCATCAAAATGATATCAGTTTGCTTATTATTAGTCCTCGATTATTTGATAAAAGGTATATCCCAAGATAGGCCAGTGCTTTGGAATCCTTGTAGGGGCATGGAATCTGAGTTGTGGGAACCAGTGTAATATGACACTGGATGACTTATTTTAAAAAGTCTCTAAATCCAGAAAATGATAAATTTATTAATAAGGCTGCCAGAGGCTTCCTTTTTCTTTTTTCTCTCTATGCACAAAAGGAAAAATAAATCCAGGGGTAAGTGCAGAGCTTGGTGGGTAAGTTCTTCCATGAGAAAACAATTTTTTTTTTGCCAGTCTCCCTCCCCCCCCAGCCTCTCCCCCTCCCAGTGTTTTGGGAACATTGGGGTAGGGACAGGGGAGATGTGGGGGACAGATGCTATCAGAGGGGGTGTCGGGGGGTGGGTAACTTTATCTAGCACCTCTTACTTTTCAGAATTCTGCTAGGTGCTTTAAGAAATAATCTCATTTCTCCATTACTGTGCACAGCAGCTATATAGGATGGGCTTAATTAACCCTATATTATTGATAGAGAAACAGAGAAACAAATCCAAGATTAAGGTTACACAGCCAATAAGTGGCAGAACTGAGATTCAAATCCAGGTTTATTTCATTCCAAAGCACCCAAGCCTATGTGGTTCTCAAGGTGCTATGCTGCCTCCCTGGGCAGCAGCTGTGGGAACAGGCCCTCGGCAGGCATTTATCTCTGGGTGTCTGGACTCCCAAACTCAACCATGGCCTTTTAATCAAACAAGAGTAGAGTCAAAATCGTTCTGTGTCTTCTACTGTATGGAGGGACCAGGGACTGAAGACAGAAAGGAGAGAGAGGGGAGAAAACAAAATCCATCTTAGAAGGGGTCAGCACATAATAATGAGGCTCAGTTTATACCCTCTACTTTGAATGAATCCCATTTATCAAGGTGTCAGGCTCACTTTCCTTAAATCATCGAGAATATCATTTCTATGGGCTGTATAGTATTCTCTCATATAAGTATACCATAATGTGCTTAAACGAACCTCTTTTTGGGTGACCATTTTTGATTAGATCCAATTTTATCTTAATACGAATACTGCATGATAAATATTCTTGACTGTATTATGTGTATTTTGTGATAGGCATTGATCTTAAAAATGGCAGAGGGAAGATTTTGCCTTGTTGACCCATGTTGATGGTCTTTGTGTTTTGCTGGAGATGGTGCAGATATTTTGCTGTTTGATACATGTCTTTGTTTATAATTTGCATTCAAGGATGAACACAAATCCCTCAAATCCCCCCTTGGAGGTGCCCTTAAAAAAGGGATGATCTTTTTTCTATATTTTCAGTGAGAATACAGAGATACAGTTCACTCTGTTGCTTCAAGCTACAGACTAAATGACAATAGGAAGGAAGAAAACAGAGCCTTGCAAAAGGTGTGTAACAAGTTTTTATAACTTGGCAAAAGACTCTGAACCTAGAACTTTCTCCCTAATTTGTAAAACCACATGAATTTCAGCAGAGACTAATATGTTTTTTGACTCATTGGCACTTAACAAATACAGATGTGGTGTTGTAAGAGTTCAATAAACTTTACAGTCTTTTAAATACTCTTCACTTGAAATGAGAGATGTGTTGAAACTGGTTGGTGGGTTATGGAGGGGAAAAAGAGAGGGGAAACCAGAAAGAAGGGAAATGTGGAATTTTGTCACCCTGAAATTCAGCTGTAATCGGCAGGAAACTCAAGTAGGGGGGTTAAAGTTATGGGGTGATCTGTGAAGAAACAAACAACCCTGGGAGCCTTCAAAATGTAAATGTCTCAAGCAGGCAAATTGGATGAATCATGAGAACAAGTGCTGTCCCATTGGCCAAGAGCTTTCATAAATCATGTTCACTCATCATTCATTCATTCATTTATTGAAAGGATTCTATGTGCCAGGCTGTGTTTTAGGAGCTGGGATTCAGCTGTGAACATATCAGAGAAAACCCCTCTTCTCATGGGGTTTCCATTATGAAGGGAAAACAGACACACAGTAAACAAATGATGTCGCAGGGTTGGGAACTGATAGAGTTAAGACTTGAATCCAAGTTTGTTTGACCCCAGAGCCGGCCTAGAGCTGTGTGGGCTGGGCCACCTGACGTGGTGCCTGGAATGTAAGCCTCAATTTTTTTATTCCTAAAGAGGGGGTGAATACTTAACCCCACGGGTTCGCTGGGAGAATCAAATGGGAAGATAAATGTGAAAGTGAGTGTAAGGTATCAGATGGTTTCCTCATATAGAAAATGTTACTATTCCCATTATGGATACTATATGGACTATACAGGGACTTTGAACTTGGAATGGTCCCAATCAGAAAGTAGGCCCATATTATTATAGAAAGAGAATCAGACAGGCCTAGATGGAAACAATAAGACAGTGTGGCTCTTGTCAGCTTCAAGCTTTGTGGCTGGATCTTTAGAGCCCTTTCTCAGCTCTAAAGAGGTTGTTAGCCCCATCCTACAGGGTAGTTGCGAGGCTCCCATAGGATGATGTGGGGGAGGTTCGCAAAAAGCTTTTTGTGTCTGTCATTACTATGTGCACTGCCCTGTCCTGAGGCACATCCGGAAGGAATTTCATGTTTCTCCTCTGTCTTCACTGAGAATCTCCTGCGTCTTAAGGAGCAGCCAGGCTGGGGGCCCAGGGCGGTCTGCTATGCACCTGTGTCCTTATTCCTAGAACCCAACCTGAAAGACCAGGGTGATGTTGTTTCTTGTATCTTCCTTCTGAGTGAGTTTGCTCATTTGTGATCATTTCTCCATTAAGTCTTTCTGGGGGGTACACTATTATTCTAGAATATAAGCCCATCCTGGAATAGATTCCCCCCACCCTTTAAGAATCTTTAAAATTTTGATTCTTGTAGAATTCTCTGCACACCCTCTTAAGCCAGAAGTCTCCCCCAATTCAAACTGCATACATAAAGGGTTTTAAATAGCCAAAATAAAATGCAATACAATAAAGAATTAGCAGCCATAATAAAAACTAGTGCTTGGCAAGTTCTCAAGTGTAAGGCAGAGTCGTTTCTCTTGAAACAACTTGAAAATGGAAACGATACTTTCCTGAATGCCAGAAGAGAAGAAAAACTCATGGTAAAGAGTGAAGCGGAAAGCTGGCAATGGGACTTGGACCACTGACCCTCTGGGAAAAGGAGATCGGTGCAGAGCAGGCTGCCCTGGGTCACTCGCCTCACTGCTCCTTAAGATGTGCGAGGTCCCACTAAGGACCAGGGGACACTTGAGGTTACTTCCCAGTGTGCCTTGAGCAGGGTAGGCAGAAGCAGACTAGGACACAGATCCTCTCTGTCGGACCCCAGCACTAGATGATGCTCAGATGAGCCGGGAAAAGAGCAGCAGCAGGGTCTTCCTGCTGGAGAGGGTCTGCCAGCCCTTTCAGAGCTGCTCAGAAGAACAGGGGTCTGCAGGAAGGGTCTAGGGCCAACCTGTGGGCTTACATGCAGGTATTTCTTCATTTGGCCAATTTTGAAGGCCTCACTGTGTAGTATTTATCATGAGGAGGAATTTATATCCCATCCTTTATACATTGCTGCTGCTGCTTCCCCTGGTGCCTCCTCCTTTTCCTCCTCCTCCTTCTCCTCCTCTTCATCCTTTTATTCCACAAAACCTTAGACTACAATTATAAGATGTTGCATTGGAAGGGGCACCAAAGATGATCATGTGTAATCTTCCATTTCTCACAGGGAAACAGACCCAGAGAAGGGAAGTGAAATGAATATCCTAATGTTTGTCTGGTCCAGGCTCTGACAATGGGCTCAGCCAGGAGGAATTTTTTTTTTTTTTAAATAATGACAGCAACGTTTTTATTGGGTTGAAAAAAACCCAAAGTTTTAAGTGGACTCCTCAAACCATGGTACATGCCTACAGTGGGATACTACCCAGCAATAAAAAAGAGCAAGCTATTGATCCAAAGGTAACAAAGATGTATCTTTTTATTTAAATTCAAGTTCCTTAACAAATAGTGTAGTATTGGTTTCAGGAATGGAACCCAGTGATTCATGTCACACCCACTGCACATCCCTTCTTAATGCCCATCACCCATCTAGCCCATCCTCCCAGCCACCTCCCCTCCAGCAGCCCTCAGTTTGTTCCCTGTATTTAAGAGTCTCTTGTGGTTTGCTTCTCTCTCTGTTTTGTCTGATTTTTCTTTCCCTTCCCCCATGTTCATCTGTTTTGTTTCTTAAATTCCACATATGAGTGAAATCATATAATATGTGTCTTTCTCGGACTCACTTATTTCCTTTAGTATGATACACTCTAGTTCCCTCCAGACCATTGCAAATGGCAAGATTTCATTCTTTTTGACCAGTGAGTAGTATTCCATTGTATATATACACCACATCTTTATCCATTCATCAGTCAATGGGCTTTGTCCATAGTTTGGCTATTGTTGATAGCGCTGCTATAAACATGGGAGTGCATGTACCCCTTTGAATCAGCATTTTTTAATCTTTTGGATACTTAGCAGTGCAATTGCTGGGTCATAGGGTGATTCTACTTTTAACTTTTTGAGGAACCTCCATACTGTTTTCAGAGTGGCTGCACCAGTTTGCATTCTCACCAACAGTGCAAAACCGTTCTTCTTTCTCCATCTCCTCGCCAACATCCGTTGTTTCCTGAGTTGTTCATTTTAGCCATTGACAGGTGTGAAGTGGTATGTTATCATGGTTTTGATTTGTATTTCTCTGATGATGAGTGATGTTGAGCATCTTTTCATGTGTTTGTTAGCCATCTGGATGTCTTCTTTGGAAAAGTGTCTGTTCATGTCTTTTGCCCATTTCTTCACTGAATTGTTTGTTTTTTTGGGTGTCGAGATTGGTAAGTTCTTTATTGATTTCTTTATCCAATATGTCACTTGCAGATATCTTCTCCCATTTTGTCGGTTTCCTTTTAGTTTTGTTGATTGCTTCCTTTGCCGTACAAAAGTTTTTTTTTATCTTGATGAGGTCCCTATTGTTCATTTTTGCTTTTGTTTCCCTTGCCTCTGCAGACATGTCTAGTAAGAAGTTGCTGCGGTCAAGGTCAAAGAGGTTGCTGCCTGTTTTCTCCTTTAGCATTTTGGTGGTTTCCTGTCTTACATTTAGGTCTTTTACCCATTTTGAATTTATTTTTGTGCATGGTGTAAGAAAGTGGTCCAGGTTCATTCTTCTGCATGTTGCTGTGAAGTTTTCCCAGCACTGTTTACTGAAGAGACTGTCTTTTTCCCATTGGATATTCTTTCCTGCTTTGTTGAAGATTAGCTGGCCATACATTTGTGGGTCCATTTCTGGGTTTTCTATTATGTTCCCTTGATCTATGCGTCTCTTTTTGTGCCAATACCATACTGTCTGGATGATTACAGCTTTGTAGCAGAGGCTAAAGTCAGATTATGATGCCTCCAGCTTTGCTCAACATTACGTAGGCTATTTGGGGTCTTTTTCGGGTTCCATACAAATTTTAGAATTGTTTGCGCTAGCTCCTCAAAGAATGCTGGTGTTATTTTGATAGGGATTGAATTGAATATGTAGATTGCTTTGGGTAGTATCGACATTTTAACAATATTTGTTCTTCGTATCCAGGAGCATGGAATCTTTTTCCATTTCTTTACGTCTTCTTCAACTTCTTTCAAAAGATTTCTATAGTTTTCAGCGTACAGATCTTTGACCTCTTTGGTTAGGTTTATTCCTTAGGTATTTTATGGTTTTCAGTGCAACTGTAAGTGGGATCGATTCCTGATTTCTCTTTCTGTTGTTTCATTATTGGTGTATAGAAAGGCAACCGATTTCTGTACTTTGATTTTATATCCTGTGACTTTGTTGAATTCATATATCAATTCTAGCTGTTTTTTGGTGGAGTCTTTTGGGCTTTCCCCATAGAGAATCATGTCTTCTGTGAAGAATGACAGTTTGACTTCTTTGCCGATTTGGATGACTTTTATTTCTTTCTGTTGTCTGATTGCTGAGGTTAGGACTTCCAGGACTATATTGAAAAGTGAGAGTGGACAGCACTGTTGTGTTCCTGACCTTAGGGGGATAACTCTCAGTTTTGCCCCATTGAGGATGATATTAGGTGTGGGTCTTTCATATATGGCCTTTATATTGTTGAAGGATGTTCCTTCTGTCCCTACTTTCTTGAGGGTTTTTATCAAGAAAGGATGCTGTATTTTGTCAAATGCTTTTTATACATCTTTTGAGAGGATTAAATGGTTCTTATCCTTTCTTTTATTATGTAGTGTATCACATTGATTGTCTTGTGATTATTGAACCAGCCCTGCAGCCCAGTAATAAATACCACTTGATTATGGTGAATAATTCTTTTAATGTGCTGTTGAATTTGATTTTCTAGTATCTTGTTGAGAACTCTTGCATCCAGGTTCGTCAGGGATATTGGCCTGTAATTCTTTTTTTTAGTGGGGTCTTTGGTTTTGGAATGAAGGCAATGCTGGCTTCATAGAATGAGTTTGGAAGCTTTCCTTCCATTTCTCTTTTTTGGAACAGTTTGAGAAGAATAGGTATTAACTCCTCTTTAAATATCTGGTAGAATTTCCCTGGAATGCCATCTGGCCCAGGACTCTTTTTTGTTGGGAGATTTTTGATAACTGATTCAATTTCTTTACTTGTTATGGGTCTATTCAAATTTTCTATTTCTTCTTGTTTCAGTTTTAGTAGTTTGTGAGTTTCTAGAAATTTGTGCATTTCTTCCAGATTGCCCAGTTTGTTGGCATATAATTTTTCATAGTATTCTCTTATACTTGTTAATATTTCTGTGGTGTTTGTTGTGATCTCTCGTCTTTCATTCATGATTTTACCTATTTGGGTTCTCTCTCTTTTCTTTTTGAGAAGTCTGGCTAAGGATTTATCAGTTTTGTTTATTCTTTTAAAAAAAAACAGTTCTTACGGCCTGGGTGGCTCAGTTTGTTAAGCGTCTGACTTCGGCTCAGGTCATGATCTTGTGGTCCATGAGTTCGAGCCCCACATCAGGCTCAGTGCTGACAGCTCAGAACCTGGAGCTTGCTTCAGATTCTGTGTCCCCCTCTCTTTTTCTGCCCCTCCCTTGCTCACACTCTGTCTCTGTCTCTGAAAAATAAATAAAACATTATAAAAAGTGAAATAAAAAACCAGTTCTTAGTTTCATTGGTCTGTTCTACTGTTTTATTTTGTTGTTGTTGTTTGTTTGTTTGTTTCTATATTATTTATTTCTGTTCTAATCTTTAATATTTCCTTTCTTCTGCTGGCTTTAGGCTTTATTTGCTGCTCCTTTTCCAGTTCCTCTAAGGTGTAAGGTTAGGTTGTATATTTAGGGCCTTTCTGGCTTCTTGAGACAGGTCTAAACTGAAATGTACTTTCCTCTTAGGACTGTCTTTGCTATATCCCAAAGGAGTTGGACTGTTGTGTTTTCATTTTCATTTGCTTCCACATATTTTTTCAATTTTTTCTTGAATTTCCTGGTTAACCCATTCATTCTTTAGTAGGATGTTCTTTAACTTCCATGTATTTGAGAGGTTTCCAAATTTTTTCTTGTGGTTGATTTCAAGTTTCATAGTGTTGTGATCTGAAAATATGCATGGTATGATCTCAGTCTTTTTGTACCTACTGAGGACTGATTTGTGACCCAGTCTGTGATCTGTTCTGGAGAATGTTCCAAGTACATTCAAGAAGAATGTGTGTTCTGCTCCTTTAGAGATGAAATGTTCTGAATACATTTGTTAAGTCCAACCAGTCCCGTGTGTCATTCAAAGCCATTGTTTCTTGTTTATTTTCTGCTTAGATGATGTATCCATTGCTGTAGATGGGGGTATTAAAGTCCTCTACTATTATGGTATTATTATCAATGAGTTTCTTTATGTTTATGACTAATGGATTTATATATTTGGGTGTTCAAGTTGGGAACATAAATAGTTACAATTGTTAAATCTTGGTGGATAGACTCCTTAATTATGATATAATGCCCTTCTTCACCTCTTGTTGCACTCTGTTTTAAACTCATTTGTTTGATATCAGCACAGCTACTCTGGCTTTCTTCTTCTTTCTTTTTTTCTTTTTCTAAATTTTATTTGAGAGAGAGAGACAGAGAGACACAGAGACACTGAGAGAGAATCTCAAGCAGGCTTCACACCCAGTGCAGAGCCCGATGCAGGACTTGATCCACAGCTTTCTTTTGACATCCATTAGCATAACAGATGGTTCTCCATCCCCTCACTTTTGATCTGCAGGTGTCTTTAGGTCTAAAATGAGTCTCTTGTAGGCAGCATACAGATGGATCTTGCTTTTTTTAAAATCCATTTTGATTCCCTATGTCTTTTGAGTGGAGCATTTAGTACATTTGGGTGATTATTGAAAGATACGAATTTAGTGCCATTGTATTAACTGTAGAGTTGGTGTTTCTGGTGGTGTTCTCTGGTCCTTTGCAGTCTTTGTTGCTTTGGTCTTATTTTTTTCCCCCTCCACTTAGAGAGTCTCCCTTAAAATTTTCTTGCAGTATTAGTTTAGTGGTCAGGAACTCCTTTAGTTTTTGTTGGTCTGGGAAACTCTTTCTCTCTCCTATTCTGAATGGCAGCCTTTCTGGATAAAGAATTCTTGGCCGCATGTTGTTTTCATTCAGCACATTGAATATCTCCTGCCACTCCCTTCTGGCCTGCCAAATTTCTGTGGACAGATCTGCCGCTAACCTTATGTGTCTACCCTTGTAGGTTAAGGACCTTTTGTCCTTATCTGCTTTCAGAATTCTCTCTTTCTCTTTGTATTTCGCAAGTTTCAACCATGGTATATCATGATGTTGACCTACTTGTTGATTTTGAGGGGAATTCTCTCTGCCTCTTGAATGTGGATGTCTGTTTCCTTCCCCAGATTAGGGAAGTTCTCAGCTATAATTTGTCAAAGAAACCTTCTGCTCCTTCTTCCTCTCTTTTTCTTCTGGGACTTCTAGGATACTGATATTGTTTCGTTTTGTGGAATTCCTAGGTTCTCTAAGTCTGCCTTTGTGATCGAATCATTTCCTTTCCCTCTTTTTCCCACAATTTGATCTTCTATATCACCTATTCCCTCCTCTGCTTCTTCAATCCTCATTGTGACTCGATCCGGTCAGTTTTGCATCCCAGTTATAGCCTTTTTAATTTCTGCTTGACTATTTGGGTCTTTGATCTCTGCAGCGAGGGTTTCTCTGGTGTCTCCTGTGCTTTTCTGCAAGCTCAGCTAGTGGTCATATGACTGTTGTTCTAAATTCTTGTTCAGATACATTACTTATATCTGTTTGGAGCAAGTCCCTGGCTGTGATTTCTCCCTGACCTTTCTTTTAGGGAAAATTGCTCTTTCTTGTCATTTTGGCTGCGTTCTGTCTTTTGCATGTTTTAAAAGCGTGGTATGTGCCCTGCCCCCGAGAATACCGCTATATTAAAAGGGGATCAGACACTCTCCAGGACCTGGCACTCCGGGACGTGTTTTTGTTGTATGCTGTGTGCACTCTGCTGTTGTGTTTTGGCTGCTCTTTCCTACTGGTCAGTCCTCTGCAGAGCTCCTCCTTACTTGTACTGGGGAGTGTTTGCACCTTTAACTAAGTGTGCTTTGATTTGTTTGTTGAAATAAGCCTAGAAAAAAGGGGTGGGGGAAAGCCCACCCCCCAAAAGGAGAAAAGGAAATGAAAAAACAGACAAGAACCTATGAGACTTATTCCGAAAGAAAAAAGGCAGAAAGAAAGAAAAATAAAAGTAAGCCTGGTCCCATTTCCACCGGCACTGCAGGTGTCATTCTGAAGCATTCGATTTTCAGTGTCATTGGGGCGCTGCTGACTCTGCTGGTCTTCTGGAGGAGAGGCCGGCTCTGGTGGCTCAGAGTTAGTCTTGCCCCAGTAAATAAGTAGTTGCCAGGCATGGGGGTAGGGAAGGGGAGAGGGCGGGCATTGGTGTCAGGGGTCCCCCCTCCACTGGGAGCTGCTCTCTGAAGCCCCACCGTGTTCGTGTTGAGGGGGGAGAATGGCATCACTTCAATCTCTCCTTCCTGGGCTGGGGATCTCACACTCGGCACTGTTCAGGCAACCCTTGCAGATTAGGGAGGGCG
This sequence comes from Panthera leo, assembly GCF_018350215.1. Lineage (NCBI taxonomy): Eukaryota > Metazoa > Chordata > Mammalia > Carnivora > Felidae > Panthera > Panthera leo. The sequence continues at coordinate 69,633,700 of NC_056695.1, read as the reverse complement.
GTCAGCTCGCCCTGTGCCACAGCTCTCCTGTGTTTTTTCTTTGGAACACAGCTGGGATTTAAAACCTCAAGTCTTAAAGGACCTGGCACCACACAGATCCACTCCCCTCCTCTGGAGTAGAGACTCCCCATGCTGTGGGAAGTCCTCTGTCCCTGAGAAACAGTCCCTCACCTACCTGCACAGTGCATAGAGTCTATGGTATAGCAGTACTAAAAGCAGGAAAGGTTATATTCCCTCTGGGTGTGCCTCCGTCCCCTGCTGATGAAAGGCCTTTGAATGGCACCTACAGGGTTTTTTATCCTTGGGGAGGCAATATACCCTCTTCCAAAAGTACTTCAGGAAGGGGAATGTTCTTTCCCACTGTGCCCCAGAGATTCCTATACAATGCTATCTACTCTGGGGCCAAATCTTTCCTCACCAAGAGCCTGTGCCATAGCTTTGCTGCAGAGAAAGTGGTGCACTTCCAAAACCTCCAAGTTTGATCTCCAAGCACTGTTTGCCAAAAAAAAAAAAAAAAAAAAAAAAAAGGGACGCTCAGTACCTCTTGCTCCCCAGTCTGAGGTCTGGAGAGGTTTTCCTCTTGTGCAAACTTGATGTTGCACTTTCTCTCCCCCACTCCCTTTTGTCTCTCTGGGGAATCAGTTCCCTCCCCTCTGCAGTTCAAGGTTAATAACCAAGAATATTAACAGTAACTAACAAAGATAGCAAACATTTTATGTTGCCTTAAAGTATTATAAGTTATAAAGCCTTTCAACGTCTAATACACAGCTGAACCACATATAAACTCATGCAATTCAATAGTTACAATACAACTACAGTTAACAATAGTTACAGTTACAAAAACTATGCTTCTGCTAGGCATTATGGCATAGGAATAGACTTGCCTTCAAAAATCTCAAGCAAAGGAGGAAGATAGGCACGGTAAGAAAGTATTCTAAGAGAGGTAATTGCAATGTTAAAGGCATGCCCATTTGCTATGGGATCAGGGAAGAGGTGAGCCTAATCCAGCTCTGGGGGAAAGAAAGAAAGGATCAAGGAGAGGTATTCTGAAGGAGCAACAACTGAAATGAAGGTAAAGAAGCTTCTAGAGCTGCACTGTCTTGCATGGTAGCTACTAGTCACATGCGGCTATTTAAATTTAAATTAATTAAAATGAATAAAATTTAAGAGCCAGTTCCTTATTCACATTAGTCACGTTTGAAATGTTCAACGGTCATTTAGATAAGACAGACACAGAACATTTCTATCGCTGCAGAAAGTTCTTTTTTTTTTTTTAAGGATTTTTAAAATATTTATACTTTTATTTTTTAGAGAGAGAAGGTGAGAGAGAATGCCTGTGTGTCTGAGGGGGAGGGGCAGAGAGAGAGGGAGAGAGAATCCTAAGCTCTCAGCACAGAGCCCAACATGGGCTCAGTCTCATGAATGGTGAGCTCGTGACCTGAGCCAAAATCAAGAGTTGGATGCTTAACCGACTGAGCCACACAGGCACGTGAAATTAGTAGAATATTTTAACTCAAACTGGATTAAATACTAATCAGAACTCATTTGTGCACATAACAGAACAGTACAAAAGTAGCTGATCCTTCGGATGAGGTTTGACGAAGACGCTGGCTTCCTTTCTATGATTCTTTCACCTTTGCCCTTCCCTGTGTAACAGCTTTATTCTCATGCTGGCTTTCCTCATAGTGATGAAATGGGTGCAATGGTTCCAGCCTTTTCATTTGTATTCCACACCATCAAGAAAGAGAGATCTTCTTCTCTACCCATGGATTGAAAGGCATGGGTTTCACTCTGCCCCATGTGTATCTGCTGGAGCTGGAGCTAACTAACGTGGCCAAGGACACACCATCTGTTAGCGGTTTAGGTGCCTAATCACTGAGGCCAGGGATAAGGAATTATTCTGATATGTTTAATCCAGTCAGGATGGGGCTTTTCCCTGAAGCTAGAGTGAGGTATAGACTTCATCATCTGGCTGTAGCCCAGTAAGGGACAGGTGCCGCAAATGGTGGGATTGCCACCACCAGGCCCACCACAGTCACTCAGCTAAGTGCATCTTGGATTATCTACATCTTTCCGGGCCTCAATTTCCCATAGGCCATGGGAACAGGCCAGACTAGCTCTGGCTTCTGTTGATGCATGCAGGTGAGATTTCTTAGCAGGGACAGGCTAGAGAGAAGCAGGGGAGGTTCAGAGAATGCCAAATTTAAAAAGGGGCTTTATTCCACAGGCTGTGCAAATGCGGGATTGGCATCTAAAAGTAAGAGCCTCCTTAAATTTTGTGCCGTAGGCACCTCGTTTGCCTTACCCTGTTTCTTAGGAAATCAATTTGTCAGAAAAGATGAATTCTATCTTTCTCTTTGAATTCAAAGGAGAGTTTTCTTTTATCTAAAAAGAGCAATGATTTTCAGGTTCAAAAATGCACACAGATTGTTAAAACAAAAAACCCAAAAACCCGGCACGGCTGTTTTCACCAGGCCAATCCATCCCTCCAATGGTGGTTCTGACGAGTTGGATGATGTTACAACACAATAGGAAAACATAGTACCCATTACAAATGGCATTGCGTTATAGACTATAAATAACTGATAGGCAACGATATAGAATAATAACTTTGCCTCAGAGCTGTTTGTCTGAGGTCTTGATAATTTCACTCTGTTGAGTCATAGACTAACCCCAGAGTGGCAGGTGTAACAACACTATGGTGACTGAGTAGATGGGCAGGATGGAAAATAGTGGGGACTCAGAGGTTAGTTAGGAGGGAGGATCTGGGTTGATCAGAGTTCCCAGACTGAGCAAATAAAAGTACAAGACAAACAGGGGCGCCTGGGTGGCTCGGTTGGTTAAGCATCCAATTGTTGACTTTGGCTGAGGTCACGATCTTCACCGTTGTGGGTTCGAGCCCTGCATCAGGCTCTGTGCTGACAGTGTGGAGCCTGCTTGAGATTCTCTGTCTCCCTCTCTCTCTGCCCCTCCCTTGTGCTTTCTCTCTCTCAAAATAAGTAGATAACATTTTTTTTAAGTACAAGACAAACAAATATTGCATGGGACATACTTATACTAAAGAAATCACTTGCTGTTTTTCTAAAATTCAATATTAACTGGGTGTCTTGTATTTATGTGGCAACTGGATTAAATACTGGATTAAAATACTAGAGAATACTGGAATATATTACTGGAGAATACTGGAATATATTACTGGAGAATACTGGAGTATATTACTTTCCTATTGCTACCGTAACAAATTACCATAAACTTGTTAGCTTAAAACAACACAAATTTACTATCTTTATAGTCTAGAGGTGATGTCTGAAATCAGTTTCACTGGGCTAAAATCAAGGTGCCCACAAGACTGTATTCCTCACAGATGATCTAGTAGAGAATTTGTTTCTTTGTCTTTGTCAGCTTCTAGAGGCCACCCGCATTCCTTGCCTCCTGGTCGATACGCCTATGACCTCTGGTTCCGTCATCACATCTTCTCTGATCCTGACCCTCCTGCTTCCTTCTTATAAGGACCCTTGTGATGATCTTGAGTCCACCTGGATAATCTAGGCTACATATGCTCAAGGTCCTTAATCACACCTGCAAAATCTCTTTTTGCCATCTCAGGGAATATAGTCACAGGTTTTGGGAATTAAGACAGCAACAGCTTGGGAGGGGACATTATTCTACCTACCACACCTAGCTTAGCCCAGGTAGAAATGTCCAGTTTCTGAAATGTGACTCAGGATACATAATCTTTACAAATAGTGTTGGATGGCACTTTATACTGTTGATCTGCCCCTGAACACTTCTTAAAAGTTTCCAGGTTTTGGAGTCAGCACTCTTGTCTGAAGTATGAATAGGGAGAACTTGGTTTCTGGAGTTGGGGCAGATCTGGGTGGGAATTCTGACTCTTCCTCTTTCTCTCTGAATGATCTTGATAGGTTGCCCCCCCCCCCCCTCCGGTTTCCTAGTCTGTGGAAGAGGAGTAAAAATACTGCCTCTGTCCCAGGATGACGTTAAGGGTGGGAGATACTTGATGAGACTGTGTAGCATGCACACATGCAGGGCTCCCATGTTGATGGTGCTGATGAGAGACTGAGAATGTTGTAAGCAGGGGCCTGGACACCTCCTTTCTGGAGAAAGGCTGAGGTGCATGGTTATGCAGATGGCAGGTTGCTGTCAATTGTTCACCTGACAGTTCATGCCAGGAGTTTAAGCAACTTGCGATAACCCAGAGCAGGGGTCGCTCCAACCTTAGCATTACTGGTACTTTGGGCTGGATGATTGTTGTAGGGAATGTTCTTTATCTCAGACTCCATGTCTCTCTCCAGTTCTGATGTCCCCGGTGTGATAGGTCAATAACCACAAGTTCACAAGAACCAATATTGTTAAATGTCCATATCACCCAAAACCATCTACAGATGTCATGTAATCCCTATCAGAATACCAACAGCATTTCCCCACAGAACTAGAACAAATAATCCTCAAGTTCATATGGAACTATAAAAGACCCTGAAGAGCCAAAGCAATCTTGAAAAAGAACAAAGCTGGAGGTATTGCAATCCCAGATTTCAAGATATGCTACAAAGCTGTAGTAATCAAAACAGTATGGTACTGGCACACAAATAGACATGTAAATCAATGGAGCAGAATAGAGAGTCTAGAAATAAAGTCATACTTATATGGTCAATTAGTCTACAACAAAAGAGGCAAGGATATACAATGGGAAAAAGTCTCCTCAACCAATGGTGCTGGGAAAAGTAGACAGGCACATACAAAAGAATGAAACTAGACCACTTTCTTACACCATATACACAAACTCAAAATGATTTAAAATGGATTAATGGAGGGGAACCTGGGTGGCTTGGTTGGTTAAGCCTCCAACTCTTGATATTGGCTCAGGTTGGGATCTCATGGTTCATGAGTTTGTGTGCCTCGTCAGGCTCTGTGGTGACAGCACGGAGCCTACCTGGGATTCTCTGCCTCCCTCTTTCTCTGCCCCTTCCCTCTTCTCAAATAAATACATAAACATTTAAAATGAATTAGTGGATTAAATGGACTAATATCCAAAAAATATAAAGAAATTATACAACTCAAGAGCCAAAAACCAAATAGTCTGATGAAAAAATGGGCAGGGGACATGAATAGACATTTTTCCAAAGAAAACATACAGATGGCCATTAGACACATGAAAAGATGTTCAACATCACTAATCATCTGGGAAATGAAAATTTGAACCACAAGATAGTATCTTATATTTGTTATAATGGCTAAAATGAAAAACAAAATAAATAAAAAGTGTTGGGGAAGGTGTATGGAAAAGGGAACACTTGTGCACTGTGGCTGGGAATGCAAATTGGTGCAGCCACTGTTGAAAACAGTACACAGTTTCCTCAAAAAATATAGAATTTCTATATGCCCAGTAATTCTACTATTGGGTATTTACCCAAAGAGACATGAATCTGAAAAGATGCATGTGCTTGTATATTTATTACAGCACTATTTACAATAACCAAGGTATGGAAGTAACCCAAGTGTCCATCCATAGATAAATGGATAAAGAAGATCGTGTGTGTGTGTGTGTGTGTGTGTGTGTGTGTGCATGCCCACACGCACACATGCACGCACACACCCACACACGGGAATATTATTCAGCCATAAAAAAGAATGAAATCTTGCCATTTGCAATAACATGGGTGGATCTAGAGGGTATTATGCTAAGTGAAATAAGTCATTCAGAGAAAGACAAATGCCATGATTTCTCTCATATATAGAATTTAAGAAACAAAACACAAATAAACAAAGAAAAAAGAAAATCAGACTCTTAAATATGAGAGAATAAACTGGTGATTGCTAGAGGAAAGTTGGGTTGAGGGATCAGTGCAACAGATAAAAGAAATTGGGCACCGAGAAATGTGTAGAATTGTTAAATAACCTGAAACTAATGCCATACTGCATGTTACTGATATTTAATATAAATGATTAAAAATTATTTATAATTAATCAATTATATCGTAATTATTTATAATTAATATAATAATTAAAACAATCACACTTCATGTCTTTAACCTCAAATGCCTCTCTAAGCGGCCACTTTGCTGTCAATCATTTATTACCTCAGTGTGAATGAGGAGTCTGAGACCAGAATTTGATACAGACAGAGCAAGGAGAGATAAAAAGTGGCAGGAAGATATAAAGAGATCCTGAATTGGGACACCAGAGACGTCATGCTCTAACTTCACAGTTTTCCTTATTTCTGGTTTTGCACAGGTTCATAGACTTGTGCTTTGGTCCAGATAATGTTTTCCACAGCCCGTATTAAAGAGGCTATTGTTAACACTTATAGCCATAATAAAGGAATTTCTCTGGATCAAATGTCAATATCACACAAGTCTACATTTTCCATTTTATGGGCTCTTACCTCTCCTCCATTAAACTAATTCACGATCAGGTTGCCCAAATAGTTACCCTTTTGAAGGCCAACATAGGACAACCTTGAGGGTGGTCATGAAGCTCTCAGGCAGGAGAGACCTGGATAGCCTACTGTCTTGGTGGTTGAGAGATATGAGGCTTGTCTCTGATGCTACATTGACCAGTTTCTTCACCATGCTGGGCTTTATCTCCCAACCCCCACCCCCACCCCATTGAAGGACCTTGGTTACATTATGCCCGATTCCCCTCTTTGGTCCTAAAGGTCTATGAGTTTATAACTCATCCATGACGGTGTTTGTGTTTGGATCTGGACTGGAGAGCTGGGGGACTTAAGCTCTTCCCCAACAATGTGGGTTGGTTAGAGACTGCCTATTCTGGCTGAAGTGACAATCAGCATTTTCCTCCTCTCTTTGGAAGTGCCTTACCCATCCCAGCTACTCACCAGCCATTGGCATGGGTGTTCAACTATGGTAAGTGTGGAGGAGGGATGCTACCTCACGCCTGGAGATGCTGGAAAGGACAAACAGAGTAAGCAGGCCCTGCAGAACTCCACAAGGTGACAGGTGTTGAGAATCCCTTGGAGTTTAGTTTCTTCCTTTGGCAAGGCATTTCAATGTTGTGCAATTTGGAGTTTTATACTTTTCAAAGGGTAAAACTATTTGTTACATGCAATTATATAGCCTGAAGGGCTGATCAGCTTCCTAATTGTTATAAAGAATTCAGTGATCATGGAACAGTAAACTGTCCTTATTTCTTCATTTGCTCTTGACTTTCTTTTCATGTTCATCAGTGCAGATGGATTAAACATATTCCATCATTTTCTTGGCAGGCTTTCTGAATCCCTTGTTCTCCACAGGGCATCTGGACTGTCATGTTGACAGGCTACTATCTGGCTGCCAATTTATTCATTTTTTCATTAATATTCATTAGGTTCCCACTCTGTGCTAGGCACTAAGGAGATGGGAGAAAACAAAACAGAGCCTTTCCTTAAAAAAACACTAATATTCTCTCAGATTTATGAAATTATTATAATTCAGTTCAACTCAATTCAATTCAATTCAAGTTATCTCTATCCAGTCCAATCCAATTCAATTTGACTTAGGCTTACAGAGTACCCACTGCATGCAGGGTGGTATGCTGGTTGTGGCATCTCTTCATTTGTATTTCTACTGTCACTAGTCATAATCACAGCTTTGGTTATTAGGCATTGAACATTGAACCCTTTTATAAATAAGTAAATGACTAGAGTGGGGCATGAGTCAAGCCTATAGGATATAAATTTTATTTCTCCATTCGCTTGTAGTCTTGGGAGAATCAAGGGTATCTAGGACAAATACATTTATTTTTATCCCAAGTCTCATATCATTCATTTATGAATGAATAGTCATTTATGAATGAATAGTCATTTCATTTGCCATATATAAGGACTGCTAAAAACTGAGAGCACAAAGATAAATAAGACCAGGTCCAAGCCCTCAGCAAGGGCTAGCAGCAAGAGTGAAATCTGTAAACACATAGTTATTATCATATTAACAATATTAATATCCCTCAGTTTCATTGATTGCCTCCCATGTTTCAGATGATGGGCACATCACACATCACACCCATTATCTTATTTGACCTTTATGACTAACTGTAAGAGATAGGCATATTTTCCTCTTCTTGTAAATAAGGAAACAAAAGCCTGAAGAGATCAAGGTCACACATCTGAAAAACGGCAGAGCAGGGATTTGAACATAGGCTTGTTTGACTCCGAAGCCCACAATCTACTTTTCCAGCAACAAAATTTACAAGTAAAATTAAGTAAAAAAAGTAAAATGAGTAAAATTAAGGCCAGGCATACGGAGTGCTTTTCTTTAGGTCAGCCACCATTCTTTCCTTTAGTTCTAAAATAATAGTGTGCCTATTACTATTGTATATGTCTTAAATACACAGGAGTGTGTGTGTGTGTGTGTGTGTTAGGGCTTCTGATCAGCATTAATTGAGAACTATTATCATAGTGAATTAACAGAAATAGTTAGAGAATGAATTCAACAAGTTGTTATGGACACAGCTATATATGGACATGTAAATATAGTTACCTCTTATCAAGTGTTGCACTAGATACTGGGGATGAAATGGTGTATGAGGCATAGCCTCTTCCATAGGAGTTCATAGCCTTCTGTGGCTGTGGATAAGCGAACTAACAAACCTGTTAACGTGATAATGAGCTAAGTCTTATGCTGGGGTGCTTTGGAGATGATAGGAACCAGCTTATGGGTGCCAGACAAAACTGGGGCATAGAGTGGTCAGTTAAGTCTTCTTTTGGGGAAGAGCCATGAAGTGCAGATCTGAAGGATGGCTGGAATTAGCCAGGTAAATGGGAATGGTGGAGGGAGCATCCATTTGTCAGCTGAGTCTAGGCTATGCTGTGTAACAAACAGCTTCTAGCTGTTGTAAGATTTAAGGTATATGAAATGTAGATTAAGGCTTACTTCTTTCTCATGCTATGACCATCTTGGTCAGTTGAGGATCTCACTTTATGTCTCATTACTCCAGAGCCCAGGCTGATAGAGCCTTTACCATCTGAAAAGTAGTGAGAAGAAGACAGTGAGACACAAGTAAGCACTGGCTCTCACAGCTTCTGCCTGAAGGGACAAACATTGCATTCAGTTATATTTCATTAACCAAATCTAGCTCCATGGTCACAAATGCCTCGTCAAGTGGATGGGGAGTTGCAGTGTTACCATATGCTTGGAAGGAAAGGAATCCAAAACCTGGTAAAGAGCCCTAATGACCATCCCCAGGATCGGAAGAGAGGGAGGGCATTCCAGGCCAGAGATGTGCATGTGGAAAGGCTGGAGCCCTGGAGGACTTCACCTTGGTACTGCAGTGTCTCAGAAAGGTTGAAGCCCAAGCAGACCTCCTATTTTAATGATTCTCAGCCTCCTGGTGTGCAGTCCATTATCTCCACCTCACCAAGACCCAGCACCATGTTTGGGGCAAAATTGTCGACAAAGCAGTGAGCGTCTAAGTCAGATTCGATTATGTCTGGGCCCAAGAATCAAGGCCCTGCCTTTGCAGCGAGGCCCACATTTGTCACACAGACCTCTTTCCTATCCCCCACGCTTACCTAAGTCACAGCAAAAGACATTTACTTTTTTTGGCCAGACAGGATGGTGGCACATAATTATTATTTATTTAAAACTCATTACCTGCAAGCCTTTTGCGTGGAATCAATTAAGAAAGCTCTTAAAGAAAAATAAAATATTATGCTTGGTGTAACACAGTCTTTTGGGGGCCCTCCTAATGTGTTAGAAATCCCCACAGGTCTTGACAATTTTTTCATCTCTCCCTTTTAAAAGCATGGCTGCTGCCAGGGAATTTGGCTCCTGGTGTTACCTTCTGGTTGTGGTTTTCCCCCAAATAAAATTAGGGACGTATTGAAGGGGGGAGTGAAGCAGGGAGAGGGGGTTGGGGGGAGTGTGGGCGCTTATGCTGGTTCAGGTGTCAAATTTTACATGTCTGGGTTTTCTTTCCATCAGGCCCCACTCTCTGCAATCACTGTTCTGTTATATACGCTTACGGGAAGGGCTGGCTCTGTTTCCAGGAAATCTCTCTGCACTGGGGACATCAGAATCTAAAAGTAGACGGGGGGAGGGCCAGTTTTAGATGGAGCCAGGAAAGGTGCTACGATTTGGAAAAGCACCGTGAGAAACAACCCTCCCTGAGATTCAGCAGCCTGAAAATGGGAGGTCCGGAGACAAGTGTCCGCACTGGGCTGACCGCTAGGTCAGCTTGGGGTCTCTGAGCTCTGCTCTCTTGGTGGCAGGTTGGACTCTAAGAGAGGGCTGAAGGTTACCTTCTGCATAGTAACATATTTCATGCCTATGAAAACCCTCATAGATGTACCAAAGTGTCACCATTCCTGCACCAGAGACCCATTCGTGTGGATTAAGATCTTGCTGTCAGAGAGAGTAGCATTTATGACTAGGCTTTAGCAGCACAGTGTAAACCACAGCAAAATACTGTTTAGCAGAGCCCTGCAGAAACACAGTGAAGCTCTGACTGGAGAAGAAAACTGTAGTCAAGGAAGCGTGCACGGGGGTGGGGGCATGACTGGTCAAGTGCTCCTCTGGGTTTCCAAAAATTTAAAAATGTCTGCCCAAATGCAGGAGTTATCCCTCTTTCCCATCTTTCTAGCTGTTCCAGGCTCATCTTCTAACATGAGCAGGATTCTATGCAAATGTCAGGGGTACAGTGTGACTTGTTTCCACCTTTTCAGAAGCCTACAGCCAGAAAGAGAGGTAGGACTGTGCATTAAGAGTCACATTCACAATGAGGGTTGGGCTGTCCTGGGAGGCAATACTGCATAGCATTTCCAAGGTCTGGAGCCTGCTTGAGTTCAGAATGCAGTTCCACCATTTGCTAGCTATAAGGTCTGGAGCAAGGTACTGGGATTCAGTTTTATCATCTGTGAAATGGGGAAACTAAGAGTAACTGTCTCAAAAGCATTGGTGAAAACTAGATGAGAATATGTATGCCCTGCATACGTACTAGTTTATTTATTAAGTCCTTGCTGATATTAACCAGGATCCAAATCAAACCTGCTCTGTGTTAATTCATTTGGTTCTTCCAACAATCTCTGAGTTGGTACTAGTAGCATTATTATTCCTCATTTTACAGATAATGACACCAAGGCACAGAGAAGTAAGTAACTCCCCTTACTTGATAGCCGGTGAGAGGGTGCTTTGGGATGAAACTGGGGTGTCTGGCCACATACTGTGCCCTTGACTTCCAGCTCTGATAGATATTGGCTATTAACGTGAATACGTGTATTATTTTTTTTTTAATTTTTCTTTTAATGTTTATTTATTATTGAGAGACGGACCGTGAGTGGGGGAGGGGCAGAGAGAGAGGGAGACACAGAATCCGAAGCAGGCTCCAGGCTCCGAGCCATCAGCACAGAGCCCGACGCGGGGCTCGAGCTCACAAAACTGAGAGATCGTGACCTGAGCCAAAGTCGGACGCTTAACCAACTGAGCCACCCAGGCGCCCCCAAACATGTATTATTTTACTTGAACCTTGTAATACCCCTAGAGTGGTTACTCTAAGTCCCACTTTTTTTTTAAGTTTATTTTTGAAAGGGAGAAAGAGAGAGAGAAAGAACAAGTGCGGAAAGGACAGAGAGAGAGGGAGAGAGAATCCCAAGAAGGTTCCGTGCTGTTAGTGTAGAGCCTGATGCAGGGCTTGATCTCACGAACCGTCAGATCATGACCTGAACCAAAATCAAGAGTCAGATGCTTAACCGACTGAGCCACCCAGGCACTGCCTGTAAGTCCCACTTTTACTGATATAGACAGTGAATCTCAGAGAGGTGAGGTGGCTAGGTCCAAGTCTCTTGGTATCGGTACGTGGCAAGATCATAGAGCTTTCTCTCCATTGCTGTCTCTCGCCCCCAACTTCAAGAAATACTTATCAAATGAGGCAGGGCATGCTACACACCCAAAGTGCTACTGTCTTGAATTGGATAAATATGCACTCAATAGGACCAAGAACTAGAATACTTCGTACCTGTTACTTCGTGGTGCTTTTTATGAAGGCAGGCACCTGGAATACCCACGGCAAACTGACACTGGCCCTGGAATTGTCTATGCAAACATCCATACCTCTGGGGCCCATGCCACACCCATGCGATCAGAACCTCTGAGGCAAGGTATAGAGATCGATGTCTGACAAGCTTTTCAGGTGATTTTGATGTGCAGCCAGTTGGGAAACCATACCCACATAGCCGGACCCAGATCCCTAAGTGGCATTTCTTACCAAGTGATGCAGAATGGAGCTGAGGGAGGTCACAGAAGCTCCAACTTTGGTGATTCTGCCCTTTAGGTCTTGCTGACAATAAGCAACTCACCCAGCCTCACTGAGCATTGGTTTCTTCACCCATAACACAAAGTATGTGGTGCACTGGGGCACAGGTGCTAACACATTACAAGCCTGAGCCAAATCAAAGAGTGATTGACTGAACAGTTCTAGGCACTCAATACATTTCAAGTTGAATCTTTGCTTTCTTGTGGCTGTATCTGAAATCACCATGGTTTCTAAATGCTTCTAATGTTTCTTGATGCTGCTGATAATAAGGTATTTCCACTAGCTGTCTGAAACATAGTTATCTCCTGATAAAGATCGTTTCTAGAACACCCGGGTCCTCAATTTTTCCTTTTTTGAGTCAGAAATCAACAGAGTGGTAGATTTTCTCCACAAGTACACCTAAAAGAAAAGAGAAACCTAAATTAGCCCCACTGGGCTATGCCCAGTGCAAGGAGAGCCCCATTGTCTGTTCGACATCATTTACTGAGCATCTTTTTCAGCCTAAAGAGGCTAATCTGATAAGCTCTAGTGGACGGTAAAACTATTCCAGCTAGGCAGAGATCTGGACTCCATTAACTACATGGGAAATGTCAAAGGGTTACCCAGGTTGGAGAAATAACTCCATTAGTTATAACTGGCAATTTATGCTGCCATGATTCCTCGCACAGAAACGATATCATGTTGTAAGGAGCTCAGTTATTTTCTGGTTGCTGCAGAAATGACTTCTCATAGCAATAAAATAAAATAAAATGGTTTCCAATCATGACTTAGCTCCCCTGTGACTTGGCTTCAGGGAAGGAATCTCACGAACTCAGACCAGGCCAACCTGAACATTTTGGTCTATTCCTTTTTCCCTTTGGAACTTAATAACCTGACTTTCTGGCCTGCTTCTTGGCCTCATGGGCACATTGCTTAGCCTAAATCAGGCTGAACTCTGAGTACTCACAAGATGACTTTTCTCCCCCAAATATCCTCCTTTAGAGGTTAAGGTCCTCAGTTCATAGTCTCTTGAATGATCTCAAATCTGAGTGGCTCGCATTGTGATGTGTCTTGTTGGGGGCCACAAAAGCAGAACAAGGCGCTGTCCTTGTCCTCAAGGAGTTTGTGGTGTTTCTGGGAAGTTATTGCTAATAAGCACGAACGCACTACACAAGCACTAATAACGTACATCTCAGAATTGTACAAGACGTGATCTGATCAGATGATGAGTGCTATACATCCCAATGGGATTGGAGAGGTAAAGTGGAGACTGAGAATGGGGTTCTTATAGAAGTGTGGTGGTCAGAGGGAGAGCTTGTTACATTCTGGAATCAAGATATTTCCTACTGGATTGGCTCCATTGGGATAGGGAAGTGGGGAGGAGAACGGATGGTCTGTCCTTCGGGGAAATGGCTAGCAGGTGTGTGAGAGTGGGTCTGAGCAGGTAATGTCTGGGCTCAGGTAGGAGGTCCTCTCCTTTCCCGGGGTCAGTGGGTAAGTAATGTGCCTGTGAAATAATGAGTGGTCTCAAACTGAGTATGACAGGAAGTCTTTCCATGATGGCCAGACCCTTGAAAATATCTCTTCTCTCCTCTCATCCAGTATAACCTTCCCTAAGAAGCCTGGGGAGCAGTTCTCCCAGATTATATCCAGGGATATGCCCCATAATTTCCCACTCATAATTAAATAAATAGTGAGGTAATTATTTGTTTAATGGCTGTCTCCCCCATCAGACAGACAGTAAAATTCATTAAATGAAAAATACTTAGCACGATACCTGACTCCTGGTAAGGATACAGTAAATGTCTGTTTTTGCAACCTGAGTTTCCTGAGTGCGAAACCTGTGTTGTCCGGTCATTCCAGAATTCCAGGCTTTGCACGATGCCTGGCACACAGTCTCCGTAGCAGACATACTAGACGCATGAACTCTTGATTTCTCCCCAAACTCCTTCTTTTGTGGTATTTCTAGTGTTGGGAAACGAGAACTTCATTGTAAGGGTCACCCATGACTTCTTACACAGTCACACCTGTTCCAACAGCAATGTCTGTCAGCTCTGACTTCAACAGTTACCATTAATCGATACCTCTCGAGACCCCTCTTACCACTGCTCTAGTGCGAGCAAGTGTGATTCCCTGGCCACACTGTTGCTGGAGCCTCGTACCTTGTCACCTTGCTTCTGCACTTCGCCCTCCAGTCTCTTCCCCGAAGACTTACCAGCGTGATTCCTCAAAAACATAATTTGGAGAATAACAAATCTCTGTCTGCACATCTCCAGTGGCTTCCCATCTTCCTAAGAAGAAAACACAAATCTCTTAAACTGGCCCACAAAGTCCCATGTGAGCTACCTTCAGTGACCTCTCTGTGCTTCTGTCACTGTCCCTTTTGCCCCCTCTGCTCTGACCCCCTGGCCTCCTTCCTGTCCTCAGCAGGCCAGGTAGCTGTCTCCCCTCAGTGCTTATGTTATGAGTTACCGGCTCTGTCGGGAAGGTTCCGCCACGCACATCTGCGTGGCTCACTCCCTCCTTTCCTTCAGGCCCATTCAAATGCCCCTTTCTCAGAAAGACTTCCTATGGCCACTCTCTGCAAATTAGCACCATAGCCCCTCCAACATGCCTCTCCCTTACCACACCTGATTTTCCTCCATAGCTCGTACTGACGCCGGTCATCATATATATTTATTTGTCGTTCTATCATTACTCTAGAACATAGAGGATAGAGTTTTATCACTTTTGTTCAGTGTTTATGGATCCAGCATCTACATGAAGTCCAGGCATTTAGTAGGCAAGAGACACTTGACAGATGGACATGTGAATAAATGTGTGAATATGCATGTGTGCACACAGACATGTACACATACATACCCCCCCCCCCCACATTTCTATGTGATTGGCCTTTAAAAATTACTTCCTATGTCCCAGGAATCATTATAGGTGTAAGCCCTTTATTTACGTGGCGTCTTCTAATCCTCACGACAACCCGATAATGGAGGCATTGCTATCCCTGTTTTACAGAGAATGGGAAGCTGGTTGAAAAGCTTGGCCAATACCCAGAGCTGGAAGGTGAAAGTGTGGCTTAATTTGAATGATGCCAGAGCTGCAGACTTTTGCTGCCCTGGAATGTTCTGTCCAAGCCGATAGGAACACTGAAAACATGTACTGCTGCCTTGAGGTTTCTGGAGGGAAGCTTCAGGGCAGTAGGCTGAAACAACATGCTTGTAGGTCAGGCATAGAGTGAGGGAGCAGTATTTACCGCCCACAAGTCAAAGCGGCTCACCCTGGCTGACTAAACTGAACACCTACCCTCAGATTTTCCCTTTAGGAGGAAAAGGGAAGAGAGGAGGCGAGCAAGAGGAAAATAGTGAGAGGTTCCTCTGGCGGGAAGCCAGACTCTCCTGTCAGGACATCTCCGACGCACCCCTTGCAGGAGCTATTACTCATATGTGGGAAGAGAAGCTGCCCAGGACAGCACAGACTCTTGGAATATTCCCCGAGGGAGAAGGGGGCACAGTCACCAATGGGTGGGCCCAAAGTTGGCTGTGAGAACTTAGTTTTTTAATTACAGCTATCCTGAGAGGCTGTTTGGCAACTGACAATTTACTCGGAATTCACTAGATTGATGTATTGAATTGGCCGTTCTTAATTTGGGGGTTGAAATTCTCTTCTTACCCTTGAGTTCTCAGAAATAAAAGTGGTGTGGACGGCAGTTCTGGGGATGCCAAGATTCTGAGGCCTGGCTGATGGCCGAATCGGAGATCTGCTTGAAGTAGAATTTCAGTATCAGTGGGTGGTAGACTTTTGAGCCCTAGTAAATGGCAGAATTCCATAACCTCGTGAATCACAGAGTTCCACTATTATCGGCCACTGAGGACCGAGGCGTGGAGGGCAAGGTCTGACAGAGTATGGTGTGTGGTAGAACAGCAGGTGTCCCTGAAATCTGACTGGCCTCTGCCTTTCCCCTTTTAACTTGGTTTGGGAAGTGCTCTTGTGCCAGAGGAGCAGGGATTTGCCAACTCCTGGATATGAGTCTGCAAGTAGAGCTGTTTAGTGTGCCTAAACAGCTAAGTCCCAAGTGAATATGTAGTATTAGGATAAGGTATCCCTTGGACAAACCTAAACAGCTTGGGCATGGCAAACATTTTTTGACTAGCTCCCAATAACCATCCCAAAGTTGACTTCCCCTTACCTGCCTCTGGTCATGTCGGTTGGAAGGACCAATGACAGATCCATGCTCTCTCAGCCTCCTTTGCAGCAGGGCAAGCGCGTGACCCAGTTCTGTGCAATGTTCTGTGGAAGAGGACGTCTTCCAAATAACCAGGACATAGTTCTCTTCCTTTGTAGAAGGAGAGGTGCATGGAGGTGTTCTCTCCCCTTCTCTGTCTCTCTCTCTGTCTCCCCTTCTCACTTCCTATGCCTTGGATGCCTCCTGCTTCTTGCCTTTAAATGTGGTTATGTGAAACTGTGACACCTAAAGACAGGGTAGCCACTTTGAGACTATGAGGGGAAAACGGGAGAAGGCGAGAGACATCAGCTGCATGGTTTGAAGTCACAAATCTATCGAGCCAGGCCTGGAGCCCCCAGCTCCAAACATCTTGCCAAACATAATCTCTTTCCTTTAAGCTTAAATCATTGGTCTGATTTCTCCTACTGCCAGCATTTTCCTCCTCAGAAGCATTCTCATCTTCCATTTGAAGTTTACATAGTACAGCTTTGAACATGCATGTTTTCTGCTGGGAACTGGCACAGGTTAAGACTTAGAAGCTGTCCAGATTGTGAATACTCAGTGGCTGGGAATCAACTCCCCAAAAGCCCAAGATGGGAAAGCACCATGCATTTCCCTTCCCTCTCAGACCCCAGCTCAAACAAAATTAGGGAGCATTGCAATTGGCCACCTGCTGGGTTTAATAAAATCTGCTAGACTGTGACATATTTGTGAGCAGGGGCTGTGCTTCAATCATGTCTATAAGCACAGACCCTGGAGCATTAAGATGCACTTAGTAAATACTTGCTAAAAAGGACTGGGCTGGGTACTGGAAGTTTGGAGTTCCAGTCTTAGCTTTATCATTAACCCACTCGGTGACCTTGGGCAAGACACTTGACTCTCCTGGGCTGTACTAAACTTCAGGATAAGAGGAGAGCTTTGGGTCACATCATCCTTGTAAATTCCATTCCTACCACTAATGAGGAATGGAGGTGGGATTCAAAGCCTCAGCTCTAGAGACAGATGGGCATCAACTCTAGATAAGTCATCATACTTGATGCTCTAAACCATGCAGAATGGGCAGAACGGACGTCAAATTCAGCAAAAGTTGAACCGATACATTATAAGGTAAAATATAAGGTACAAGTCGTCTTGACAGTGTGACTCTCGCCCAAGAGCCTTACAGGGTAAAATGAGACAAATGACAGATTTGGCAAATGAGGAAATCGAGGCATGATTAATTAACCTGCCCAGAGTCGCAGAGCTAGCAAGTAGAAGAGCCAACATTCAACTGCAGGCAATTTGACTCCGGTGCCCACACACTTTGCTGCAATTAATGTGGCATGGCCCGGTTTATTCCTATTTTCTTTGGTTCAGAAGTTGCTGGAAATTTCTTCTACTATTTGTTTTGGCCAAAGTCGTGTGTGTGCTTGTGTGTGTGTGTGTGTGTGTGTGTGTGCATGTATGTGTGCTGGGTATGCATATGTGTGTATGGTAGTTATGTTGGGTGGAATACTTAATTTTTGTATAAGCAGCAAAAGAAAAGAGTCCTTATGGCTCTTTTAAAGTGTTAATAATTGAAACAAACTTGTTACCAATTTTTTGATAAGTCTTAGTTTTTATGATGATAAACACAGTGGAATTACCCAAAGATATGGTACAGAATGCATATGCCATAAGAGGGTCAGTTTGGGAATGCTTCCTGGTAGGCAGGAAAGATTCATGGAAGAAGAGTTGAACTCAGTTGAGGAAACTTGGGAGAGAAGACTTTGTTTAAGACTATTTCAGTGGTGTATGATCATTGAAGAAAGGTATGGACGGTCTCCCCAGAAGAAAAGCACACATACATATCCACAATTTTATTTAATTTCATGGGGCTCGCAAAATCCTTTTGGGAGGGATCCCCAACTAAAGGCTTAGGTGGGGATATGCAAATACATGTCCAACAGTAAATGAAGACTTTCTTGAATGAGATATTAAAAGGCCACAGGGCTGCAGAAGTGGAGTGAATTTGTGGGGGGATTTTTTTTATTCCTAGGATCCCCAAATTTTTGATGAAGACCTTGCTGAAATCCTAGCCAGGCGATATATCAGGGAACACTATAGATTTCTCACTCTGTGCTAGGTGTCATCTGAGACAAGGCAGGGATTCAATAGAGGATAAGACATCACATCTTCCAGACCAGGAGATGACAGACAGCAATAGGGAAATAAATAAATCAAAATCAAGGACAAAATGAGTGGCAGAAGCAATGAATGGCAAAGACATTTCCCTCTTTGCTACCATCAGCACCACCTACAAGTTGTTTGTGATCCTACAAGTCTGACCCTGGCATTTCTTTCTTAAACCCTTCAGTGGCTTTCTCCTTAGGCTTATGGGATAGATGCTAAGCTCTGTCCATGACTGGGACCTGCTGACATCTCCAACACCATCTCTGATTGTCCTCTGCTTCTGCCCTTACTGGTTGCACTCAGGTGTAATGATGTCCCAGTGCTCTGCTTTTGCTCACGGCATTTGCTCTGCCCAGTTGCCCCTACGGAACTTCTTTGGCTGTTATTCATCTTTCAAGTCCTAGCTAGGTGCCGTATCCTCCAGAAAACTCATCTGAGTCCACACTCTGGGTTTACTGTCTCTCCCTTTGTTCCGAGAATGCCTGTGGGCTTTCTCTCTCAGTATGATGATCTGTCTGCACATCCATTTTTCCTTGCAGCTTAGGACTTTCTGAGGGCAGGGCCCATGTTGCCTTCCTATAGGCAAATGCCTGTTGGAAGAACTGGTCCCAGAGGAGCCCTTTGAAAGTGATGGGCTGGGGTCGTGGTGGGCTTTCTACCACTCCTGTAGAACACCTCGTCCAGCCGTCTCCCTCGTAGCTACTGTCAACTCTTCTGCAAGCTGCCAAAGCTGCACCCCTGACAGTCACTTCGATTCCTTGTTTTCCCTTACAGCCCATGCCGTGCCCATCAGCAGATCCCAAAAGCCCCATCGCGAACTGTGTCCTCGATCTGACACATTCATTACCTCCAAGTCTCCTTCTGCAGTCCAAGCTGTCATTTCTTATCATCCAGTTGGTCTCTCTGCTTCTACTCTTGCCAGCCTTCCCATCCTCAGCAAAAGCTTATTCTGCACACAACCAACAAAGTGATCCTTATAGTAAAACCAACAAAACAGACTACAACTGTCCTCTGCTCATTCCCCTCATCCACAGTTTCTATTACTCTTAGAACACAATTCACACTTGCCATGTCGTGCCCTCCAGGCTCTACAGACCACGGAAACACCTTGGCCATGGCCACACCCCTGGCTCCTTTTCTACTTCACGTCCAATGTCTCCAGTACAGCCCCAAAGGCTCATGCTATTCTTCCAGTTTCTCCAAACCATCCTAATCTCAAAGCCATTGCAGTGGTTGGTCTTGATGCCTGGAGTACTGTTCCTCCACGCCTCACCAGGCAAGACTTCTCATCACCTGGGGCCTTTTTTGACCACGTATCTAAAGCTGCGTGCCACTTTCCCATTTCAGGACACTTTCCAACATTCCACCTGAATTTGATTTCCTTCACACCAGCTATTGCCATTAGCGATTATCTTGTTTTTGTTTGATAATGCATGCATTGTCTGTCTACGCTGGGTACAGTCCTGGAGGGCAGGGACAGGGACTTCTTCACTGCTCTGGCATAATACAGCACATTTAGCAAATGATGAGATCAATAGAATCATAACTATGATAATCTAATAATGCTTGAAATTCTGTTTCCTGTCATATATTTTTTTCATGTGGTCAATATATAATAAGAGAGAGTGCCTTGGAGATGATCAGCAAGCTGAGAGCTTGTGATTTTTTTACTTACTGAGGCAGGATTCAAAGACATTGTTTTTAAATCTTGAAATAACATTTGCCAGCCTGCTTTTACGTGAGTCCCCTAGATTACTCATTTAGGGAAAAGTGACTTTCATGAGACATATTCTTTCTCCAAACTTCTGGATCACTGGAAATGCCTACAAGGTAGAAAAAAGGCAAAGTCAACAGCTCAATACTTATTGAGCGGTGAATCTGCAGATTTACATAGCAATGCGAAAAGTTCCACTGTCTGTATTTTCAGAGGGTGTGTACTAACACTATAAAACTCACATGCAGTAGAGAGAAATTCAGCGAGGTGTGAGTGGGGAGAGAGATCTACAGTCTGGGTAGAATGGAGATTCAGGATACATCAGGGCATGTTCTAAATTCAGTGGATAAGGCAAACAGGTGTATAATCAAAATTATCCTTCAGATTTCTAAAAGGGACTATAAGTCATAGAAAGCATATTTTGTTTATATAATCCCATTACAGTAATATTTATGATGAAATGTATTTATGTGTGTGTGTTTAATAAATAGGAGATAAGTGATAGAAAAATGGGTGTCCTTAAGTGCTAGAATCACAGACCGGTATGCAATGAGATGCTGTATTACGGGCAAGCACTCTTTGAGATAAACTGAGGCAGCAGCAGTTCACATTTCCCATCTTATATTCTTTCTAGAGCAGGTACACCCTTGGTGGAATCATGGGCTGGACTTACCATGTAACTCAAATTGTTCTCGCTCTGTCTCTTTTGACCCCTGAACTCATATAATTGAATCTTGTTATTTGATGCACACAATAGATACATGGTGTAGGGGTGCCTGGATGGTTTAGTCAGTTAAGTGTCTGACTCTTGGTTTTGGGTCAGGTCATGATCTCACGGTTCGTTGGTTAAAGCACTACATTGGACACTGTCAGTGCAAAGCCTGCTTGGGATTCTCTCTCTCCTTCTCTTTTCTGCCCCTCCCCTGGTTGTGTTCTCTCTCTCTCTCTCTCTCTCTCTCTCTCTCTCAAAAACACACGGTGTACACCATGAACTAGAGGTCTTGGGTTGTGAATGGGACAGTTTTGAATTTGAGCCTGTACTTTCACACCCACTCCTTGAGGTAGCCACTGACTAGCTTTGCCCCCAACCCCTTCCTTTATCCTCCCAGACAAGTTCTCTCTGGGCCTCTTCCAACTGGACAGCCATATACTGAGCTTTGGCCAATGGAATATGAGTGGTAGAGATGCCTGCCACTACTAGCCCTGGCACACAAGCTTCTGTGTTTGAACCCATGTATTCTTTCCTTCTTCCAGTTTGATGCGGATGATCAGGGGAACCTTGGAAATCACCTGTTGAATACAGCGAAACCAGGGTGTTGAAGGAGCCAGATTTTTGAATCACCATTTGGAGGAGAGCCACCTGCTACTCAGGAACCCCTATGCTGGACTTGGGTGAGTGAGAAATTTATGCATCTTGATTAAAATCACTGAGATTTAGGAGTTTATATCTTATAGCAACTAGCATTGCTTCAACTAAAACCCCATTTGTGTGACTTTGTGCCAGCTACTTAACCTTTCTGTGTTGGATTCCATATTTGTCAGGGTCCCTCCCAAAGTAACCAATCTGCACGCTTAAAAGCCTCAGTCGAGGAAGTTCAAGGGCAAGACTATTTACAAAGATGCAGACAGAGCTAAGGGACATTCTCAAGGGATGGTGAAGCATCTCAGGCTAGTGACAGCAGAAAGCCATTTATATTCTGAGCCTGGGATTGAGGGCAAGGAGAGAAAGCATTTACCAGAGTCTGGCAAGTAGTTACAGCTGTAGAAAAGAGCTGCCTGGAGAGAGCTATAACTTCCAATGGAATATTGCTGCCAATCCAAGTTCCAGCAGGAAAGGAGTTGGAACAATAAAGAGCCAGATGTCATTCTCCTACCTTCCAATCCTCCTGCTGATGACTTCCATTGAGTAAACCCAACTGGAAGCCAGAAGGCAAGGAGCTCATTGATGTAGTCCATAAATGTCAGTCTCCTAGGGTGTGGGCCAGGTGGAGAAGGGTGGAGAAAAGATCTGGAGGTGCAAATGAAGAATTTCAAGCACAATTTCCCAATCCATAAATTGGGAATCCTAACCACCTACCTTATAGAGTCTGTACTGGAGTTAAAGGGTTGTACATAATACGTTCTGAATAAAATACAGCTCTTATTCTCTTTGCCATCTGCAGCTGATCTTTTTTCAGCAGCATTGTCCGCTATTCTTTTTTCTTAACATTTTTCTGCTGATTTTTTGTCACTGTTGTTGTTTGTTTTGTTTTTTCTTTTTAAAATTTTATTGTAATTTCAGTGTATTCGACATATAATGTTATATTAGTTTCATGTGTATAATGTAGTGATTGAACAATTCCATGCATCACCCAAGTACTGATCACTACAAGTGCACTCCTTAATTCCCATCACCTATTTCCTCCCATCCTCCCACCCATCTGTCCTCTGGTAACCATCAGTCTGTTCTCTGTAGTTAGGAGTATGTTTCTTGGCTTGTCTCTTACCCAACCCACCCTGCTCATTTGTTTTATTTCTTAAATTGTACATATGAGTGAAATCACATGGTATTTGTCTTTCTTTGACTTCTTTCATCTAGCATTATACTCTCTAGCTCCATCCATATCATTGAAAATGGCATGGTATGGGGCGCCTGGGTGGCTCAGTCGGTTAAGCGTCCGACTTCAGCTCAGGTCACGATCTCGCGGTCCGTGAGTTCGAGCCCCACGTCAGGCTCTGGGCTGATGGCTCAGAGCCTGGAGCCTGCTTCCGATTCTGTGTCTCCCTCTCTCTCTGCCCCTCCCCCGTTCATGCTCTGTCTCTGTCTCAAAAATAAATAAACGTTAAAAAAAAATTTTAAGAAAATGGCATGGTTTGATTCTTTTTTTATGGCTGAGTAATATTCCATTGTATATGTCCCAACTTCCTTATCCATTCATCTATTGATGGACACTTGGACTGCTTCCATAATTTGGCTATTGTAAATAATGCTGCTACAAACATAGGGATGCATGTATCCCTTTGAATTGTTTTTTTTTTTTTTAAATCTCTCAGAAATGTGTCATTCTCCCTAATGGCAGGAGATTTTTCAGCATGAATTGAACTCTGATATTTCCTGGAGGTTGGTATCTTCACTTCTTTGTGATTTGTTTTTGATCATAGGTGGGATTTGAGAAAATATCCAGTTTCAGGGTCCTTGGAAGATTCTTCCTTCCCAGTTCCAGCTGCTCATTGTTATTTTTAGGGTTGCATTGCCAGGGACTTTCCTGCTCCCCACTCCAGATGACAGCCATGTCCAAAGCACTCTACTTGTTTCCTGCCTGGGTTTCATAACTTCCTGTTTCATGTCTGCCTCTAGGTTTGTTGGATAGAGTTGCCTGCTCATGAATGAAAGAGGAGTAGGCCTTTCCAAACAAGCTATGGGAGATTAGCATGTTCACGAGGCAGGCATGGTGTGATGAGGGAATCTAGGAGTCTCGGGTTCCTTCTTCCACTGCCTCTCACTTGCAGTATGACCTTGAGAAATGTCTTCCCTTTTTCTGAGACTTATTTTCCTCATACGCAAAATGAGATTTATTGCACCTGACTCACTGGTTAGATGGAGGGAGACAGTGAAATATGCATGCATAGAAGCACAGACATGGCGTGGCACATGCCAGGTATTCAGCAATTTCTGTGGAAAAAAAAAATCAAATCTCTAAGGTCCAAAGGGGATCCTCACCTTCTGGTTATACTGGATCTAAAAATGGAGCTGACAGGGTGCTCTGGACCCCAAAATATGCAGAGTTCTTCCAGGTTGAACATGTCTTGTTTATTGTAACTGGCACTCTTTTGGTTTTAAGCATTACTAAAAGTTTCAAATCGAGTCCACAGATACTAGGCCTATTCCCTGGGATTCCTTAATGATAATGAGAGGTGAGAAAAATCATAATAAAATATATTTTGGCTGAATATTGTTATGTTTCTCACTTTTTATTTTTCCTTATGTGATATATGGCACCAGCCTTCCCCCCCCCCCCCCCCCCGCCCAGTATTTCTGGAATAATTTGTCATTATGTCAGTCTGTGATCCAGAATCACACAGGTTAGAACAGAACAGAGCTGAGTCCAAACTCCAGCCCTGCCTCTTACTTTAGGGAGGTTACTCAACAAACGTTTTGTACCTAAAAAGTGGGCATCATAAAGCCACTTTTCTCTGGTTTGTTTAAAAGATTAGAAAAACAATGTAAAAAAAAAAAAAAGTCCAAAGCAGTGAGTAAGAAAGAATGCTTAACAGTGGTAGCAGTCATTGTTGAAAAGGAGCAATTATATTATTTTAGATCCAGGAAAAAGGCTTGCCTTTACTTTATGTCTGAGGAAACTGAAACTCTGGAAGGGAGGACATGACTCACTTGGACCACCCCATTAGTTTGTAGAACCCAGGTTTTCTAATATCCACTGTATTCTCCAGGCCCTGCCATTTCATGTGAAAATATCACCAATGGACAAACAGCAGAGAGCCAAGCCGTCAGGAGACGTATGATGGTTTTCGGACTTACAGACCATCTGTAGAGCCCTGGAAAATCGAACAAATCCCCTGACTGCCACCAGGACTTGTACTCACTAATCTCCACTGAGTTATAATAGCCTGAGGATTTTGTTGCCAGTTGAGTCATCAATTGGAAAATGAATGTCAGTTTTTGGTGATGCAGTTTCAGAGCGAATTTGGAAAGAAGTGTGTTTCAGCCTCCCTTCCATGTCCTTCTAGGAAGGTCCAGAGTGACTATATGCACCTCCTTGGATCAAGGACTGTATATAAGCCTATTGTTATGGGAAGGCTTTAAGTTCCTAACATTCCTTATTAATAATGACACTAATGTCAAATCTCATCAGTGAATTGGAAGATGAATATTATGTTCTTTTAAAAATAAAGTATCGGGGTCATGGATAATGGTCAATTCTCCAATTTTTGTGGAACATGCCCGGAAATGGAGGGAGACTGTGACCATGCTTTTAGTGTTCACAGGGGTATTGTCTCATGATAAATGAGATGTCTTGAAGAAAACCTACTACCACCAGCACAAAGTGGGACTCTAGTAGAAAGTCAACAGGAGGAAAAACAAATATTTATTGAGTACCTACTAAGCGATATACAATTTACCATACTTTAAAAATATAACTACTTGATTATCTTTACTTTTCTCTGCAAGCTTTGTCAGGGTATGGCTCTATGTGTCTTATCCTCACCAGTAATGAACACAATGCCTAACGCATCTTTGTTTGTTGAATGAACAAATGTGCTAGGAGCACTCTTTAAATGATTTTTACATTCTTATGATCACCTTGTGAACTGGGAATTATTATCCTCATTTTGTAGGTGAGAACATCAAGATTTAGAGGAGTCATGCCAGTGGAACTCGAACCTAGGTGCCATGATTTCTGAATCTATTCTGTTTCCACCATGATACCCTGCCAGATTCTTCACGGGAGACATCTCTATTTGTGTTTTATGCCATAGAATAGTGAGTGCTTGTCTCCAATTATGATTTTCTTCAGATTGAGGGGAAATGGTTCTACCATTGACAATCACGAGGCAGAGCAGCTTAAGGCAAAATGAACTCCCTAGCTTAATTCTTCAGTCTTGATAGTTCAATAACGTGACTATTGGGAAAAGCTTCAGTTCTTTCCCAGCAGTTGAGAGGAAGTCTTTATTTCGTACTACGTGGACATCTCCATAAGGCTACTTGAATGTCCTCACATTATGCCAGCTGCCTTCCCCCAGTGTGATCTAAGAAAGGACGGCAGGGAAGAAGCCGCAGTATTCTTGATGACCTAGTCTCAGAAGTCACATACTTTCATTTTCGCCTTTCCTATTCATTAGAAGTCACTGATAGAACCCATACTCCAGGGGAAGGGAATTAGTCTTCACCATTTGCATGGAGGAGTATCATAGACTTGGCGGACATATTTTAAAACCACCATAATCGGTTAGGTAGGCCATGTTTGTAATCTGCCACTCAAATATTGTATTTCTATTCCTCATAGATATCGTCGAAACAGAAAAGGGGCTTTGGTTTCAGACATTCCGGTATTTGAACCGTGGGTATAGGTTCAATATCTCTAAGCCTTGTTTCTCAACCATAAAATGAAGGTCGTATAAAACCAACTTCACAGGTTCACTGGCACGATTTACAGGTTATAGAGATAAAGCTGTTAGAACAATGTCTGGTACAAAGTGGGTGTTCAAAAAATGGACTTACTTCTGTTTCTTTACAAGGCAACACTCCCTCTCTCCACTTCTCAAATATAAGTCTGAGTCAGAATAGTGAAGTCACAGACAAACACACACACGCACACACACACACACACACACACACACTGATTCCTGATTCCTTTCTGTTTCTACCATGCCATATTGCCAGCTTCTGCATGGAGGCCACCTTTACCTTTACCCTGTGGAATATAGTTTTTCTTGACAAAAATTAGATTCCAGAGTTGGGATACAAGTTGCAAAGGGAACTTAAACGTTCTCCAATCTTGCCCAAGTTCTCATGCTTATTGGCCATTCTTGAATGTTTCTTTCTTTTTTTAATATTTAAATTCAAGTTAGTTAATATGCAGTGTAGTCTTGGCTTCAGGAGTAGAACCTAGTGATTCATCTCTTACATATAACACCCAGCGCTCATCCCAAAAAGTGCCCTCCTTAATGCCCATCACCCATTTAACCCATCCCCCTCCCTTCCAGCAACTCTCAGTTTGTTCTCTGTATTTAAGAGTCTCTTATGGTTTGCTTTCCTCTCTGTTTTCATCTGATTTTTCCTTCCCTTCTCATATGTTCATCTGTTGAGTTTCTAAATTCCACATATGAGTCAAATTATATGATATCTGTCTTTCTCTGACTGACTTATTTCGTTTAGCATTATACCCTCTAGTTCCATCCACATCGTCTCAAATGGCAAGATTTCATTCTTTTTCATCTGAGTAATATTCCATTGTATATATATACCACATCTTCTTTATCCATTCATCAGTCATTGGACACTTGGGGTCTTGAATGTTTCTAATAAGCTTAACATGGGATTAGATATAGACGCTTCCACTTGTGAACCTTGGTGACTTTGAGCTCCCTTTTGTCAGAGTGATAAGCTTTTCTCAAGTTTGTTGTGAAGTTTAAGTCAGATAATGAGTGTAACTTACTCAATAAACTAGTTATTATGCTCATCATATTTATGGTTATCTTCAGTTCATTTAAGGTCTAAAATATTTTAAATACCATCTGGGAGAAGTGTGTGTATTTTGGGAGGCAAGTGTAGCTGTACTGCCTTTTCCTAAGAACCATAAAATGTGCTTACCATTTACATAGATTATTTTTATTTATTTTTTGAAAAAAAATAGAGTAAGGTCAATATTATTATTCCCATTTAGCAGATAATGAAATAAGAGGTGAGTAGGTAGGCCTCAGCCTCACAGGTAATTAGACTTGATGCTGGGAAGTTGAGATAATGCTCTGCTTTGTTGAAATGTTAGGACAAGAGCAATGTGGGCTCGCAGAGTGATTGGTTAAATTCTGTGACCTGCTGACTACTCATTTGACTACACAGTACAAGTAAGAATGGATTATTAAATCCATGGAATCAAGTGTTACGTTTAGTTTAGTGCAATAACGATTTCTGGGATGCTACAGGCCAGGCACAGGACTAGATACAGGGGCAGAGGGAAGTAAAGAGGGTTCTATGGGAATGTCAAGGTAGAGGAGAGGTACAAACCTTATTATACTGTTTCATTTTTGTCTCCAGATCATGACAGGCAGACAGCCCCTGTGAACTAGGTGATGGATGGAAAGCCAGCTCACGTTACTCAGACACACACTGATAGTAAACACTGAAACTAGCAGC
Organism: Panthera leo; assembly: GCF_018350215.1. Classification (NCBI taxonomy): domain Eukaryota; kingdom Metazoa; phylum Chordata; class Mammalia; order Carnivora; family Felidae; genus Panthera; species Panthera leo. The sequence continues at coordinate 69,605,521 of NC_056695.1, read as the reverse complement.
CCAGGGGCTTCGACATTGATGAAATTCTTGATGAAACTGTGTTGGATGATTATAGAGTCAATCTGCTTGAAATCAAGATATCACAGCGGAACAATTTCCTTGGTTCTCTTGTGTCATTTATCACCATTGTTTGTCTTGGTTGTTGGTATTAACATCAATTATTTATCGTAATGCACAGTTTCCTTCCTAGGCCTCTTTCCTGTCTGACATGTGGGATCTCTTGCTATTAAATTGAGGGGCAGGTAGAAACATTAGTCCTTCTTACATCATTGTTCCCTCTGAACTAAGAGCTTTTTTGGAGGGCGGGGGAGGTGGGGGGAGCAGGTAAATTGAAAAAAGCCATTCTAAGTAGGATAAAGGTGGTTTTTCTTGCTCTGTGCAAATTTTCCCAGTTGTCATTTAACTTGCTATTCCTCTGGGGTTGGGCCTCAACTAGAGCCATGATGGTGTGATGTAGAGAAGCAGGCGGGTATGTTAAATCTAAAGTGAGTAGAAGCAGTGACAGTTGGGATGGCAGGAACAGCTAGTTGTTTCCCCACATCTGTTTCCCCTCTCTGCCTTGGTAACAGAATCTCATTTTTGTGGGACAGCAGGCAGCCCAGCTAAAAGACTGTATTCACTGCTCTCACAGAGCTCTACAACATGGGCAAGGAGCATCAGCAGGAGTATAATGTGAAATCTGGAAGAAGTCTGATTATAGGAAGTTAAATTTTCCAGAAGTTTCCCCCCTCTCGCTCCACCCTAAAGCCCTTTCCTTCTGCTCTTCCACACAATGGACATGATGGCGGTGCTCCGGGAGCCATCTGGGGCTGTGAGGTGACGTTAGGAAGGAAGTTACAAGCTATACGGTAAGCTGAATGAGGGATCTTGGATCCCTGATGGCCACTCTACTAGCGTATGGAGCTCAGACTTCCTACATCTGGACTTCTTTTATGGGAGAGATGGTTAAATAGCTGTTATTTAAATAATTGCTCTTATTCGTTTGTTATTTAGATTTTCTGTCACATGCAACTGATCTTAATCCTAACATAAATTGAGGAGTGACTAGATGGACGCGAGGGAGGATTGGGGCTGGTTACTCCCAGCTTCTTGGCTTGGGTGACCACGTGGGTGGTGGTCCTATTCAGTGAGAAAGGAGAAACAAGAAGAAAAACAAGATTTTGAGAAAAGGGGATATGTTTGGTCTTGGGCATAGCGAGTCCAAAAGGGCCATGGGACAGTGAAGCATAGGTATCCCACAGGCAGCTGGATGTAGGTGTTAGGTGCCATGAAGTGAGAAAACGGAAAGAGAAACAGACTTGGCCATAACTAGCATGTGTGTGATAGGGAAAGCTAGCGAGTGAATGTGTCAATAATTAACAGAGAGGATGGGTGAGCTCCCTGGGAGACAACTGAGGGTGGTATACAGATTTGCAGACATAATTATGATTGCAGGCAGGATGTGGTAGATACACCAGCAAGGATCCATTTGATTACCCTTCCCCCCAGGTAGTAATATTTTGCTAAGATGCCAAATAAATGAAAATTTTAAAGCAATTAGTTTCAGTTTCTAATGGATCTAAGGCAGACACCGTTGCCAATGAGAGGTTCTAATCAGTGTGAGATAACTAGTGTTGCCACAATAAGTTGATATAATTTAAGCCTCATCAAAGCCCCGTGATGTCTGAAGGTATGTGTCCTAATCACAAGCAAATAACTGATTTCCAGGAGAGTTGTAAAACATTGAAACTGACTCATGGATTTCCCTGAACACTGTCAGGGAAGCATCAAGTAGTGGACAGAACGGGGTTCTAAGACTTAGACCACACTGGGTGAGTATGTTGGCTCTAACAGTTTCTACCCTACACTTTCTTAATGTCTCGGCTCCATTTCCTCCGAGGAAAAATGCAGGCATGCTCTCCCCCTCATGGCATGGCTATCAGAAATGCAAGATGACACATGTACTTGTTATTTAAATGTATCGTCAAGTTAGCTAATATATGGTGTATATAGTGTGCTCTTGGTTTTGGGGGTTGATTCCCTTGATTCACCGCTTACATATAACACCCAGGGCTCATCCCAACAAGCATTTGAACAGTACCTGGCGTCTAGGAGACCTGTCATTCTTCATCCCATTCGGTTATCAGGAAACTGAAGCTGCAGGGATTGGGGCTTATCTTCTAGGTATCTCCTGTCTGAAGCTTCCATTCTCTGGGGGTTTTCTGGACCAGAAGCGAAGGCACTGAAATGGGAAAAAAATGAAACGAGGCAGAGTAGGGTCATCGCACAACTCCATGGGATACCGCTTACACGGTATTTATGCAAACAGTTCCTCCTGGAGTTGAGTGGAGTGCAATGTCTATAACTGTATACAGTGGTCCTGTTTAGGAGACAATTCTCAAAAAAAAAAAAAAACACACCAAAACCCAAACCTTCTCGATAATAATGCCTGTTGCCCTTTGAAATAAGAAGATGCATGGTCACCACTGTGCTTTGTCCTTTCTTGTCCTTTGTCGAGGTTACGCATCCCCAAGCCGCTTAGGGTCTCACTTTCTCTCCTCTCTGCCACACGCTTAGTGCCCTTCAGCTTCTAATTTTTGCCCTCTTTCTTTGGCACCTGCTGTTCCCTTTTCCTAGGATTCTTCCCCAATTTGGCTCTCTGGTGAACCTCTCTTCATCTTTCAGACACAGCTCCAATGTTACCTTCTCTGGTTGCCTCCCCTGCTAGCTCTGGGTTATATTAAGGATTCCCTCTTCTGGGCGGCCATAAAAGCTTGGCCTTACCTTCATCTTTGTCCTTGAGCTAAAGCCCAAATTCAGTCTTTCCTAGGAGGCCTAGTACAATGATCAGCTCTTTAGCTGTATCTATAGCCACTTCCATTCTATGATATAACCAGAATCAACACATTCTATTTATATTGACTTAGACTTTGGGCTTAATTTGAGCCAAGAGAAGAACATCGTGCCATGAATTGGGGCTTATTTCTGGATGGGAGTACATGTGATCCTGCCCGTGGGTATATGGTACAAACATCTTTTCTTAACCTTGTCATATGCTTCATGCTCTAAAACCTCTAGGCTCATGGCACCAACTAGATACATGTGGCTATTTAAATTAAATTAAAATTAAATAACATGAAACACTGAGTTCCTTGGTGGTACTAGCCACATTTCAAGTGCTCAATAATTACATTTGGCTGTTATACCACTGGACATCACAGATAGAGACATTTCTTTCATTGTAGAAAGTTCTATTGGACAATGCTGCTATAAACTTTTCAAATGTTTAGGAGAAAAAGTACCTTGGAGTCTTGTTACTCAAAATATTGTCCCACGACTAGCTACAACTGCATCACCTAGTTGCTCATTAAAAATGCAGAGTCTCAGGGGTGCCTGGGTGGCTCAGTTGGTTGAGCGTCCGACTCCAGCTCGGGTCATGATCTCCCAGTCTGTGAATTTGAGCCCTGCATCAGGCTCTGTGCTGACCGCTCAGAGCCTGGAGCCTGCTTCGGATTCTGGGTCTCCCTCTCTCTGCCCTCCCCTGCTCATGCTCTGTCTCTCTCTGTCTCAAAAATAAAAAACAAAACATGAAGATAATTTTTAAAAAATGCAGAGTCTCAGATGTGCTAAGTCACAGCAACTGAGTCAAAATCTTCACTGGAACACGATTCCAGATGACCTGCATGCATATGCAAGGTTGGAAGTCACTGTCTTAAAGATCACTGATGTCAGCCACCTCACTTTGAACGTCCTCAAGGTTTTCAGCTGCACATCAGAAGCCCAGAGAGCCTTAAAAACAGGATATCTGGGTCTCTTCCCTGGAGTTTATGATATACTTGTTCTGACGTTCTGGTTCTAGGAGGTTGAAAAGCTTTCCAGGTCATTCCAATGTGCAGCCAGAATTGAGAACCAAGGCCGTAAGGCTCAGAGAAGGACAGTAATGGTCTCTAGATATAGGCCCATTTATTTTCCTGACTTTAAGTCCAGTGCTCACTCTGCTACACCATCTAGCCTCACCCTCATCAGACAGAATTCTAGAGGAGCAATGTGTTTTTTCCTCTCTTTTTCCTCTTGAAACAGTCACCCTGATATCCCCTCATGGAGGTAACACAGGGACTGCATTATAATTGCTTGTTAATGTCAAATTGACGGCTCATGGATTTGCCATCTGCAGAGGCCTTGCCTTTAACAGCCGATGCCTGGCTCAGGGCTTGCTACCCTCCTGGTGGAGATCAATATCCTATTATGGAAGCAGCTGGCTGGCAGACACACGGGAGCCTCGCCTCTTGCCTTTAGGCACACAGGCTCTGCGAAGAACTCAGGTCAGAGTTGTGAGGGCTGTGGGTGAGGGAGCGACTACTCAGTCCACCAGAGCCCCGCACTTCCGCTGGGGCAGGTGCGCACAGGAGCCCAGCACTGCAGCCATTGCCCCGCACATTACAAGGGCCTGCAGGCCAGGCAGGCAGGCGGGCTGCCCATTGTCCCATCTTGTCCCGTTGGCTAGGTCTTCCACTGCAGTCAGCCTCAAGCTTCCCTATAAGAGACTGATGGGAGGACGAGAGAGACAGAGAGAGAGACAGAGAGACCTCATAGACATTACTCATTCCCTCTGCCCACCCTCCCCTCTCTATTCTGGTCTTTCTCTCTACAGGTGAAGTGGAGTAGAGGGCAGATGAGCAGCGATAGCAACAGTGATCATGACCTGTGTATCTTGAGCATTAACAATGTGCCAGGGAATCTGCTAAGTTAGTAATTTTCTCGTTGAATTCGTATACTAATACTGTAAGCTGGGGCTTGATTTTACAGATGAAAAAGTTCAGGATCAGAGGGTTTATGTGACTTGGTCAAAGTCACACATCAGGATGTGTAGAGCTGGCATGCGAACCTAGATCTGCCACTCAGCACGGCTCATGTGGTTTGGTCTCCCAAAGCATATGTGTGAAGGCCCTTGGATATGCATGAGGTGGAGAAAACTGCCAGGCGGCCAGCATCGTAATGACCACGCCCATCACACTGTAACAGTGCCTAGTTGATTTTTAAAATGTGGGTATTGTTTACAAACAGACGTTACACCAATCTTAAGGACACCACCGATGGAAATTTTTTGCCTGTGTATACATTTGTGAAACCACAACTCATGGCAAGAAATAGGGCGTTTCCATCGCCCCAGAAGTTTCTTCAATGTTCCTTCCTAGTCTCCACATTAAGAGAGACCTGATATTCTGATTTCTACCAATATAGATTAGTTTGCCACATCTTGAACTTTATATGAATTGAATCACACAGTATGTGCTCTTTGTGTCTGGTTTCTTTCACTTGATGTATTTTCGAGGCTCACCCATGGTTTAGACAGCATCAGCAATGTCTTCCCTTTTGTTGTTGTATGGTATCCCATTGTATGGATACATCACAGTCTGTCTTCCATTATCCTGTTGATGGGCATATGGGGTGGTTCCCCTCCAGATCGTAAATACCCATAGGGCAGGACAAGATTTCCCTGATTTTGTGTTCACTTTAACCCAAACTCTACCACTCCTATCACCGGCTCACTTCTCCAGGTTGCTAGCACAGTTCTGACACAGGGAAGGGTTTTGAAAATGTTTGTTCATGGAGGGGCTTGTCGAGTGAGAATCTAGAGGCTTACTAAAGTGTCTGAGGCTAAAGCTGGTGAGCTTTCTACAAGCAGTTCTTCAGAGAGATCAGCTTAGCCCTTGGGACTGCTCTAAAAGAGTATCACAGACGGGGTGGCTTATAAACAACAGAAATTTATTTCTCACAGTCCTAGAGGCTGAGAAGTCCAAGATCAGGGTGGGAACAGACTCAGTGTCTTGCGAGAGCCCACTCCACGGTTCATAGATGGTTCTCTTCTTGCTATGTCCTCGCAAGGCAGAAGGGACAAGAAACTCCCTGGGGTCTCCTTCATAAAGGCACTAATCCCATTGATGAGGGCTCTGCTCTCATGACCTAAACACCTCCCAAAGGCCCCACCTCCTAATACCATCACACTGGGGGTTGAGTGTCAACATATGAATTTTGTGGGGGACACAGGCATTCAGTTGGTAGCAGAGATCATCCTATTTTCAAATCAGTACCTCCCAAGGAAATTTCAGAGGTGGATCTAGACCCCTGGAATTCATGGCATGGGAATCCAGGGATACTAATGGAGTCCAGGGAGAAGCTTCTCATGGACGTATGTGAACTAGAATGAGCAGGAAGATTTCTCTGTTTCCTCAACTGAAAAATGAGGATAATGTAACCATCTCTGCTCCAAACCACAGATATTTGTAGGGTAGAAGCATTACACAAAATTCTTCATAAGTCACAGTGGACCTTTGCCAGTCATTAGTACACTAAACCAAATCTCCAAATCTGCCATTCCACTAACATTTCTTCAAAGCGCTTGCTTTGACGTGCTCAGTGAATGCATCTGCCATCATACTAGTTTGAGAACTGCTACGGCAGGTGTAGCTCTAGAAGCAACCCAATGCCTTACTAGCCTATTAAAGAATGTGAGGCTTCTTGGAAAGCAGTTGATCTGTGCATCTTGGCATTCACCTTTCCAGATGCCATCTCCACCCCCTCCAGCCTGAGTTACTTCCCACAAGATTGACCTAAATAGACCAAATCAATAGGTTCCCATGTTTCTAGTGTCTGGAGGGAGGTAGGACAGTAGATTTGGCACAATTATTCCACTGGCTCCCTCCCTGCAGGCTCGGCTTCACCAAAGCCTCCAGCTCCTGGTTCTACCCAGCCCTCTCTGACTCCAGGTTCCAGTGAATACTCTACGCCCTTGTCCCTTATGACCTTGGGGTGTTAAGTCTATAACTACCGTGGGTACTGCAATATTCCTTAGGGCTTCTCGATGCCTTGTTCACATCTCTGCAAATAACGTCTTTTAAAACCACTCTTCAGGGGCACCTGGGAGGCTCAGTCGGTTAAGCATCTGATATCAGCTCAGGTCATGATCTCACAGTTTGTGGGTTCGAGCCTTGCATCAGGCTCTGTGCTGACAGCTCAGAGCTTGGAGTCTGCTTCAGATTCTGTCTCTCCCTCTCTCTCTGCCCCTCTCCACTCATACTCCGTGTCTCTCTCTCAAAAATAGATAAACATTAAAAAAAAATTTTAAACTCTCCAAATTATCTAATTTGAGTGTGCTCTGTGTTTCCTGCTGGTACTCTGACTGATACATTAACCTGTAAATTTTACAAAGTCTTGTTTCCCAAAAATACAGGATGATGTTTTTCTAAATTTTATTCATTTTTAATTTTATTTATTTTTATTTTTCCTTAGTACCTAAGAGAACCCTCTTCAACTCATGGAAAATTCTGGGGAATACTTTCTCTCTCTCTTTTTTTTTTTCTATTCCCCAACTCTAGGGAGTTTGAACCAAGTTTACACAGAATTCTTGAAATTTTCAAACATAGGACAACTCTTTCCATTACACTAAAACATAGAATAGAAACTGATCATGGACCTGCCATATGCCTGCTGTTGGAGATGGCCCACTTGGGTCAGGGATGGAATCTCCATAAAGTATCTGTCCTGGGTTGGAATTCATAAACTTGGCCTCAGGATACAACCTTGGTGAGCCAGGATTAGACTAGGTCTTTCTGCAGTGGAATGCTACCATTTCAACCATTCAAGGTAGTCAAAGCTCTTTCATCATGAATCATAAAAATGAGTCCCAAGGCTTGGTGTGGTCAATCCAATCCTTTTATTTAGTGACCAAATCACATTCACTACTTAATTCAGTTTTGTTTTGTTTTTTTTTTGGCGGGGGGGGGGGGGGTGGGCGGCGGTGATTTAAGTGGTGAAACCAAATATCTTAAGAAGGACATCTTCCCAATCAAGTATTATTTTGACAAAGCTCTTGTCACAGATGGATAAGTTTATCCTGGGTTTTAGGGAATGAAGGCTTTAAAAGTACTTAATTGTGTAAATAGAAGTGTCTTTGTTTTCTTTCTCTTTCTCCTCTATCTTCATTTATAAAATTGGTCTCCCGCCCACGTGGCTTTTACCTTCACAGTGTACTTCAGTGTCCTTTGCCAGTGGCCATTGCCAGTGGCCTAAGTCTGGACGTTACCATTTCGCATTCATTTCTGCACAAAAGCCTTTTACTGGCTCTCTCTACCACCAGTGTCCTCTTCTCTAATCCATCCTCCATAATGTCACCAAGTATCCTTATACTCAGAACCAATCGTGCCACGGATCCTTTCAAACTTTGGCGTTCTGGAGCTTATAACATTTTCCCTTATTTCTCAGCGTGACTTTTGTGGCCCCTTTCCCTGGAATGATGCTGTCTGAGAAACAATTCCAGCACCATTCAGGTGGGTGCATCTTTATTCTGTGACATCCATTACTCGGGATAGTGAACAGAATGTCACCGGCATCATCACGGGGGTAAGAAATGCTCACACAGACATACTCACTAGCCATTGTCCTGTTCATGGGGCTGTCCAGGGACAATGCTGACTTGTCTGCCCAAGGTTACTCATGAAGTGTTCTCAGAGATTTCTGTAAGTAAAGCAGATGCGACTCAAGGCTGGGTCTGCACGGGGGAAAGCAGGTCCAAGTGGAAATTTCGTAGTGTGAGGATATTTCCACGTGATATCCTTATTTTGTGGCAGCATTATTCTCCCATTTAACTGATGAAAAAACTGATGTGAAGAGATGGTAAATAATCTGTGATTTTGTAGTCGTTCAACTTCAAAGTACCTCAAATAAATGTAGATTTTCACAAGATGGAGTCAAAGGAATGAGGGAGGCCAAGAAGAGTATCTTTGCTTCTATTCCTTGCTTCCCAATCATTTCTTGGCCTTTTGGCTAAGATCAAGTGTATTCGTTGCTTCCCTTAGACCCGTGGCTTGATTTTCATTCCGTCTGACTAGTGCCTCTTGTCAGGGCAGTTTTATAATGTGTGGGTTCCTGGCCAAGCTGAAGAACTGTTTAGCCGTATGTGTGCTGGGTCTCCAGGTGCAGGAGGATGGACTCTACTCAGATGTTTACCTTTCGACTTTGTGCACAAGCACAGGTGTGTGTGGAATGTAGAAGGGGAATTCTTGATGGAGATACCCTGCTAACTTGAACTATCCAGTTCGGAACTAGCACTTAAAGTCATCTGAAGTTCAGAAAATTCAGATAAGGCTGGTTTAAAGAGGTGCAGAAAATCAAAGGTAACGTACTTTTCTCCTAGGCAAAGAAGGGAAAACAGTTTCTTTACAACTTCCTGCTCTTGTATGGCTCTTTCCTTCACTGCATATTGAGTGCCTGATGTATACCAGCCTGAATGCTAGGGCACGGAGATCAAAATGGCCATTCGTGTCACTGCGGAATTTACTAGTTGTCTAGTGAGAAAGACACAAATTATTGCAATACAGTGCACTATAATTGATGGGCACATGTGAGTCTCTGGAATACATATGGGGAAGCAGGGAGGAGATGAAGTGGATAGTATTCCTGGAGTGTCCACGGGGTAGCAAATACTGTGCTCTTTGCCTTATAGATGGTCTGGTTTAATCTTTGCACTTGCTGGGGGGAACAATGTAATTTCCCTCTGATTCTCAGAGAAGTAAAGCAGTGAGGTACAGCTAGGATTAAGAGTTCTTATTAAAGTTACATTCGTCTGGTTAAAAGGCTTTGACTTTTTCCCCCCAGCCTTGCCAAAGGGTCTGGGATTGCTCCCTTTCACTTGTATGCTGTGTGCTAATGGCTAAGGTGGGAGGTGTAGCAGGTATTATAGACAGAGCAGGTCTAAGCTGTGACAAGTCAAAGGGGCCAAGAAGCATGGAATCTTTGGAAAATGACCAGTCCTTCTCTGAGGCCAGCGAGTAAAGTTCTATTGGAGGAGGACAGGGAGTAGGGGAAAATGGAAAAGAAGAAGTGAGAGAAAGAACTAACTAATGCTGTTGGTGTCTATTTGCAAAGGGCTTTGTATCTGCAATGGCATCCTTCTTGTGCTAGGAAGACTATGGTCTTGTGGTTTTTGTTCGTTTGCTTTGTGTTTGCAGTTAATTTACTATAGGTTCCTCTTAACATTTAGCAACCAGAGGACATCACGAATGCCCACAGGTCAATGAGGCAAGAGCTGCAGTGCCGTAGATGTGAAAGCACCCCAGATTTGGATTCATAGGGTGTGATCTTGGTTTTTGATCCACCATTTAGACCTATGTGAACTTTGGACTATTATTTAACCCCTTTGGGCTTCAGTTGCCCGGTTTGTGATGTGGGGACCCTCCTCAGTCCTACTCATAGAGCCAGGGTTTCAAACAGCATCACTGGTTTGGATCTGTCTTGAAAACAGGCCAGGGTTGGGCAGACATTTGTTTCCTGGCTTTTGGCATAATGGTGGTTTATGGAGTCAAAGGCAACGATGGTCTCCTTGACGGGATTTCTACTGGAAAAAGAATGAAAGTGCTTTATATATTTCACCTTTTTTTTTTTTTTGCAACCGTGTTGCAGAAGTTTTCTTGTGCTCCTTAGACCAGTTGTAGAGCGCCTTTGAAAGAAGGTCAGCCTCGGAACCACTCTGATCCTTGCGTGGCTGAGTCACTTGAGATAGAAAGAACGTGTGAACTTGCACATGCGGGAGGTGTGAGAAAACTCACGCAATACCCTGGGTCGTGGGTAAGGAGACTGTGACTTGGATGAAGAAATGTATTCCAGGTCACCTGGCGAGTCAGTCCCAGGAGCAGATGCCAGCCCAGCTCTGCGGGTTCGAATGCCTGTTCTTTCACTGCTCTATGTCACCCGCAGTAAAACCACCTCTGAGTAAACAGGCAGGGCCGTCAGTTAGGGTCAGGTCGGAGTTGAGGTGGAACTCAAGTTGAGGGCACCTGAGTGCCCTGTTGCAAACTTGGCTGTGGCTTTTACCAGCCAGCCCTCAGAATAAAACCCACCCAGAGCCAGTTAAAATCAGCCTGGGCTGTAATGAGCCAACAGCTTCCAGAATGAGAACACCTCTCTCGTTGGCTTCAGCTGACAGCAGGAGAGCAAGTCAGGAATGAGGAACCAGGAAACCATGGGGAAAAGATTTTGCTCCCTGGACCGTTTCCTGGAATACTACAGTTAAGTAAGGCAAACCCTGATAACTTTTTCAGGTGTGTGTGTGTGTGTGTGTGTGTGTGTGTGTGTGTGTGTGCGCGTGTGTGTGTGTGCAGTTTTAAAGGAAGCTTATTGAGGTACATGAGATTCAAGATTTATGCATGGAATGCCCTCAGTTCAGCAAGACCCTCCTTACGGACAGTGGCCGCTCTCTCCATTGGAAGCGTCTGCAGGTAGCATGCCTGTCTAGCAGGAATGCTGTGTCAAGATACATCAGTGTCATCTGGGCTGATGTTGCCCACGGCTCCCTTCCCAGATTAGAAAGAGGGAAGCCGAACACCTCTAGGATGTCTTGGGAATGACATTTAAAAAGCCACAGCTGTCCCAGCTGAGCCTGGAGCCTGGCAAGCGCTTGGAGCCCATCATATTTATGTCAGCAATCTCTGTCAGAGCCACATCTGGGGACAAAGGATCAAACCCCGACAAGTTTAATTGAGGCTCAGCACGTAGATGGAATTGAGACACTAGACTAGGCAATTTGTAATGGTTAGAAAAATGCCTTTCTAAGTACCATTGAAGGCACTGGCTTCTTGGCATTCCCAGGGAACACTCTCACCAGATACACCCCCGAGAGAGGTTCAGGAACCGCATAAAGGCTGGTGATGGATGTTTTCCTCAAGGGCGATTATGGCTCTTTCGTCTAATAGCTCCCCTATTCATATCATATTAAGAGCTTAATAAGAACTGGGAAGGTGCTGGTAGCTTTAAAAGCTGACGCAAACTCCGGGGCTCTGTGCAAAACATAATATCCCTGGGAAAATAGACAGCATAAAACCATAAACAAAACACACCTCACCAATGCATCGATAAAAGCCAAACTGGTATTACAGCCTGCTGGGAACGCAGGCTCATTCCTGGTAGTGACACTTGTACGTTCTGGGGGTAGGTCGGAAACCAGGAAAGAGAGAATGCCTTCTTGTTGAGACTTGCTGGTAGAACCTATGTAGGGCATGCCAAACCCTTCCCTCATTAACTATTTGACTCTTCCTACAGGCTCAAACATATTACCTGGGCAGTTGCGAAATGAGAACAGTTGTGGGACAAAGAACACATTGTTAAATTGCAAAGTTGCACAGTTATTGCCCCGAGCACCGGGTTAAAGGAAACTGAACTGGAGGATTGGCTGGTACTCCTGAGAAACTTGCTGGGTTCCTGCCCTTTGATTCAGAGAAAGCAGCTTTCCAGCTGGGGCAGACTCCCTCCCCCACAGAAAATAAAATAAAGTCAATAGCACATAAAAATTCTTTGTACTTTTTTCAGTGCCTTTCATCTGCTGAGCTCAAAGGACGATGAGGGTATTAACTCTGGCTACACCCCTTAGTGGTAGGTGGAGAGTTTGCTCGTCCCTCTGTTTTATGGATGGGGACCCGAGATATGGAGAGGTTAAGCAATTTGACCAGGGTCACACAATTGGTCAGGGTTGGAGCTGGGAAGAGAAGTGTTCTGATTCCTAGTCCAGTGCCCCCTGCAGGCTGTATTGAGAGATGCAGTTGGTAAAAACGGAAGGAGTAAGGTGGAAGTGGAATCCCACATTAAGATCAGGAAAGGAGATCTGAAATCATCGTGCCAATGTTTTCATTTCCCAGATGAGGAGATGAGGCTTGGGCGGTTGCTGTGATTTTCCAAAATCAAATATGTAGTTAATGACAGAGCAGACTCTAGAATCTTGTCTCTTAACTTCCAGTCCCAAAGGGTTTCCACTTCATTGTGCTATAGTATCTCTCTACGCCAGCTTTGAAACTTCAGCGTATCTAACAATTTAATTGGTGTTCAAGAAATGTTTGATGATGCTTTCATGGTGTCATACCAGTTTTCCTTCTCTTCGCCTTTGAATTCATTTTTCAGCATTGAGTTAAGACCAGAGGATCCGGGAAACTTCCCGATCATCTCTAAACAGCTGTAACCTCTACCATTTGAATCCCACATCTGTCCTGGGATCAGCCATCATTTCCTACCCCAAAGTGTCCCTGTCTCTCCTCTTGACTCTCCAACCTCCACAGGCTATGTTTTCACAACACTTGGTATCGAACTTTGCCATAGCGTGCGAAAGACTTGGTCACAATCCATGATGTACTTGTTTCTTTTCCCCACAAGACCTTTTATATGCATTGAATCATATAACCTTACAGCAATTTTGAGTTGCAAGTTTAAATCCTTTGGTAACAAATGAAGAGAGGCAGAGGTGAAACAATTTTGCCAAGGTCTCACGGCTGGTGAGTCACTTTTGCAAGCCAAGTCCTTTACACCTCAATTCTGTGCTCTTTCTATTTCACTGTGCTGTATTTTTCAAGGGCACCAACCACGTGTTTTACATCTTTCATTCCCCCGTGGGGAATGGTATGATAATGATCACTGATGAAATTCTGATTGCTCTGAAAAGAAATGGATCATAACACATCACCCGATACTACTGATGACGAGCCATGATTTTGTTGTGTCTGCCTATGTCCAGATATGCGGGTGAATGTGTGTGCTCTTTACATTGGCAAAGCCTCTCACCTAGTTAAATGTATCTTTAAATCCCAGCTTTCATGGAAAACCATGGAAAATGTGTAGGATGATGATTATAACGGGGGGACATGGAGGTGGGAGTGTCTTAGTCACTTGGGGGGATTTTCTTCCCAACTATCCCTCCTCCCATCACCATCATATGGGCTCCCAGTTGAGAATCACTGGGAAGAGGTATATTTGTTCAATTAAGACTAACTGCTGTAACAAATAGACTCCATGCATATAAAGGCTCACACTTATTAGAAGTTTATTTGGTTCAACACAATAGTTCTGGAAATATATGAACGTGTTGCCAGACTGGCTCTCCTTCATTTACTTATTGTGAGACAGTCTCATAGAGCTCTGCTATCCTTACCACTTGCTTCCAAGGTGGCCATGAAGATCTCCATCCCAGCCAGCCATATGGGAAAGAGCTTGGAGATTTTTATCAGTTAGACCTGGAAGTTATGTCCTACTGGCCCCAAAGTCACATGACCATGCCTTAACTGCAAGGGAGCCTGAGAAACGCAATTCAGCAGTGTGCCCAGGAATGAAGGAATGAATTTATTCCGAGCTCAGATTACTGATATCGTAAAGGTGTTGCAGGCACCTTTTTCATTCATTCATTCATTCATTCATTCACTCATAAACTTAAGTATTAATTGAGGGTCAGTTGTGTGTTAGGCATGGTAGTCACTGAACAGAGGCAAAAGCAGACAAAAGACCTGTTCTGGGGGAGTTTACAGACTAATACAGAAAAGAGGCATAATTCAAATAGCCACACAAGTCAACGTACCCTTACATTTCTGATAAGTGCTGATCTTAAGAGAAAGGAATACAGGGTTAATGAGAACTTAAAACAGAGGCTCATGACTTAGACTGGTTGGTCAGGTATAATAGCCCTGAAGTTGTGTTTTCATAACTGAGAATAAGAGTTAACCAATCAGCTGATGGATAAAAGCCAGGAAAGAAATTTTCCTAGACAGTCCCACATAAAGCTGGGCCTAATACCCAAGATAGCTTAGATACTGGGGTAGGGGGAGAGAGATGAAAACACACGGTACAATTTAGTCAAGCAACTAGTAAGTCTTGAATTAAACCAATTGCCTGTCTCTGTTCAACCAGTGGCTTTGGCAGTGACCGTTGGTGAGGCTTTCCAGGTATGGAAAGTCAGCCTGAGGCAGGAGCGGATGAATCATCTACCTGACACTCTACCTGGGTATGGTGTCAAGGGACCCCTTGGGGGTACACAGTAGCTTCTCCTTCCTCTCCAGGGATAAATGCTCAGCTCTATCCCTGGAGATGGTCAGGAGTCTTTGGTGTGCTGCTAGTTAATGAAACACATCACTGCCTGGCCTCAGGCTGTTCTACTTGGATCGATGTCCAGAGTCTTCAGTCTGCTCTTCCTGTGCGTATGTTTTTGCCTTGATTATGGCACTTGCGTTGTGTCAATATTCGCTGAATGTGGTGTCATAGCATGTCAGGACAATATCCTACAATAACAGGGTACAGAAAGCCTGGCACAATACAAGGGAAAATAAGTCTGAGAAAAAGAGCGAGAACGAAGTCCTTTATTTGGAAGATAACAAGCAGGCTGATTGAACCTTTTCCTTTTTGGAAGCTGCTGGTTTCCCAGGGCCAGCACCCCACAGGCAGCGGAGCCCCAGGTACTGCTTGAAATGAAGTGTGAGCCCATCGTGACTGTAACTTAGTATATATGTTTTAAAGGTATGTCCTGCCAAGAAAGCTATTAATGAGGCGTTGTGCCATTTCTACTCCTATTGTTTCTGTGGAAATTCCGGGTCCAAATGAGATTCTTTGTGGCTTTGAACTTTAGGCGGGGGAAGAATGATGAGCCACATAAGCTATTTTCTGACACAAGTCCTGTGGTGGGATGACAGAGTTTATTTAACAAGTGCCATTGGTCAGGCTTCCTGTTCTGCAGTTAGATTTAGTTGTAACTGATGAAATATTAGTGGCTAATTTCGCTCCCCGGCCCTCAGTCTATTCATCTAGGAACTGGGAGCATGTTTGTGGGTGAGACGTTAGGAGTCTGTGCGCTGAAAATGATGACCAGACCCCTTCTCGTTGCTGAGTGTGGGATAGATACATTGGAGGGCGTTGGTCAGTTGGGCTGAGGGCCAGGTGTGGGTTTTGCAGGCTCAGATTTTGGCTACTCCCTTCGTGGTGCCACCAGGCATTCCTTCCTCAGAATCTTCTTTAGGTGAGCCCTGAAACCAGGGCCCCTCAATTTCGCTCACATGTAATTTGTTTGAACTCACTCTAAACAAAGCAATGGTATCTGTGCAAGGGCAGGTTTGACAGGCTAGAGATTTAGTACCAGCACGTCTGAAAACTGTGGTAATTTGAATACAAAATCGGGCTCCACACACTGTGGAAAATTGCCTTCCTTGGCATGTTGGCGACTCTTTGGGAAATGCTATGTTAAAGGCATCGGCCATTAAAGTTTCTTTAATAAAGTTTCTTGTCTCCTTTTTGCTTTCTTCACCGATTTCTCTAAAAATTTTTCAATATTTATTTCTTTTTGAGAGAGAGAGAGAGAGAGAGACAGAGAGACAGAGCATGAGCATGAGAGGGGTAGAGAGACAGGGAGACACAGAATCCGAAGCAGGCTCCAGGCCCTGAGCTGTCAGCACAGAGCCCGACGCGGGGCTGGAACTCACGAACTGCGAGATCATGACCTGAGCTGAAGTTGGATGCTCAGCTGACTGAGCCACTCAGGTGCCCCTTTACTGATTTCTTAATAGCTGTTAAGGGCTCTTCTAGGGACAGGAGTTCCTTTAAAGCGACAGCATATGATGGCATTTATCGCTTCCACAGATCTTAAGATTAGTTTTTTACCTGCATCTTGAGAGCAGGGACTGTGTTTGAGCTATGTGGGTCCCTCGGAGCTGCCTGGCACAGGAAAGTGCCTCAGTGAGGCAGTGCTGGGTTCACAGACACTGTCATTAGGGTCATGGCACTCTGGACTTAACAAGGGGAATGGATAGTAAGTCAGAACTGGAAAACCTGGCATCCAAGAGTGCAAAGGCTTCAATGTGAGACAAATAGAAAGGGGTCAAGTTTATCTGAGTGAGGAGTGGTCAGGAGTGGCTCCTGGACAAGACTCGAGCTCCATCTAGAAGAACGAATAGACAAAAAGGGAAGGAATTCAGAGCAGAGGAATGGCAGGGAGACCTGGATGGTAAGGATGAGCTTGAGGACTGTGAAAACGTCGGTATGGAAAGTGACCTTGGAGTTGAAAAGGAAATAATATCAACCGCATGAATAGCCCTTCTTGTGTACCAGTTGCTATTCCAAACACTTCTCATGAATTACCTCCGGTAAGCCTCTTACCCACCTTGCAAGGTAAGGGTTATTAGAAGCCCTGTTTTATGAAAGAAGAATGGAAACTGTGTGGGGCTGCCCAAGAACCGGCAGTGAAGCTGGTGAGTGAGGACAGGCACTCCGGCTTCAGGGTCTGTGTTCCTAAGGATGACATTATATTGGATGAGAAAATAGACGGGCTGGAGGAGATTAAAAAGATGGTGTGTGCTAAGAATTAAACGGGTAGGGGGGCAACCCTGGGTACTGGGGCAGAGCATGCTCGTTGTAGTTGAGTTTTGTCACGGGAGAGACCTCCTGAATATTGTTGTGTTGGTAAGCCACTCACCGTGCCCACTCCTCAGAACGACTGGGAATGGCAGCGTGGCTTTTTGGGCGGAGACAATGGAGGTAGATGTCAGTCAGCAAACATTCCTAGGTACTTCCCATGTATCCAGAATGCTGGCTGGTGCATGGCAAGCGCTTCCTGGTTTGAAATGAATGAGTGAGAAGGTAAATGAATGGCAGGAGTGGTAGAGGAGGTCTGTGAAGGTTCAGGAATGTCTGACCAAAGACAATCGTTTTTATCTGATGGGCAGTGGGGAATCCACTGTGTTTTTTGAACAAGGATAAAATATAATCAGATGCATGGATTAGAAACCGTTAGAAGCATTGTCTTGTAGCTGTATGGAGAGTGGAGTGGAGGTGGTCAATTTTGCAATGGTCTAGGCAAGCAGAGCAGTGGAGGGGAAAGATCTGAGAGATACTTGTAGGGAAGAATTCAAAGGAGAGGAGTGAATACGGAGGGTAAAGGGGAGGTGGAAGTCGTGAGCAGTGTTCGATCTCATTAAGCAGTGGTTTGTAAATATGACCCAGAGCGATTGACGTTCGACCCAGTGTCTTCTATATGTACCCATGGGAAACAAAGATTTAGACCGGCTTATACCTTGTCCTGTGTCACCACTTATCCATCAAACAGGAAGCCTTAGCAGCAGTTTCAGAAAAGGGGCAAACTCAGTATTTCAAAAATACCAAGATATAGAGTATGTGAGCGCGTGTGTGTTTAAGGTTAAAACACTTAGGAAATACATTTTGGCATAAGTGGAGGTACAAGGAGTCTAGGGAAATAAAGCTCTTTTTACCAGAACGTGCTCAGTGCTGGAGTTCAATCATAGGAAAGCGGATTTCCTATAAGAGAAACAGGGGGCCACTTTCTCACGGTCCTACTCCTTCCAACGTGCCTGGGTTTGGCAGTGGGTGGGGAACGGCCGACATGGGGATGGGGGCAACGTGTGGGATCAGAGGCACCACCATCTATCAACCACGGTCCATTGATCTTGTATTTTTACTATCCCCATGATTTCTTCTTTCCAAATTGGCAGCTACAAGCAGCAGAAGGAAATTGGAGCCCGCGTGATTTTTGCCTCAGTGGTTTACGCCTTGACTTTATTTATGCCTTTAATTTTCTATTTAGCAAATAATTGTTGCCTTGCACTTTGTTTCATGAAATGTCCTGGAATTTAAATTAGATTCTGCCCTCGGATATGCATCTCTGATTCCTGTCGACAGTCCCCATGATATCACACTTTGAGCTGGGAACCTTCCAGAGCAGGTCCGGCTTCCAGGCAGAGAATTCCTCCTCTGCTCCCCTCTGCTGCTGCTGTGCTCTTTCAGAACCGCTCGGGATGGCTCGCCAGCCCTTTCCGTCATTGCTCCTTTTAACACCTGGCCTAAATCTTCAGGCAGCAAGCACCAGGAAGGCTGTAGTGGAAAAAAAAATCTGGGCTTTGGGTTAGCAACCTTGTCTGTCACTTGGGAGCAAGATGATGTTGAGAAATTATTTAACCATCATGGCCCCAGCGAAATGGGAATAAAAGTCAACTTCCTCAAAAGACTGTCATGATGATTCAAAAAGTGGTATCTAAATAACAAAAATATGGGAAGTGTTTAATGACACAAGGTCATGGTGACTATTGCCAATTGTATAATTACAAGGGCTTCAGACACAAGAGAGAGCACTGTCGTGGGGGGCATTTTCATGAAAAACTTCTTGGTGAAAGAAGAATTTAACTTAGGTCTTGAAGGATGAGAGGATTTGGCCGGGCAGCAATGACTCCTTGGCTGGGACTGACATGGACAGTTTAGGGCAGTGGATGTTCAGAGGCACCAGGGGTCGGTCTGTCTTCCCCTGGGAGGTGATTTCCACTGGCACTGCTATGGAGCTCAGGGTGCTGGGCTCTCCTCAGCAAGGCTAGGGAGGTTGGGGCCACAGTTCTGCCTTCACCCCCACTACCCCTTTTTCCTCCCACCACATCTTCTAACAGGCTCTTACTCGTCTCCTCACTGTGGGTCCCATCACTAAACTCTTGCGCCTTAAAATGTGGCTGTGAGTTGTAGACTTTGCTTTTGCTGTGCCTGAGAGATTCCTAGATTATTCTCTGTTACCTCCCTCCATTCCTCCCTTCCTCCCTTCCTATTTCCCTTCCTTCCTTTCTCTCTTTCGTCCTTCCTAGTATAGTAAACGTTTGAATATAGTGAGCCACATTGGCTTTGACTTCCAACTCTGTCACTTATAACACCTAAGTTTTTACGTCTCCAAACATTAGTTTTGTCCTCTGTAAAATGAGAAAAGTCATTATACTTACATCATAGAAATCTCAGGAAGATGAAATGTGCCAATGTATTTTAGGGCATCCATCAGCATTTCTGGGATTGAATAAAAGCTCAATAAACACCTCCTTCAGTTATTACTCAACAGATGCTTGTTGGTTGAAAAAATGCACACATGTATGTTTATATGTGTGTGCATGTGTGCGTGTATGTGTGTGTGTATACATTTGCGTATAAATGTAATTAGAAGGGCATAGAGGAGTTGTATGTGCTGAGACCATTGAAACCCTCAAACAAGAATCTCCAGAGAACAGAACCTCCAGGTTTGCTAATTCTGTATGTACCCTCTCTGTGGAACGCCATAGTTACTGATGCTGCTTCTTTTCAAAACACTACCAATGCAATATGACTGCAATTGGCCTTGAAGCATTACTTGGATCTCCCTCCTCCTCCTACTTCCCAGCAGAGGACCCCACATAATGCCTGTGTTAAGAAACCTAAAACAGATTTCCACAACTGCATGGACTGAGACAAAAAATAAGTAGGTGTCAAATTCTACAAGACCTCAGTTAAAATGCCAAGATCAGACCACTGCCTTCAAATCCTTTTGCATTTGCTAGTAGAACTCAATCAAAGCCACCACAGCCTGCACAATGACTATGGCAGCCCAGCTGGGAGAACAATCAGAGATCTTTTGGCCATGTAAATGGTGAGATCAAACTAAAATCAACAGCAGAGTATGGCCACATTTGGTGTGAAATAATTTATAATAAGAAATAAAAGGGGCAGCTGGGTGGCTCAGTTAGTTGAGCATCTGACTCTTGATTTCATCTCAGTCATTATCCTAGGGTCATGGGATTGAGACCCATGTCAGGCTCTGCACTGAGTATGGAGTCTACTTAAGATTCTCTCTCTCTCTCTCTCTCTCTCTCTCTCTCTCTGCCCCTCTCCCCAACTTGCACACACACTCTCTCTAAAATAAATAAGTAAATAAATAAATAAAATTACTATTAAAAAGAAGATACATTCCGTATGTAGGAAATGGCCTTGTCTGTATTGTTTACTGCTGTATCCTTTCTGAACACTCAATAGACCATCAATAAATACCTGCAAATCAATAAATGATTCAATGGGTGGCTGTAAGAGAAGGAGCTGGCTTTATAAGAACTGTTAAGGTTTATTGAATGTTTAATTGTGGGCCATCAACTTTACCTGTGTTATCTCATTTAATCCAAACAACAAGACATTATGGTAGGCTCTATTATCATTTCCATCTTTGAGATGAGGACACTAAAGCTGAGGGAAGTTAAACCCCTAGGCCAAGACTATACATCTGGTGGGTATGGTGCTTTTCACCATCCTAATACTCAGTCTTAAATGCCTTTTTTTTTTGCTCTCACCAAATGATAACAGAAAAAGTTCCACTTTAACTTTTTAATTTAGCATAAAACTCAGCAAGTATTTCAGAGGCTCCACAATCAGGTAGACCATGGTTTCATACTCCATAGGGTTCTGCCTCAGTTTCTCCATTTGTAAGGTGGAAATGATGAAGTTTGCTTCTTCTTTGGGAGGTTCCGAGATTTAATTAGGGCAATGGTTATTAAAATGCTTTGAAGTTAGAAAGTACTTATTAATATCAGGACTCATGATTATGTTTCCAAATAGGATATCCTTGTCTTTAAAGCCAATTGCCTGGGATGAGCCCCAAGGTCCCCCAGAGGGAATGGTAGGGAGCATTCATGTTGGATGCCTAATTCAGCCCATATGGTTTTGCAGTGATTCCATAAGTGAGGAGGAGAGTGAATAATCCCATCTCTTTAACTTTCAAGTGTGGGAACATTAGAGTTTGCTCCTTAATGATTATAACATTCAGGAATGTTGGCACCTTTTCTTCCTGACTTCACGTTATGAAACCCAGAGAGTGTTGAGTAACAGGATGTACATTCATGCCATTTTCGGTTTCTTTGGGGGTTCATTTGGGAAACCTTCCTTCAAGCAAGAGCTTCAGTGGTTAGACACGGAACAGCCCTTTAACCTCAGGGCTATTGCCTCCAACGTGGTGTAAAGGTCCTGGTGTGTGGAGTAAGAGTTGGATCCTGTCCCTCATCAGTTAGGAGCCATTGTTTGCAAATGTGTTCCCCGATGGAAAAGGATTAGATCCTGGACAGTAGGGAACATTATGTTCATATTGCAAAATCTTGGTATGATCTAGTCTTGGGCTGATGGGGATTTGATAAAATATTCTTCTTGGCTGAAAATGTCATCATAGGGCTCAGCATATTGCCGAATCCCACTGCACCAGCCCCCTCCCCCCTTCACGCTGCAAAGTCAAGATTTAGAGAAATCCCTTTGGCTTTGTCGGAGTTGCCTCAGGGCTATGGGAAGACCAAAGGACTCCAGTCAGAAAACTGACTTTGTTTCCCTATGTAGGAACAGGTTGTTTTAACTCCGTAGCTTAAGTGTTCTCATTGCAAAGTGGGGACCATAATACTTGATTCTGTTTATCACCCAGGGTTTTGCGATTGTCAAATGAACCTCTCTCTACCTCTACCTCTATCTATTAATCTATGTATTGATCAACAGTAGAGCAAAAGATAGATTGACAGAGATATAGGGACATATGGACATGGGAGGGAGTTTAGCATGATGACCATGATGTGGATTCAAGTTCTGTGTGGCCCCAGGAGAGGTACTTAACTTTCGTAGGTCTCAGTTTCTTCCTCTGGTAGAGGGATGAAAATGACAATATTTACTTCAGAGGGTTATTTGTAAATTAAATGAGATGATGTATGTTGAAGCACTTAGCCCAAAACCCAGCACACTGTAAGCACACTGTAAACTCTTAACAAATACCAGCCATAGTCCCCATCCTCATTGTTAGGAGAATAATTAGAAAATTACAGCAAGTCATACACATGCAGAGAGTATTACTATCTTTTATATTTGCTGTTTATTTTGGCAAAAGCAATTCTGAGGCTTACAAATTGTTCTTCGGGAAAATGAATTATTCACCAGGTTATTGGCCTCAGCACATTTCGTCCTCAGCAGGAACAAGAGAAGTGCAAAATCTGCTGGCTGCAGCTGTGGCCCACTTACAGGATGCACTTGAGGAAATTCAGCACAGTGAGAACCTGGCTGTAACTGTTTCTTGTGAGGTCAATGTCTTTTGCAGAATAGGATCAATGTTGAAAAGATGCCTGGAAAGTGAATCTATGCATATTGAAAGCTATCTTCTTACTAAGTTTCCTTACAAACGTACAAATATGTTCATCCAGAAATTGGGACATAAAATCACACTGGGAGACTTAGCTAATATTCCTAGTCCCTTCTTTAATGGAAGAATAATAAGTGTGTGTTAATACGATAAACTATAATTATAAAAGAGCTAGGTTTTCCTTTCCTTGGGTATCTTGAAACCCAAGGGAGGTAATTCATGCTGACAGAATATCAGAGTCACCCGTGGATTTAAAAAAATGGGAGTCCAGCCTTACCCCTTAGGCTTCTGGTTCATAAGTCTGGGTAAAGCTCAGTATTTTTATTTTCTTTTTGGTTTGTTTTGGCTCCACATGTGATTTTCATGTGTAGCTAGTGAGACCCATTGGAAGCAAAGATGATGGCATCCTAACCGAATAGAAGCCGATCACTGAAATAATAGTTCAACTTCTAATTCTCCGCCTTGATTTATAACTGCATTTGGTTGTTCAAATCCTGTTTTCTAGCTCTTATTTTAGAACTAACTTTTTCCTCCTGTATAAGCCTATTTGAGCTAATGAGGAGATGTGGTGGCGGGGAAGGGAACAGGTGACAGGAACATAGAGATGGAAAAAACAGAGAACCTTGGCTAGAATTCACAGAAGTGTTTAAAGAAAGTGAAACAAGACTGTATTTTTGGAACAATACATAAAAAAAATTGGAACGAAGAAAAGGCAATGAATTCTGAAGAGTGAGTTTTCAGATAATGAATATGCAACTAATGAGATGAAGTCTTGACTTATGAAAGTGGTTTTTCTTCACTCATTCATGATTTTAAGATCTAACTCACCTAACACACATAGGTGCAAATACTCAAAGTAGTTTTCATAAAGAGTAGAGAAGGCCCAGGATCTAGTAACTATGATTTCCCTTTGAATCCAGTGGGCTGCCTGTTTGTAGGTACAGTAGATCGTTTCCAAGATGGCTGTCCTCAGTTCTGCTCCTCATGTCAGAGGTGGAAGCTTAAATCTAGGCTGGCGTTAGTGATTGCTTAACTAATAGAATGTGGCAGAAATTACATTCTGGGGCTTGCAAGTCTAGGTCAGAAAAAGCCTTAGAGCTTTTTCTTGAATCTCTTAGAACACTCACTCCTGGGATGCCTCTGAACCCAGCTGCCATACTGGGAGAAACCCAAGTGACATGAAGATGACAAGTGTAAGTGCTCTGGTTGATGGTCCCTGCTGAACTCTCAGCCAACAGCCAGCATTAACCACCAGTCAGATAAATGGGCCCTCTTGGATGTTCCTGTCCAATGTAGCCCTCGGATGGTACAGCCACCTTAGCATCCTAGCCAGTATCAGGTGGACCAGAAGAATCACATAATCAACTTGCCACATTGTGAGATAATCAACTATGGTTTTAAGCCACTGAGTTTTGGGCTAATTTGTTATACAGCAATAGATAACTGAAACGAGGAAAAAGAACTTAGTTGCTACTCCATATTTGCCAGTAATAGGGAGAGAGGAATTGGTTGATTTTATATATTTATCTGTTTATCCATCCATCCATCCATCCCTTTTTTCTCCCACCATTCCATCCATCCACCCATTCATCTGAAGCTTATTGAACATCTACTGTGAAGAGGATAGTAGAAGACACATATTTATTTTTTTCATTCAACAAGTATTTAGAATTGAGTACGGTCAAACATTGATCAAGCAGCTGATAAAGGCAAAGAAATGAGTTGAAATCAAGGACAATAAGACAGAAATGGTACTGGCTCACAATCCAGTGGGAGAAGGTGGGAAAGAAAGAGATACCTAAATAAACAAATGGTGGAATTTAGAAGAGTACTATAAAGGAAATAAAACATCGTTATGGGATAAGGATTTTCTGAGGTAGTAGGTAAGTGTGACTGTTGTATGTAGGTGGTTAGAGATGTTCCCTAAGAAAGTGACATCTGAATGGAGACTTGAATGACAAGGAGAGAGCTGTGTGAAGAACCTGGGATGAGGCGAGCAAATTCTCAAAAAAGAAAGCATAGTAAAGGCCCTGAAAAGTGAATCAGACTGCAATGGAGGAGGGACAGCAAAAAAGACCAGCGTGATTGGAAGACTGGAATAAGGGAGAGAATAGAAAAGAAGATGGAGAAGGAGGAGGAAGCAACACCACGTGTGCCAAAACTGGGATGTTGAATTGAATTTGACACAAACTGGGAAGCTTTTGCAGGATTTTGAGCAGGGAAGAAGTATAATCTGAATGTGTTTTCCATAGATCACTCTTGCTGTTATGTGGAGAATGAACTGTAGAGGAGGAAGAGTGGAGGCAGGGAGACCATTAGGAGGCTCTTGCAGGGGCCCGGGTGGGATTTGGTGGTAAGATGAACCAGGTTGGTAGCAGTGGGGGTGGTGAGAGAAGGTCCTATGAAGAAAGGGTCTTGGGGGCAGAACCAGCTGAACTTCCTGATGGGTAGATGAGAAGAGAGAAGAGTAAAGAGTAATTCCTATAATTAGAGACTGAGCAGTGGGGTGAATCGTGGCATCGTTGAACAAGATGGGGTAGACTGGGGAGAAGTGTGACATGCGGGTGGGCAAGTTCTAAAATTATTAGGCTTGCTAATGCAAGCATTGAACAGGCAGTTGAAAACACAAGGAGGGAGATCAGGGGAGTTCTGAACTACAGGAGTCAGCATATAGACTTTATTTAAATCCATAGTTGTGTTTCCCCAGAGAGTGTAGAGGGACAACAGAGTCAAGCACATTGCTTTATTTAAACATCGTGAGCAAGAGGAGGACCCAGCAAAGGAGACTCAGAAGGAGCAGCCAGGTAGGTAAGAGCAAACCCAGAAGAATGTGTTGTCACAAAGTCAAGTGAAAAAAAAAAAAAAAAAACATTTAGGAAAGGAAGTGTGTAGAAGCAAATGTCAATTTTTTTTTGCTAACATAAAAACCAAATGATCTTTTGGATTGGACAAGATGGAAGAGGTTCTGGACTTGACAAGAGTAGTTTCAGTGGGGCTGTGGAGACAAAATCCTGATGAAACTAGGTTAAAGAGAGAAAGGGAGGTGAAGAATTGGAGACAAATAGAGTTTATGCTTTTAATAAGTTTATTAATATGGAGAAAAAATGGGGCAGTTGTTGGAGGGGGACATGAGGTTAAGGGAGTTTTTTTTTAAGATGGGAAAATTATGTTATATTTATATGTTATTGGATGATGCAAGAAGAGGGAGAAATGCTTTATATAAGAGAAAGGTGATATCATTTCAAATGCAAAATCTCTGAGTAGATTAGAGGGGATGGGGTCTAAAGGAAAAGTGATAAGGCTGGCTTGGATAAGAGCAGTACCTATTTATATATATTGATAGGCAAGAATTTAGAATACACAGGAACGGAAATAAGCAAGCTAAAGTTTGGTGGATGAGAAGAATTAGTTCTTATCTGATCTGATTTCCAGGTACTCATGGCTTTGTAGAGAAGCTCAAATAAGTTGCCAAGGGGAGGAAGAGTATAAAGGGGTTACAGATGAAATGATATAAAAATCAAAAGGAAGGACAGGGGTTGTGTCCAATATGGGGTTTAGAAAATAGATTTTTATTCCTCAAGTTTCAGAAATTTCACTTAGATTCCAAGGACTTTAAATTGAGCATAGCTGTAGTAGTAGATACTGATTATTTTTGTTCCTCTGCCTTCTAGGCACTTACACACATGTGTGAATGTAGGTGCAAACATGCACGCACACACACAAATTGACTTTCTGACACTGGAGGTAGCCATCTGATCAAGCTGGGCCAATTATAATGCCCCAGACTCTGGACCTTAGGGACTGGACCAGGAATGAGCACATGACCTACTCCAGACCAATCAGCATCTTTCCCTGTGGTCATTTTAAATAGGAAGCGGAAGAGGGGATCTGTTCTTCTCTCTTTTCCCAAGCATGCGGTTCTGAGTCAGCTTCTGGCCCTGCTCTGTACTGTGTAAAAGAAGCCCATCTCAGTGGAAGTGGATGAGGTCAGCACATTGATAGAAGCAGCCCTGAGAGGTGACGGAAGAGAAAGTCCTGATAGAATTTCAGTGCTGGCTAAAATTCATCACATGACTGAAGCCCATCTCCCTACATTCTGTGTTTTGTGGGAACCGATAACTTCTTGTCTTTGTACTTACATGAATTCAAGTTTGGTTTCTGTTGTTTGAAACTCAAAGAATCAGCGACCCAGCCCCCAGCACATGCAGAGACAGTCACCCGTCCTGTCGTCAGGAGCAGTCATCACTTTTCTTCTGGCCATATTTATGGGGAGCTTTACCCTGTCCCGGCATTCTTGTCAATACAATGCCAGCTGGAACTTTGGGTAAAAAGAGCTGGAACATGGATGAAAGGTAACTGGCATTCTTGGCCTCATATTTGGGTGTAAATATAAACACACCTTTTAGACTTTAAGGACTTTTTGCTTTTATAATCTCTCCCCGGCTCATGGACATGAGTTGGTATTTGTTCACACAGAGGGAATAAACTATGTGGGTAGTGCTTATCCCCAGTCTTCCTTCTATGGTCGTTTGCTTTCATCAGACCTGCATTGTGGGGTGAGCCTCTGCAGGAATGCCCTGAATATGTGAGGGTCACCGTTCTTCCCCAGGAGCCTATTGGGATAATCCAATCTGACCTTTCTTTTAGGCTCCCTTTTAGGCTGTAGCCAGCATCTGACATTTGGATTTGGGTTAGGAGATTCTGTCTGAAAGCCACCACCCACCAGGACGCTGTGCCTAAGAGAAGACAATAGTACCAACACCAGACAATGGTCAGAGGGGTGATCAGAGCTCTCCCCTTGGTTACTTCCTCATGTTCAGGCCTGAAAGGACAGGGTGGGAGCTAGCGGTCCAAACTGGTTTGGGAGAGGAGAGAGAACTTCCCTGACTTGGTCTGTGTGTGGGGGGGTTTGTGTCTCCAGGCCAGGATCAGCATGGGTCCTACAGTCACACCCAGGGTCCTTCAAGAGGAGCTCCAAGGGAACAAGATGTCTGGGGCACAGGGAGGTCCTGGCCAGCCCTCCACCTTGCTTCTGATATTTGGTTCTCATTTCACTCCGGCCTAGCATATGCAAGGAAGAAAGTTTTTCTTCTTCCTATCTCTTCTAGCTGGGAAAATGAAGCGTTACTTCTTTGAAAGAAAACTAAAGTTGGTGCCCCTTTTTGAAGGAGACTGTGGTTGATATGTCTCAACGCCAGTTGTTGAGGGGGCACAGCAGGGCAGCCCGGTCCGAAGCCTCAGGACTGTCTTCTAGAATCAAGTCATCAGATCCAGTCTTCTAGAATCCACTCATCTTGTCCTTAGCTCAGAATCTGACCTGGTCCAACTCTGATCTCTCACTTGCACACCCTTGAAAATCTGTGTTGTATTCTTCTTAATATGTGGGGCTGCACTCCTTCATGGTTTAGTTTTGCTTTGGAAGTTAGTTCTTGCTTCTCCTTGGGCCCCATCCCCCATAAACTTTACCTGGTTAACTTCTGGTCACCTTTTGTGATGCCCCTAATGCTTCACTTCTGCCATGGATGCCTCCTTCACCACCTCAGCCTGGGCCACGTGCTTCTTCTAGGTTTTCAGGACACTTGTCACGTTGTATTTGAATCACTGACTTAACGGAGTTTCCTCCCCATGTTTCAACTTAGTCTTGATGAGGAGAAACTGAGGAAAAATGGACTTGTTCTGGACTGTTTAGGTCTGGTGTGCCCAGACTCTAGAGAAGTTCTGAGGTCAGCCTGCTGAGGGATTATTTTTCTGAGGATGCAACATCAGACCGCATTCCACGATGGGAGCAGAGATTTGTGTGGGTTTCCACCGTCTGCCATCTTGGGGATCGGTGGCCCCTGAAGTGGCGGTTGATGATCTGGGAAGTGAGTGTCAGTTTGGACTTAGAGGAAATCGCCTCCTTCGTGAGCCTTGGGTGCAAAGAGGGGGACAGCGTCTGGTTGCATTTCAGTGAAATGGATTCAACGACAGCGATTACAGGAGGCAGAGCACGCCGGCTCAGGTCCCAGGGAGAGACGCTAAGAGAGATTGGGTACAAGGTCAGCACTGGCCAGGGAGGGTCAAAGCAGGGCTTGTGGGTTATCCAATTATTGCAGTTCCCTGCTGGTGTCATCCAGCCTTCAGTGAACATCTGATAAATAGTTACATTTGCTTCCTGGTGCTCTGGTGTGTGGAGTCCAGTGGAGGAGAGTAGTGTCTGCGTGGGATGAAGCAGGTGGGGAGGCCAGTGGTGGCCCTGAGGCCCGGGTGGAGGTAGCCGAGGTGGCCATCCCTGGAAAGCCTGTAGCCTGGGCCTGGCAGAGCAGCTGTTTCTCATGGGTCACCACCAGCAACCTGGAGGCGAGAGCGAATAAGCAAGAGCATTCTGCTCTTTCACAGAATGAGGCAGCCTGGAAATTCTACTTTCGGGCAACAGAGTGATTAGAAGCCTGTGCTCCTAACCCAAATAACTTGGGTTACCCTACTATGGCTTTAATTTATTGATCTAAAGCAGTGGCTCTCAACGGGGATGCGATTTCATCTCCTAGGGGGCCTCTGGCCACATCTGGAGACATTTTTGGTTGTCAGGATGAGGCGGGTGGAGACCAGAGCTGTGGCTAACCTTCCTACGATGCACCGGACAGTGCCTCACCGCAGAGAATGCTCCAGTGCAACGGTCAGCAGCGCCCACTTAGGTAGCGCCTGACTTAGGAGCAAGGGAACAAGGCAACCTTTGGGGCCAAAGTCGTTCCGACCCCCGTGGATCCATTCACTGGTATGGTTAAGCCTCTCCCTGCAGCCCCTCGCAGGCTGCGGGAAAGCCAGTTCTCTCAGGGAATTCGGCTTCCTGATGGCAGAGCTGAATATAGAACCTGCCAAGCGGAGATTCAACCTTGTTTACATTCTTGCTGGCAGCTAATGAAGAAGCTGCTGTGCACTGGAGCCATTATCTGAACCAAAAATAACACAAGAAAATGATTAATTTCATCTAAAAATAGGCAGGCGCTTTGCCACGTCAGCCATGATAATCAGGCTCTAAACTGATTGTACTGCAGCACCGAAGTGGAACCTGGGAACCCAAGTGAGGAACAAATCTGGGCCCTTAGCAATCATTTCCTCCTCCTCAGGCTTTTTCCTTTCTTCCTTCGCTTTCTTCCTCTCTCTCTCTCCCTCTCTCTTCCTACCTTATTCCTATTTTTCTCCTCTTATTCCTCTTTTTTCTTCTAATTCTTCCATGTTCTCAATGGTTCCTCCCCTTTTCCTTATTCTCCTTTAAACGCAGCCACCCCCCCCGTCCACGCCCACCAGCCCCAGTCTCCGCCCCCAGCCTCATCTCCACCCCCCAGACCCGGTCTCCGCCCCTCAGACCCAGTCTCCGCCCCTGCCCCAGTCTCCACCCCCAGCCTCCTCTCCATCCCCCAGACCCGGTCTCCGCCCCTCAGACCCAGTCTCCGCCCCTGCCCCAGTCTCCACCCCCAGCCTCCTCTCCAGCCCCCAGACCCGGTCTCCACCCCTCAGCCCCAGTCTCCGCCCTCCGGCCCCAGTCTCCGCCCCCCGGCCCCAGTCTCCACCTCCCCCACCCTCTGCAGACTGCGGGGGAATGCACCCCATTGCCTAGAGCAGCTTCCCACAGCAGGGTCTGTGTCTATTTGTGGTGCAGGATGTCATCTTAGGTGGTGCATAGAGGACTGTTGGTTGTTAGGAATCGCAACTATTTTAATATTTTATAAAGGAAAAAGTCAGTACAGATAGCCCATTATTTCATGAATATTTGTGTTTAAGATGAGACAACATTAGGTATTTAAGCTACAAAAAGTATTTCAATTTAAATTGAAAATTAAGTAAGTGATAATACTGCCTTATATTAGGATGGACTATATGAAATTGCTGATTATTGATCAATTTTACTTACAAAATGGCAATTTCATATGTTTTGACCTAATACAATAAAATCCATGTTCCTCAGCATATGTGAAGTCCCTTACTGCCTGGCCCCAATTTATTTTTCAATTCTGAGTTTCCAGTTTTTCCCTAAATGAACCTTCTGCTTTAATTAGATCAGCAAATATTTACCAAGGGCCAAATGCAAACTATGCACTGGGCAAGGTCTTTCCATTGCAGATATGACTTGACATCAGCATTTCCTATCCCAAAGGAGCTTACCATCAACAGGAGGAGACAGACACATGGTTTCAGGCGAACGTAAACATTATGATGTAGGTTTTAACTGGGAGCAGCCTTGCCCACTTAGACATGTTTGGGGAAATGCTGTGGAGATTTTTGGTTGTCACAATGATTAGGGAGTACCTTTAGAATATTTAAGGAGTAGGAATCGGAAATGCTAATTTTTCCACAATGCATGGGAGGCTCCTATTGGATGGCTCAACAAACCCGACCCAGTCCAAAGGCCAATAGCAGCTGTAGGAGAGACACTGATGGGAACCACTGGGGGTAAAAAGGAGCAAGGAGAAGGAGCATTGTGCCAAATATGGGAGTTCAGAGAAGTCTCAGAGGGAGGTAGCGTCTGAGCTGAGTCTGCTAGGAGGAGGAAGATCTGATTCGTCAAGGAAAGGGGGAAGGGCCTTCTAGGTGGACTGAAACACACATTTTGGAGACCTGAATCAGCTTAGCTCCTATCTTTCCTCACCCGGCTTCTACTGTGTGCTGAGTACGTACACATCCATTTCTCTGTAGGAGATTTTATCCCCACCCCTCAGCAAGTGGCTCATATGCTATCTCCTTTATAAAGTCCTTTTCGTGACTCAACCCAGGGTGATTTCTTCCTGGGCCTTTGGACCCCAGTGATACCTCCTGTCTTTGCACCCTTCCTCCCTCCCCTACTGGGTTGTGATTTCTTTGAAGGGAAGACGTGTTTTGTGATTTTTTTTTTTTGCCACTAACAAATAATATTAAGTTTGTCTCATACTATCTTATATTGACAAGTGCATTGTTTCTTTTTAAAGATTAAGAAACAAACTTACCAAATTTGCTCCCACAATGGCTCCATGAAACAGTTTCATAAATACTTGAATCCTATTGTGTAGGTCAGTATTTCTCAACTGGGACAATTTTACCTCCCAGGGAGCATTTGGTAGTGTCTGGGGACATTCGTGGTTATCATGGCTGGCGAGGGTGCTGCTTCTAGTGTCTGGTGTATATAGGCCAGGAATGTTACTAAATGTGCACAGGATGGACAACTTCCCACATAAACAATTATCTGGCCCGAAACGTCAGTAATGCTGAGGTTGAGAAACCCTGGTGTAGATTAAGAAATGCAAGCAACTTCCTGAAAGCTGTGCAGCAAATTGCTGACAGATTAACTGTCCAGAGCCTGGGACATCAGTACCATGAGGGACCGGAAGAAGAATAAGCTAGGGAACCAGGTGACCCGGCTCACAATGGGACTTACTAGAAGGTCCCTGACTCACATTTCACACTCCTGCTTTGGCCTCCATTGCTACCTCTTGCCTCAGATGGATCTCCAATTGCCACGCTGTTTTATTTTGTCTATGACATTGGGTATGTTAACTTCTCAAGCCTCAGTTTATCTATCCTTAAACCTGACACAAGCTCTATCATAGAGTAGTTGAGAGGTTAAATGTGATAGTATTAATTGAGAGATTAAATGTGACAGTATACATGGAAGTGTGCAGGTGGTATTTATGATGTACCTACTATGTGCTGTGTATAATTATAAACACTTTATAGGTAGTAAGTCACTTATTCCAACCAATAACCCCGTGGGGTAGGAACTGTCATTAGTCGTATTTTACAGGTAAGGTAGCTGAGGCTCAGACAGGTTAAGTAAATTATCCTAGTATCATAGCTAATTGAGTGGTGTAGCTGGTGTTGGAACCCTGCATCCACGTGTTTAACCACTGTATACACTACACACTGCATATCGGTGCCTGGGTGCCATGTTCTCCTGCCTCTTGCCACCCTGTCATTTCATTTCTCTCTGTCCCCTGACGAAGGCTTGCATGGTGCTGTAGGGAGAGGATGCCGGGCTCACAGCCCACGTTTCTGCTCTGTCCATCCTACTTTAGGCCTAAGCTGCCTCTCCAGATGCCAGGTTATTTCTACTTCGTTTCTGTATCAGTAAGACCCGAGCTGTGACCAGTTGGGGCAATCCAAAAGATAGTCAAAGCAATGTAACTGGCTCAGAGCTGCTCAACTGTCCACGGGAGTTTTCAGGGTGTATAAGCTTCCCGGCTAGGGCTGCTGTAACACAGTTCCACAAAATGGGTGGCCAAAAACAACAGAAATGCTCTCGTCTCACAGTTCTGGAGGCTAGAGGTCACAAATCAAGGTGTCAGCAGGGCCATGCTCCCTCTGAAGCCCATAGGAGAATCCTTCTTTAATTCTTCCTAGCTCCTGGTGATGGCTGGCAATCTTTGGCATTCCTTGGCCTGGAGCTACATTTCTTCAATCTCTGCCTTTTCATCACATGGCTTTCTCTCTGTGTCTTTCTGTGGGCTGTCCTCTTCTTAGAAAGACACCAGTCCTATCGAAGTAGGGCCCACCCTACTTTCCTAAGGCCTCACCTCAACTTAACCAATTATATCTACAATGACTCTATTTCCAAATAAGGTCACAGTCCGAGGTCTTAGGGCTTAGGACTTCAGCATATCTTTGTCTTTTGGTAGGGGGACACAATTCAACCCATAACCAAGGACAAACTTCCTCTGTCGTCCCATGGAACCTGGGCTCTGCTCAGGGTTTGGCCACCTCTGAGCCTCATTCTGCCTTCCCCAGGCTCTCGGGAGGGGGGAAGACAGTATGTTTGCGGCTTCTTATCTTCAAGGAAATGAGGTATCACAGGTCTTTGTCAGAGTCCCTGCTATTTCATATGTTAGTTGATCTAAATAAATGAACTCTTGAATAAATACCATCTGGTCCTGCTGAGTCACTTTCTCAAGTGGCCCCATTACTGCTTCCCATCAGGGACATCCATCTCTGCTGATGCCATGATTCCCAGAGTTCATGGGAAGAACCCAGCTTGTTCTCTACCCCGATCCTGTTTCTGCATCGGCTTGCAAGGTACCTCCAGGAGGGTGTGAGCTGGCCCTCCTCAAATAAAATGTTCCTGCTCAGTGTTCCTAAAAGTAATGTTGTAAAGATCAGTCCTTACTCTTCTTCTTCCTTGTCTTCTTTTATGAAAATGTGAGCTTAAAATTAAAACAAAGGGCTTTATTACAGCAACTTTCATGGAAATTCAAACAAATATTCGCCCACATTCTCCTCATGCCTAACAAAAAAGAACTGTTAGAAACTTCATTTCCCAATTTTTAGTCAGATGCGTGCATATTTTTACATTAATTGCAACATATATAAAATGCTTGGTTCTATTTTTTCTACTTTAACATTATTTTTAAAGGAATCTTTTCATGTTGCAACATGGTCACTTTGATGATTGCAAGATACTTCCATTGGGTTACTTTACCATAATTTAATTAATCATAATGTCTTATCAGACATTAGGGGCTTAGTCGGTTAAGCGTCTGACTTTGGCTCAGGTCATGATCTCAGTCTGTGAGTTCGAGCCCCGCATCAGGCTCTGTGCTGGTGGCTCAGAGCCTGGAGCCTGCTTCCAATTCAGTATCTCCCTCTTTCTGCCCCTCCCCTGCTTGTGGTCTGTGTCTCTCTGTCTGTCAAAAATGAATAAACATAAAAAAAGGCATTTAAACTTTGGGGCATTCTTTTCCTCTAAATAACAAACTGTAAATATGCTGCAATGAATTTCTTTAAGTTCTTTCTTTTCTTTGAATTTGTACCTTAGGGTGAGCCGCCAGAATTCCTTGTCAAAAGGCGTGACTGTATTGACTCAATTTATTTTACTGATTTGGTCTCTAAAATGTTTTGCCTAATGTATCTGTGTTCCCTTTTCCTCATAGTCCTGAAAGCACGGGGTTTTGTAATTTTTAATTTTCTTTACAATCATCTGAGTGGATCTAAGAGATACCTTAGTGCAGTCTTTGCATATCTTTGGTTAGCAGTGAGAACAAACACCTTTAAAATATATCTTATATCTAATAGTCCTGATAGCATATAATAGTTATTCACCTATACATCAGTCCAGGTCACCTCTAGCAATGAACACTTCCTACAACTCACACCTGCACCAAGGAGAAAAAACAACAGACCCCTCTTCCCTTTCCTGCCCATCTTGGGAGCTACTTAGGAGCTGGAGCAGCTGTAGGCAGTGCAGTTGTCTATGTATTTTAGCTCTGCTCTTTCTATTACCCAGACTTTCATGGCCCAAAGGGACAGGAAAAGAGCAACTTGTATCCCTGAGCCTGTGCTTACATTGGGACTGGTGAGGTATTCACTCAAGTTTCTTCTGCTACACTGACCATAGGATGTTATTAGAAAAGTGGATAGGAGAATGGGTGGTTTGAATTGGAAACCTGACACCAGAGTATCAAGCATTCCCAAGTCACAAAGCAAAATACACTAGCATCAGAAAACAGACCTGTGGTCCCAGTTAACTGTGTTCTGAATATAAGTCTATAATAAAGTTTTGGTGGGAAGAAGAGGACGAAGGAAGGATGAAGGCATATATGGGACACTTGGCTATTCCAGGGGTCAGCAGACACGTCTATAAAAGGCCAGATTGTAAATATTTCAGGCTTGTGAGCATATGGTCTGTCATAGCTACTCAGCTCTGCTGTCATAGCACCAAAACAACCATAGACAATTCTTAAATGAATGGGTGTGGCTGTGTTCTAACTTTATTTATGGGCACTGAGATTTGAATTTCATCTGATCTTCATGTGTGACAAAATAGTGCTTCTCTTTTGATTTTTTCTTCTTTCACCATCTGAAAATGCAAAAACCACTCTTGGCTCACAGGCAGTGGGCTGGATTTGGCCCAAAGGATGGAGTTTGCTGATCTCTGAGTTATAGTCAGGAAAGGAAAGGTGATGCTATGAAGTGGTTTTTGAGCTTTTTTAGCAGGAGACTGATTTGTGAAATCTTACATATGTAGTAGATGAAAGTGTCACTGCTCTGGTTGGGAGAGGAGACTATGGAGAGAGAGAAGCAGCTCCTTCCCTGCTCCCTCCCACACATTAAGACAACCTCTGCATCACCTCTGGCTATGGAAATCAGGCTGACCCAGAAATCCAGAGACTGGCTTTTAGTCACTCCTCCGCTACTCTGAACACTTTTGCATGTGATGGGTGCTCATTTAGTTCATTAATCCAATTAGTGGATGGAGGACTGCAGAACAAGCTGTGAGCCCTTGGACTGGTTTCTACAGCTCACTGGTTTCAGTTTCTTCTTTAAAAATCAAGTCAGGGTTGAAGAGGGAAGGATGGAATGATGTCTGTGGTCTCCCAGCTTTGTCTTGATTCTAGGTTGTATACTTTCCAATATTGGAAAGGTCATGGCTCATTAAATTTGATGAATGTAAAGCATGGCCTTAGCTTCACTCATTAATTGGTACTTTTTTCTCAAACCCTTGCTCCTAGGTTGATTAAATATAATTGGAAGTCATACAGGAAGAAATGGTGGGTGTGGTAATGGGAATGTATTGATACCGAATTACCTAAACTTTCTTTCATGTTCCACTAATTGAAAAACATGCAGTGTTCTTCAACTGAAAGTTCAGTTCCTTGAAGTTAAGGATGGTGTTTTTTTCCTTCTTTCTTCATTGCATAAGGTCTTAAGCACAGTAGGTATTTTTTAAATGTTACTGATGTTGATGCTGATAATGATGGCTACACATCTGATCCCTTGTTAGTTCTGCTATAGCTTCGCTAGCTTACTATCTCTTCTTCAAGTATACCAACCTCATTTCTGCCTCAGGGTCTTTGCTTTTCCTCTGTTTGGAAAAGCAGAGCCCTAACTCTTCACACAGCTGACTGTTTCTCTTCATTTAGCTCTCAGTTTTCATAGCATCCCCTCAGAAAGGTCTTCTCTGGACATTCTACCGGAATAGGACCACCTTCCTTCCCTATCACCATCCTGTACAGTAGCCAGCATGCAACAAACTTGACGTCTGGTACTCACACCCTTGTGTAGTCTCATCGCTAATTGAACTTGGGTTGGTTTGGGTGACCCACTGCATACAGCAAAAGTGACAGTATAGCTCTTCTAAGATTAGGTTGTAAATGACCATGGCTTCCATCTTGGGTGTGTGCAGTCTCTTTTGGATCATTTTCCCTGGGGAAAGCCTGCTGTCATGGTTTGAGGACATTAATGCCTTCTAATGAAAAGGTCACATGGAGAGGACCTAAGGTTTCTGGCAACAACCAGTGAGGAATTGAGACCTACCAATGACCACATATATTAATTGGCAACAGGATCTCCCTCAGTTGAGCTTTCAGATGAGGCTGAAGCCCCAGCCCACAGCTTGACTGTAACTTCATGAGAGAGACCTTGAGCCAGAATCATCTAGCTAAGCCATTTCCAGATTCCTGACTTGTAGGAACTATAAGATAATAAATGTTTGCTGTCTTACGCTAAATTTTGGAATAATTTGTTACACAACAATAGATAACTAATACACTATGATTTATTTTCTTTGCCATGCTTTTCATTATCTGATATTGCCTTATTGACCGGTTTAGTGAGCGGGGGAGATGGAATCACAAACAAGTAATTTACAGCACATGCTTTAAGTATAATGAAAGAATTATGTTTGAGGTAAGTGTAGGGTAACAGTTCTCAAAGTGTGATCCCTGGGCCAGTAGCATCGGCATCACTGGACATATAATAGAATGTAAAGTCTTGGGTCCCACGCCAGATCTACTAAATCAGTAACTCTGGGGGACGCCTAGAAAATTTTAACAAGTGCTTCAGATTGTTCTGATGCACACCAACATTTGAGAGTTACTAGGGTTCCATTACAAGAGCATGAAGGAGGGCACCTATATATACCTTGGGCTTAGGGTAAAAAGTGAGGACACCAGGAAGACATCCTGGAGGAGGAGACACTGGAAATAGGTATGTAAAAATGATTTAATCCTAAACCCCCGAGGTCAATTTAATAGCAATATAAAAGTAGAGAATTCTTTTTATAAAAAAATTATAAAAGTGACTGTTTAATGGGAATATTGGATTGAGATAATGGGAAGTATAATGGGCATAATGGGAAGCCTTCCCAGCAGACATGACAACTGTGTAGTTTGCCAAGAGAAGAAAGTGAAAAGAGAATTCCTGGCAGAGGGGACTGTGTGAGAGAAAGCCCAGAGGTGAGGGGCCTTTTGTGATTCCATGGACGGGTCAGTAGCTACAGGTTCTAGCAGGCGATGAAGCTGAAAACTTAGGCTGGAACCAAAATGCTCCAAGCTGAGCAGAGGATCTGGTGGGTGGACAGCAAGATGAACACAGAGAGAATTCACTGAATTCTAACATTGTGAGACCAGATGGTGGGATGGCATGTGTCTCTGATATGGAAATGGCAGAGCTTCACCATAACAGGAGGCCATCAAGGTAAGGGGAAGAAAAGGTGACTGTTCTCTTCCTCTTCATTGACTGTCCTGCCTCAGGCACTGGATGCCTCCCTCTGTCTGCCTAGAGGACAGGCTCTTCCAGTCTTCAGGCAGGAACTGCTGGCAGGTTTGATCACAAAGGGCAAGTTGTTTGGGAGACTCAGCAAGACAAAGACATTCCTCTCATTGTGCCCAGGAGGCAAATCTTGCTTGTCACACCAAGCTCCTTTTGCCCTCCTTTCTCTCCTAGGCACATCTTCAACTCCTTCCCCAACAGGAAACTCTACCTGCCCTTTGGTCCCCAGTTGTTGGACTAGAGTGGGATCAAGTGCATTTTCACATAGCCTGCCTTTTGGATTAGAGCATCATTTATGTGGCTTGCTCTTCTGTGGAGTCACAGGGACTGTGTTGTGTCCAGAACAACGAGGTTTGAATAATCAACCATTATATTTGTAGCCTGAGGTACTGGAGATGGCTTACAGCTAGTTTATTCCACAGTGATTTGTCCTTTACACATGGGTTCACAGGGTTGTGTTCCTAGGGAGGTCCGTCCACACTTTGCGTTGCAGGAGCTAAGCCACACACTTTCTCTAAACATTTATTGAAAGAATGACAGACCAAGTGACAATGAATGCTGTGGTAAAAAGAATCTGGACTTTGGAACCAGACAAAACTGTGCTCAATTTCCAGCTCTGTCACTTACTTATGTAGGTCAGATTGGGAAAGTTATTTTGCCTTTCAGAATATCTATTTCCTTATTTGTAAAATGGGGTTCTTATTTGATTTGAAAGATTGAAAGATGTTTCTGAAGACCAAAGGAAATCAGACATATAAATGCACCTAGCATGATGCTTAGGACTTGGTAGCCACCTCCAAAATGGTGAGTTCCCTATAGATCAATAGTTTTCAACCTTGGCTGCCCATTAGAACCATCTGAAAATCTTTTAAATTTACTGACACCTGGATCCCACCCTAGACCAATTGAATCAGAATGTCTGAGAGTGGAACCCTGGCATTTGTATGTTTTATATGCTACCCATGCTGATTTGGATATACAAGAAGACTGAGCATTACTCCTATGGAAAGTGATTGGTAACCCTGGCTGTACATCAGAATCATTTCTGGAGCTTCTAAAAAATTACTAATTCTGTGACCTGCCTCCCAGAGAGCCTGTTTTAGTTACTCTGGAGTAGGGGGTCCAAGCATCGCATTTATTTTAATGCCCTCAAGTGATGGGAAGGGAAAAAAAACCAGCCAGGACGGGGAAAAACCCCACCATCTTACCCATTTACCCACTTACGCTGTTGACTCATTTTGTAACTGTAAATTAGGAAGAACATTTGCAAATCAGAAGCAATTTCTTCTTCATTTAGGCTCTTACCAGACTATTTTCCCAAATAGTTTATTCACATATATTATACTTAGTTGTTTGTAAATCTAACCTCTATTAAATGTGTGAGCTTCTTGAGAAAAGGGATATGATATTTGTCTCTCAAGGGTCTGGCACAGTGCCTGGATGAGTAGGTGCACATTATTTTTTGTGGAAGATGAGTCTATGCACAGCCTCCTCAAAATAGTATAGTTGGTCTTATCCATATGTATAACTGGGGTTGCAAAAATCTGAGCCCATTAGGGTCCATTTTCTGAAAAGATCAATGAATACATTAGGACCAGTGAATCATTTTTATATGGGTATACACACATTTTTTTCTTCTTCTTAGAGTAAGTGGATCAGATGAATATTTGTTTGTACTTGAAAAAAAGTATAGTCTGGGAGTAGAGCTGACTTAAAATACAGTTTTATTCAATGACTCAAAAAAATCATGACCCAGTCATTCTCTTTCTTACATGTTCTCCAAGTTAAAATCATTCTCAGACAAACATTGCCTCCTCCCCATAGCCAGATGACTGCTGAGCAATCGGATTTAATATTCTTTCAGGTTCAAGTTAAGCCAAATGAGCTAGAGTCTCCCAGAAGTGTAAGCAAAAATCTGGTGATTACTCACTGGCTCTGATTGGGTCAAATATCCAACCCTGAATCTATCTGTAGGACCAGGAAAAAGAAACATTGTGATTGGCTCCACTGATGTGGTACCTCACCTAAGGCACGGGGATTGAGACTAATGGGGGCATGGTTTCTTCAAAAACAATCACAGTATGGTTATCTAAAGGACAAATGGATGCTTGGCAACAAACACAAACAAAAATAGATACTCCCTCTAATCAGAATCTGTTCAGTCAATTCACCTAAATATAAATTTTAAATTAAAAATTTAATTTGCCCCAAAGTAAGAAAATGCTTTATCATATGAGTAAATATTCTCATATGTAGTTTGTATACTTATCTCAAAGGGAATTCAATACAAAAATTACTCATTGAACACATGCACATTTTAAAATATTATGCCATTGTGGAATATTGTTGCTGCTGTTTGCGAAGAATAGTATTATTTCCAGATCCTTCCTGATCACTGCCTGGCTTTGAGGGGAGACAGAAACGCTGTGTGATTCTAATTTCAACATAGTAAAGATGCAAGAAATAAATCCACCCACCCATCCATCCACCTATCCATCCATCCACTCATTCATCCATCCTTCCATCCTTCCATCCATCCAACAAATGTTCACATCCACCCATTTAACAAAAACTATGTGTTTTAACTACTCAGCTTTCTGAGATAAATAAGACAAAGTTCCTTCCCCAAAGGAGCGCTGAGTCTTGAGGGGAGAGACATTCGTGAATTATCCATAACAGAGCATGATAAATGCTTTGCTTGAGGGATGAGCAAAATGCTGTGAGAGCACAGATCAAATGGAGGACTTGGAAAACAGTGCAATGAAGCAATTTCATTCTCAGGAGAAGAGAAGCTGCATTCACAGGTGTAGATGCTACTTTCTGGAGCTTCTTAAAAATCTTTCCTGTCTGTGGTTGACTTTCACAGCAGGAGCCTTCCCTTATCCCACTTGCATTGACTTGCTTCCTCAATGCCCAGCAACCTATGTGAAGTAGCACAAAAGAAGCGCTTTTAAAAAATAAGAAAGTAACCAGCAATGAGAAATCTGTGCCTCAAACGGATCTCTGGTGAAATCATGTGTTATTATATGTTGTATTCTAGGAGCATACCTGGACCACATGTGCAATAAAACACGTACCAGGGGTAGGGGACCCTTCTTTGGTGGTATAGCACTCATGCTGTGATTTTAGAGTATTAGAAAGGCTAACTCCTCAAATTCCAGTATCAACTCTATACTTTTTCCTTAATGATTTGATGTATTCACGGGTCTGCCTAGAAAAATACAGTGCTTTAAGCTACTC
This sequence comes from Panthera leo, assembly GCF_018350215.1. Lineage (NCBI taxonomy): Eukaryota > Metazoa > Chordata > Mammalia > Carnivora > Felidae > Panthera > Panthera leo. The sequence continues at coordinate 69,564,072 of NC_056695.1, read as the reverse complement.
TCAGGCATCAGTCATTTCTACCTTAATGTGGCTAAGAGGACTGGTCAGAGGTGGGATTGGAAAGGGAACAGTATTTGTATTTCATTTAATCTTTATATGGTGGCTTCTAAGTGATGAATCTTTGCTAGTATTTGAAGATGTAAAGATGGATAAGAGGATTCTCAGGAATCCTCATTCTAATAGAGAAATGGCAGTAAATAGTCACAGCAGGATGGTAAATGACAAGCTAGAGGTGACATAGCATTATCTCACACAGTGTGGGGCTGGCCTTCTGGAAATAACATAGTGACTTGGTTGTCTGCAGGTGTTGGCATCTTTCCAGAATTTTGCCAAGATTGAGCCCATGCTTAGAGCCCAAGATAGTTGCAGTATTTGGTATGGCCTGATATTTGTCTAAAAGACAGATTTTCAGACTTTTACATGTTTTATTTGGGAAATGTTTTTCTCCGAAATTATCTTAAAAATGACATCATGATGGCAGTAGACACGGCTGAAGATTAGGAAGTTTCTACTAAGGAAGTTAAGAATTAGCAGATATCAGACATCAACACAGAAGAATTTCAAAGAAGATATCCCGGAACCAATTTTCTTGAAAAGCCCCTCTCTTCCCCATGGAATTTAGAATTACCAGGAGCAGGGTGCCTCCATTGCTGTCAGCTGAGCATCCAATTCTTGATTTTGGCTCAGGTCATGATCTCAGGGTCATGGGATCAAGCCCTATGTCAGGTTTCACATTGAGTGTGGAACCTGCCTGGGATTCCTTCTCTCTCTCTCTCTCTCTCTCTCTCTCTCTCTCTCTCCCTCTGCTCCTCTCCCCCACTCACAAACTCTCTTTCTCTAAGATAAAAAAAATTGGGGGGCCCTGGGTGACTCAGTCAGTTGAGCTTCCAACTCTTGATTTCAGGTCAGGTCATCATCCGAGGGTTGTGGGATCAAACCCTGCATCGGGCTCCATGCTGAGTGTGGAGCCTACTTGAGATTCTCTCTCTCCCTCTGTCCCCCTCCCCCACTTGCACTCTCCCTCTCTCTCTCTAAAATAAAAAGTAAAATGGAATGACCAGGAGCAAATTAAGAGAGCGAACTCTGTTGAGGGAGAGTTTTCCAGAAAGCCACTGGAAAGCTGCGAGTCCCTCTCCAGGGTAGTGGATGTCTGTTCCTCACTTCAAGCCAAGTATGATGGGGCTTCCCTGAGACCATTCAGGGAACTTGATGTGTGTACCTCAGAGATGTGGATTGATGATGACTGACTCCTTCCATGGGACTTCAGCACAAAGGAGAAGTGACTCCACCCTTCTACACACAGCCAGGGGCAGAGATGCAAAAATGTCTGAGTGTCCTTTGGATCAGATGTGGGCACATGGGAGAGACAGCTGGCCTCAAGTTCTTTCCCACCTACTCATGGGGCTACCTTTGTGTATGTTTGTGGAGCGGGGGCAGGTGTAGAACTCTGTCCATGTGCCTGGATGAACCTAGGTTCTGTAGAACTGACTTTGCCATTGCCAGGTTCAGCTAGGGCATTTAGCCCAATTTAGAGCTGGCCTTCTGAAAAGTGTAGAGTTCACAGGACTTGTCTGTAGGCCCATAGAAAGCAGAGCTATTTTACAACGGTACTAGGTAAGTAAGAACTTTCTGATTTCCCTTACTTTCTCTTTCTTCCCTCTTCCACTCTCATGTAACTCTCATCTGAGTAAGGCTCAAAAATAACTGCCAGCCAGTAGAGAAACTGGCAAATGAGAAAATGAGAAGTGACCCTCCTCCAAGGCAGGTTATGGGACTACCACAGGCTCTAGCTTTTGGAGAGGACCAAGTAGAAAGGGAGTCTTATCCTTGCCTGTAGATAAGAGTTTTGATTAATGTATTGGGCTGGATACTTTAACTTCTGAATGGAGACTGTCCATTTGAGCTTTATAATAATGATCTGACCGTGGAATGACCTGAATTTTCATTCAGTGGCAGAGGAAGGCTTATTAGCCCCACTGAGCGAGTATAACAGGGCAGTCGGGGCCAAAAAAAAACCAAACAAACCTAATTTTATGACTAAACCCTATGAGTTCTGCGTGTTCAGTGTTCTCATTACACATGTGTCCTCATCCATTAAAAGAGGACCCCTAAGAGAGGAACTAAAGCTGCAATGGGAACACCCACCAGAACGCCCATGTGTAATGAACGGTGGGTGGGAATCCATCTGGACTAAATTAGCTGAAGTGTGGGTTTGGGCATTGGAGCAGGAAGTGATTCTGAGAGCTGCCTCATGAGGCAGCTGTCCAGAGGGGGAACTCTTTGGGTTACCCAGTTTATCTCAACTCCATTAAAAGCCAGAGCAGGTCTTTCTTGCCTGAAGGGTTTTCTCTGACAAGAGGAGATTCATAATTCATGCCACTGGCTCTCATCCGGCCTGTCACGCATTGTGTGGGACACTGATTCCCTTTTTCAGAATTTGTGTGTGCAATAACGTGCAGAAAGAGGAGGCTGCTGTCCCTAGGGTAGCCGTTCTCAAATTTGGGGGTCCATCAAAATCATCTGGGGATTTTGTTAAAGAGTCTGACACTTCTGTTTTAGGAAGCCCGGGGTGAGGCCTTGGAATCGGCATTAATGATGAAGCCCAGGTGTTTCTGAACCAGGTGTCCTAATGATCATACTTTGAAAAGCACTGCTCTGGAGTTTATATTCTGAAATTAGGGCACATTGGCCACATCACACCGGATCTGACAGACTCACATGCACACGGGCATCTGTATCACACACTCTGTTCCCTGTCGTGTGATTATTGCCCTCCCTTAATCCTCACAAAACTCTGTGAGATGAGTCTTATCACCCTTCCCATTTTATAGATGAAGAAAATGAGGCACAGCAAGGGTAAGCACTTGCAACCCTTGTCATGCAACTAGTAAGTCACTGAAAAATGGATTGGAACTCAGTAGTCCTCTGCTAGTATTTGAACCCTTAACCACAGTGCAATGTTGCTTCTTGCTTTTTGCAACCCATCTCTTGGTCCTTTTCTGTGGAGGAGTTCCAAGCAAGTCACAGTTGATGATCCTTTCAAATGGCCTCTCTTGTCTCCAACTCTCTGGTGGCCTAGGGTGCAGTGAGGCTCCACCTCCCCAAAAGTCATTGCAGGAAGAGGAAAGGAGATGGAGACAAGCTTTGTTCAGGGCCGTGCACACTCCACAGCCCAGCTGTTGACGTTTCCTCCCCCAAAGAATGAAAAAGTGGCTCTACCAGGCAGAAAGCTTAGTAATGCATCACAGCATACCTGGAATCTGATGAAAAGGGAGGGTCATAATAATGACTTGTAGGCTCTGAAAATACTGAAAGGCTTTCTCAAGACAAAGGGGATCATAGTCAATAATGATGAGTATTGTTATCATTATTGTTTTTATATCTAATTTCTACAGTGAGCAGAAGTCTGCAAGGCTTTTCTTAAAGGGCTAGCTCATAAATATTTTAGGCCTTATGGACTGCATGATCTCTGTTCTAGCCACTCAGTTCTGCTGTCGTAATGTGAAAACAACCATAGACTATACATAAAGGAATGCATGTGACTGTAAACTTTATGTACAAAAACAGGTTGTCATAGTTTATTGTCCCTGGTATAGAGCATTAGAGTTTATGGCACATTTTCCAATCACTTACCCTATTGAATCTAGAGGAATAGGATTCCTAGGGAAGTGAACGACCCACTTGAGGTCATCAGCAATGTGGTAACACAAGGATAAACCATGCAGATATGGGATAGCTTTACTGTGGAGAACCTTTAACAAACCAGAATGCCTAATTTTCTTCTTTTGCTAGAAATTTAGAATTTACTGTAGTAAACAGTTATACTACTGTGAATAATTTAAGGCAGGGCCCAGATTTATATATTTTTTTCCCGTGTTTGCATCTTCAGAGATTAAACCGGGGATCTCAAACTGGGAATCCAACAGGACCCAGACGGTTAACACTAATGGATGAAATAATGGAATAGTCGGAACAGGGGCAAAGTTAGGGACCCATTTGCAAGAGGCAGCAGCTACCCAAGTTGAGACAAATGTTGCCTTGCAGAAATACTGGCCCAGTGCTGCCAAACACTGGGTTTTTTTTCCAAGAGACGCCAGAAACCTATTTTAATGTGAAATATCCTGATTCTAAATATTGGCCATCTGCTTCCAATTGTTAACAAAAGAATGGTGGAGATCAACTAAGCAAGACCCATAGACCAAGTCTGAGGATCATATTCCTACTTACAAATCATCAGCTTTTGACCTTTGATTTTGCACATAGTAGGTACTCCACAAATATTGACCAGATGAATCAGATTTCCATTTTACAGATGGGGGTATGAAATTCGGTGATTATAACATGGAGCAGTGCTTTTTCTATTAAAGCAAAATCCAGCTCCTAGGAGCCCCAGCAATCTCTCCTCCTCACCTCTCTCTTTCATTAGAAAGCTATTGACAAATGTTTTCTCAATCAATTACTGTAATCAGTCAGCTGCAACATTTACAGGTCAGGAGAACACATCAACACCTGTCAAGAGGCCAGACAATCATGATTCCCATTTGTCAAATGTGCCGTCTCCCTCATTACATATGCAACTCCATTCGCAAGTGCAGAACTTCACAAATAAAGGGCTGTCACAAGGCCCTTTAAGAAAACAGCCAGGAGAAACGAGTTCATGGTTGAAGTGGACCCAATGAAAACCTCATGGTTATCCCACCACTTAAAACAATGCCCTGTAATGGAATAATTAAAACAGGCATCAGGATATGACAGGAGCGACCAACCTGTCTTTGACACAGAAAGGTAAGAGCCATGATGGGAGGCCTTTATTTTTTCACGATCCTCCTAAATTTGGTGTTCTCCTAACACCTCCCGGGCTGGTGCACACCGTTTCCCTGTTTTATGGAGCACTGGTAGCGGAGGAAGGAAGGGGAGAGTGGAGGTCTGCCTGTTCATCTATTTCACATATGAGGAGCCTTCAGTCTGGATTCGTCAATGAGTGACAGAATTTCTGGGGAAACCATATGGTGATTATTAAACATTTATATAATGCCATCTGTATACTCCATGCCTCATGAATCATAAATAAGACAAGAGCCCTTCTCAGCAAGCTGAGGATTTCTGTAAAAACTAAGCAGAGAAAATAGAAGGAGGGCCAGTGAACAACGGCCTGTCAAGTGGTCCTGTTGAAAAGAAGTGATGGGACTCCAGAGGAAACCTCAGAACGCTTGTGGGGGTGGGCAGTGGCTTTGACTTTAGGAAGGCTGGGAAACAGTGCCCGAAAATCAATAACGGTAACCAAAAGAGTAACAGTAGCACTTTTTATTTTATTTTTGCTTATTTTGTATTAATTTATTAATTTTTACTTATTTTGAGAGAGGCAGAGAGAGCACGAGCAGGGGAGGGGCAGAGAGAGGGAAAGAGAGAATCCCAAGCAGGCTCCGTGCTGTCAGTGTAGAGTCCTATGCGGGGCTTGATCCCACGAACCTTGAGATCGTGACCTGAGCCTAAATCAAGAGTCGGGTGCTTCACCAACTGAGCCACCCAGGCGCCCTGCCACTTTTATTTTTTGAACACTTACTATGGGCTGGGTAGGAAGTGGAGTGCTTTACAGCCACAGTTTTAGTTAGTCTTCATGACTATCATATAAGTAGGGATTACCACTTTACCCCGTGGAAGTGAAAACTGAGCTCAAAAAGTTTGCATGATTTACCCAATCCCAAGACCTCATAAGTGGCAGAGGAGGAATCTGGGTCCAGGATAATGAAAATATTGGTAATGATAATTATAAAAATAATAATGATAAGTACTTTTGGTTACGTGCCAGGAATTGTGGTCCTTTGCATATTATTATCTCCTCTAAGCTCCCTGAAAATTCTGTGTAGTAGTGGTCATTCTCTCCATTTGATACCGGGGAAAATTGGGAGGCAGAGGGAATAAGCAACTTGTTGAAGGATGTGAAGTGAACACTTGCTCCAATCTAAGCATTGTGCTCTAATTGTCGGTGAGAAAAGGGGATTTAGACATGAAATACAACATCCTTTCAGTATAAAAGATCCCAGAGAGGGCAAGAAATTAGCACCAGACCACAAAGTAGGGAGAGATAGGGGCCAAACTGGACCCAGGATCAATGGACTCCTCTCCAAGTGCATTTCCCCCTATTTCTGTGGTTTTCTTACCAGCTTCTATAAGCTGCCTCAAAGCAGAGGCCAAGAGAGTCTGTCATTGAAGCAAATAAACAAAAAAGCACAAGGAACCCAGAATGATGCTTGCATTAAGACTTTGGAAACTGCCTGATTCATAATAGTTGATCTGGGCTTAAAAACCAATAAGGTCACTTTTACAACTGAGCCGATGCAGGTGGCTCTGACAGTCGTCATTAAGATGGTCAAATAACTGGACAGAAAGGAACAATAACTGTTGTTTAAGTAGTAGCAGATACACACAGATCTGGGTCTGGCTCACTCAGTGCATTTTTTTTTTTCTTCCAAGGAAGAAAGCCATCAGTCCTGGAGATTTCCCCACCCAACATGAGGATCTCTAATTTATTACATACATATCTTAGGCTGGATTTTTAGAGCAATATGATTTTTTATTTATAGGGGAATTTAAATACGGCATTTTTCAAAGTGTAAACTTCAGATCTAGCCTATCAGCTAGAGTCATAAATCACAGCCGTTTCATTTCCAAATCATTAGGGAGACTGAAAGCTTAAAGTATTTAATTTATCCAAACCACATGGGGTAGTTTATCATTGTGCATGATGTACCATTTTTTTATTTCAATGCTGACTAGTAAAATTTTGAACAAATCATGCTGAGTTTCGAGGGTGAATGAAGGCAATGCAAATCTTCTAAATCTCCAAGAAGTAGGTAACATGAGAATGCCTAGGAAAATTTGTAGAAATGGAAGTTTATATAATACTTAGGCTATCTCCCTGATGTGACAAGGTAGCTCATATTAGAACCCATTTTGCCTGGAATAAGCTGAAGGGTTTTTTTTTTGTTTTGTTTTGTTTTGTTTTAAGAAAGAGGAATGTGGTGGTTTGGTAGATATGGATGACAGGACACAAAATGTTCTAGTTCCTTCTTGGTCAGAAAAGACATACTTCCCTCCCAGTTATAAGTCTCTCACTATAAATAACATGGATCCTATAGCACTCACCTTGAAAATTTATCTTGTGTTAAAAAGAAAACGTCTCAGATTCTTTGAGGAGTATTTTTAATTGACTTAGAATTCCATGAAGCTTCCAGTCCAGGACTGGAGCAGTTGGGTTACTTATCTCTTTGTAAGCTTAAGCGGTATGTATTCATTAAGAGAACAAAGATTTAATATGCTCACAATGCCAAAACCTGGGATTTGAGCCCAGATCTATTTGGACTCCAAAGCCCCCAAGGTGAAGCAATCTCAGTGGTACCCAGTGCTTTTCCTTTCAGAGAAAGACAGACCGCTCTAGCGGGAGTAAGCTGATGTGAATGCAATTTTCTTCTTAGCTTAAAATGGGTTAGTGTGTCTCCCAAGTGTAACTCCACATTTCCACATTGTTTTTACTTTTGTATGGAAGCTTTCATTTATATCGGCGCTTCCGTATTCATTGCAGCATTATTCATAATAACCAAGATATGGAAACAACCCAAGTGTCCCCGACAGAGAGATAGATGAAGAAAACATGGTGTCTACATACAATGGAATATTATTCAGCTTTAAAGTAGAAGCAAATCCTGTCATCTGGGGTTACATGAATGAACCTGGAAGACATTATGCTATATGAAATAAGCCCGTCGCAAGAGGACAAATACGGCACGATTCCACTTATAGGAGGCATCTATAGCAGTCAAATTCATGGAAGCAGACAATGTAACACTGGTTGCCAGAGACTGGGGAAGATGGAATGGGAAGGTGTCATTCACGGAGTATAAAGTTTCTGTTATGCCAGGTGGACGAGGTCTGGGGTCTGCTGTACAACATAGCGTCTATAGTTACCAATATCATTTTGTGTATGTTAAAATTAGATCTCATGTTAGCATTCTCGCCCCAAGAAGACAAAACACACACACACACACATCAACGACAACAACAAAGGGACGTTAATTGCCTTGATCATGGTGATGGTTATCATGGGTGTCTGCATATATCCTAACTCATCAGATTGTACACACTAAATATGTACAGGTTTTGTATATCAATTATTCCTTAATGCAGGACTGGGGTTACCCATTCCATATTAGTCCAATATGTGTGAAAATGCAAATTTGGTGAGGACTGGATCTGAAGTTATTTCCCAAGTTCATCCTATAGCTTTAGGTGACTCTAGCACCTTTACACGCCCAATTTCTCTACCAATCTCCAACACTTCTTAAATTGTGGAAATTATGAAACATATGAAAAATATGAGCCTCCACTTTCTTATCTGCAAAATGGAGATAGTAATGCCTTCCCGTGTAAATTGATAAGATCAGAGGAGGTGGGGTAATATAAAATATAAGCAATAACAGTAGTACTGATTATTGAGTTTAAAGTTAAGAGCTAACCGTAATCGAGTACTTAGCATGATCTACACGATGTGTATTTTTCATTTTACGTGATCTTCGGTAGAGCCTAAACAGAGAGGTAACATTATTCTTATTTTTAAGGCAAGTAAACAGAGACTTAAGGGAGATTGAGAACTTGCCCCACGTCAAGGCATAGTGTACGATAGCATCACATAAAACTTGATGACTTTGCAGGGTAGCCTGAGACAATCTTGAAGAAGAGAAGACTGGAATCTTCACACTCAGGTTTGGGACAGGTTGGGGGATGCTCGTGTGTCTGTGAGATATTTTAAACTTGGCTACATGTTCCCGTACCTCAGATCTGTCACATCTTATTGCAAATGTTTTCAATGGGCCATATACGGCAGCCAACTTTTTTCCCATCTCAAAGAAAGGAGAACACTCATATTTAATAGACATCTTTCATGTGCAAGGCTATGCTAAAAACTTTATCTCATTCCGTCTTCATAACAATGCTACGTAGTAGGTGCTTATATCCACATTTGTAGGTCTAAAGATGGAAGTGCAAAGAAGTTTTTATTTATTTGTACTCTGCTTTGATTTGCAAAGATTCAATAAAACGCATTTACATGCTCATTTCATAAAAAGGGAAATTATAAATATAGCATAAAAAGCCAGAATCATGGAAAATATGGTAGGGGAGAAGATGAAAACCAAAAGGTAAGTCAGGATTAATGTAGATATCATTGCGTGCCCTATTGTTATTTAAATTGAGTTCCAGACAAATCTAGGAGGTTCCTAGAAGCCAGGGCACAAAGGAAACATAATTAGTTACATGATTTGTCTTGTCCTTAAGGAAAAGGAAAAGTACAGTTTAGTATCTCAAGAGCAGCAGAGTTCAAGGTCACAGAGTTAGGAAGAAGTGGAAATACTGGCATTGGAACCAGGGTCTGTCTATCTCCCAGCCCCACACCCTGGCTCCACCAAAGGCTGTCTCCTACTATTTCTGGCTTAGGAAAAGGATGCTTTCAATCTGGTTCCTATCAATACAGCTTTGCCTTCTGCACTCACCTTGCTTCAGTGAAATTAAAGCATTTTGTCATAGGCAAAAGGGAAAGATGTTAAATTTTAATTCCTTGTGTGATGTAAATAATGTGGGCGGGTTTATTAATTTCCCCCTCCAGTTAATTCAGGCATGTGGAAGGATGGGGCTGAAGGGTAGAAAGGGAGAAAGGAGGAGGCACCTCATGGCGGGCAGGTGACTTTATAAACAAAACGGACAGATGTGTAGGGATGATGAGGACAGTGAATGGGACAATGTATGTTAGGGAAGGAAATAAATGAAAATAAGGTGGCAACATCTGCTGTGGCCCAGGCACTACTCCAAGGACAGAGGAAGGCTGCAATTAGAGAAGCCTGGAGAAGTAGATTCCAAATGGGGACTTTGGGGAGGGGCTTGGTACTCTTCCCTCTTGACCTTTGTTAGATTGAGGGCACAGCCCCAACAGAGAATCCTGGCTATCTTATTGCCACTTGATGGCTCAGGACAGGAGGGGCTACATAGCTGGACACATCTGACTCCAGTCCCAGCTTAATCTTCTAGTCTCATGAAAGACCTCCAATCACTCTCCCTCCCGGATCTCAGATTCCTCTCCTGTGGTGTGGACATAGCCATCCTTTGGATTCCCAGAAGGGTCAATCCACTCCTATAAATGAAAAGCTTTGGGAAACTATACATGGTCATGCCAGTATAGTGTAAGGAATTCATAACTGAGTTTTCTCCAGGATTTCTGCTTTCCATGAGAACTCTACACAGCAGAATTCAGCCTTATGACATTCACGCAGAGAGTAATCAAAAAAATAAGACAGAACAAGACAAGCAAGTATTAATTTGAATGAGCTAGCCATTCAATAAATGTGGAGTTGGTGAGCACAGCAGATTGGTTGCTTCTCTCCGGAACCTAGCATTCAAGCGGTCTGGGCTCCCTGCCAGCCATTTTACAGACTTCATCCTTTTATCCCAGTAAATCACCACCGTGAGGTAGGTGTTGGGATTCCCATTCCACAGATTAGCAAAATGAGGCTTGGAGGGTTGACATGACTTTCTGAGGCCAACAAGTGACAGAACCAGGTTCCACCTCAGTCCACACTGTGTCCTTCCAATATCTCTGTACCCTTCAAGACCCAAGAAGTCATTTGGAAATCCAACAAAGCACTGGCCACCAGGCTTCCCTACCTAGGGCTTAAGCTCTGGAAGGAGTTAATGTCCAAGTGTACAATGATATAATTATGAGAAAAGAGACTAAATTAGATAGGATTTGAAAAGCCTCCTGTAGGAATGTCCCCCAATATTCTAGGAGGAATAGAGAAGAATACGTAAGACCAAGAATATGAAGTTCACTGGGCCGTCTATCTCCCTGGCATGGGGCCACTGTTAGGCAGATGGAAGGAAAATACAAATAGCACTTTGACTTTCTAATGGGATTGCTATGTTTCAAACCCGTTTTACATATATTGTCCTATTCACATCCACCTTTCCTCCACACACTCCTCCACTGGCCAATTCCAACCCTTATTGTCTATCACTGGGGCTCCATCCGAGCTCAGTTTTGTAGGTGAGAATGAGTAGGCTTTCGGAAGGCAGATCTGACCATGCCACTCTCCGACCATTCTTTTGATAACTTCTGGTTAACTTCAGGAGAACAAGAGTCCAGATTCTTATGCCGTGCAAAGGCCCCCTTCTCCTTCCTGCCCCAAGCCTGCACTGTCCCATCATGATACACCTGGCCCAGTCCCTACCTTGCTGAGCCACCAGCTTTTGTCATTCTAAGCACTGTTGCTCTTTTGGGCTCTTGCTGTTTCCTTTGCTTCTATCTACCCCCCTCCTCCTCTTTTCCTCATAACATCGTATTCTTCTTTCAAGGAGCAGCCCTGTTGTTGGCCGGTAAGATTCTTCCAGTTAAAATCAGTCCCTGTCCCCTGTGTTTCCATTATGTTTTGTAGACAGTTCTTGCATTTTAACTTATGGTATGGCCAGACTGGCTTACAGGGACTGAGCTTGGCATGTGTCTGTTCAGCTCCTTGCCATCCCTGGGGTCAGGGTCTCTGTGTTTTATCTGTGTGTCTTTAGTGCTTAGCACAGTGTCTGCTCCCTGGAAGAGGCATGGAAGTGTTCATGGAAGTAAATGTGGATTCACTCTCCTGGTAGAAAAATAGAAACCATTCTAGTTATTTTATTTTAAATTAAAAAAAATGTTTAAAGTTTATTTATTTTTGAGAGAAAGAGAGACACACACGGAGTGCGAGCGGGGGAGGAGCAGAGAGCGAGGGAGACACAGAATCTGAAGCAGGCTCCAGGCTCTGAGCTGTCAGCACAGAGTCTGATGCGGGGCTCGAACTCACGAGCTGAGCTGAAGTTAGACTCTCAACCAGCTAAGCCACCAAGGCGCCTCCACTCTGGTTATTTTAACAAACAGAATTTAATATAGCAAATTGTTTAAACAAATGTAAGAGGACCATAAAGGCAAGAAGAAAAAAATAATGGTGAATAACTGCAGGAAGCAGCTTTTAACCCTGAGTATGGAGTAACAAAAAAGGAAAGATTGAGGTAATCAGATTTAGAAAGTTTGGAAGAAGGAGGTAAGGAGAAGGTGCTGCCCAGCTGGTCCAGGTGCTTTGGCGGGGCATGACGAGGCCTCAGTTTCCTTGTCTGAAAATGCAGATGAGTAATCCCTTCCTAATGGGGCTGTCTTGAGGATTAAATGGGAAATCTGTGTAAGAGCGTTTAGCATCATGCCTGGCACGGCCTTCAAGAAAGGAAACTAATATTGCCCAACATTAGGGAGCTGCTAGAGTGGGATGTATAGGGCTTTGGGACAGGCAAGATCTTATTTCCATCTTTGGTCCTGCCATCTTGCCTGTGGGGTTGGGTTCACATGAAGATTACAGGCAAGTTGTGTAAGAATGAGCAATAAATGGAAAGTTCATTCTTTCAGGTGCTCAGCTGTTCTGCCTTCCTAGCCTCCCCAAAGGCCTGGGATCATCTTGACTTCTTTTTCTTCAGCTCAGTTTTCACAGAGGCCATCAGCAAATCGTGTGGCTCTATCTGTAGAATATGTGCAGGATGGGAGCTCATTGTCTCTGCTGTTGTCTCTGTAATCCCACCTGGATTACTGCAGGTGCCTCCTACCTGGTCCCCTGTCTCCATCCTTGCCCCTTTTTAGCCTAGCCTGCACTCAGCAGACAGAGCTAGCTTGGAGAATGTGAATTTGACCAAGTCACTTCTCTGCATCCTCCCAGGCCTTTGCAATCCCCTCAAAGTAGAAACCTGGGTTCTTCTAGAAGCTTACAAATGCCTATGGGAGCTTCGAACCAGGCCTAGCTGCAGCTTCGCCTGTTACCACCCGCAGCCCTTCTTTACTGCCCTTCTTTGTGTTCACTGAACACCCCCAGAACACCTCAGAACCTTTGCATTTTGTTGTCCTCTCTTCCTGCAAGGCTCATTCCTCTCATACTTGCAAAACTAAGCCCTCCCATCACTTGGGTCTCTGTTCAAGAATTGCCTAGTTGATAAGGCCTTTCCCGACCACCTCATGTGAAATTGCATATGGTTTCCTTCACCACTGCCATGGCCGCTGTGTTGAGCTCTCTGCCCCTGCTTTCTTTTCTCTATGTTGCCTTTACCATGACCTAACCCCTTGAATATATTAAGAATGACTCAGTGGTAGCTTTATTTATTGTCGGAAAAAAAAAAAAAATCCTGGGATCTAATCCTGCATTGTTGTTTTCCTAGCTGTGGGAATGACTAGCTGTGAACACTATGCTTAACCTTTCCCTGGTGGTGGAATGTGGACAGTAATACATGCTTATAATGTTTTGCATATTTTTGTTTTAGTTGCTTGTTTTGTGAGAAGTGAATGGAGTATTGTTTCCAAACAGTCTAAACAGGGTGCCTGTCATACACCACAAGTCAATTAATATTAATTGTCTTCCACTTGATTGAATGAATTCTATTCAATTTGGCTTGACAAGCATTTATTGAGTCATATTTTCAAGTTAAAAATTAACTTAGAGGTTCCCTTTTAAAAAGCGTACATAATAATGAATATGGAATTAGTTGTGTAAATGAGTATTTACTTAGATTAGGAAAAAAATCACAACAGATTTGGCAAATATAATGTTAGAAAAGTCTAAGAGAAATATTTTAGTTAATTTTTAAATACAACCTTACAATAGTTTTTTCTTACTTTTTGGAGGGCTGTCTACCTTTTGATCTCCCTTCTTGATGACAATGATTTCTCCATATCATTTTCATTAAAGGGCATTGGGAACTAACTTAGTCTTTCCTTCAGCAGGGCTGACTGGGATTTGTTGTTTATTTTTGATAGTTGGGATGCATAAAACATATGACCTCACCCACAAGGAGACAAACTATTTGTAGTGCTAAAGATTTGTGCCCTATAAACATTGGAATGCTGATACATCCTATTTTGTGTGATTCCAAGCAGAGAAAAAAAAATTGCATAATGCATTTATAATTGTGCCTGCTGCATTATCTGTGTCCTGTCAGGAGACCTGCTCTGCTTTGACTGGGCATCTGGATGATTATTAGGGATCACCTTGACTTCTGCTGTTGAAACACTCCCACTTTACCAAATAGACACTGGCCTCTCACTGCCCAGAATGATACTACAAAAGGTTGCCCTGAGGTGTGGCAATGGAGGGATTATTTGAAATATTGTTGTTTGAAAATGTTTAAGATAATCAAAACACCATAATTTGCTCTCTCTAACCTCATCCGTAACACAAAAATCTTTTCAACAAAATTTTAGTTTTAGTGTAGAAATATTTATGAAACGTGTAATACTTTAGCTTTATTGTTTCCTCATGTAATAGTATTAGTAATTCAATACAGAGGAAAAAAATTAAACTCATAAAGCATAGTGATCCCAGGAAGTAGAATACACGCACAGATATACATATCCACCTAGCTATCTATCTAATTTTGTTACAGACATGTATGTTGGGGTTATCAATGAAAGACCCTAAAGCATAGAAATATGTTACATTAATATAACATTCCCTGACTCTGGGGGAAGAAAATGGGAGCATGCTTTCAAGGAAAATAGAAATGATTAACAATTTCAACTATCAGAAAGAAAATTCTACACGTGTTGAAAAAAACTTTAAATGGATGATTGCTATATCAAATCACCATAACATTTAAATTCGTTTAAGGACTTTTAAGAATGATATAAATGTTGAGATTTACAAAGTGCAAACATTTACTTCCTTTGCAACTCTGATGAAAAATACAGAATGTGAACCTGAAAATGTCCAAGGGGGAAAATAACTTTTACAATTTTTTTCATTAAGCTATGTTAGTAACTCATTAATAAGATAGTGTGATTGGCAGATTAGTGGCTCCCAAAGATGTCCATGTCCACTCCCCAGAACCTATGAATATGTTCAGTTTAGTGTCAAAGGGGAATTAATGTTGTAAATGGAATTAACATTGCTACTCGGTTGAATGTGCACTGGGAGATTATTTTAGATTATCCAGGTGGGCCCAATGTAATCACAAGGATGCTCTAAACAGGAAGAGGGAGGCTGAATAAGGAGAAGCATAGAGATGTGATCTGACAAACACTCGACTTGATGTTTCTAGCTTTGAAGATATGGGACCACAAGCCAAGGAATGTGGGTGGCCTCTAGAAGCTGAAAAGGCAAGGAAATAGATTCCCCTTAGAGTGTCCACAGGTGCCACAGCCCTGCTGACACTTTGATGTGAGACTGGTGAGACCCACTTGGTATTCTGACCTCTAGGACTGTAAGAAAATAAATTTGGAAAATCAACAAGGAAGCAGTGGCTTTGAATGACATGTTGGACCACATGGATTTAACAGGTATATTCAGAACATTCCATGCTAATACAGCAGAATGCATATTCTTTTTGAGTGCACACAAGACACTGTCTAGAATAGATCACATATTAGGTCACGAAACAAGTCTCAACAAACTTGAAATGCATCTTTTCTAACCATAACACTAAGAAACTGGAAATCAACCACAAGAAAAAAATCTGGAAAGAGCACAAATACATGAAGGCTAAATAATATTATTAAACAAAGAATGGAATGAACGTGTCAACAAAAAAATAAAAAAATTACATGGAAATAAATGAAAACGAAAACACAATGATCCAGAATCTTTGGGATGCAGCAAAAGCTATTCTAAGAGGGAAGTTTATAGCAACAAAGGCCTACTTCAAGAAGCAAGAAAAATCTCAAGTAGATAACCTAAACTTACAGCTAATGGAGCTAGAAAAAGAAGAAGAACAACAACAACAAAAAACCCAAACCCAGCAAAAGGAAGGGAAAAATAAAGATTAGAGCATAACTCAATAATATAGAAACTAAAAAACACAATAGAATAGATCAATGAAACCAGGAACTGGTTCTTTGAAAAGATCAATAAAGTTGATAAATCTCTAGCAAAGCTCATTAAAAACAAAAGAGAGAAGACCCAAATAAAGAAAATTACTAGTGAAAGAGAAATAACAACCCACACTACAGAAATACAAACAATTATAACAGGATATTATGAAAACCAATATGCCAACAAATTGGACAACTTAGAAGAAATGGATAAATTCCTAGAAACAAATAACCTACCAAAACTAAAGCAAGAAGAAATAGAAAATTTGAATAGATCAATCACCAGCAATGAAATTGAAGCAGTAAAACAACAACAAAAATAACAACCAAATAAACAAACAAAAAACTCCCCAAAACCAAGAAGTCCAGGACTAGATGTCTTCACAGGCAAATTCTACTAAACATTTAAAGAAGAGTTAATACATATTCTTCTCAAACTATTCCAAAAAATACTAGAGGAAGGACAACTTCCAATCTCATTCTATGGAAACAGTATCACCCTGATACCAAAGCCAGATAAAGACACAACAACAAAAGAGAGAATTACAGGCCAATAACTCTCATAAATATAGATGCAAAAATCCTCAACAAAATATTAGCAAACCAAATCCAACAATATGTAAAAAAAAAAATCATACACCATGATCAAATGAGATTTATTCCCAGGATGTAAGGGTGGTTTAGTATTTGCAAAACAATCAAACTGGTATGTCACATCAACAAGAGAAAGGATACAAACCACTTGATTTCAATAGATGCAGAAAAAGTGTTTGACAAAGTACAACATCCACTCATGATAAAAACCCTCTGCAAAGTAGGTCTAGAGGGAACATATCTCAACATAAAAAAGGCCTATATGAAAAACCCACACCCAAGATCATACTCAATGGTGAAAAACTGAGAGCTTTTCCCCTAAGGTCAGGAACAAGACAAAGATGTCCACCCTCGCCACTTTTATTCAACAGAGTACTGGAAGTCTGAGCCAGAGAAATTAAATAAAAAGAAATAAAAGGCATCAAAATTGGTAAAGAAGAAGTAAAACTCTTCTTATATGCAGATAACATGATACTATATATGGAATATCCTAAAGATTCTACCAAAAAACTGCTAAGAACTAATAAATAAATTCAGTAAAGTAGTAGGATACAAAAATTGATGTGTAGAAACCTGTTGCATTCCTACACACTAATAATGAAGTACAGAAAGTGAAATTAAGAAAACAATCCCAATTGCGTCAAAAACAATAAAATATCTAGGAATAAACCTAACCAAAGAGGTGAAAAACCTGTACTCTGAAAACAATAAAGCACTAAGAAACTCAGATGACACAAAGAAATGGAAAGACATTCCATGCTCATGAGTGGAAAGAACAAATATTGTTAAAATGTCTATACTACCCAAAGAAATCTACAGATTTAATGCAATCCCTATCAAAATATCAATAGCACTTTTCACAGAACTAGAACAAACAATCCTAAAATTTGTATGGAACCACAAAAGACCTTGAATAGCCAAAACAACCTTGAAAAAGAAAAACAAAATTGGAGGTATCATAATTCCAGATTTTAATTTATATTACCAAGCAGTAGTAACTAAAACAGTTTGGTACTGGCATAAAAATAGACACATAGATCAATGGAATAAAACAGAAAACCCAGAAATAAACCCACAATTAGATGATCCATTAATCTTTGACAAAGGAGGAAAGAATATACAATGGGAAAAAGACAGTCTCTTCAACAAATGGTGTTGGGAAAACTGGACAGCCACATGCAAAATAACAAAACTGGACCACTTTCTTTTACCGTACACAGAAATAAACTCAAAGTAGATTAAAAACCTATGTGTGAGACCTGAAACCGTAAAAATCCTAAAAGACAGCACAGGCAGTAATCTTTCTGACATCAGCTGTAGCAACATCTTTCTAGATATGTCTCCTGAGGCAAGGGAAATAGAAGCAAAAGTAAATAATTAGGACTACATCAGAATAAAAACTTTCTGCACAGTGAAGGAAACAATCAACAAAACTAGAAGGCAACTGCTGAAAGGGAGGAAATATTTGCAAACGATATACCCAATAAAGGGATAGTACCCAAAATATATAAAGAACCGATACAACTCAACACCAAAACAACAAACACTCCAAATAAAAAATGGGTAAGAAGACATGAATAGACATTTGTTCAAAGAAGGCATCCAGATGGCCAAAAGAAACATGAAAAGATGCTCGACACAAGTCATCATTAGGGAAATTCAAATCGAAACTACAATGAGATACCACCATACACCTGTCACAATGACTAAATCAACAACACAAGAAACGAGTGTCGGCAAGTATGTGGAGAAAAAGGAAACTTCTTGCCCTGTTGATGGGAACACAAACTGATGCAGCCACTGTGGAAAATTATATGGAGTTTCCTCAAAAAATTAAAAATAGAACTACCCTACCCTATGATCTAGGAATTTCACTACTGGGTATGTGCCCCCAAAATACAAAAACACTAATTCAAAGGGATACATGCATCCCTATGTTATTTGCAGCATCATCTACGATAATCAAACTATGGGAGCAGCCCAAGTGTCCACTGAAAGATGAATGGATAAAGATGTGGTATATTTATACAACATAATATAATTCAGACATAAAAAAGAATGAAATCTTGCTATTTGCAATGACATGGATGGAGCTAGAGAATATAATATAATATAATATAATATAATATAATATAATATAATATAAAGAATAGAATATATAAGACTAGGATAGAATAGAATAATATAATGTTAAGTGAATTAAGTCACTCGGAGAAACACAAATACCATATGATGTCAGTCATAATTTAAGAAACAGAACAAATAAGCAAAGGAAAAAAGAAAGAGAGACAAAACCAAGAAACAGACTCTAAACTCCAGAGAATAAACTGATGATTACCAGATTGGGGGTGTATGGAGGGATGGGGGAAATACGGGATGGGGATTAAAGAGTACATTTATGATGAAAAAATAACATTAAATAGAATCAAAGAATTGAAAAAATAAATTTTTGTTATGCCCCTAAATTTACAGTAATTTGCAACTGCAACCCTAGGAAGCCAATATGTATATTAACCAACACAACCTTTGATACCATGTTTTAAAGGAAAAAAATAACACTCTTCAATACTTCTCCAAGTAATTAAAATCCTGAATTTAAAAGGAGCAAAGGAGTACACATTCACGTCAAGTCCATGTATATAGCAGTCAGATTTTTCTAGAATCATGGCCCTCAAACATTAGCAGTTACCAGAATCACCCAGAGGACTTGTTAAAACACGGATTGCTAGACTCATCTCCAGAGTTTCTGATTCAGTAGTTATGGGGTGGGGAACAAGACATTGCCTTTCTAATAACCCCCCAGGTGATGCTAGTGCTACTGCTCTGAGGACCACTCTTTGGGAACCGGTGATCCAGAATAAGCCCGAAAGACAGAAGTGAAAGTCGTCTTAGGAAGTCAACTGTTAGAAATTTCATACATTAATACTTCTGCTTTGTTCACAAAATGTCTCTTTAACCCTTACTCAGAGCCCTGTCTTAGGAACAGAGCCCTGTTTCCATGTTTCATTTTTAAATGTTTGTTTATTTATTTTGAGAGAATGAGACAGCAGGGGAGGGGGAGAGAGAGAGAGAGAGAGAGAGAGAAAATCCCATGCAGGCTCCACACTGTCAGCACAGAGCCTGACACGGGGCTTGATCCCATGAACCGCGAGATCACAACCCGAGCTGAAATCAAGAGTCAGACACTTAACCAACTGAGCCACCCAGGAACCCTGAACCCCGTTTTTAGACAGGGTTATTTTATTGTAAATTTTAGGAAAATTGGTTATATCAGTTATAAGACTAAATGAATAACAGGGGACATTGGCTTTTGCTAGAGATAGCACATGTATAATAAACATGGAGGAAAACAGGCTCTCTGAGAGTGGGGGAGGGGTGTCAGCAAACAGGACAAGCAGACATATGGAGTTTAAATATTTCAATGCCTGCTTCCATTTAATGAAGGGGCAATTAATCATTAATACTTAATTAGAAGTGCAGCACCGAAGCCACTAGCCACATGCGGCTATTAAGAGTCTGAAATGTGGCTGGTCTGAATTGAGAGGTGCTATACGTATACAACATGCATGGGACTTTGAAGAAATGATAACTTCAGGATATATTAAGATATATTATTAAAATTAACGATACCCGTTTCCCTTTACTTTCTTTAAACGTGGCTTCTAGGCAGTTTAAAATCACCTAAGTGGCTCCTGTTAGATTTCTATGGGGAAAGTGTCATCCATCGTATTACGCGTTTGCAGTATATTTATCCTGTTCTGAGTGATAATGGCAGGACGGGAGGCTGGGGGTTCAAGACTGTTGAGTTCCTTGAGGGCAGAATGACTCATCTGCTTGGTGTACCCCAGAGCCAGGGTCCTTCATGGGGCACGGCCTGAGGGAGACGTTTGTTTTCTATTTGTTGAAAGAAAGAATGAATAAGTGAATGGACAAAAGAGTGAAAGGTTTGCATTCGGTTTAAGAAAGAGGAGAGTGTTTCAGAAACCTTTCTAGCAAAAGTGGATAGGATTTTAGAAGCTGGAGTCTGTAAACGTTACAATAAGCTTGTTTTCTGAAAAATACATGAAGGAGAGGTGCCTCGTTCTAACAATTCAGGATGGATGATGTGTGACTGTCTTTAGATTTAAAATGCCTCTTTCCCTCCAAACAACACATAAATATTTAAGTAACAATTGTACTGTAACTTAGTAGCTCCTGAATCATTTATTGAATGTACTTGGATTTGACATACTTATCAGCCTTGAATTAAGAAGCCGTAAGATATGAAGCAAAAAGTCGTGGATTAAAACTGAAGATTTGAGGGAGAGTCTCTCGAATCTGCCACTGATTAGTCACAGATGCCCCCACATTATGCATCTCATCTTATACAAAGGGCATCTTAGGCGCAAGCTCCCCAAGGCACATATTGCAATTTTAGGCAGGCAGGATTTTTTTTGCTCTATGCACGGAAGCCCCAAACGCTCTCGTGTCCAAGTGCACACTGAAAACAAGAATCCAAGGTAGGTAGAGGGAGGGAGAGAAGCTGTGTCCTTTGTTCTGTTCTTGTGAAGAATCCTGCCGCTTCAGCCTGCATTGGTTATTCAGTGCTCTTTCGGAGTGCGTCTTTCCTTGATACCTCACAGTTAAGACTGAAGACAACCAGGTGATAGCAAGAATGCATGTGAAATAGTTTAATTTAGTACCGAATGCGTAAACAGAAATGAAATATGAGGAAAGTCGGCACATTTCTTTCATTGGACTTCCAGTGACAAACATTTTGCATGCAATATAAAAAAGGTGAGTTATAGTGTCGGCTGCTGCTGTGTCAATATGGTGGCACGATCCACGTATGGCCATTTAAATTTAAATTAGAATTAACTGAAAAGAAGTAAAACGTAACATTCGGTGGTTTAGTCATAAGCACCGTACTTCAAGCGTCCGTTGGCTACGCGTGGCTAAGGGCTACTGTCCTGAACAACGGGTAGAACGTTTCCATCATCGCAGAAAGTTCCTTTGGACAGTGCTTCCTTGGACAACCATTCTCTTAACTTACCTAAACCTGGTTTTCTTATCTCAGAAGAGGGAAGACTGCTGATCCGTTGGTATTTAGAAGAGATTTCTGTCAGGGTCAAATGTCCATAAAAGTGCAGTGCAGGTGCCATACAAAGGTGGATTATTGTCATTATCTGCATCAGGAGAAGGAGCTCAGAGGAAGGATCGGTTATACTGCACAAATGGCTGGGTATTCTCTCTGTATAAAGCCTAGACCTTTCCGCGGTGCACCTGGTATATTTTGGCTGAACGTAATAAGTACATGACTGAACTTGACATCTCTTTCGCTCCACCTGACATCCTCTTGGTCCACATTTTCCACTCCACCCACTGCTGCAGTAACCAGCCACCATACAGGTCAACCCTAACAGCATCTGGCCTCAGCTGCACCCTCTAACCCTTGCTTTCTACCTGAATATTTTCTGACATGGCCAATGTGAGGTACCTAAAGGAATCTGCTCAGACATTCTGAGGTATATGCAGCCTGAGAGTATGAGAGAAGCAGCACCTCCTATAACCCTGACCAGTTGGGGATGGGAGCAGGTACCACTCATTTATCCCCGAGGCAGCCAGCATGTAGTGAATTCTCTAAGGTTCCTCAGTGGGACTGAGCCCGGTTGTCCATGTGGGCGATCACCTGGACAGTGCACCCCGGCCAGGCTTTTCTTCAGTCCCTATTTCACCCTTCCCAATCCATCATCTGTTCCTTGGGGTCACTTCTCCAAAATAAACTCCCTAGAAGAGCTTGTCCAGGCTCCGCTTCTCTTGGGGGCACCTAGGTTAAGACCAGGCTTTTGGATGATTTCCTGCTTTTCACCCGCAAATTTTCTCCAGGTCATTTGAGATTTGGAATTTGAACAAGTTGCTTTCATATCATCCATGACCTTGAGCCTAAAGACGAAATTAGTCATGTCAATTAGCCTGCCAATTCTTACTACATCTGCAAAGAGAAAATTTGTAGAGATTGGAAAAGGCAGGGATATGCAAGAGTCTTCATGATGACCCAAATCCCTAATGTAATATAAAAGTCAGTATACTTTCAGTAAAGTGATTAATGTGTGCCCAGAACTGTGCCTGGCAATGAGATTTAGTAGGAATAAAGATTTGGGTTTTTTTACCCCCAAGTTGCTTATAAACAATGTTAAAACTTGGGCTTTGATGTCAGAAGATCTGAGATCCTGGTTGTTCCTTATCTCAAAATCACCTTGGGGGGCGCCTGGGTGGCTCAGTCAGTTAAGCATCCGACTTCAGCTCAGGTCATGATCTCATGGTTTGTGGGTTCGAGCCCTGCTTCGGGCTGTCAGCACAGAGCCTGGAGCCTGCTTCATATTCTGTGGCTCCCTCTCTCTCTGCCCCTCCCCCACTTGTGCTTTGTCTCTGTCCCTCTCTCTCTCAAAAAGCAAAAAACAAAACCAAAAACCCATTAAAAAACATTTAAAAGTTTAAAAAAAAACCCACATTTGTTTCTTTCATATTGCTTCGTAACTACCTATTTAGAAAGTAGACAGTAAGCTCAGTGAGGCTAAGAACTATGTCCTTTTACTCACCCCTTTTCCCTGGCACCCAGGACGGGGCCGGACAGATAAAAGGTACTCAGCAAACATTTGTAGGTTTAACGAATGACTAACAAATAGCATTTATCGATATTTTACTTTGTGTTAGGTCAGGGACTGGCAAACTATAGTCAGTGAGCCAAGTCCATCCTAGGATTTGTTTTTGTAAATCATATTTTATTGGAACACAGCCATATCCATCCATTTCCATGTCTAAGGTTGCTCTCAAGCTATAATGGCAGAGTTGAGTAGCTCTAACAGAGACCAGATAACCCACACAGGCAAACATATTTACGATCTTGCCTTTTTACAGAGAAAGTTGCCAACGCCTGTGTTAGGACATAGGGCGCTAAAAAGCTGCATTTTCCATGTGTGCCATGACATGAAAAAGGTTGGGAAAGTCCATGATAAACTTCTACTGAATAGAAGCCGTTGTTCTAGAATACCACATACCAAGGTAGAGAGAGCTGTCTGTCTCTAGAACTTTAATGTATGCAGCGGGGAGAGCTAAGAGTCTTAAAACAAACAAACAAACAAACTTTTTTTAATGTTTCTTTTTGAGAGAGAGACTGAGACAGAGTTCCAGTGGAGGAGGGGCAGAGAGAGGGAGACACAGAATCGGAAGCAGTTTCCAGGCTCTGAGCCATCAGCACAGAGCCTGAGGTGGGGCTCAGAGAAGAAGGTGGGGCTTGAACCCAGGAACCACAGAATCAGGACCCGAGCTGAAGTTGGAGGCTTAACCGACTGAGCCACCCAGGGGCCCCAAGCTAAGAAAGAGCCTTTGGAACAGGTCCTAAATAAAACATGCACCTAAACAAACCTCCTACTTCTCTTGCTGTAGTGTCTTCATAGCCTTAGCTGTGGGTAGGAGAAGTTGCTCTTTATTTCTTCCCCAAATCCCCTGCTTAGAATATCTGAGTTCTAAGATAATACGATCTGATAATCATAGCTAACAATTTATGGAGAGAGGGTGAACTCCGTGTGTCTATTTTGTGTTGCATCTGGACTGAACCCCCAGATCCCAGTACAGTGCTTGGACACGATAAACATCTGCAGAAATTATGGGATTCTCACTATTCTATTCTAATAGGGTTCTCCTAATTCTTTTACGGGATTATAGATGAGGACTGTTTCGGTCAGGAGACATAGTCTTGTTTGCTGCAGATACCGAAGCCACGGTGACTGTCACCACAGCCTCCCACTCAGGTTCGCCTGACTCAGCATTGGGTTCCCTGACCTGTCACTAGGTACCTGTGGTCTTCAGCCAGCTCTGTCGCTCACCATTCTGGGGCTTACGTGGCTCAGAGCCGGGAACTAAGCGGATGATTGCTGAACTCGTTTCTTCGTTTTGGAAGGTACTAAAGCTATTGTTTGTAGCCATGAACTGAAGAGACCAGCTTGGTTTGACTGAGGTGGGAAAAAATGCTTTTTTAAAGTAAGAGACGAGCGAAGGCATTTCATGGTGGCTAAGCAGTGCAATCAAATGAGTTTTATTTTATAGAGCTTCAGGCTCCCATGCTACAACTGGGTCAGAAATCACTAGAGTAAGACTCAAAGGTCAAGTTGGCCAGAAAATAAAAAAATCAAATGGACCAAAGGGAAGAGACAAAGCCCCCTCTACTACCCTCTAGTCAGAGCTGGAAAGGGCTTATCTCGGTTGCTTCATCTCACGGCAGCACTTTGCACGGATTCTCTTTGGTGTTCCCAGTGCAGTAAATCTTAGCTCTCTCTAACCCAATGCTCAGTTGTTTTTTTTTTTTTTCTTTTAAATATTATTTTTTTTTTTCTTTTAATTCTAAGACTCTGTTTCTTCCTCTGTTCATTTTGAAGTTCAAAGACATGCTCTTTAAAATCTCCTAGAGCCAGGTCACCTTATCTATGACCTGCCGTCTTACCAGTTTTATTATCAAAGCCACGGTGTGGCTTCGGAGCACGTGGTTTATTTTTACTTTTCTGTCCTCGCGTGCCCTGGGCTGCACGAGGCATTCGGAAAAAGGTGGCCCCGGGGACATGCAGGGTATTCTCTCTCCTTAATTCCCGCAATTAATTGCTTTTTTATTAATTGTTTTATTAATTAATTAATTAATTTATTAATTTTATTAATTAATTGCACTTGGAGCATGATGAGCTGTCGTGGGGATATTGAGCCGAATCTTGATGTTGCTAGGCTTTAGAGGGCTTCATGAATTATGATGGCTTTTCTGACACAACATTACGAGGACTTTTTCTGACACAACTCGTACTCACATTTTGAAAGTGTTTTAACAAAAATTTTTTTGAAGTCTTTTCTTTTCAATGAATATTTTACTTATTTCAAGTGCTAGGGCAGTGCTGATGACAAGGCAGACAGATTATCCTTCTGCCTTCGTGGACATTCTAGAGCAGAGAGAAAGAAAATAGTTAGAAAAAACCAAGCAATATGCACATTAATACACAAATAAGCAATTAGTGACACGTGGTATGAAGGGACTAAAGAAGGAGGGTGGGCTGGGGATTGGGGTAAGATGTTAAAGTTGGGGTCAAGCAAGGTGTCAATGAAGAGGTGACATCTGAGCAGAGACTTGAGTGATAAGAAATAGCCAGGCATGTGAGAAACTGGTTGGTAATGGGGTGAGGGGTGTCCAGGCAGATGTGAGATAGTCACTATGTAAGCTCTGAGGTAGAAAAGAGCGTGGTTCAGTGGAGCCCAGTGTGGTTGGAGTTCAATAAACATGGAGGGTAGTCATTCAAGATGAAGTAAGAGACATTGGTAGGGGCCAGATAATGCTGGACTTTGTCTTCCCTTGTAAGGAATGTAGGCACCAGCTCTATTCTATAAATCACGCGAGGTGCCATATAGATCAGTGAAACACATTTGGGGACCAAATCAGTTGCCCTGAAGGTCTGGCCTCCTTGCATATATAAAGTTCCTCCACCACCTAGGATTTCTATCACTCCCAGATGATCCCAGAGTTCCAGGACTTGCCCTTCACATGTCCCATGCTTTCGTCCTTAGGCACAGTCAGGGGCCGAGGCTCCCACCTAATCCTTTATCAATGGACATGACTCTAGGTTTCCCAAATCTGACTCTATCCCTACCTCTCCCTGACCTCCCAAACCTCTGTGTTTTCCTGAAATACATGGTGAGCCATGAACAAATGCCCTAGGTCCCAATTTCTTTCTGAAAGGTCCTGTCACCTCTTTCATCTAAGCAAAGTCTTTTGTCCCCTGGTGAAGCAGCTCCCCCTGCAAGCCTTCCATTGGTGGCAGTTTCATGTCCACACTCCACACAACTTAGGGCCTGAGGGTGGGGGAGTTATTCCCTCTCCCCATGGTGTGTTTTCCTACTTCCAAAATCCCAGTTGCTTTTAAGCATATCAGAAGTACCCAAAAGTACCAGGGTATGGAGTACAGAGGCATGTAAGTACAGAGGAAGTGCCCCCCAAGTGTTGGCTTAATTAAATATTTTATTATTTTATTTTTGGTTTTTAGAGCAGGAGGGGAAATTGGTGGTGAAAGACATAGACTTTGGAATCATAGTGCCCAGGTAGGATTCAAGCTCTGCCATTTTTTATTTGTGAGATCGAGAGCAGGTTAGTTAATGTCCTTGGGACTCCGTTTTTTATTTTTAAAATGGGGATAGGGTAGATGGGAACTCTGAAGTTCTCAGAGTTCAGAGATGGGAACTCTCAATATGCTTGGCATATTATAAGTGCCATATAAATGTCTGTTATTTGTTGTTGTTGTTGTTGTTAATGGATTGATCTGGCTTACATCTTCCTCTCCTCTCTTCTGCCTGATACATCCTTGGCAAATTCAGCACCCATGAAATTGGGTCATCTATGACTACAATCATTCAGCCTTTGGTGTCCTTAGCTCTAAGCATTACCTCTTCTACCCCACCTCAGCCACCTACTCACATGTCCATTCCCTAGTCTTCGTTATCTCCAACAATCGCATCTCTCTCAAATCATGATTTCGTACATCCCACTTGCTTATTATCATCTCCTCTCTTGCTAGCTTATTCACTCCAGCATTTGCCCTCCAGAGACGGACATCATTGACCTTAAATCCAGTTACCTTTCCGCATCTTTGGGCTTTCTGGTACCTGGAAGGGCTTCGATTTGCATTGGTGGACTATTACAAGTCTCCCCAGAGGAATGGGGATTTACTGACAATCCCCCAATCTGATAAGCCCTGGTAGCTTATGTTAAATATATAATCATTACACAAATCAAGTATGTATTAGTCATGCAGGAGACAGCCACCAACCTTACCCTGGGTAAGCAGGGGGAGAGCTTTGTAAAGTGACTCTATGCAAAGGTTGGAGAAATGAACAGGAAAGAATGCAGATCTCAAGGGTTGGCACTAGGAGTGAGCTGTCGTTACTCTCAGGTCTGAAGGTCAAGGGGGAGATCTAAGTAGCGAAGGCTGCTTCCGTTAAGGAACAGAGCCAACGGAGCAGAGAGAAGTGGGTGTGTGTAGGGTGGAGGCTGGGAGTCAACAGCCACAGCTTACTTCCTCTGTCTCTTGACCTCTTGCGACTCACAACCGGAAGCCAGATGGTGGGGAGCTTGCATCCATATTGGCCAGGTTAGCGGGATGAAAAACGTGTGGAGAATAGATCTCAAAGGGAAGGCAGAACGCACCTTACACATGAACTATACTCTCATTTTTATAAGATGCGTGCTTTAGAAAGTTAGTTTGTGCCAAAGCTCCCACCTGGTGTCTTTATGACTTCTACAGACAGTGAGAGCTCCGGGATGTCATATCTGTCAGCCTGTGACACAGAACTGAATATGTGGGGCTGAGAATGTCCTGGTGTCCTTTTCCCTTGGAGGACGTTCCTGGGAAATGTTGGCAGGCCTGTTTATCATATTCCTGAGAGTTGAAATTGTGTTTCATTTTTCATTTTAGAGAGTTTTGTCTAGTTTATATATATATTCTTTCCTGCCCACTCTTCCTGGCTTTGTCCCATTCCAGGTGTCTATAAAATAAGTTCTTGGGAATTCAAGATTCTAAGGGTTGGGGAGGTGTTGAAGACAAGTTGGTGGGACATAATATATGAATTGCATCACTCATTAAAATGAAATATTAAATCAAGAAATTACAATTCTCATTGACTCTTGTGCTTGGTTCTTACGTGAGTGAATTAAGATCTAGTCAGAATCAACACTTTAAGGGTCCAACTTATTTTCTGTACCTGTAGACTGAGTTAACCCCACCTTAACAATTGAATATTATATTTTTCATGCATGTGTCCCTTTGTTCATTTCTTCCGTGACTATATTTTGATTATCTATTTGTACCAGCTCTCTGCTACATTGGAGTGGGGTAGGGGACAGTGCTAAACCGTAAGCGAGGAGAAACATGGTCTCTGTCTTCTGACAGTTGACTAAAAGCCTGGTAAATACTAGATTCTGGATTACTAGTTTGCCTGACAATGCCCAGCTATTGCTGGGACTTACCTCCTGAGAAATATTAACAATAATAATAATAGTTTAATATTTAGTTAGTGTTTTCTCTATGCCCAAAACTCTATGAAGCTATTTTTCATTTTCTTTTAAAAATTCAAAAAATGCGTGTATAGAATTTAAAAATTCCTATTATACTATAAGGCTTATAAAACTCAGAGGCCACGATTTTTAAAATCATCTGTTCTACTATTTATCTCATTGCCTAATAACATGTTCATATTATAATTGCTTGATTTTACATTTTGGATATGTGTCTCTGGTTTCCTACTTGGAAGATAAGGAATTAGGTCTCTTCTATACATCTGTACACTAACACAGCCCTTACCCCCCTTGTTCTGCTGTATCAATATCCAGTGTTTAAATTTGTATATATGATACATTCCTTCTGGCTGAGCCACATAGTGTGCTATTATATTTTCTCTTTCTCTCTCTTTTCTCCATTTTGGTATGTGTTTCGGGAGATAAAAATTGCCCTACGTTTTCATTTGTTACATGCAACTGTCACAAATGCGTCTACAAACTCTCTTCCAGGTGGTGAAACTCTGCATATTATCATCAAATGCATGAAGTAATCTGTTGGTTAAGTTTTTTGGGTTTTGTTTTTGTTTTTGTTTTTGTCTTCCCCCCTTGTGGGCATCCTCCTGGAGTCCTCTTTCTCCTGCTTCAGTCTCACCTGGATGCTCTCCACACTGGCTGCATCGCAGTGACCTTGGCTTTTGTTTCAGC
The DNA here is from genome assembly GCF_018350215.1 of Panthera leo. Taxonomy (NCBI): domain Eukaryota; kingdom Metazoa; phylum Chordata; class Mammalia; order Carnivora; family Felidae; genus Panthera; species Panthera leo. Next base: position 69,534,802 of record NC_056695.1, on the reverse strand, counting down.
ATCATCTTGGAATTACCTTTTTCTCTGCTAAGTTGGATCTCCTGTTTTCCTGGATCCTTTCCCCGTCTGACTCCCCTTACTTTGATGGAGTGTGGCTTCCAACAGCTTTCTGAGTAAAGCTGTCTGGTAGGCAATATTTTGAGACCTTGAATATCTCAAAATATCTTTATCTCCTCGTACACTTGACGGAGAATTTAGAGAGCTGTAGTACTGTAGGTTGGAAACCATATTTACTCTGGTGCTGGAGGATATTATTCCACTGCCTTGCAGTCTAGAATGTTGTTCTTTATGCCCCATGTCATTCTAATTCCTCACCCTCTTTAGGTGACCGTTTTACTCTTCCATTGCAGCTAAGTGGACTTTTTCTGTGCTAATATTCTTAAGAGAATTGTCTCACACAGTTTTCATGCCAGCTCGAGGAGGCAGGCACTGTTATTGTCAACGTCTTAAAAGTGAATAAATGAGATACAGCGATGTTAGATAGATTGCTAATATATCTGGAAAATAGGTGAGAGGGCTATGATATAAACCTGGGCCAGTTCTGCCTACATCACCTGCACTCTTCATCATGATGCATGGAGACTCTCCATGAAGTTCAGGTTTAGCACCATGCTTTGTGTAAGGCCATTTCTGTTCAGGCCCACTCTCCTCTGGGTCCAAATCTACTGCTGGGGCAGTGCTTACAGCCCAGTCAATTCCTGGCTCACCCCATTCCCCTCTCCCTACCTCCCTGCTGTTTCAGTCTCTGTTGGGGCCTGGTGTGTGGTGACCATGAAATTCCTAGAAGGTGACTCCATTCAGAATCTGCATTTCCCATCTTTTAGCAACTTCTCTTTTCAAACATCTGATATTTGAAAATTCAGGAGTCTTATATCATTTTCCTTGAGTTGTACTTGTGTTCCATATTTCTGCCACTTTCTGTAGGGGAACCTTATTTATATTCCAGTGATTTGTTGTCTTTTCTTTGGCTATAGATCATACTTTTTCTTAATTTGAAATGCATTTATCTCAAAGTACCTGAGATAAATTTTTAAAAATTCCTGTTCATTTTACTTCTGGCAAATTCCCTTTTCTAAGGTCTCCATTTTGTATCTTGAATTAAGAAAGATTCGTATTTAAGTGCATTTGCAAAGGAAGAGTGTCACCATTAGGAAGTGCAAAGATCAGGGGACCTGAAGTCTGTGGGGTCTCATTTTAGTTCTGGATCTACCAGCTACTTGCTGTTGATCTTGGATAATTCATCCAAACTCTCTCAGTCTTTGCTTCCTTATCTCAATAGGGGATTAATTACTCGTATTCTCCCTGCTGTTCCTGGGTGTCACAAGGACAAATGAAAAAAAATATGTGGGAAAATATCCTGTCATCCTACAGTAATCTTTGTCAAATTTGGGCCATATTCATATTATCATGCGCTATTATTTAGTATTTAGTAAATATTTTTTTTCTTTACATTAACTTACTTTCCAAATTTAAATAAATTTGTTTATAAAGGGAAATTAATGGAAAGGAAATAAAGACAGGGGGAAATTTAGGAAGAATCCTAGAACAGGAACTCTTGTTCATCAGAGAACAAGAGTTGCTCAATGTATATGCTAGAAAAGAACAGATAGGAGTGAGTCTCGGGGTTGGGCATGAGTTTTCCAAGGTGCTGGATCAAAAAATAGGAAAATGGAATTAGTAAAAGAGAGGAAGACGTGAGGTAGTGGGTTGACCCCCTGAGAGATAAATCTAACCTGAAAGGGAGGATTGAGGTAGGGAGAAGTCAAGCCTGAGAAGTGTGGTGTCAGTAGCTTTTGATGAGTGATAGGATAAGACACTGCGATTAGGGAGAGGCTGGGACTGAGCTAGGGGTTTAGAAAAAGGTGTTTTTTGTTTTGTTTTGTTTTGTTTTGTTTTTGAGGAGGTTGTACAAGGGTCAGGGTTGAGGGATTGGGGGAACTCAAGGAGACATAAGGAAGGTTTGGGAACAGAGGAGTGTTGAGAAAGTTAAGGGAAGGGGTGCTAATGAAAGGTGGTAAGGGCTATTGAGTAGGACTTGAGGGATGGGTGTTGCCATGCTGAGGGTGCAGCTCGGTACTTTACAGTGTTTTGTGTATTTTATATATGTGTGTCTACTATACCCTGGAAAATACTGCTTTGACACCATCTGCAAATATATGGAATTATTTATAACTAGCTCTTTGAACATCTATTGTCTTTACAGTTTTCTTCCATTCTTTCCTGGTAAGTATATCCTGGGATCTAGAACCTCAAAATGGCCCCATGGGCATAGTTGTCCCTGTATTTATATGGTGGCTGGGGAGCAGGTAGAAGGCAGGTCTTGGTAAAATTTTAAACCTGCTAAAGTTCAAACTCGGAACACCTTTTAACATCTGGTAAATGTAAACCCTTCCCCCTTTTTGATTTTCGCTTAGGCCTTTTTCAAAAACTTCAAGTTCTTATTCTTACAACTTTGGCTTATATAGGAAAGGGTCTGGAAAAAAAAATGCAGTGGAAACAGTTACATCACAAACTATTTCAAGACCTGCCCTAAAATGGGGAATCTGGGAGATAGCTCAGTGCTCCATCTTGCTGGATTCCTACACTGAAAAGCCCAGGACAAAAGAGGATTAAGTGTCCTAAGCATTATCTTGGGATTTGGGTTTCATGCCTGGGAGGCCCAAGCCTGCAGGTCTGCCTAAGCACAGAAAGATAGCAACAGCTCTGAGCCTGACCCCTGCATCTTTAGCTAGAGTGGGGTCATTTAAAAGGACATTGGTCATGGGTGATTTTGAGCAGTTGTATCAACAGGGGGAAACAATGAGGAAATGGTTTAAGAAGAGAAAAAATATTCGCTTATGTAACCCTCCCGGTTTTCCTCTTCCTTCCTTCCCTTCCCTTCCTTCTCCCAAGGCTAGGATTTAAATTTCAATTTGGGTTCCTTTGCAGAATCCTGTAAAGGTCTGCTTTTTAATATAAAACTAACCACTGTGCTTTTGCGAATCCATAATTAGTGCTTGGGCCGAGGTGGTAAGATTCTGAAGCTACAGGGGAGGCCAGAAGTCATCTAATTCAGTCCCCTCACTTTGAAAAGAGAAATGTACAGGCCACGGAGGTGAAATGATGTGCCCAGTGTCACCCAAATGGTTAGTAGCGGCATCAGGGCTGGGTTGCAATTCCCTGCCTCCATCTGTTGTAAATCCTCTTGGACAGGCTTTGTGGCAAGCTACCAGAGAAGCTTATTGGAAAGCATTTAAAAACGTTAGACCGTCTGCAGATGTGATTTTAAAGGTTATTTATTTGTTTTACTGCAGATCATGACTTCCCCTCCATCCGTCTTCTTGTTCCAGGGCCAGATTCTGCCCTTTGATGTTCTTTGTGGCATTCAAGTTGCCTTTGGCCTGAATCAGAAGCAGGGTTTGACCCAAAGCTACTGGTGCCTTTGTTTGCTCTCCGAGGACTTCCCCTCCCCCCAGGAGGCTCTGAAAAATCAGTTGTCTTGGAGTTACTTTCTACACAAGATGTGTCCTGCTGTGTCTGTGTCATAGAATCTGTGAGCTGGATGAGACCTGTAAGGTCATCAGTCCAAGCCCCCGACCCAGTTCAGACATGTCTTCCAAAAATTTCCTGGCATATGGTCACGTCATCTTATGGCTGAGAATTAGCTTGGGGACCAAGAAAATATCTTGGTTTCTTTTTGTAGGCAAAGAAGCTGAGATCAGAGAGGTGAAGTGATTCATCTCCACCCGGGTGGAAGAACTGAAATGAATTCTGGCTTCTGACCTGAGTCTGTAGCTTTGTCTACTGTACCATTCTATCCTTGATGAAATGCTTGCAAGAAATGTCCAGTGAATCGTCTGTGCGTTTATTCACTTGTTAATCATCATGAATTTACTAAGCCCTTATTTTACCCAGAACTAGTAGTTCTAGGCAAATTGACAATGGAGTAAGAGGAAAAATCCTCACACTGAAGTCTAATTCCCTAAGACAATCAGTCTTTTGGGAGTTGTGTGAGTTTTCTCATGGTGCTGTAACAAATTATCACAAACTTTGCTGAAGACAGCACGTATTTATTATGTACAGTGCCGGAGATCAGAAATCTCCAACGAGTCTCACTGGGCTAAACTCAAGGTGTTGGCAGAGCTGTGTTCCTCCCGGAGGCTCCGGGGAAGGATGCCTTTCCTTGGCTTTTCTAGCTTTTGGAAGCTGCCTACAGTCATTGGCCCCCGGTGTGATCCCTCCCTCCCTCTTCATTGCCCCATCCTAACTGCCCCCATCATCTCTGACACTCTCTTCCCTTTTTCTTTGCCCGCGTGATGGCATGCAGCCCACGTGGGTAATGCGGGATAACCTCTCCATCTCAAGACCCAACGTTCAATTGCCTCTGCAGCTGCCTTTCGACATGGAAGTTGAGATATTTGGAGGTTCTCGGGTTTAGGACTTAACTACCTTTGGAGGACTGTTACTCTGCCTACCACAGAAGTCGCAGGCAAAGCAGTCCAGAGACGTCACCAACAAATGTGAAGAAAGAAAGATCGCAGAGAACTGATGCTTGAGCCAAGCTGTGAGGGATGTGAGAAGTTCACCAGCCAATGCCGGTAAGTATGGGACATGACGAGTAGAAAGAATAGCATGTTTTAAACCTGCCCGCGTAGGAGAGTGAGCACGTGGCACTGCTGGGGAATGCCGGGTTGCTTAGGATGCCTGTTAAAGATTATCGGTCTATTAAAATATCTTTCCTGAACTCTCAACAACTTGCACACATAAGCCAATTAGGATAAAAGATGCAGTGAGATATCTCAACTAACCCCAGGTATATTGTAAAAGCTGTACTTTTTCATAGAGGTTTGAAAGAAGAATATCATGAAAGATAGAGGTTTGCAGTTTAAGTCTATTATTGAGGGCCTTGAATAATCAGGGAAGGTCAGGTGGTGGGGACTGGCCAAATAGGTTGTTTGGAGAGAGAAGCCTGAAGGACAAGAAATGGTTACTTTAAAAAGGGGGGAGGGGGTTACAAAAAGCATAATCTTTTTTTTTTTTTCAAGGTTTCAACTATGTGATTTCACAGAGGAGACACATTCCCTGTTGCCAACCAAATCCTAGAAACTGCTTGATTTAGATTCATCCAACAGTGATTCTCAAACTCCATCCTGGTAGAACACCTTATCTGAAAAGTCACTTTGAGTGGTCCTTGGCTGTACTTAGTCAATATGATCTTTTCCCAGTTCACAGAAAAGAGAACAAACAAAAAAAAGATTTTGTTTCCATTTAAAATTTTTCTTCCTTACCTTTTTTTTTTTAAAGCCTTCCTTGACTTTCCTGTTAGCAGCTACATATCCAAATGAATCGGTGGTAATAAATGGAAAAATGCAGATATGGTGCTAGGTTTTGAGACGTAAAGAACTACAATCTGCATCAAAGAACCCTATTTCTGATTTGCTATGAATAGATGTGCCCACAATTTATCGGGCCCCATAAAGAACATCATGATTCCCGTTAGGCTGTCATCACAATTTGCACGACTGCTACGTTTTTATCAGCAAATAGTTATTGGTACTAATTATGTCCTAGGTTGTTATAAAATCAAGGGATATGGAAATACAGAAACTATTATGAAAGTACAGTTTTAGGCCCTGGATCCAAAGACAAATTAGGCAAGATTAATTCCTTAGGCATCCTTCAATTTACTATCAAGTGATTTATTTGCATCCTTTAGCTCTATAATTTTTAATCCTCAATACTAATTTTGTATAAAGAGAACCAGGAAGAATACATAGCACATGGTATTATTTCGGCCCACGAGAGTGGGAGAAATAATGCAACAAAGTGAAAGGCTTGCGGCTAAGTTGCCTCTGATTACATAGCTACTAACTGGGAGGACTAAACTTGAAGTACCATCAACCTAGGTCCAAAGCCCTTGCTCTTTGCACCCCGCAAAAGCTGCCTCCCTCTAGTCACCGGGAGGTCCAGTGATGGGCTGTGACCGGCAGCTGGGACCTGGGTTATGACTGTCACACATCTTCTGTGGTCCATGCTGGAGCCACTGAGGGTACTAGCAGATGGCCTTTTGTGCAGTTGACTGAGACCCACACAAGCCACACAGTGTATGCTTTTTCCGTGATGCACCCTTGACCTTCTGAGGCAGGCCCTCTTTGCCAGAGCCTGATGCTGGGGCCCCTCCACCCTGCCCCTCTGGTTACCTTGCACTGGGAGGAAGCGAATTTAAGTGGCCCAATCTGGAAAATGTCAACTACAAACTGCTTTTTTTGGAGACAATCATTATGGAACACTGAATACACACTTTTGTGCCAAAGTTATCCCAATAAGGACATTTCAGCATGATAGAATATTTAAGTTTTGTGAAATATTTATCTAGCTAAACTACGGTGTGTGAGGGGGCTGGGGGAAGGGTAGTTCTGGCTCAAGTGTGTGGTTTCAGTGTTTCCATACTTTCCTCAAGATCGGATATTTTCTACGAAAGAGGTGCTGGATGTCCTAATCCCTGCACTTGGCAGCTGTTTAAATGGTCACATTCACCTCAACTACAGGGCGTGAAGGCTGCGAGGTCAGTCGAATTTCTAAACTTAGGGCAAGAGATATACACCGGGACTCCAGTAGGCAAGCTTGGCTGGTAGGAGGGAGGAGAGAGTAGATACGGAGTTTTTCTCACTGAGAACAAAGTCCTCTAAAGTTATACTCGATTGTATTAAAGTTGAGATAACTTTCCATCCTCTCGGCCTGGGTTGCTCCTATAGGCAGTCCTATGTCTGCCCGGTTTGGGTCATCTCAAGTTGATCCGTTCTGTTAATATTTTGATGCAACATCATTTAGGGTATTAAACTGATGTGATTTCCCCTCTGACGGGTTAGGAGACTTCCCTCTTTCATGTTTGGGGATAAGACGCTACTTTTCTGTGACACGAGACAATATTTCCATGTTGTCTATAAAACAATATGTTTTACACAACAGCCAAAACAAACAAACGAACAAAAAGCTGCTGGTGTCTCGAAAAAATAATGGCTAACGTTTATTACGTGTGTGTCAGCTATTGTTCTAAATGCTTCACAAATATTTGCTCATTTCTTCATCACTGAAAAAATCTTGGGTGGTAGATGCTATTGGTATCCCCACTTTCCAGTTCAAGGTCGAAGAGTTACGGAAGTTGGTTGGAGATCATAAGCTTTTTAAATTATCCAGAGGAGTCTGGACACAGGCAGACTTCCTCCAGAGCCCGCCCTGACTTATTGAACAAGAACTATGGAAGTTTTAAGAGGCCGGGCATGGCGAATGATAGTTGCCAGTCTGGGCTGGAAAGTGTTTTAGTGGTCACATCCTAGCGAAACCCCCTTATCTGGCAGTTCAAAAGCGTATATAGTGGAGCCCTAGACGCCTCCTAGTGGTACCGCAGGCCCCCTGTGAATTCTGAGGATACATCACTAGGGTTTTGGCCCATACTGGTTCTCCTTTTATCTGTTACCCATTTTATGCTTCTCCCTATGGCTTAATTTGAATAACGGTTCTCTGGCTTTAAAAGTGGGAAAGCTACTGTCCTACTTATAAAATCTTGGTGTGAGCATCCAGCTGTCTTCTCATACCTTCCCGCAGTGGAGAACTTATTACCTGGTAGGATTGCTTATTCCAATTTCTGATATATCTATATATATTAGAAATACCTTTGCTTTTTAAACCAACCTTTATAGAAGGCTCTATTAAACGTCGATTGGGTTAAATTGGCTGATGGCGCTCACCCCTTCTCTACCTTGACTCGTTTCCCGAGGACTTCTTTTCCCACTTACTGAGAGACGAGTGTCGAACACTCCCACTCTAACTGTGGATTTGTCTATTTCCCTTTTCAGTTCTGTCCTTTTTTATTGCATGTACTTGCGAGCTCTGTGGTTAGGTGCATAAACATTTAGGATTTTTGTGTCTTCTTGGAGAATTGACCCTTTTATCATCGTGTAATGCTTCCTTTTTCCTCTGGTAGTACAGCCCATTCTACAGTCTACTTTTTCTGATATTAATGTAGCTACAGCAACATTTTTAAAATTAGTGTTTGCATGCTATATCTTTTTCCATCCTTTCCTTCCATGTCTTTCCATATAAAAGTGTGGAAAACATGAAAGTGGGCCTTGTTTTTGTATCCAGTTTGATAATCTCTGCCTCTTAATTTGCATGTTTAGGTTGTTTATAGGTACTTTAATTATTGGATATGGCATGATTAATATTCACCATCTTGCTAGCCATTTTCTGTTTGTTTCATCTGTCTTTTTTCCTTTTTTCCCCTTACTTTGTTTTTTTTTCTGAAATTACTGAGTATTTAAAAAAAAAAATTAATATTTATTTATTTTTGAGACACAGAGCATGAGTGGGGAAGGGGCAGAGAGAAAGGGAGGCACAGAATCTGAAGCAGACTCCAGGCTTTGAGCTGTCAGCACAGAGCCTGTCCCCAGGCTGGAACTCACAGACCCTGAGATCACGACCTGAGCTCAAGTCAGACACTTACCTGACTGAGACACCCAGGTGACCCCTGAGTATTTTTTTTTTAATATTTATTTATTTTTGGGAAAGTGCAAGCGAGGCAGGGCAGAGAGAGGGGGACAGAGGATCCAAAGCAGCCTCTGTGCTGACAGGCTGACAGCAGCGAGTGTGATGTGGGGCTTGAACTCCTGAACCACAAGATCATGACCTGAGCTGAAGTCTGACGCTCAACCGACTGAGTTACCCAGATGCCCCACTGAGTACTTTTTTTAATGAGTCTATTTTATCTTTACTGTTGGCTTATTATTTATATATCTTTAAAAAATGTTTGCAGTGGTTACATTAGTGTTTATAACACACATTTAGCGAATCAGCATCTCCCTTCAAATAACATGATGCCGCTTCAAATGTAGTTTAAATACCTGAAACAATAGTCCACTTTCAGATCCTCCCTCCCATCCTTTGTATTTGTGCTATTGTCACGCATTTCACTTTCACACATGCTACACCCACATTGTGCATCACTGCTGTGATGTTCAAACCATCTTTTTGAACATCAAAAATAAGAAAAAGTGAATTTTATATTTATCTTCACTTAAATCATTTCTGGTACTTTTTTTTTTTTCTCTATATAGGCTCAAATTTCTGTCTTGTGTATTTCTTCTGGAAGGAAGAATTGCCCTGAACATTTCTTTAGGTCTGCTAGAAATGAATTATTCCAGTTCTCGTCTGATTAAAAAAAGGTCTTTATTACGCAATAATTTTAAAAAATATTTTCACCGGGGATGGAATTTTAGTGGACATTTTTTTTCTTTCAGTACTTTAAAGATGTTACTCCATTATCTTCTGACTTGCATAGTTTTCTGACAAAAGTCTTGCACTTATTTATCGCATAGGTCTTCTCCTGCTGACGGCCTTCAAGATTTTTTTTCTGTCTTTGGTTTTCATAGTTCGACACGTGTAGGAGTGTATGTATGTATGTTTCGTATTTATTCTGCTTCATGGTCTCTGAGCTTCCTGGATCTATAGTTTTGTACCTTCCCCATCTGTTATCTCTTTAAATATTCTTTATGCTCTAATCTGTCTCTCTTTTCCATCTGAAATCCAATGGCATATGTGTTAAGTCCTTGATATTGTGTTGCAGCTCTTGGACAACCTACTTCTTCCCCTACTCTTTTTTCTTGTTGCCTCTCATATGGTGGAACTTCTATGTATTACCTTCAGGTTCTCTAATTCTTTCTTCAGCCGCGTCAATGTTCATCAAAGGCTTTCTTCGTCTCTGTGCTTTTCATTTCTAGCATTTCCATTGGATTCTTTCTCAAAATCCCCATCCCCTGCTGAAATTATCTGTCTGATCATGCCTCTTATGTATCTTTTCCACTAGAGTCTTCAACATCTTGACCAGCTGTTTTAAATCCCCCAACATTTTCAACATCTGTCTCATTTCTGAGTCTGGCTCCATTAATCACTTTAATTTTATCTGATTTCATGATGGGACATTGTTTTTACCTTGTTTCTTTGTAGGCTTCATAATATTTTTATGTGACAGTAGAGACAGCTATATAGTTTTTATGCCTGGAAATGGGTATGCCTTTCACTAAGGCTTTTAGGGAAAGGGGGTATTGGTTTGAGTCAATCAAGTCAGGAATTACACTCTTTTCAACACTTATTTTGCTCTAGTAACCCTCCCTGCATCACAGGCTTCAAGTTCTAGTGTTCTAGTGTGTTGAGTGTAATGGCTGGTTTGCAGGATAGGTTTCCTCAAGATCTGCCCCACTTTCAGCTCTAGGTCTTCTCTCTTCTCTGACACCTTGAGATGATTGTTTCTCATTCTCTTGTTCACTCTTAGCAGTAAACTGCTGCTGGTGGGGAGGAGGCAGAGGGTATTCTCTCTTGTTCTGGTTGAGATTCAGCCTTAGTTATGTACTGTGTCTCTATGAGACTTTTCCATGATCCTGCCCTTTCTTAAGCTGGAAGAGACCTCTTGGTCTGGGCTCAGGATGTATTTTCCAGAGACAGAAGGACTTTTTCTGCTTCTTTTCCCCAGCTCCAGTGAGTCTTCATTAGTGTGCAGGGCCAGCATTGTTTGTTTTTCCTTACCTATAGGTAGGCTTGATATTTTTGTTCTAGGAGAGATAGGGTAGAAGGATCTCATGCCTTTCTCCTGGTGGCTGCAGGCCCACTCTCTGAGACCTATGTCACGAGGGAGAGTCCCTTAGGTTTCACACTCTGCCTCCAATCATTCTTGTAAGCACTCACTGAGGTCTGCTGTCAGGTGTCTGTTGAGAAGAGCCAGTGAGTAGGTGGAAATTCCCATGGTGCCAGAGGCTCTATAATGTCATGTTACCGCAGTGTGGCTTTTAGCAATGTGTTAAAAATTTTAGTTGAATTATTTTTTTATACATGTTTTTTTAATTTATTTTTTTACTTACTTATTTAGAGAGCATGAGTGGGGAAGGAGCAGACAGAGAGGGAGAGACAGAATCCCAAGCAGGCTCCACACTTGGGGCTCAATCTCACAAACCACAAGATCATGACCTGAGCTGAAATCAAGAGTCGGATGTTCAACTGACTGAGCCACCCAGGAGCTCCAGTTAAATTCTTTTTTAACTGCTTTTATGGCTCCTGGTGGCATATGTCCTAGGTAAGTAAGTGCTCATTCCTGGCTCTTCTTGAACACATGTATCTTTTGATTTAGGGTTAGTTGGTGGTCCTGTGACCTCACTACTCCGGTTCAAAAAACTTTGTGAATTTGTAGATTGTTTGGCATTGTCTTTGTAGTACGCATGGCAGTGCCACTCTCTCCCACTGTCTGTCTACTAAGCAGAGACCTAAAGTCTTTGACAACATTCTTTTTGATGGATTCACAGACACTAAATGGGAGTTTTACTTGGGGCTTTCTCTCTGTCATCCACGAAGTCTAATCCAATAAGCACTTTTGGACATCTGGGACTCCCAAATCTTACCTTCAACCAGCTCAAAGTCTACTGGGAGCAATAAATGCACCAACAAGTAATTTTTGAATAGCAAGTAAGTGCTAAGGCAAAAGTAATCTGTGCTAACAAATGAGACGGGCAGATGGGGCACAGCCCAAGTAAGAGACAAAGGAGCTACATTAGTTCTTAAAATAAAAACATTGCCTAGTGCAGAAATATGGGTAGGACCATCTAAGAAGAAGAAGCAGAACAATGTGAGTCATGGAATTAGCATAATTTTTACTTTAACATAATGATATGGAGAGAATCATATTATGTCCTAGTCACAGACTCTCGTGTTAACACTGTTTTAAGGACAATTCAGACTTCTTCTTTTTTTCTGGCATATATATTTTTATATTTGAGTAAAATGAAATAATGTAGTCTATTCTGAGAGATTTGATAACTGATAATGTAATGATGCTGAATAATTCACTTTTCCTATTGTTGAACATTTAGGCTTACTTTCATTTATTTTGCTTTCATAAATGAGACTGTTATAAATACACTTTACATGTAAAGTACCTTTTATATTCTTCTTGGATCATTTCATTGGATATATATTCATATGAGAAGAATTTCTGAATTAAAGATGGCTTTCAACAATTTGATACATGCTACAGGGTTGCTTTTTAAAGTAGTAGTACCAATATTTATTTTCTCATTACCTTATGAAAGTGCCCATCTCATCACATCATCACTTGCATTTAAAAAAAAGTGGCTAATTTGATAGGTACAAAAAATGGCATGCCACTCATTCTTAAAAGTTGGCACTAATTTGAATATGATATTAAAATATTTCTATTAGCCACTTTGCTTCCTCTTTTATGAATTCTGTTTTCATGCCCTTTGTCCATTTATATATTGGAATGTCAGAGTTTTGGCTTCCTCTTTGGAGTTTAGGTTATGGCATCATATTTATTGGCTCTAAATATTGTGAAATCGGCCACTTAGCATTCTATATCAAGAACGATCAGATCTGACTGTTCAAAACTGCCTTTGGAGCTTTTTGAAAAATGCATTCCTGAGCCCTCTCCATGGAAACGTTGATATAGTTGCTCTAGGGCAAGGCTCAAGAATCTGCAGAAAAAATCCAGAGGTTCTGATGTATCAGCCCGGTTCAGGAAGGCCTTCTCTTGTTTTCCATGCGTCAGATGCTCTCCTTGGTTATCCTATTATACCTCCCAGGTTCTGCTCTTCACCTGGTAGTAAGCTGGGTGAAGGCTGCATTCTAGAGGATGAGCCTGGTGAATACTAGAGAATATAGAACATTGGCTTTTCACTTGCATTGGGTTTAAGTCCTCACTTTGGTGCTTTTGCTAAGTTATGGGACCTGGGTCATACTTGGATCATTTTCATTTTATCCTTAAATGGAGAGAATACTATAATCTATGATTACTACTCTACCTCTAAATCAAGGCTACCAGTTAAGGAACTTGGGTCATGTTCTCAGGATAAGGTATTAGGGGTCTAAAAGAGTCGGAGGGAACAGATGGATCTAAGAGACATTAGGAGGAAAGAATTGAAAGGTTACACTTTAATGACACTTATGGAACGCTTAACTGTGGCAGGTACTCCAGGAAGCACGTACGTTATGTTATCCTGTCGGATCTTCACGCTGACTTTGAAATGGGTGCGACACTCACTTTATACACGAGGAAACTGAAATTCAGAAAGGTTAAGTGATTTGCCTAATCTGACATGCCTGGGAGAATGGAGTCATCATTTACTGATATGGGGAAGATTATAGGAAGAGCAGGGTCGGGATGAATGTCAGGAGCTCAGTTTTCCACGTGGGAAGCTTGAGATCTTCATTACACGTCAAGTGGAGATATAAAGAAGACACTTGCACGTAGGATTGTGGAGTATGGGGGCTAGAAATATAAAGTCGGAAGGCATCAGCACGCAGGTTAAGGCAATGGGAAAGAAGGACTCTAAGCGCGTGGTGAGGACAGATGAGAAAGGGAAGGAGGTCCACGGTCTGAGCCCAGGAACCTAGTGTTAAGAGGTCCGGAAGATGAGGGAGAAACTGGCAAAGGAGATTGTGAAGAAGCGGTGAGTGACAAAGAAGGAAAGTCAGGAGAGGGTGGCATCTTGGTAGGCAAGTGAGAAAAAGAATAAATGGTTGATAAGGATGTGTCAAATGAATGCATGATATGTCTGGGCAGAATTCAAACCCAGATCTCTTTGACCCCAAAGCTTAGGCATTCTTATCCAATAGACCAGGGGTCCACAAACGTTTAAAGGGCCAGATAGTAAATATTTTCGATTTTGTGGCCCAATAGGCAAAATCGAGGCTCTTACATAGGTACTTATATAGACCATTTAAAATGGAGCCATTTAGGGGCGCCTGGGTGGCTCCGTGGTTAAGTGATGGACTCTTGGTTTCAGCTCAGGCCGTTATCTCATAGTTTGTGAGATCAAGCCCTGTGCCATCAGCTCAGAGCCTGCTTGGGGTTTTCTCTCTCCCCTTTCTCCCCCTGCCCTCAAAATAAATAAATAAAAACTTAAAAAAATTTTAAATAAAATGTAGCCACTTAAAAATATGAAAACCATTCTGAGTTCAAGGGCCTTAAAACAAAACAAAGCAAAAACAGGTTGCTGGCCCACAGCTTGCTGATTTCTGCACTGCACTCTATTATTCCTTTTAATTCCAGAAATATTTATTACTGAAGATAATAATACTCAGGCATCATCACCTTAACCAGCTATCTTGATCTCACATAAAATTCTATAATAACTCTTCTCGACTCTTCTCAGCAGGACCATAGTTTACCTTTTATTTTCTTTATGTAAAGGGGGGCCTGTACCTAATTCAGCAATTTTACTTCTTCCAAGACACTATTTCTTGTTCCATTTTGCTTAGCTGCATAGTTGGTCAAGAAACAGAGCACGAAAGCAAGCACAGAGTTTGCAAGAGTGCATCTGTCATAGACTGTAGCCTCCAAAGTGGGTTTCTGACCTGAGGGCATCATGGAGGGGAAAGGTATTTCCCCCTCTTTTTCTCTCTGAATGTCAAAAGAGAATCTGGAAACCTCAGTGTAAGCACAGATATTTTCCCAAGGGGTGACACAAGGGGCGTCATGGTGAGTCATGACTCCTGCATATGAACTCTGCCCACAGAAGCACTGTTTTTAGGAAGATAAAGTTCAAACTTGGTAACATCGATTTCTGTTTCTCTCAACTTGCTTTCTGCCAAAAATCAGCTCCATGACCTAAAATCATGTACTGTGTTTATCTCCTCTCTCTGTGCTTTCTCTATCTCCCCAACCCCCTAAATCCTACAACCACGCGGACCATTCACAGTGGAGTGTCCTACCTCACGAGCCACTTGTGTTTCCTTAAGGCCACTCTCTACCAAACTGTTCTGTTAGGACAGATTGACTCATTAGGGAGAAAATCACAGCACACATTTCTCATTCACTTCTCAGGACACGCGTATTTACAGATATTTCCAATCAATCAGGAAATGATTGCTACTAGAAATTTTCCTGAAGTCAACCCGCCTTCTTGGCATTACTCCTATATGGAAAAACAGCTTAATTATCATAACCCACCACCTTTGTTGAGCAGCCTCTGAATGCACAGGATGATCAAGGGTGTTAAGGTCCTGGGCTCAGACAGGGCAGCCCCCATCCACTTAGGTCTGGAGTCCATCTGTAGCTATGTTGTATCTATCCTCACCCTGGAATTGGGGATGAGATGCTTCTTCTCCCTGTCTTGTCCTGTTGTTGGCTGGTGGGTATTGCAAGGTCTGGGGGTGATGAATGTCGCACAGAACTTCTTTGCTGGTCAGTCAATACTGTCTTTCAGAACACCCATCTTCTCTTTCTTCCTGGTTCTGGAGTGTTTCATTTGTCCACATTCCCTGCTACCAGTTCAACTGAGATTTGCTATTTGTCCTCAAGCTTTTGTGACTTAACCAAAATGCTTTGTAAACTATTAGTTCTGTAAATTTGTAATTTTCCTTCTTTAGGACCCAGAACAGAGCCTGGCACAAAGGAGTTAGTCAGTGAATGTATCTTCAGTTACACTAAGGAAGGGGCTTATTAATGTTGTCTGGTTGATCGATTGGAAAGGGGCAGGAAGGAGGTGGGAAGACCAATTTAGAGGCCCAAATAATAGACTGTGAACTCCCGGGGGGCAGGGGATAAATGTTCGCCAACCCAATGAATGATATCAGTGGAGCTTAGCCTGGTGTGGTAGCTGAGGGGGTGAAGCAGGGTAATGTCTCTAAGAAATATGGTGGAGAAGGAAGTGTCAAGCAGGGAGCTGGTCTGACGGAAGATCATCACAGAAGGAGTCAAGATGAAGTCTAGCTTATTTATCTGGATACTGGCAGCTAAACAGTTTGGCAAAGGGAGAGCCATCTGAGAGTCAACAGACATGGGTTCTGGGCTTGTTTCTCTCTCTTCTGTGTTGCTCAGTAAGCTAATTAAACTTCTCGGCCCCAAGTTCCCCACCTGCAAAATAGATCCAACAATACCATAGAGTTGTGAGAATTATTATAATTGTTCTTTTGCATAGTAATGACTCCCCTTGGTGCACAACTTAAGGGCCCACAAATACAGAAATTCCTTGCAAGTAGGCAAACTGAGAGGGAAGGTAATTTTGATGTGAGGGGGGAGGAGCCAGTCCTAGGAAGTTTGAATTCACAAAGTGTGTGCAGGGCTTGCCCCAGTGGGACCTGAGGGCTGGTAACATGTACAAAAGAGTCTTGTCTTCTCGGAACCTGCTTGTAATCTTTGCACAGGCTCATATGTCACTTTAAAGGGTTAACAGGAAACTAGATGTCATCTTGTCAGCCTTCCTGATCTCTTCCAGCTGGAAGTAATCCTGCTCAGCTCTGAGCACCCACAACCCTCCATCTGTACTTTCCTTGTAGCACATTTCTGTCTCTGCCTCCGGCCCTGGATATTAACGCACATGGCTTGTCCCCTCCCTGGACAGTAAGCAACTTGGAGGCAGGAGCCATGGCTTGAGTATTGGTAAATTACACAGAGTTCTGCCAACTTGTCTTGTACTAGTAGAAATTCATTAGTTGCTTATTGACTAGATAGGCAGATGAATGGCCCGATGGATGATGGATGTACCATCAATCTTGTTCAATAATGAATGCTGTGGCCCTCACACAGCACCCGGCCCATGATGAACAATCAACACATTATCTGCTCACAGAATGGACAGAAAGATGCCCTTGATCTTGTTATCACTGATTCTCTAGGGCCAGAAGAAGGCCTGACACTTAGCAGACTCTTAAGAAATAGAGTATCAACTGTGTCCCTGTGTCAGTGTCAACTTGCTTACTTACTGTGTTTCTAAGCTGCAAGAAATCCACTAGCATAGAAAGATATATTAGCAAGTCGGTTTCTCTTAATGCATTCCTCCCCAAAATGGAATAACACTAGGGTTAATCTATGTCATGCTTTTTCCTGAACCTCTAGCCTGTGGTCTGGAGCAGGGGTCAGCAAACTACAGCACCTGGGCCAAACCCCACCCACCTGCTTTTGTGAATAAAGTTTTATTAAAACACAGTCATGATTAGTCACATATTGTCTATGGCTGGTTTTGTGTACAGTGAGAATTGCAATGGAAATCCCATGGCCTGCAAAGCAGAAAATGTTCACTCTCCTACTCTTTAAAAAATTTTTTTTAACATTTATTCATTTTTGAAAGGCAGAGAGACAGAGCACAAATGGGGGAGGGGCAGAGAGAGAGGGAGACACAGAAACAGAAGCAGGCTCCAGGCTCTGAGCTATCAGCACAGAGCCTGATGCGGGGCTCAAACTCATGGACCGCGAGATCCTGACCTGAGCCGAAGTCGGCCACTTAACCGACTGAGCCACCCAGGCGCCGCTCTCCTGCTCTTCATAGAAAAAGCTTTCCAACTACTGTTATAGAAAATTGGCTATTATAACCCAGAAAGTAACACCCTCCATGAATGGCTGTGGGGCCACAAGCTAATAGTAAATGGCTGATATTTTTGAGTCTTAATGGTGAGAGGAAAAGTTCTAATGCACCCTTTTCTTGGGAGCAGTGATAGTTTTCACATGCTCCCCACCCTGTTTTCTTCCCATGGGCACTCTCAATTCTGCCCCACAGATGTTAACCTCTGAACAACTGGCATGTACCTCACATGCAGGTTTTACTTCTAGAAAAAAATTAACTTCAGTCCAAAGCAAATATAATTCTCAGTTGATGCAGAATCCAGAGAAAAGACGTGTGAGATTATAAAATGTGACTTGGCATAAAGTTGGCCTCTTAAAAATAATTAACTTAGAGAAAGCATGGTCCCTGACCCTAAGGAGTTCACGATCTCACGGGAAGACAGGCACGATAGCCCACAATTACAGCCGGAGGTAGACTGACAGTGCAGCTTATAAAGCTTAGGATTCAGGGCCCCTCACACACACAGACCCCTTTTGCAGTCCTAGTGATAGGTTCACATGGTCCATATGTCTTGTAAAATTTGCAATAAGAAGGTATTTGAACCCAAATAAGCTGCGTCCAACTTCGTAATACTAATTTTCTGTTCTTTTCCTGAAAAAGAACCCCCTTGGGGTGCCTGGGTGGCTCAGTCAGTCGGGCGTCCGACTTCGGCTCAGGTCATGGTCTCGCACTTTGTGAGTTCGAGCCCCTTGTCCGGCTCTGTGCTAACAGCTCAGAGCCTGGAGCCTGCTTCGGATTCTTTCTCTCCTCCTCTCTCTGCCCCTCCCATGCTCATGCTCTGTCTCTGTCTCTCAATAATAAATAAACTTAAAAAAAAAGTGTTTGAAAAGAACCCTCTTACACTGCATAAGGCTTCATGTCCCATGACACGTGGATCTTCCCCTGATTCCATTATAGCACAGCACTGTTGTAAGGAAGGTGTGCCCTAAGTACTGGAAGGGGAGCCTCTAAGGGTGACTATGGGAATTCGAGGAAGGTGACATCTGATCTAAGGATGAGGGGGACTTCTCTAGGCAAATAATGACATCAGTGGAGGAAAGGCGTGGGGTGGGCATGGGAATTTGTCCCAGGCCTGGAAAACAGCATGTGCGAGTATTTAGGGGTGACAGAGCTTGCCATGTTTTGGGAAACAAATAATATATCATGGTAAAAGAAGAAATGGTCCAAGAGAAACAGGTGGGAAAGTAAGCTTTTTTCTTAGAAGATGAGATTGGGGAAGTAGTCAGGGGCCAGATCCTGAAAGGCGTGACTGGGGGTTTGGATTGTGGCTCATCAGTGATGAGGGTCTATTACAGAATATTGAGTGGGGAGATGGCTTGATTATTATATCTCATCATTAGAGGACCCCTTCAGACATCCAGGACAATTCCTGGTGACCTTGTCAACAGAAAAGGCCTGAGGATGGTGGTGTGGGGGAGAGAAACGTTTCACAGGAAGATGACTTATTCCTGGTTTTATGACTGTGGACTTTGTAAGGGCCAGGCAACTGGACTCCCTAGATTTTCTCCAAGAGTTTTCCACTTCCTGGGCACCAGGGGGATCTCGCCATTCACAGCTCTTCCTGGGCAAGGCTTCACACGCTGCACTGTTCCTCAGACTGTGGGTTCCCCCTCTCAGCTGCCTTGCAGTCTGACCACAATGCGCAGGGAATAAACACCCTCTCCACCAGTGGGCCCTGCCACCATCCAGAGGGCACACGGGACCCACAGAAAGGAAAAGTGAAGAAGAACTTAGTTAATAATAACAATGCAGATAAAACACGGGCGCAAATAATCTGAAAGAAAAAGAAAGAGTTCCTTTTTTAAAACTAGGCTTTTAAATCTAGAGAAATCTGAAGTGTGATTCATCCATAGCCTCTTCACAGGAGTCTCTGTTTCCAGATTTGCCCCCTGAAGCCGTCAGGAAATGTCAATTCATCCTTGTCTCTCTCCTTGTGAACCCTCCAGTGCACCTTACTCTGTCCACATCTCCAAGCAGCGGTCCCTCGTCTCTGCCCTCACTGCCCCAGCTGCATGCTCCTGCAGGCCCACTTAGTTCACCTCCTTCCCCAGGTTCCTGCCACCTCTCTTGACCTTGCTGATTCTCCCCCTTCAGGGATGAGTTCCATCCTGCCTCCTTTCACGTGGCCCAGGCGTGGCTGCTCCGGGAAGCCTTGGGCCTTGGTGTCCCTGCTCTGTGTTCCCATCACACGCCATGTGGGATTCACTTTGCATTAACCACTGCCATCTCTAGTTTCTGGGTAAGGCATGGTGGTGGCAAGGGCTGGCCTCCTTTTAGGGCATTCACATTGGCCGTTCCCACTGTCTAGAACCCCGCCCTCCTGGCTTCTCCCTCACTAGCCCATTCTTACCCGTGACGTCTCAGTTGCAATAACATATCCTTCGAAGAGCTCTTCCTGAATCTCCAAGCCTAGGCTATGAACCAGACCTAGGCCATCATAGTCCTTCTCAAGGCACTTAATGCAATTTATATTATTTACTCTGTGAGTTTTTATTAACATCTTCCTACCCATTAGACTGACAGCTTCATAAATGCAAGAAAGACATCTGACCTCTTGACCGAGTGACCCCTGGGACGTAGTCACAGTAGGAAATCAGTTTCTGAGGAATGAATGGAGTTCCTTAACTTAAAAAAAAATCAGGGGGCGCCTAGATGGCTCAGTCAGGGAAGCCTCTGACTTGGGCTCAGGTCAGGATCTGGAGGTTCGTGAGTTCGAGCCCCACGCTGGGCTCCACGCTGACAGTGCGGAGCCTGCTTGGGATTCTGTGTCTTCTCTCTCTGCCCCTCCCCTGCTCATGCTCTCTCTCTGTCTCAAAATAAAATAAAATAAAATAAACATTAAAAAAAAATCAGGTTGGGGATGGGTCAGTTTTCTGAGACAAGAAGCAACCTCTCCACCAGTTAGTGATACAGAAGATGTATGTGTGTTATTAAGCTTTTCTCTGAGAATAGGGCTTTGCCCTGTTCAAGAAAAATGATAAACCACCAAGAGACAGTTTTCCAGGTGAAAGTTAATGTATTGGTTTGTGTAATCAAGAGAAAGTCATTTGTCCCCACCTTCCCCCTAGACAACAAACAGAACCCAGCATATTTGTTGAGACCCTGATCGCATCCCTATCACGGCTCTGGAAGCGTGCCATTCTCTAAGCGACAAAATTAGGTTAAAAGATGGGGGTTGGTCATATGGTTGCAGATAATGGCCCTATATTTAGAAGTTTTGTTCCAAATATAATCAGATTCCAAAGGCCTAGGAGGGTTTATTTATTTATGAAAACGAAGACCCAGCCCCTTCTAACATCAGGGCAGTAGCTAGCAGCCCGCGGGCACTGGAGCCGTGTCACTCTGAGAAATGACAACACGGCTTCTTTGACCCAGGAAAGTCGCAGCCTGAGATGCTTATTTTTGAAGCAGCATTTATTCTGCTGGTTTAAAACATGCTCCCCTTAGGAATAACCTTCCGGCTGCCCCAGAAATGCTGATCCGTGGATTGTGTAAAGTCAGCCCTCCTGTGCATCTCTCCTGGGGTCTCCTTCCTCATGGCAGAGGGGCATCCAGTCCCCACCATCCCCCCCCTTGCTGCTCCCTCTTGCTCTTTTCTGAGAACTAAAAATTCTTCCTGAGAAGACAGGAATGAAATATGCATAGAATGCACTCCCAAGAAGACGGGTCTTTTTCTAAAGCAGAGCCTGATGGAAGCCTAGCGGAGACATTGTAAAAGAAACACAAAGGAAAGAAAAGAAATGTGGCTTTTTGCCCAGCCCCCACTCAAACCTCCTTCCTTCCCAAGTTCATGTTTGCTGAGGCCCCTTTCAGTCCATCCTACTTCCTGGGCTGCTTCAGAAATACAGAGACAGGGGCTTGACAAGTGTTTCCGTGTTTGCTTTTTAAGCAAGGACAGGTAAGAAGGGACCCATTCACAGGAGCACTGGTTAGCCAGAATTGCAGGTGGTGGCTGAGCGGAAAGAAATGAAACCCTAGAACACTTCAGTCCTCATGATCCTGTTATCTGCCCTTCTAATCAGAACGTGACTCCTGATTGATTTTGAGGAAAGTTCCAATACCTTGGGCTATTTCCATCCTTCCCTTTTCTCACAGAGTCCACTCAAGTGTGTCTGGTCATATGGCTTCTGGTTTACACTGACTCCTAGTTCCTCTTTCTCAGTGAGACCTGTGAGCTTTTGAAGTGATACATGTGTCTGATGAAGAGTTGGAATAGACGGCTTAGCTCTGTTCTGAGAAACTTACATGTGGCAGCCCTGGTGGGGGAGGCGGGGTGGGAGACTCCGTTGAAAGAAAAAGGCATGGCCTTCCTTCATCCTCACTACGTGTATATATCTATTTTCAAAATAGCACAGGGCGAGTCAGAAGGTGTGGGTCCAAGATCTGTACAACTTGGGGATGCTACTTCCCCTATGGCTCAGTTTCCTTATCTGTGAAATGGGATTACCACGTCATTTTACAGGGCTGACACGGGAATCAAGGGAGATGATGGGCTTGGAGGCACTGTGTCTCCTGCAACGCAAGGTATCAGGGTTAAATGCCAAGTGAGTGGTGTCCAACAGGCTCTCACCTTGACCCTTGCTATGTATAGAATTATGTGGAATGCCATGAAAAATGTGAATGCCCAGCATCATCTCCACAGATTGGGGGGCTGTTATGGGGCATTTTCTAAAAAAACCTTCTCAGATGATTTGAATGCGTAGTCAGGTCTGAGAACTGCTGGTAAGTAAGAGTTGTAGATGTGGAGAGAAAGGGGAATTTGTGCATTAGGGAGGGTAGAAAGGAAAAGCCTGGAAGTCCATAAATCACAGGGATTTGAGTGGCAGAAAGGTCCTATTCCAGGGGGGAACTGTGAAGGGGAGGGAATGGTCAATTTCTCATGAAGAGTATAGTCCGTGGATTTGGGAAGGCAACACTTCCTCCAGGCTTTCTGGGGCCCCGAAGTGTCTCTCCATGGTGGCTTTATAATACCTTATACTTGTCTATGTTACTGCACTGCCATATTGTTTTATAACAATGTATTGTTTTATATCTCTGGATATCTGTCTGTCATACCCAATGGACCATGAGTTCTTTGAGGACACAGATTGTTCTTACTGTCTCTGAATTCTCAGCACTTAGCAAGGTGATGGACACAGACGTGAGCTTAATACATGACAGTTGAGTAAAGGACAGGAATTGGGCATCCGGTAAGGACTCATTTTAGATCTGACTCTGCCAGTAATTTACTGGGATGTCTATTTTGCCTCTGTGGCTTGCAAGGTCCTCCTGTCCTCTTGTAAGATTCAGCGGCTGTAAGAATTCAAGTATTTGAGTAGTATTGTGTCTAGAATTGAGTTTCTGTGACATACCAACTGCAAATAATTAGAACACTTTAATTCAGGTCAGTGCTTCTCAAACTTTCATGGGCATACTAAGTTACCTGGGGATCATGTTAAAATGCAGATACGAATTCCGTAGATGGGGGGTGGCTGGGATGCTGCATTTCTAACAGCTCCCAGGTGATGTAATGAGGCCAGTCAGTGGACCACTCTTGAATAATACTTACTCCCAGGTAAGGCTGATGCTGCTGGACCATGAACCACACTTGGAATAGGAAGTCATTAGGCTGGGACGTATGATATCAAAAATGACTTGATGAAAAATTTTCACCCCACACCCTGAAATAATGGATTGAAAATATTTTTTTTTTGAGAGGAGTACTCTGTAGGGTAGAAAAATAGGATTTAGGTCAGCCTAACCTGGGTTTTGATCCTATCTCCGTTACTTCCTAAGTTACCCGAAAGCTCCGCCTCAGTGTCTTAACCTGCAAAATGGGATAATAAAATCTGTCTGAAGAAGGAAGAATGATAGGACACGAGGACTTGGTGTCATGATGTAGCTAATGCAATCAGCATTCAGTAGGTTCCGAACACTTGTGGATTCTTTTCTTACTGACTCAGCAACACAAGAGGTAAAGAAGTTTCGGGAATTATAGATTTATTGTTCACTTCACGGCAAGAAAGGAAAGCTGAGCTTTATAGGAAACGCATGACCTTTCACTTCCTTTCTTTCGGGGACACGAAACCCCCAGGTGTGTGTTGGTAGAGAATGAGTGGGATGAAGGAAGGGTGAAAACGAAAAGCATTCAGAGAAGCTGATTCACAACCCCTCAGGGAGAAGTGGCCAGCCTGGGACGCTCTGTGGGGAGCTGCTGAGGTGGTCTGGGGGAAACATGAGGTAACAAAGAGAGAAAAGAGAAAGACACAGGGGATCCCCCTACTACTTACCAGCTCCACGACACCGCCTTCTCCCTTCAGCTCTGTTTTCAGTAACGAACCCTCAGCCCTGCGGGACTGATCTTTAGACACATT